>NC_140590.1:1879709575-1880401877 GCF_964204655.1 Triturus cristatus
GAGCTGCGGGGCGGCCTAGTGGGCCCCCCGTATTAATACATTTGCCATGAGGAGGTGGCGTTCCCCAAGGCACAGGGGTTGCGCTGGCAACCCCAGCATAATTTGTAAAGAATGCCCCAGAGAGGTGGCGGCCTCTGGAGCTGTGGTGGAGGCCATGTGGCCTCCCCTGCACTAATCTTACACATAACTCCAGGTAGGTGGTGGTGCCCTGAGTTGTGGGGTGTCGCACGGCCCCCGCATCATTCACTTTATTGTTTGCAGCGGGTGTGTGGCGGTCCCCGGGGACCACCGCATGATAAATAAACACTGCCCCTGGGATTTGGCCCACCCGGAGGCTTCATAAAGAAGCATTTGCAATGCAATAGGTCTCGCATTTACGAGAGTTTGAGCTATTGGCATTGTAAATGACAACTCCTTTTATTTATGTGAATGCCCTCACTTGAACGATAAGCTGGACCAAGAATGAATCACCCAAAATGTCAATAGAAATTGTTTTCATTTTGACAGATACCGGGCTTTGCTTTGAAGGCCATTAAAAAAGTCAAATTATCTCAATTCAGTGTCTGTAGATTACATTTGGTAGCACACTGCTTAAGCCTTCAACCTGCACTATTTTTTTATTTTGTAATCTTTGAGACACCTTATGAGTGGACTGAGTGAACGGATCTCAGATATGCCCCAAATTTGGAGTGGCCAGCCCTGAATGCAAAGCATTATGGGAAGGCTTGATTGATATTTGCATATGTTAACGGTTTCAAATACCAAGTCCAACTATGTAGATCAGCAGACATTAACTACAAAAGATGGCCTTTTTTTTGTTTACACCCCCTATCTGGCGTCTTAAAAGTAGAGAGGCGCTATACAGGTCATGAGTTAAAAGCGCATGTGGACAAAGGTGAGACCGCAGAACGGAAAGTCACCTCTGGGAGGAGCGATCAGAGGTCTGTGCGGAAAGAAGCCCAAAGTTAACAGAAAAAATCCCAAGAGAAAGAAAGCCGGGTCGCGTTGGAAAAATGGAATCCAAACCATGATGGGCAAAGCTCATGACGACGGGCATCGAGCAGGTCATTTACGAACGTTAACTGCTATGAAAGTTTGTTACATTCGGACTTTTGCGACTCGGAAGAAAATATCCCGATAGAACGAGTGCTGAGAGAAATAAAGAAAGAAAGTCATCATGTATGATTCCACCCATTTGTAAGAAAAACAAAATTGCCCCTGCAGGCCAATGAAATCAATAAATGTTGAAATAAAAGCTTCCAAAAAGGTATTCTTTCCCTCAAGGTAGGATTCTCAACAGACTCTCTGGAGCAGCTCCTTGTAACGGGACGGGCGAGCTTCAATCTGACAGACGTCCCTGCTTCATTGACGAGCCTCGCTAGATTCATGCGATTATGTTAGTAAGGGATTAAAAAGCAAGTGGACCCGCGAGAATGAGGCGTGGGTCTCCTCATGATACTTCTAATGAATAAGACCGTTTTGTCTGGTATCTACTTAAAACGCCTCCAAGTTTAAAGCACACTTATTCAGATATAATCTCCCTTCCCTAAAAACACAAATGACACCACCTCCTGAAACACATTCTAATAAAAGTTACGTTGAATGCAACCCAAAGACCAGTCAGTGGTCAGCATTTTACTTCCACTCAAGTATGGCAAAGCCCACAGCACATGATGAGCACGTTACGAGGGTAAAGTCAACACTGAGCACGCGGAGATGATAAGAGTGGGTGTACAACGGAGTCCAGATTAAGCCCGTGTAGGGGCACGCTGCATTAGCAAGCACAGCAAAATGGGGTGGGGTGCAGCAGCATACTGGGAGTCTACTAAAATAAGGGAGGGATAGACGCGGTTGGAGGCAGAGGCAGGACTGTGACGCAGGTGGGGCAGGCAGGGCTGGGGCCAAGCAGGTTTACTTGGACCTGCGGGTCTGTGTGGACGGGCAGGGCTGTAGGCGCGGCCGAGCTGGGCCGGGCTATGAAGGACTGCCTCTGAAAATGGTTTTGCAGTGAGCGGTCTCTGCGGGTTAATGAGCTGACATCATTAAAGCTGAGCATTTGTAATCATCTGTGAATGACAGCAAGCAAGGTAGGGGAGGAGACGCGGCGAGGAGGGGCTGGGGCTGAGGGGAGAAAGAACACTGCAATCCACCCAGCCGCCGTCTTCTGCACTCATCTTTAAACACAAATCCTGATTGGGATTCAAGGAGGTGGCGAACAGCGGAGCTACGTGTGCGTTCGCCTCCCATTAATTAACTCGCCCCAAAATATAATCTTCCGCCTCATGCGCCGCCCGGAATCCTAATGCTCCTACAGGAGACTGTGGGAGAGAGGGAAAGTGAAAGCACTCCATGCTCGCCTTGCGCTGAAAAGCCGGGAGCCCTACGCATGCACATCACCTGTCCGGGCACGTGCACATCTCCTGTCCCCCTTCCGAACAAAAATCGATGACAATAGTCTCGCCAAACGAGCAGCGCATGCACTGCGTCACTAGGCGAGACCTAAAAAGTCGCACAGGAGTCCGTTTGTCGTCTTTTTTTATAATTTTGCCACGGTTCCACCCGTGAATTCACTGCAAGATTAAATAAAAAAAAACACTTAATACCTCGTGGGGTTCCTGCTGGACCCCCTACCATATATGGGGGGGCAGGGTATTCCTACCCTGCCCCCTTTTCTTTATTTTTAACTTTTTTTCTTGGACTCGGCTTCAAGCAGAGTCCCAAGATGGCTGCCTACGCTTCCTGGTTGAAGTATTAGCAGCCAATCAAATCTTAGTAGGATCCGAGAGTCCACTGCAACGACTATATCTATATTTTTAACTTGAATATCTCTGAAGCTACTGAATGGATTTACACCAAATCCACGTTTTCTGGACCAACATCTAGCTTTCTGCCAAATTTGGTGTCATTCCGTTCAGCAGTTTGGGCTGTAGTCGGATTCAAAAAATAAAAAAACCCTATAGACATAACACTGGGAAAACATGTTTGGTGACCCCTCTTTGTTTCTTGGGCCCCGCTTGACGGATCACCCCAAAACTTCCAACACAGCAGCTGAACCAAAAAGGGGAGGTTTTTTGAAAATGTCATGAAGATTCGTCCAGCAGAGCCAAAGCTATTGCCAAAAAATATGTGGAACTTTGGTCCTAACTATAACGACCTCCTGGCGCCGCCGACCGAGACGTGCTCTCGGTACACTGCGTCTGGAGCGCTTTCAGTGTACGATGGTTTTAAAACACTTAGGATGCAGGGATGAGTTAGGGGAGGATATGAATTCAGAAGATGGAAAGTAAAACCAAAAAGTATTAATGATTTGTACTCGCATATCGATGCAGAAGCTTCCATTTGCGCAGAGGTTCTGTAGTTATTATTAAATCAAGAAATGCACGGAATTGAGCACCGGCACATTACGAGCCTGTAGAAATATGCGATTATTGCTTTGTGTGTATTATAAATCCTCGTGTTTTAAATGATTTACCTGAACGAATAGATTATCATATATACGTGTTTCTAACTGTGCAAACTTTTATACACACATATATATGTATATTATCTCCTCTAGTTATTGTTGACTGGATTTCATTTAATTTTGATAGGATGTCCCTGAATGCGTCAACTGTTAACGCACTTTCTTGTTGATTCAATCAATGATTCATGCGGAGTCCACTGTGAGTACAAGTGGCGAAGGAGAGCTCTTATATGGGTTTCTGCGGATTTCCTTTCCTGCAGCCTCGCCGGCATGTTATTAAAACAGTCGTTTTATACAGTGCTGGTGTGATATTAGGCACTTGCCATAGAAATATCGGATTTAACAAATGAACTTTAAATGAAATGTACGTGAATTCAATTGCTGTGCACTTTTGTGGAGCTTTAAACTAACATTTGTGAGATGGCGACCAAAATAATGCGACATCCAGAGTCAGGTTTTCAGTGTCCTTTTACTGTGTTAATTTTTCACTAAGTATAAAATGAAATCCCAGACTGGCGCTTATGGTCGCGAACAAGGCGGCGCTGAGCAGGTAAAACATGACCTTCTTATAATGTGGGTGGTTTTGTGCTTAGTGTAGTGCACCAAGGAAGCTCCTACACCAGGTGAGTTGCCAACTTATTTATTTATTTAACTTCACTCGGGAGCGCCGGAGCGGTGCTCTGCTTCCCTCGGAATCCGGGCGCCAATTGCGAGATCATGGCCGCCACCGGCCTTCCGCCTACGTCACCCGCCAAGCGCGTGGACGACTAGACCGCTACACCACATCTCCCCCCTTTTACAACAACCCAAAGAAACTGTACAGTCTTACTTGCTGTCCATAATGAACTCTCCAAACCTCCTGGGCAGATTGACTCTTCTGCCACACCGTGTACGACCACTGAGACCTCCAGTGCTCGGAGTGGAATCAGTATGTCCCTGCTTGGGTGCTTCCCCACCGTCCATGCGTCCTGTTTCCCTTCTGCTTTCCGGATCTGTTCCCTCTTGTGTGCTGATCGCCTGTTCTCTCATCTCCTCTCTCTCCCCTTGCACTGTTCTCGGTGGTGGGCTGCTCCCCTCCTCCTTGGGACTCTCAGGGTTACCTCCTCTCCTCAGTGAGGTGTTAACTGTCTCCTCTATGGTGCTACTCAGACCTGCTGAGTTACATCTCGCCATGCGATCTTGAGACCATATTTTCCCGTCGCTGAGGAGTGCTGACCTGGAATATGGTTCCATCATTTGCAGCGGGGTTGTGAATTTACTATCTCCTTTCTTCTTCTGTGTTGGCAGCTTGATTCTCACCCATTCGCCCTTCTCCAGTGTGACCTCTTTGGTGTTATGTTTGGTGTCGTAGTGCTCTGTATACACTGCCTGAGCTCTCTCTAAGTTCTTGCGCACTACTGCCGGAGACCAGTGGCTTTGCACCGTGAGACATTTCCAGGCCACATTGTCCTTCGTGAACGGTTCTCTTCCTCGCAGTATTCTGAATGGACTGTATCCTGTGGTGGTAGGTGTAATCCGATAAGCCCACATCAGTATTTTCAGTTCTTTTTCCCAGTTCATGCCTTGGCTGATCGCTGCCTGGACCGATCCTATGATCACCCGGTTAAATCTCTCCGCTAATCCATTTCCTGCCGGGTGATATATCGGTGTATGTCGGACAGTAATGCCATTCCTCTCCATGTAGGCTACCCATTTAGATGACGTAAATTGCGGGCCATTGTCACTCAAAATACCTTTGGGGATTCCCTCTCTTGTAAAGATGTCTGTTAGGAAGGCCAGTATTGTTTCTGTTTCCGTGTTTTCAGTCACGTCGATCTCCGGCCACTTGGAGTACCGGTCGATGACAACCGTGATATATTTCTGAGTGCCTTGTGCATCTTGTATGGGTCCCAGAATGTCTATGGAAATCTCCTCCCATGGATTTTCTGGAAAATCGTATCTGCCTAGGGGCGGGCGTAATAACCTCTGTGTCTTGTCCGCATTGCAACACTGCTCGCATGCCCTTACATGCCTCTCTATCATCACGTCCATCCCGGGCCACCAGTAGTCTTCCTTTGCCCTCCATTTGGTTTTTACGATACCTAAGTGTCCTTCGTGTGTGATGGCTACGATGTAATTCCTCAGGGCGTAGGGAGGAATGACTTTTGTACCCCTTAACAAGAACCAGGGTTTGTCCCCTATCGACAGTTCTTCTCGGATTTCCCAGTACTGTTTCGAATCTTCCTCCAACAATCTCTTGTCCGGCCAACCATTCGTCACATATGCCTTTACCGCGCTTAGTTTCACGTCTTTGTCATATTCATTTTCCCATTCCTGGGCGCTTATGGCTCTTTCCGGGTCCCCTGTGAGGGCAACTGCGTACTCCTCCCACCCTCCTTCTCCTTGGTCTTCCGCTCTCTCCTTGGATGCAGACCTACTCAAAAAGTCCGCTACCTTGTTCTTGTGTCCAGGTAGGTACTCCACAGTATACACATAGTCGAGGAGTCTCAGGGTCATTTTAGCAATCCGTGGCGTGGCGTGGCATGTTCATGCCCGCTTGACGTGAGGACCTTCACCAAGGGCTTGTGGTCCGTGCGCAGAAGGAACTTTCCTCCCCACAGGAACTGCCGGAATCGCTCCATTGCCCACACTGCTGCTAGCATCTCTTTTTCAACGACACCGAATTTTTGTTCGTTGGGGGCCAATGCTCTGGAGGCGAAGCTGATTGTGGTGATCACTCCCGCGGTGGATTGTTGCGTGAGTACTGCCCCCAAACCTCGATCACTAGCATCAGTGGTTAGTATGGCCTGCGCTTCGGGGTTGAATCCGTGTATGGGCACTGCGTCACTGATGTTGCGTTTCATGTCCTCGAACTCCTGTTGTTCCCTTTCTGTCCATTGGAATGTCGATTTGTCCTTCAGAAGTAAGCGCATGTTATGGGTCTTGGACGCAAAGTGTGGAACAAATTTACTATAAAACTCTGCCATCCCCAGGAAGGTCCTGATGTCTTCCCTGTTCTTGGGTGTGGGAGCATCTCTGATAGCTGTGACGTTGGATGCTTTGGGCTCGATCCCCTGTTGACTTATTTCGTGCCCCAAATACGTGACTTTGCTCACTCCAAACTTACATTTGTCCCATTGGGCGGTGAGTCCATTTTGCATCAGTGTGGTGAGCACCTCCTTTAACTTCATGTTATGGTCCTCCCTGGATGTTCCTATCACCAATATATCGTCCTGGAAATATTGGATGCCTTCTTTCTTGTGGAACAGCCGGTGCATCAGTTTTTGAAACACTGCGGCCGCGGAGGCTAGTCTAAAGGGCATTCTTAGGAATTTGTAGCATCCGAATGGCGTGATAAATGACGTCAGGTGGTTGCAGGAGCGATGCAGGGCAATCTGGTGGTACGCTGAAGTGAGGTCGATAGTGGAGAACCATTTTGCTCCCTGGGTTTTTGCCAGCATTTCATTGATCCTGGGAAGTGGGAACATATCCACTACGATGTTTTTGTTCAGTTCTCTCAAATCGACACACAGCCTCACCTTACCATTTGGCTTTTGCGCCACCACCAAGGGCGCCAGCCATTCCGCATTGTCGATAGCCTCTATCACGCCGTTATCTTCTAGTCTCTGCAACTCTTCCTGTACAGCCGTCCTGGTCCTGAATGGTATGTTACGTGCTTTGTGAGACACCGGTTGTGCCCCTTCTCTCAATCGGATTCTATGCGTGAACTTTGCCATGCGTCCTATGGACTCTCTGAAGACCTCCGGAAACTCTTCCTTCCATCGCTGTGCTGCATACTCTGGACCCTCTTCTGTCATGAGGACTTGCGTGTGTCCTCCTGGGTTCAACTTCATTCCCAGGGCTCCCTGATCCTTCCAGCCCAGTACTGACGGTCCCTTTTCGGCCACATACAATTTCCCATCGCACATTCTCCCCCTGAACTCGAAGGACAAGGGACAAAACCCCACCATGGGAATAGGCTCTCCAGTGAATGTCACTGGGTGGATGTCTGTGGGCTGTAGATGGTAATCCGTTCTTGGGACGAACTCCTTCTCCCATACCTTCCTCTGGATTATCGTGTAGGGTGATCCCGAGTCAGCTACCATGGTCACTTGTACCCCTCCAATCGTCATCTCGCATTTCGGCTTCTTGTCGGTGGCACATTCTATGCCCAGGACCTGCTCTGCCACTATTAGGATTCCATCGTCATCTTCCTCATCCTCTTCTTCATGCTCCTTGTGCCCTTCTTGTGCCACGTACTTCACTTCGCCTCTAGGGGACTTCCTCCTGCACACTTTCTCGTAGTGTCCTAAAAGTCCGCAGTACGAGCATTTGGCGCTGAACGCTGGGAATCCCTTGTCGTTGGCGGCATGAGTGGTGCTGCCGCATCTGTAGCAGGCAGTCCTACTCCAATTCCGTTGTCCTTGTGGTCTTGGGGTTCTAGTATTGTACTTTTTGTAGTTCGGTGCTCCTTGTTGTCCTGGAGGTTGTTTATTGTCACAAGTCTTCCTGTCCGCTACCTTGCACACTGCTTGCCCCTGGCTGCTCTCTTGCTTGGCTGCTTCTGCACACCTCTTGGACAACTCCGCCTTTTTTACTAACGCCACCACTTCCTTCAAAGGTGCATCGCCGTTGACCCACAGCTTCTCTTTTATTGAGGAAATTACCGTGTGCATGATGATTTGATCCCTTATCAATTCTTCTTGTAAGACTCCAAATTTGTACGTTATGGCTAACTTTTGTAGGGCCGCCACATATTCGTCAACCGATTCCCCTTTTTCTTGCTTCCTGTGGTAGAAGTTGTACCTGTCTATAGCCGTGCACACTACCGGACGATAGTGTGCATCAAGGTCTTCTAGCGCGTGCTTGAACACGTCATCATCCGTTGCTGCTCTTTCCTCTTTTACCAGGTTTTGGAATACTCTTTGTCCCTCCGGGCCCATATTGTGGAGTAGAATTTTCTTCCGCCTGGCACTCGAGAACTCCGCTTCCCCCTCCTCTTCTAGCGCCGAGAGGTAATTCAAGAAGTACTGTTTCCAGTCTTCCCACGGCATCTCAGGTTCTCCCCCTTTTGCCAAGAACGGCACCGGGTTCGTCAACGAGAACGTCTGAGCACTCATTGCCTCTCCGGTAGCAGCGCGTTTCTGTGTAGTGGTAGGGCTGTCCTGGAGTTCTGCACCCTGGGCGTCCCTTCGACGCTCCTCTTCCTCCTGGCTGGAATCCCCACTCTCCGCGTGGCTGTCGCTTGGCTGCGCCAGGGTCAGGATGCACCCACTGGGGTCGACTGGCCGGTGGACCTGTACCCCCCCATGGGCAGCGTGGAACTATGTGCCTGGGACCTCTGTAGGCAGGGTGGTCGGCCACTGGCGTAGTGACATGGGATCACGGAGCAAGTGGGGCTAGGCGCCGGTTCCGTGGCGCACTCACCGCTGCTCTGCCGCGCTCCCGGTGTGCTGTTCCTGTGATGGCAATCCTGGACTGGTGAGCTCCCACGTGGGTTCCAAAAGGGGTGCTGGTGGACCCTTCACCTCCTCGTCGCCATTATAATGTGGGTGGTTTTGTGCTTAGTGTAGTGCACCAAGGAAGCTCCTACACCAGGTGAGTTGCCAACTAATTTATTTATTTAACTTCACTCGGGAGCGCCGGAGCGGTGCTCTGCTTTGTTCGGAATCCGGGCGCCAATTGCGAGATCATGGGCGCCACCGGACTTCCGCCTACGTCACCCTCCAAGCGCGCGGACTACTAGACCGCTACACCACACTTCTGAGGACCAATTGGAGAGCCTAGGTCTGTCCTAAAATCCCGAACGAACCAAGTGATATTTATATATGTATACACACACACACACACACACACACACACATATATATATATATATATATATTATGGTAAGTCTTCTTATTGAATGTTTGTCAGTAGTTTCAAAGCTTGTATTTCACAGAAAAAAGGGTCTTTACTGTGAATTATTTACAGTAATTCACAGGGCTGGATTCTTTTGCATTAACTCAGCATTTCGTCTTTCGGTGGTGAAAGAAATATGACACCAAGAAAGTGCTGCTCTCTGAATACTAACCCGCACCCCTGGCACACTGGCACGCACCTATGGATCCTGTGAGAAAATAAACATGAAAAACACAGAACATTATCAGCAAAAGCGGACACTATAGGCGTCTTGGTGAACGGGCTCTTTGGTGTCGATGAACTACAAACGAAAAGCACGTTTAAAAAAATAAATAAATCCAGGATTTGTAAAGTGCGGCAAATCCCCCGTGAGGGTCTCACGATGCTGAATTGTTCACACGGGGAGATTAAGGGTTTTGTCCAGAATTACAGGACGTTGAGCCGATGCCGAGACTCCAACCTGGATCCCCCAGATCCGAAGTAGGCATCTCAGGCCATTACACCATATCCTCTCCCCTCTATTTTAGAATACATGCTTTTAATTTCCTTACAATGCGCTCTGTTTTTAAAATGTGACGTCATAATACACATTGTTGCATAAAATATATTTTAAATATCAATAGGTATCCACAGCAAAAGCACAAACATTTCTCTCAACATTGACAAACATATCTGCAGTCTCAACCAAGAAAGAATAAACAAATAATGCTCTCGACAGCAGACCCAAATCAAATGGTAAAATATATCATATTTAAAAAGTACATAACATGTAAATTGTGTAATATGATCCTATGTTGCCATCTCAGGGTTCAGGTGACATTTATTAACCTCGTGACCTTCAGCCTCATGGTTTACACATTTCACAGAACTTGAAAATGGACATTTAGGCTCATCTCAATATATATATATATTCGTATTGAAAGGAAACAAAGGTTACATTGACATTATAGCTAGGTGTGATAAAAAGATCTGGGTTTTTTAGAAAATAAAACCTTAGAAATTCACTGAAAAAACACAGGTTAAAGTGATGTTCTAGTTAGGTGAATTTGTTAGTGACCACATTAACGTCTCGAACAAAAACAAAAACACAGACATTCACCAGTTATGTTTAGCAGAGCTAACTATAATTTGTGTCCCACTATGCACTGCCTATGACCTCACATATGACATCACTCATGACATGTTCTACGACATAATTTATGACACCACTGATGACAGTGTGGGCATATTATTGTTATAGGTCACTAAGGAGTGAGGCAGTGTGCAGACAGTATTGTTACAGGTCACTAAGAAGTGAAGCAGTGTTCGGACAGTATTGTTACAGGTCACTAAGGAGTGAAGCCGTGTGTGGACAGTATTGTTACAGGTCACGAAGGAGTGAAGCAGCATGTGGATAGTATTGTTAAATGTCACTAAGGAGTGAAGCAGTGTGCAGATAGTATTGTTACAGGTCACTAAGGAGTGAAGCAGTGTGCAGACAGTATTGTTACAGGTCACTAAGGAGTGAAGCAGCATGTGGATAGTATTGTTAAATGTCACTAAGGAGTGAAGCAGTGTGCGGATAGTATTGTTACAGGTCACTAAGGAGTGAAGCACAGTGTGGACAGTATTGTTTCAGGTCACTAAGGAGTGAAGCATTGTGCGGACAGTATTGTTATATGTCGCTAAAGAGTGATGCAATGTGCGGATAGTATTGTTACAGGTCACTAAGGAGTGAAGCAGTGTGCGGACAGTATTGTTACAGGTCACTAAGGAGTGAAGCAGGGTGCAGACAGTATTGTTACAGGTCACTAAGGAGTGAAGCAGCATGTGGATAGTATTGTTAAATGTCACTAAGGAGTGAAGCAGTGTGCAGACAGTATTGTTAAATGTCACTAAGGAGTGAAGCAGTGTGCAGATAGTATTGTTACAGGTCACTAAGGAGTGAAGCAGTGTGCAGACAGTATTGTTACAGGTCACTAAGGAGTGAAGCAGCATGTGGATAGTATTGTTAAATGTCACTAAGGAGTGAAGCAGTGTGCGGATAGTATTGTTACAGGTCACTAAGGAGTGAAGCACAGTGTGGACAGTATTGTTTCAGGTCACTAAGGAGTGAAGCATTGTGCGGACAGTATTGTTATATGTCGCTAAAGAGTGATGCAATGTGCGGATAGTATTGTTACAGGTCACTAAGGAGTGAAGCAGTGTGCGGACAGTATTGTTACAGGTCACTAAGGAGTGAAGCAGGGTGCAGACAGTATTGTTATTGGTCACTAAGGAGTGACGCAGAGTGCGGACAGTATTGTTATTGGTCACTAAGGAGTGAAGCAGAGTGCGGACAGTATTGTTATATGTCACTAAAGAGTGAAGCAGTGTGCGGATAGTATTGTTACAGGTCTCTAAGGAGTGAAGCAGTGTGCGTACAGTATTGTTACAGGTCACTAAGGAGTGAAGAAGTGAAGCAGAGTGCGGACAGTATTGTTACAGGTCACTAAGATTTCTAAGATAGCCGACTGGATGCACATTAACAAACTCAAGTTAAATGGACGCAAGACCGAACTCCTCATTTTTGGAAATAAAAAATCACTCTGGGGCCCCCAACATTGGCCCCCTGAGATGGGTGACCCCCCCGTCCCATCTCTTTCAGCACGGAACCTGGGCATCATTATCGATGACCAACTGACTATGAAACAACAGGTGATCAGAGTAGCTTCTACCTGTTTTGCTATTCGCAAGTGGCTTCGAATAATTCTCTGGATGCTTTCAGCGGCTACCCAAAGAACTGTTGTACAGGCGCTGGTCATTTCCAGACTGGACTACGGAAACGTGCTCTATCTGGGTGCAAAAAAAGAAGTGCTCCACAAACTTCAAGTAGTCCAGAATTCTGCGGCCAGGCTTCTTTGCCAACTTCCCAGAACCGCCCCAACCTCGGGTGCACTTCGTGAACTTCATTGGCTGAGAATTGAGGACCGCACCAAATTCAAAGCCCTATGCTACATGCACAGAATCTATACTGGCTCAGCTCCCAACTACCTTAGAACTTTGGTCCAACGCTATCGGCCCTCACGATCACTCCGATCCTCCAATCAACAAAAATTCCAGGTGCCCAGAATCAAACGTGCCAAAATGGGGGGACGTTCTTTTGCCTTCCTGGCTCCTTCCCTCTGGAATTCTCTTCCTACTTACTTACGTCACGAAAGGGTGTTTATTAGATTTCGTAAGGAACTTAAAACATGGCTCTTTAACTAGTAATTCTTCCAGGTTGACTTCTTGATCCTTTCTCTGTCTCCGGGTAGCTGTGCGCCATATAAATTCAATAAATAAATAAATAATAAATAAACAAAATAAATAGTATTGTCATAGGTCCCTAAGGAGTGAGCAGTGTGCGGATAGTATTGTAATAGGTCGCCGAGGACCGAAGCAGTGTGCCCATAGCATTGGTACAGGTCACTGTGGAGTGAAGCAGTGTGCGGACAGTATTGTATTACAGGTCACTGAGTGAAGCAGTGTGTGGATAGTATTGTTATTGGTCACTAAGGAGTGAAGCAGTGTGCGGACAGTATTGTTATTGGTCACTAAGGAGTGAAGCAGTGTGCGGACAGTATTGTTATCGGTCACTAAGGAGTGAAGCAGTGTACGGACAG
This sequence comes from Triturus cristatus, assembly GCF_964204655.1. Taxonomy (NCBI): domain Eukaryota; kingdom Metazoa; phylum Chordata; class Amphibia; order Caudata; family Salamandridae; genus Triturus; species Triturus cristatus. Next base: position 1,879,722,542 of record NC_140590.1, read on the forward strand.
TATTGTATTACAGGTCACTGAGTGAAGCAGTGTGTGGATAGTATTGTTATTGGTCACTAAGGAGTGAAGCAGTGTGCGGACAGTATTGTTATTGGTCACTAAGGAGTGAAGCAGTGTGCGGACAGTATTGTTATCGGTCACTAAGGAGTGAAGCAGTGTACGGACAGTATTGTATTACAGGTCACTGAGTGAAGCAGTGTGTGGATAGTATTGTTGGTCACTAAGGAGTGAATCGGTGTGGATAGCATTGTTATAGATCACTAAGGAGTAAGCAGTGTGTGGATAGTATTGTTATAGGTCACTAAGGAGTGAGCAGTGTGCGGATAGTATTGTAATAGGTCGCTGAGGACCAGAGCAGTGTGCCCATAGTATTGGTACAGGTCACTGAAGAGTGACGCAGTGTGTGGATAGTATTATTGCAGATCACTGAAGAGTGAAGCAGTGTGTGCATAGTATTGTTATAGGCAGTGCTTAATTTGAGCCAGTCCTTTCCGGGGCTCAGCACCGGCACTTAATTGGTTTCCGGTGCTTGGCACCGGCACCTAATTGTCAACACTCTACTTAAAACAGTCTACCACATGGTGGTACTGCTCATCTACTTTAGAGATGAGCAGAACAACGGTTGTTCAGGAATACAATATACATTAAAGCAGTGCTAATACCTGCCTCACGCCATTCCTTTAGCTCTGGGGACCTGGAATAATCTGAACCGGCGCATTTACATGTGAGATGGATGTTTAGTAGTTGTTTTGGCTGCGATGACAAGGGCGATGGGTGGTGCAAGCTGCAGTGGCCTCCTGGTCAGAGCCCTGGCACTTAATATTTTACAAATTAAGCACTGGTTATAGGTCACTAAGGAGTGAAGCAGCGTGTGGATAGTATTGTTATAGGTCACTGAGAAGTGAAGCAGCGTGTGGATGGTATTGTTACAGTTCACTGAAGAGTGAAGCAGTGTGCGCATAGTATTGTTATAGGTCACTAAGGAGTGAATGAATCAGTGTGCCAATAGTATTGTTATAGGCCACTATGGAGTGAATCTGTGTGTGTATAGTATTGTTATAGTTCGCTAAGGAATGTAGCAGTGTGCGGATATTATTCTTATAAGTAACTAAGGACTGAAGAAGTGTGCCCATAGTATTGTTACAGGTCACTAAGGATGAAGCATTGTGCCCATAGTATTGTTATTGGTCGCTAAGGTGTGACTCCGTGTGTGGATAGTATTCTTACAAGTAGCTAAGGAGTGAAGAAGTGTGCAGGTAGTAGTGTTATAGTTCGCTAAGGAGTGAAGCAGTGTGCGGATAGTATTGTATTAAAGGTCACTGAGTGAAGCAGTGTGAGGATAGTATTTTTATAGGTCACTAAGGAGTGAAGCAGTGTGCTGATAGTATTGTTATAGGTCACTTAGGAGTGAAAGAGTGTGCTGATAGTATTGTTATAGGTCACTAAGGAGTGAAGCAGTGTGTGGACAGTATTGTTATCGGTCACTAAAGAGTGAAGCAGTGTGCGGACAGTATAGTGTTATAGGTCACTAAGGAGTGAAGCAGTGTGGGGATAGTATTGCTATAGGTCATTAAGGAGTGAGGCAGTGTGGGGATATTATTGTTATCGGTCACTGACGAGTGAAGCAGTGTGCGGACAGTATTGTTATCGATCACTAAGGAGTGAAGCAGTGTGCGGACAGTATTGTTATCGGTCACTAAGGAGTGAAGCAGTGTGCGGACAGTGTTATATGTCACTAAAGAGTGAAGCAGTGTGCAGACAGCATAGTGTTATAGGTCACTAAGATGTGAAGCAGTGTGGGGATAGTATTGTTGTAGGTCACTAAGGAGTGAAGCAGTGTGGGGATAGTATTGTTATTGGTCACTAAGGAGTGAAGCAGTGTGCGGACAGTATTGTTATTGGTCACTAAGGAGTGAAGCAGTGTGCGGACAGTATTGTTATCGGTCACTAAGGAGTGAAGCAGTGTGCGGACAGTGTTGTTATATGTCACTAAAGAGTGAAGCAGTGTGCAGACAGCATAGTGTTATAGGTCACTAAGGTGTGAAGCAGTGTGGGGATAGTATTGTTGTAGGTCACTAAGGAGTGAAGCAGTGTGGGGATAGTATTGTTATTGGTCACTAAGGAGTGAAGCAGTGTGCGGACAGTATTGTTATTGGTCACTAAGGAGTGAAGCAGTGTGCGGACAGTATTGTTATCGGTCACTAAGGAGTGAAGCAGTGTGCGGACAGTATTGTATTACAGGTCACTTAGTGAAGCAGTGTGTGGATAGTATTGTTGGTCACTAAGGAGTGAATCAGTGTGGGTAGCATTGTTATAGGTCACTAAGTAGTGAGCAGTGTGCGGATAGTATTGTTATAGGTCACTAAGGAGTGAGCAGTGTGCGGATAGTATTGTAATAGGTCGCTGAGGACTGGAGCAGTGTGCCCATAGTATTGGTACAGGTCACTGAAGAGTGACGCAGTGTGTGGATAGTATTATTGCAGATCACTGAAGAGTGAAGCAGTGTGTGCATAGTATTGTTATAGGCAGTGCTTAATTTGAGCCAGTCCTTTCCGGGGCTCAGCACCGGCACTTAATTGGTTTCCGGTGCTTGGCACCGGCACCTAATTGTCAACACTCTACTTAAAACAGTCTACCACATGGTGGTACTGCTCATCTAATTTAGAGATGAGCAGAACAACGGTTGTTCAGGAATACAATATACATTAAAGCAGTGCTAATACCTGCCTCACGCCATTCCTTTAGCTCTGGGGACCTGGAATAATCTGAACCGGCGCATTTACATGTGAGATGGATGTTTAGTAGTTGTTTTGGCTGCGATGACAAGGGCGATGGGTGGTGCAAGCTGCAGTGGCCTCCTGGTCAGAGCCCTGGCACTTAATATTTTACAAATTACGCACTGGTTATAGGTCACTAAGGAGTGAAGCAGCGTGTGGATAGTATTGTTATAGGTCACTGAGAAGTGAAGCAGCGTGTGGATGGTATTGTTACAGTTCAGTGAAGAATGAAGCAGTGTGCGCATAGTATTGTTATAGGTCACTAAGGAGTGAATGAATCAGTGTGCCAATAGTATTGTTATAGGTCACTAAGGAGTGAAGTAGTGTGCGGACAGTATTGTTATTGGTCACTAAGGAGTGAAACAGTGTGCAGACAGTATTGTTATTGGTCACTAAGGAGTGAAACAGTGTGCGGACAGTATTGTTATTGGTCACTAAGGAGTGAAGCAGTGTGCGGACAGTATTGTTATCGGTCACTAAGGAGTGAAACAGTGTGCAGACAGTATTGTTATTGGGCACTAAGGAGTGAAACAGTGTGCGGACAGTATTGTTATTGGTCACTAAGGAGTGAAGCAGTGTGCGGGCAGTATTGTTATCGGTCACTAAGGAGTGAAGCAGTGTGCAGACAGTATTGTTATATGTCACTAAAGAGTGAAGCAGTGTGCGGACAGTATAGTGTTATCAGTCACTAAGGAGTGAAGCAGTGTGCGGACTATATTGTTATATGTCACTAAAGAGTGAAGCAGTGTGCGGACAGTATTGTTATCGGTCACTAAGGAGTGAAGCAGTGTGCGGACGGTATTGTTATCGGTCACTAAGAAATGAAGCGGTGTCTATAGTATTCTTATAAGTAACTAAGCAGTGAAGCAGTGTCCGGACAGTATTGCTACAGGTCCCTGAGGAGTTCATCATTGTGTGGATTGTATTGAGATACAGGTCATCGAGGAGTGAAGCAATATGGGGATAGTATTGTTATAGGTCACTGAGGAGTGAATCAGTGTGTGGATAGTATTGTTACAGATCACTGACGAGTGAATCAGTGTGCGCATTTTATTGTTATAGGTCCCTGAGGACTGCATCAGTGTGTGGATAGTATTGTTATAAGTAACTAAGGAGTGAGGACGTGTGTGGGTAGTATTGTTATAGGTCACTAAGGCCTGAGGAGGTGTTGGTATTTCCTCCTGGGGCAGTGTCTGCTTTCTTTCCAAACCTACCTCCCATTTCCACTTGCATTTTCTCTGTCAGTGAGAGATGCTCCAATGAAGACCTTTCTACTTTGCCAGCTTTTCTGCCCAGTGGGTCTTCCCTGGCACTGGGGGGCGCTGCAGGGCAGGAGCTGCTGCCCACACTTTGCTTGAGACTTGGGACGGTCTGCACAGATGCATAGAGGCCACAAGACCCGGAGTCAAGTCCGGAACTTTCTTAGGAGTGAAAAGGAGAGCTCTGTGACTGGAGATGTGACTCTAGGGACAGCTGTACCCCCCCCATACTGTGTTACCCCCTCCCACACACACCCCTCTTTCCATCAGCTCTCATGACTCAGGGGTGTAGAAAGCTGGACTTCTTTACTGATGCCCCCCACACTTCTGCCCCCATTTGAACTGCTGGATGTTGGTTTTTGGACTCTGACGGTGCACAGGCGCCTGCTAACCCAGCTCCGGTGCCAAGGCTCTCCCCGAAAAGTGACATGTTCAATTGTAAACCAATTGGCAAGACCTCTAGCACCCCTGTGAGTAAATGGTACCCCTGGTAACTAGGGCATGGGACTAAAGAGGGTCCCTAAGGGCTGCAATATGTATAATGCGTGCCTAAGGGACCCCATACGAACTGCAGGCAGACCGCCATCGCAGACTGCGTGACATGGTGCAAACTTTGTGGGAAAACACGGCTTGGCACTCTCACTGCGTGCCATGCCAAAGTCACTGCGTAGAATATATGCAAGTCGCCCCGGCAGCAGGCCTTGTAGCTGTAAGTCAGAGTGCATTATATTGCATGTGAGGGCACATCTGCATGCTGTCAAGTTCACTTACTGGGTGGTGCAAGTGAAGCCATCTTCAGGACATGTACTGGGCACTGGCTACATGATGGCTTTACTGAAACCTCTGGTGTTTGATGTCAAACACCTTCTCTTAATAAATCTGTACTGTCGCCAGTACTAGATTTATTATGACATGCACCCCAAGGCACCTTAAAGATGCCCCCTGAAATACCTACCACTATCTCATGTCCTGACTGACTGGTATTGTCCAGCCTGCCACCTCAGACAAGTTTCTGACCCCTGCAGGTGAGAGCCCACACTCTCTGAGGTAGGAAACAATGCCTGCTCCAGAGGAAAGTGTTCACACCTCCTCCGGCAGGATGGTTAGTGAGTTAGCCTATCAAGGACAGTGGCTTTATAGCCCCTGCTGACTTTGATAGGCGACCCTGGCATCCCCCAGACCTGGGAGATGCCACCCCCTGCCCTGAGGCCCATTTGGCTTCAGGGTAGGTGAGAAATTAGCTATGCAGCAGGCGTGTTGCACCTCCAGGCCAGTCACACCCTTAAGGTGGGCTACCTCATGTGCTCCATCTTGTTTTTGGTGGAATTAGGAACTCTGGGACGGGTTCTGCCCACTCCCCATTGGAAGTGGTCATATAGGCTGGGGAGGAGCCCCACGGGTATGTAGTCCATTGGCTACTACCCTTCAATCTCCATAATTCCCCAAAACTATTATATGGCCCCCTGACACCAGGAACTCAAATGTGTCTGCTGGGAAAGAAAGCGGACAAAGAAGAGTTGACGACATGAGAACTATGGACCAGCATCGAACTTGGGGCAAAACCCTTCTGGCTGCTGCTGACAACCACCAAGACCCACTCGCCCAGATACAGAACAGCCCCCCAAACCATCGGAGGTCTGACCAGCTCTCCATCGACCCAGCAAAATGGCCCTTGGAGTGGAGAAGCCACTTTCCTGCACCAACAGACACCGACCGCATCTGCCCTGTACAGTACAGTACAGCGCAGCTCCTGCCTCTCAGAGAGGGGGCTGTCACCCACACCCTGACTAGGTCCATGACGCGAGGAGGTTATCCTATGATGAAGCATGCCACCTTTGGGTGGGTGAATGAAGCCGTCCTTTAAAAGGGACCCCCCATGAGCACCGCATTACATCTTACAGACCCAGCGCTTTATGTTTGTTTTTGATTTGGCACTGCATGAAAAGCCCGCTTCCTCAAGGGGTCCTTGCCCTCTGCCCTTGACTGGGAGTCGAGACAGACGAGGCATTGATATTAATAGCAGACCCCAGAGATCCCTGGCACCAGCCGAGCCTCCGGCATGGCTGTGCCACACCCCGGTGCCAGGGCTGCCTCCTGCCCGTCAGGTCCTTGCGTGCCCGGCTACTCAGGCAGGGCTGCCTGAATGAGGAAGACCACGCCTGACTCACCGAGGAAGGCTTCGGTTCCCAGGACCCACCCTGGCTCTGGGCCACCTGCCCAACTGGCCCAACCACTTCCAGGTGAAGTCACCGCACAACCACACACCTCACCCACACACCTCACACCCACAGCTCCTGTGGAATCCGAGCCCGCCCTTCCTGGTCTGTGAAGCGACGTGTTTCAGGGCTGAGCATCATGGCCTCAGGTGGAGGGGGTGCTGCTTTCATGCACAGCCACTGCTCCAGCCAACCAGCAGCACTGTCCCAACCGGCAGCACTGTCCCAACCAGCAGCACTGTCCCCAACCAACCAGCAGCACTGTCCCCAACCAACCAGCAGCACTGTCCCCAAACAACCAGCAGCACTGTCCCTAACCAGCAGCACTGTCCCCAACCAACCAGCAGCACTGTCCCTAACCAGCAGCACTGTCCCCAACCAACGAGCAGCACTGTCCCTAACCAGCAGCACTCCCTAGCCAAATAGCATCACTGTCCCCAAACAACCAGCAGCATTGCCCCCAGCAGCACTGTCCCCAACCAACCAGCAGCAGTGTCCCCCAAACCAGCAGCTCTGTCCCCAGCCAACCAACAGCACTGTCCCAACCAACCTGCAGAACTGTCCCCAACCAACCGGGAGTACTGTCCCCAACCAACCAGCAGCATTGTCCCCAGCAGCACTGTCCCCAACCAACCAGCAGCACTGTCCCCAGCCAACCAGCAGCATAGCCCCAACCAACCAGCAGCACTGTACACAACCGACCAGCAGCACTGTACACAACCGACCAGCAGCACTGTCCCCAACTGGCCAGCAGCACTGTACACAACCGACCAGCAGCACTGTACACAACCGACCAGCAGCACTGTCCCCAACTGGCCAGCAGCACTGCCCCAACCAGCAACACTGCCCCCAACCAACCAATAGCACTGCCCCCACCGGCAGCACTGGCCCCAACCAACCTGTAGCTTTGTCCCCAACCAGCCAGCAGCGCTGTACCCAACAAACCAGCAGTGCTGGTTGGCCCAAACCAGCAGCACTGTCCCCAACCAACCGGCAGCACTGTCCCCAACCAACAAGCAGCACTGTCCCTAACCGACCAGAAGCACTGCCCCCACCGGCAGCACTGGCCCCAACCAACCTGTAGCTTTGTCCCCAACCAGCCAGCAGCGCTGTACCCAACAAACCAGCAGTGCTGGTTGTCCCAAACCAGCAGCACTGTCCCCAACCAACCGGCAGCACTGTCCCCAACCAACCGGCAGCAGTCTCCCCAACCAACAAGCAGCACTGTCCCTAACCGACCAGAAGCACTGTCCCTAACCGACCAGCAGCACTGCCCCCAACCAGCAGCACTGTCTCCAACCAACCAATAGCAGCACTGTAGCTAACCAGCCAGCAGTGCTGTCCCCAACCAGCCAGCAGCACTGTCCTCCAGACCAGCAGCACTGTCCCCAACCAACTAGCAGTACTGTCCTCCAGACCAGCAGCACTGTCCCTAACCAACGGCAGCACTGTCCCCAACCATCCAGCAGCACTATCCTCAAACCAGCAGTACCATCCCCAAACCAGCAGCACCATCCTCAAACCAGCAGCACCATCCCCAAACCAGCAGCACCATCCAAACCAGCAGCACCATCCCCAAACCAGCAGCACTATCCCCCAAACCAGCAGCACCATCCCCAAACCAGCAGCACCATCCAAACCACCAGTACCATCCCCAAACCAGCAGCACTATCCCCCAAACAAGCAGCACTATCCCCCAAACCAGCAGCACTATCCCCAAACCAGCAGCACTATCCCCCAAGCCAGCAGTACATCCCCCTACCAGCAGCACTATCCCCCGAACCAGCAGCAACATCCCCCTACCAGCAGCACTATCCCCCGAACCAGCAGCACTATCCCCCGAACCAGCAGCACTATCCCCCGAACCAGCAGCACTATCCCCCGAACCAGCAGCACTATCCCCAAACCAGCAGCACTATCCCCAAAACCAGCAGCACTATCCCCCAAACCAGCAGCACTACCCCAACCAGCAGCACTGCCCCCCAGTGGTATATATATAATCTTTATTGCTTGATTAATGAAAATCATTGCAATCAAAACATCTTAACATCACATAATATTTAAAAACTGTACCACATATACTATTTAAAAATTTGCCAATACAACCATAATAATGTCCAAAAATAACAGATCAAATCACCATACATCATTTATTACTACAACATAATATTGTAGATTTTACAGTTTGAAGTGACAGCGTACTAATTCCCTGCATCTAACAACAAGAATAAAATGCATTGAAAAAATACTCCAACAATTTCTGCAGCAAAATATTACACAGGTTGCGTCATAAAGTGCTACCGTGCAGTAATTGCAACGTCCATTATATTAAAACAATGATAAAGTGCATCAAACATTACTGTAACGGTGAAACTTCTATTGTTACATTTCCAGTTCTCACCCTAGCAGCATAATCACTACAATATACAGGATATAAACAGTATGTAAACTATTAGGTTCCAGAGCCATTAAAACATTGAAACCCAAACTTATTATATCAGACATTTTTCAGCTGCACTTAAATTTTTACCAATTGACATAGTAACGGAATCGATTCTCCAGATAATGACATAATTAAATCTTGACAAGCTGACCTAACCCCGATCCTCAAGAAATACGGTTTCAAAACGGGACGTCGAAGGTTAATCAGCTTGGGGCACACGCACACTATATGTACTAATATCTCTTGTGGCCATCCACATAGTCCACAATTAGAGTCTGGCCTCTGCTTGGTCCGAGGCCGCGCGCCCTCTTTTGTTGGATTTATTACCATTCGTAGCCTTTTAAAAAAATGTTTAATCTATGCTGAGAAATAAGCAGTCAAATATGTCTGAATGCGTGGGGATTGGTATGAATGAATCACATACCATGCATCATTTTTCCTACTAATGCATGTTTGTCCAGCTTGAGGGATTCAGCTTTGATCCGTTTTTTAAAAATTAACATATAATTGGGCATTTCCAGATCTTGCAGTGCTATTTGCAAACCAATAACCCTTAGGGAGTTTAAAATATGGGATCTCCATTTAGCAGCATAGGCAGACTTATCTATTTCTAACCAGCAAATATTCCCTAAGGATGCAGGGGCGGATGAGGACCGGCGGCCATACATTTCAGAAATGCTCCTTTTGATGCCAGGCGCTGTCTCCGGAGACCAAACGCCAGACTTGGCAATCCCAAAAGTTGCTTTGAAGACCTCGACCCCCAATAGATCCAGGACTTTCGCATCTTTCCCTCTGGTGATGGGTGAGCCATATAGGAGGGTTGGATGAGCCATATAGGAGGGTTGGATGAGCCATATAGGAGGGTTGGATGAGCCATATAGGAGGGTTGGATGAGTCATATAGGAGGGTTGGTTGTAACTTAGCTTTGATGACTTCAAGAATATAGTCATATGATTGACAATTCAGTGATTTTTTAAGCATTTAAAAGCCTGAATCAAGGTCACAGTTTTAGCCCTTAGGTCCTAAAAATTGAATTCGAAGGATACTCGATTATCGAACTCCACCCCTAAGGATCTATACGTTTTAACAACTTCAATTGGGCCTGCTCTGGCCTTCCATGAATTGAAGTTCTGTTTAAGAGAACCAATTTTCATAACTTTGGTTTTTTTTACATTCAGTTCAAGGCCATTTAATTGTATGTAATCATCAGAGGCGTTTAAAGGTCTTTGTCGGCCAATAGGAGTCTGGCTCACGAGGATAGTATCATCAGCATATTGAAGGTAGCGATTTGTAAACACCCCCCCCCCCCCCCCCACTCCCGCCCCCCATCCTAGGAACATGGGCATTAATAGAATCCAGGTGCTGAGAGAGATCTGATAAAAATAAACTAAAAGGGCAGGGAGCGAGAACACAGCCTCGCTTTAGACCATTATATGTTCTGATTTTTCTTGATAAGGAGTTACCCTCACCCGACCTGAACCCAGGTATCCGTATACAAAAGGATAATCGCCTTCAACAGTTTCCCTGGGATGCCCCGATCTAACAATTTTTTCCATACCAGATTTCAAGGCACAGAGTCGAAGGCTGCCTTTAAATCAATAAAAACAATGAATACATTTTGTTTATTTAAGGCAGCCCGCTCAGCAAGTAATGTCAGAGCCAGCAGGCTGGTAGTGGTGGATTGGCCTTTCCGAAAACCCGTTTGTTGAAATGGAATAATGCTTTCCTGCGTTGCCCAGTTTTCCAATTATTTCAACAGAATGGAAGCAAAGACCTTTGCATCAACATCCGTCGACAAAATGAATCGGCGATTGGTGGGATTGGCGACCGGCCACTGGGCTGCAATGATTAGCACTGTTCCCCAACTGACTGCGCTGCCCCCAAATACCAGCAGCATCATCCCCCGAACCAGCAGCACTATCCCCAAACCAGCAGCACTATCCCCAAACCAGCAGCACTATCCCCAAACCAGCAGCACTATCTCCAAACCAGAAGGACTATCTCCAAACCAGCAGCATCATCCCCCAAACCAGCAGCACTATCCCCAAACCAGCAGCACTATCCCCAAACCAGCAGCATCATCCCCCAAACCAGCAGCACTATCCCCAAACCAGCAGCACTATCCCCCAAACCAGCAGCACTTCACCCCAATCAGCAGCACTACCCCAACCAGCAGCACTGCCTCCCAGTGATTAGCACTGTTCCCCAACCAACTGCACTGCCCCCAAATACCAGCAGCACTATCCTCAAACCAGCAGCACTATCCCCCAAACCAGCTGCACTATCCCCCAAGCCAACAGTATCATCCCCAAACCAGCAGCACCATCCCCAAACCAGCAGCACCATCCCCAAATCAGCAGCACTATCCCCCAAACCAGCAGCACTATCCCCCAAACCAGCAGCACTATCCCCCAAACCAGCAGCACCATCCCCAAACCAGCAGCACTGCCCAAAACCAGCAGCACTATCCCCAACCAGCAACTCTGTCCCTTAACCAACTGGCAGCACTGCGCCCTAACCAGCAGCACTGTCCACGCAAAAGCACTACACCCACAACCAGAAGCACTGTCCCCAAGCAAGAGCAGTGCTGCCCTCAGCCAGCATCTGTACCTCAACTAGCAGCACTGTCCTCCAAACCAGAAGCACTCTTCCCTTAACCAGCAGTAATGTTCCCCAATGAGCAGCACTGTTCCCCAACTTGCTGTGCTGCCCCAAACCAGCATCTCTGTCCCTAAACTAGCAGTACTGCCTTCTAACCAGCAGCACTACCCCTAACCAGCAGCACTGCACCCCCAGTGAGCAGCACTGCCCTCTAACCAGCAGCACTATCCCTAACCAGCAGCACTGCCCTCTTACCAGCAGCACTGTCCTCTAACCAGAAGCACTGTCCCCCAACTAGCAGCATTGCCCTCTAACCAGGAGCACTGCCCCCCAGAGAGCAGCACTGCCCTCTAACCAGCAGTACTGTTCCCCAGCCAGCAGCACTACCCCCAATGCAGTAAAACTGTTCTCCGTTAACAGCAGCACTGCTCCCAAGCAGCAACAATGCCCTCTGTTATTAGCGGCCCCTTCCAAGCAGCACCCCCACCACCCCAGCCACAGCAACATATATTGAGGGAGAGGGTGTGGCCCAGCGGCCAGAGAAGTCGACTCGGGAGCTGGGGATCCGGGTTCGAGTCTCGGCGTTGGCGCAGCATTCCGTGATTCTGGGTAAACCTCTTCATCTCCCAGTGCCCATGGGCAGCACCAAGATACCCTCATGGGGGATAAGCTGCGCTATATGAATGCACACACTAACAAAACTTGACACCTCTTTCGAGCAGCAGGGGCGCTGACCCACCAAGCTGCAGATGGAATATTGCAGGACTAAATACTGCAGGACTCATCTGGGGGTTCAAGCCCCCTCCAGCACACTGACCTCTCCCCTCTCTCTTACAGCCTGCCAGCAGGGCTTCTACAAGGCCTCCCCCAAGAACGCACGGTGCCTGAAGTGTCCCCCCAACAGCTCGTCAGGGTCCCCGGGGGCCACGTCCTGTGTCTGCAACGCGGGGTTCTACAGGGCCCCCTCCGAGGACCTCTCGGCCCCCTGCACCCGTAAGTAGAAACAGGGGCGTAACGAAACTTGAGCGCCCCCCCTTGAAAAGTACTTGGAGCCCCACTTGGATCCTGTGCGGGTCCTGGGGCAGTCAGTGAGCAGTATCCTGTGAGGGTCTATGGGCAGTGAGTGAGCAGTATCCTGTGAGGGCCCTGGGGTAGTCAGTGGGCAGTATCCTGTTAGGGTCCTGGGGCAGTCAGTGGGCAGTATCCTGTGAGGGTCTATGGGCAGTGAGTGAGCAGTATCCTGTGAGGGTCTATGGGCAGTGAGTGACCGGTATCCTGTGAGGGTCCTGGGGCAGTCAGTGGGCAGTATCCTGTGAGGGTCCTGGGGCAGTCAGTGAGCAGTATCCTGTTAGGGTCTATAGGGAGTGAGTGAGCAGTATCCTGTGAGGGTCCTGGGGCAGTCAGTGGGCAGTATCCTGTGTGGGTCCTGGGGCAGTCAGTGGGTAGTATCTTGTGTGGGTCCTGGGGCAGTCAGTGGGCAGCATCCTGTGTGGGTCCTGGGGCAGTATCTTGTGTGGGGCCTGGGGCAGTCAGTGGACAGTATCTTGTGTGGGTCCTGGGGCAGTCAGTGGGCAGTATCTTGTGTGGGTATTGGGGCAGTGAGTGGGCTGTATCCTGTGAGGGTCCTGGGGAAGTCAGTGGGCGTTATCTTGTGTGGGTCCTGGGGCAGTGAGTGAGCAGTATCTTGTGTGGGTCCTGGGGCAGTCAGTGGGCAGTATCTTGTGTGGGTCCTGGGGCAGTCAGTGGGCAGTGTTCTGTGAGGGTCCTGGGGAGGTCAGTGGCCAGTATCCTGTGAGGGTCTATGGGCAGTGAGTGAGCAGTATCTTGTGTGGGTCCTGGGGCAGTCAGTGGGCAGTATCTTGTGTGGGTCCTGGGGCAGTGAGTGAGCAGTATCTTGTGTGGGTCCTGGGGCAGTCAGTGGGCAGTATCTTGTGTGGGTCCTGGGGCAGTCAGTGGGCAGTGTCTTGTGAGGGTCCTGGGGAGGTCAGTGGCCAGTATCCTGTGAGGGTCTATGGGCAGTGAGTGAGCAGTATCATGTGAGGGTCTATGGGCAGTGAGTGAGCAGTATCCTGTGAGAGTCCTGGGGCAGTCAGTGGGCAGTATCTTGTGTGGGTCCTGGGGCAGTCAGTGTGCAGTGTCCTGTGAGGGTCCTGGGGCAGTCAGTGGTCAGTATCTTGTGTGGGTCCTGGGGCAGTCAGTGTGCAGTGTCCTGTGAGGGTCCTGGGGCAGTCAGTGGGCAGTATCCTGTGAGGGTCTATGGGCAGTGAGTGAGCAGTATCCTGTGAGGGTCTATGGGCAGTAAGTGCAGTATCATGTGAGGGTCTATGGGCAGTGAGTGAGCAGTATCCTGTGAGAGTCCTGGGGCAGTCAGTGGGCAGTATCTTGTGTGGGTCCTGGGGCAGTCAGTGTGCAGTGTCCTGTGAGGGTCCTGGGGCAGTCAGTGGTCAGTATCTTGTGTGGGTCCTGGGGCAGTCAGTGTGCAGTGTCCTGTGAGGGTCCTGGGGCAGTCAGTGGGCAGTATCCTGTGAGGGTCTATGGGCAGTGAGTGAGCAGTATCCTGTGAGGGTCTATGGGCAGTGAGTGCAGTATCCTGTGAGGGTCTATGGGCAGTGAGTGAGCAGTATTCTGTGATGGTCCTGGGGCAGTCAGTGGGCAGTATCCTGTGAGGGTCCTGGGGCAGTCAGTGGGCAGTATCCTGTGAGGGTCTATGGGCAGTGAGTGAGCAGTATCCTGTGAGGGTCCTGGAGCAGTCAGTGGGCAGTATCTTGTGTGGGTCCTGGGGCAGTCAGTGGGCAGTGTCCTGTGAGGGTCCTGGGGCAGTCAGTGGGCAGTATCCTCTGAGGGACTATGGGCAGAGAGTGAGCTGTATCCTGTGAGGGTCTTGGGGCAGTCAGTGGGCAGTATCCTGTGAGGGTCCTGGGGCAGTCAGTGGGCAAAATCCTGTGAGGGTCTTGGGGCAGTCAGTGGGCAGTATCCTGTGAGGGTCCTGGGGCAGTCAGTGGGCAGTATCCTGTGAGGGTCTATGGGCAGTGAGTGAGCAGTATCCTGTGAGGGTCTATGGGCAGTGAGTGACCAGTATCCTGTGAGAGTCCTGGGGCAGTCAGTGGGCAGAATCCTGTGAAAGTCTTGGGGCAGTCAGTGGGCAGTGTCCTGTGAGGGTCCTGGGGCAGTCAGTGGGCAGTATCCTGTGAGGGTCTATGGGCAGTGAGTGAGCACTATCCTGTGAGGGTCCTGGGGCAGTCAGTGGACAGTATCCTGGCAGGGTCCTGGGGCAGTCAGTGGGCAGAATCCTGTGAGGGTCTTGGGGCAGTCAGTGGGCAGTATCCTGTGAGGGTCCTGGGGCAGTCAGTGGGCAGTATCCTGTGAGGGTCTATGGGCAGTGAGTGAGCAGTATCCTGTGAGGGTCTATGGGCAGTGAGTGACCAGTATCCTGTGAGGGTCCTGGTGCAGTCAGAGGGCAGTATCCTGTGAGGGTCCTGGGGCAGTTAGTGAGCAGTATCCTGTGAGGGTTTATGGGCAGTGAGTGAGCAGTATCCTGTGTGGGTCCTGGGGCAGTCAGTGGGCAGTATCCTGTGTGGGTCCTGGGGCAGTCAGTGGGCAGTGTCTTGTGTGGGTCCTGGGCCAGTCAGTGGGCTGTATCCTGTGAGGGTCCTGGGGCAGTATCTTGTGTGGGTCCTGGGGCAGTGAGTGAGCAGTACCTTGTGTGGGTCCTGGGACAGTCAGTGGGCAGTATCGTGTGTGGGTCCTGGGGCAGTCAGTGGGCAGTGTCCTGTGAGGGTCCTGGGGCAGTCAGTGGGCAGTATCCTGTGAGGGTCTATGGGCAGTGAGTGAGCAGTATCCTGTGAGGGTCCTGGGGCAGTCAGTGGGCAGTATCTTGTGTGGGTCCTGGGGCAGTCAGTGGGCAGTATCTTGTGTGGGTCCTGGGGCAGTCAGTGGGCAGTATCCTGTGAGGGTCCTGGGGCAGTGAGTGGGCAGTATCCTGTGAGGGTCTATGGGCAGTGAGTGAGCAGTATCCTGTGAGGGTCTATGGGCAGTGAGTGGGCAGTATCTTGTGTGGGTCCTGGGGCAGTCAGTGGGCAGTATCCTGTGAAGGTCTATGGGCAGTGAGTGAGCAGTATCCTGTGAGGGTCCTGGGGCAGTCAGTGGGCAGTATCTTGTGTGGGTCCTGGGGCAGTCAGTGGGCTGTATCCTGTGAGGGTCCTGGGGCAGTCAGTGGGCAGTATCCTGTGTGGGTCCTGGGGCAATCAGTGTGCAGTGTCCTGTGTGGGTCCTGGGACAGTGAGTGGGCAGTATCTTGTGTGGGTCCTGGGGCAGTCAGTGGGCAGGATCTTGTGTGGGTCCTGGGGCAGTGAGTGGGCAGTATCATGTGAGGGTCCTGGGGCAGTGAGTGGGCAGTATCCTGTGAGGGTCTATGGGCAGTGAGTGAGCAGTATCCTGTGAGGGTCCTGGGGCAGTCAGTGGGCTGTATCCTGTGAGGGTCCTAGGGCAGTCAGTGGGCAGTATCCTGTGAGAGTCTATGGGCAGTGAGCAGTGTCCTGTGAGGGTCCTGGGGCAGTCAGTGGGCAGAATCCTGTGAGGGTCCTGGGGCAGTCAGTGGGCAGTATCCTGTGTGGGTCCTGGGGCAGTCAGTGGGCAGTATCTTGTGTGGGTCCTGGGGCAGTCATTGGGCAGTATCGTGTGTGGGTCCTGGGGCAGTCAGTGGGCTGTATCCTGTGAGGGTCCTGGGGCAGTCAGTGGGCAGTATCCTGTGAGGGTCTATGGGCAGTGAGTGAGCAGTATCCTGTGAGGGTCCTGGGGCAGTCAGTGGGCAGTATCTTGTGTGGGTCCTGGGGCAGTCAGTGGGCAGTATCTTGTGTGGGTCCTGGGGCAGTCAGTGGGCAGTATCTTGTGTGGGTCCTGGGGCAGTCAGTGGGCAGTATCTTGTGTGGGTCCTGGGGCAGTCAGTGGGCAGTATCTTGTGTGGGTCCTGGAGCAGTCAGTGGGCAGTATCCTGTGAGGGTCCTGGGGCAGTGAGTGGGCAGTATCCTGTGATGGTCTATGGGCAGTGAGTGAGCAGTATCCTGTGAGGGTCTATGGGCAGTCAGTGGGCAGTATCTTGTGTGGGTCCTGGGGCAGTCAGTGGGCTGTATCTTGTGTGGGTCCTGGGGCAGTCAGTGGGCTGTATCCTGTGAGGGTCATGGGGCAGTCAGTGGGCAGTATCTTGTGTGGGTCCTGGGGCAGTCAGTGGGCAGTATCTTGTGTGGGTCCTGGGGCAGTCAGTGGGCAGTATCTTGTGTGGGTCCTGGAGCAGTCAGTGGGCAGTATCCTGTGAGGGTCCTGGGGCAGTCAGTGGGCAGTATCCTGTGTGGGTCCTGGGGCAATCAGTGTGCAGTGTCCTGTTTGGGTCCTGGGACAGTGAGTGGGCAGTATCCTGTGAGGGTCCTGGGGCAGTCAGTGAGCAGTATCCTGTGAGGGTTTATGGGTAGTGAGTGAGCAGTATCCTGTGTGGGTCCTGGGGCAGTCAGTGGGCAGTATCTTGTGTGGGTCCTGGGCCAGTCAGTGGGCTGTATCCTGTGAGGGTCCTGGGGCAGTCAGTGGGCAGTATCTTGTGTGGGTCCTGGGGCAGTCAGTGGGCAGTATCTTGTGTGGGTCCTAGGGCAGTCAGTGGGCAGTATCTTGTGTGGGTCCTGGGGCAGTCAGTGGGCAGTATCCTGTGAGGGTCCTGGGGCAGTGAGTGGGCAGTATCCTGTGAGGGTCTATGGGCAGTGAGTGAGCAGTATCCTGTGAGAGTCCTGGGGCAGTCAGTGGGCAGTATCTTGTGTGGGTCCTGGGGCAGTCAGTGTGCAGTGTCCTGTGAGGGTCCTGGGGCAGTCAGTGGTCAGTATCTTGTGTGGGTCCTGGGGCAGTCAGTGTGCAGTGTCCTGTGAGGGTCCTGGGGCAGTCAGTGGGCAGTATCCTGTGAGGGTCTATGGGCAGTGAGTGAGCAGTATCCTGTGAGGGTCTATGGGCAGTGAGTGCAGTATCATGTGAGGGTCTTGGGCAGTGAGTGAGCAGTATCCTGTGAGAGTCCTGGGGCAGTCAGTGGGCAGTATCTTGTGTGGGTCCTGGGGCAGTCAGTGTGCAGTGTCCTGTGAGGGTCCTGGGGCAGTCAGTGGTCAGTATCTTGTGTGGGTCCTGGGGCAGTCAGTGTGCAGTGTCCTGTGAGGGTCCTGGGGCAGTCAGTGGGCAGTATCCTGTGAGGGTCTATGGGCAGTGAGTGAGCAGTATCCTGTGAGGGTCTATGGGCAGTGAGTGCAGTATCCTGTGAGGGTCTATGGGCAGTGAGTGAGCAGTATTCTGTGATGGTCCTGGGGCAGTCAGTGGGCAGTATCCTGTGAGGGTCCTGGGGCAGTCAGTGGGCAGTATCCTGTGAGGGTCTATGGGCAGTGAGTGAGCAGTATCCTGTGAGGGTCCTGGAGCAGTCAGTGGGCAGTATCTTGTGTGGGTCCTGGGGCAGTCAGTGGGCAGTGTCCTGTGAGGGTCCTGGGGCAGTCAGTGGGCAGTATCCTCTGAGGGACTATGGGCAGAGAGTGAGCTGTATCCTGTGAGGGTCTTGGGGCAGTCAGTGGGCAGTATCCTGTGAGGGTCCTGGGGCAGTCAGTGGGCAAAATCCTGTGAGGGTCTTGGGGCAGTCAGTGGGCAGTATCCTGTGAGGGTCCTGGGGCAGTCAGTGGGCAGTATCCTGTGAGGGTCTATGGGCAGTGAGTGAGCAGTATCCTGTGAGGGTCTATGGGCAGTGAGTGACCAGTATCCTGTGAGAGTCCTGGGGCAGTCAGTGGGCAGAATCCTGTGAAAGTCTTGGGGCAGTCAGTGGGCAGTGTCCTGTGAGGGTCCTGGGGCAGTCAGTGGGCAGTATCCTGTGAGGGTCTATGGGCAGTGAGTGAGCACTATCCTGTGAGGGTCCTGGGGCAGTCAGTTGACAGTATCCTGGCAGGGTCCTGGGGCAGTCAGTGGGCAGAATCCTGTGAGGGTCTTGGGGCAGTCAGTGGGCAGTATCCTGTGAGGGTCCTGGGGCAGTCAGTGGGCAGTATCCTGTGAGGGTCTATGGGCAGTGAGTGAGCAGTATCCTGTGAGGGTCTATGGGCAGTGAGTGACCAGTATCCTGTGAGGGTCCTGGTGCAGTCAGAGGGCAGTATCCTGTGAGGGTCCTGGGGCAGTTAGTGAGCAGTATCCTGTGAGGGTTTATGGGCAGTGAGTGAGCAGTATCCTGTGTGGGTCCTGGGGCAGTCAGTGGGCAGTATCCTGTGTGGGTCCTGGGGCAGTCAATGGGCAGTGTCTTGTGTGGGTCCTGGGCCAGTCAGTGGGCTGTATCCTGTGAGGGTCCTGGGGCAGTATCTTGTGTGGGTCCTGGGGCAGTGAGTGAGCAGTACCTTGTGTGGGTCCTGGGACAGTCAGTGGGCAGTATCGTGTGTGGGTCCTGGGGCAGTCAGTGGGCAGTGTCCTGTGAGGGTCCTGGGGCAGTCAGTGGGCAGTATCCTGTGAGGGTCTATGGGCAGTGAGTGAGCAGTATCCTGTGAGGGTCCTGGGGCAGTCAGTGGGCAGTATCTTGTGTGGGTCCTGGGGCAGTCAGTGGGCAGTATCTTGTGTGGGTCCTGGGGCAGTCAGTGGGCAGTATCCTGTGAGGGTCCTGGGGCAGTGAGTGGGCAGTATCCTGTGAGGGTCTATGGGCAGTGAGTGAGCAGTATCCTGTGAGGGTCTATGGGCAGTGAGTGGGCAGTATCTTGTGTGGGTCCTGGGGCAGTCAGTGGGCAGTATCCTGTGAAGGTCTATGGGCAGTGAGTGAGCAGTATCCTGTGAGGGTCCTGGGGCAGTCAGTGGGCAGTATCTTGTGTGGGTCCTGGGGCAGTCAGTGGGCTGTATCCTGTGAGGGTCCTGGGGCAGTCAGTGGGCAGTATCCTGTGTGGGTCCTGGGGCAATCAGTGTGCAGTGTCCTGTGTGGGTCCTGGGACAGTGAGTGGGCAGTATCTTGTGTGGGTCCTGGGGCAGTCAGTGGGCAGGATCTTGTGTGGGTCCTGGGGCAGTGAGTGGGCAGTATCATGTGAGGGTCCTGGGGCAGTGAGTGGGCAGTATCCTGTGAGGGTCTATGGGCAGTGAGTGAGCAGTATCCTGTGAGGGTCCTGGGGCAGTCAGTGGGCTGTATCCTGTGAGGGTCCTAGGGCAGTCAGTGGGCAGTATCCTGTGAGAGTCTATGGGCAGTGAGCAGTGTCCTGTGAGGGTCCTGGGGCAGTCAGTGGGCAGAATCCTGTGAGGGTCCTGGGGCAGTCAGTGGGCAGTATCCTGTGTGGGTCCTGGGGCAGTCAGTGGGCAGTATCTTGTGTGGGTCCTGGGGCAGTCTGTGGGCTGTATCCTGTGAGGGTCTATGGGCAGTCAGTGGGCTGTATCCTGTGAGGGTCCTGGGGCAGTCATTGGGCAGTATCGTGTGTGGGTCCTGGGGCAGTCAGTGGGCAGTGTCCTGTGAGGGTCCTGGGGCAGTCAGTGGGCAGTATCCTGTGAGGGTCTATGGGCAGTGAGTGAGCAGTATCCTGTGAGGGTCCTGGGGCAGTCAGTGGGCAGTATCTTGTGTGGGTCCTGGGGCAGTCAGTGGGCAGTATCTTGTGTGGGTCCTGGGGCAGTCAGTGGGCAGTATCTTGTGTGGGTCCTGGAGCAGTCAGTGGGTAGTATCCTGTGAGGGTCCTGGGGCAGTGAGTGGGCAGTATCCTGTGATGGTCTATGGGCAGTGAGTGAGCAGTATCCTGTGAGGGTCTATGGGCAGTCAGTGGGCAGTATCTTGTGTGGGTCCTGGGGCAGTCAGTGGGCTGTATCTTGTGTGGGTCCTGGGGCAGTCAGTGGGCTGTATCCTGTGAGGGTCATGGGGCAGTCAGTGGGCAGTATCTTGTGTGGGTCCTGGGGCAGTCAGTGGGCAGTATCTTGTGTGGGTCCTGGGGCAGTCAGTGGGCAGTATCTTGTGTGGGTCCTGGAGCAGTCAGTGGGCAGTATCCTGTGAGGGTCCTGGGGCAGTCAGTGGGCAGTATCCTGTGTGGGTCCTGGGGCAATCAGTGTGCAGTGTCCTGTTTGGGTCCTGGGACAGTGAGTGGGCTGTGAGGGTCCTGGGGCAGTCAGTGAGCAGTATCCTGTGAGGGTTTATGGGCAGTGAGTGAGCAGTATCCTGTATGGGTCCTGGGGCAGTCAGTGGGCAGTATCTTGTGTGGGTCCTGGGCCAGTCAGTGGGCTGTATCCTGTGAGGGTCCTGGGGCAGTCAGTGGGCAGTATCTTGTGTGGGTCCTGGGGCAGTCAGTGGGCAGTATCTTGTGTGGGTCCTAGGGCAGTCAGTGGGCAGTATCTTGTGTGGGTCCTGGGGCAGTCAGTGGGCAGTATCCTGTGAGGGTCCTGGGGCAGTGAGTGGGCAGTATCCTGTGAGGGTCTATGGGCAGTGAGTGAGCAGTATCCTGTGAGGGTCTATGGGCAGTGAGTGGGCAGTATCTTGTGTGGGTCCCGAGGCAGTAAGTGGGCAGTGTCTTGTGTGGGTCCTGGGGCAGTCAGTGGGCAGTATCCTGTGAAGGTCTATGGGCAGTGAGTGAG
This sequence comes from Triturus cristatus, assembly GCF_964204655.1. Classification (NCBI taxonomy): domain Eukaryota; kingdom Metazoa; phylum Chordata; class Amphibia; order Caudata; family Salamandridae; genus Triturus; species Triturus cristatus. The sequence continues at coordinate 1,879,743,414 of NC_140590.1, forward strand.
CAGTATCCTGGGAGGGTCCTGGGGCAGTCAGTGGGCAGTATCTTGTGTGGGTCCTGGGGCAGTCAGTGGGCTGTATCCTTTGAGGGTCCTGGGGCAGTCAGTGGGCGGTATCCTGTGTGGGTCCTGGGGCAATCAGTGTGCAGTGTCCTGTGTGGGTCCTGGGACAGTGAGTGGGCAGTATCTTGTGTGGGTCCTGGGGCAGTCAGTGGGCAGGATCTTGTGTGGGTCCTGGGGCAGTGAGTGGGCAGTATCATGTGAGGGTCCTGGGGCAGTGAGTGGGCAGTATCCTGTGAGGGTCTATGGGCAGTGAGTGAACAGTATCCTGTGAGGGTCCTGGGGCAGTCAGTGGGCTGTATCCTGTGAGGGTCCTAGGGCAGTCAGTGGGCAGAATCCTGTGAGGGTCCTGGGGCAGTCAGTGGGCAGTATCCTGTGTGGGTCCTGGGGCAGTCAGTGGGCAGTATCTTGTGTGGGTCCTGGGGCAGTCTGTGGGCTGTATCCTGTGAGAGTCTATGGGCAGTGAGCAGTGTCCTGTGAGGGTCCTGGGGCAGTCAGTGGGCAGAATCCTGTGAGGGTCCTGGGGCAGTCAGTGGGCAGTATCCTTTGTGGGTCCTGGGGCAGTCAGTGGGCAGTATCTTGTGTGGGTCCTGGGGCAGTCTGTGGGCTGTATCCTGTGAGGGTCTATGGGCAGTGAGTGAGCAGTATCCTGTGAGGGTCCTGGGGCAGTCAGTGGGCAGTATCTTGTGTGGGTCCTGGGGCAGTCAGTGGGCAGTATCTTGTGTGGGTCCTGGGGCAGTCAGTGGGCAGTATCTTGTGTGGGTCCTGGAGCAGTCAGTGGGCAGTATCCTGTGAGGGTCCTGGGGCAGTGAGTGGGCAGTATCCTGTGATGGTCTATGGGCAGTGAGAGAGCAGTATCCTGTGAGGGTCTATGGGCAGTCAGTGGGCAGTATCTTGTGTGGGTCCTGGGGCAGTCAGTGGGCTGTATCTTGTGTGGGTCCTGGGGCAGTCAGTGGGCTGTATCCTGTGAGGGTCATGGGGCAGTCAGTGGGCAGTATCTTGTGTGGGTCCTGGGGCAGTCAGTGGGCAGTATCTTGTGTGGGTCCTGGGGCAGTCAGTGGGCAGTATCTTGTGTGGGTCCTGGAGCAGTCAGTGGGCAGTATCCTGTGAGGGTCCTGGGGCAGTCAGTGGGCAGTATCCTGTGATGGTCTATGGGCAGTGAGTGAGCAGTATCCTGTGAGGGTCTATGGGCAGTCAGTGGGCAGTATCTTGTGTGGGTCCTGGGGCAGTCAGTGGGCTGTATCTTGTGTGGGTCCTGGGGCAGTCAGTGGGCTGTATCCTGTGAGGGTCATGGGGCAGTCAGTGGGCAGTATCCTGTGAAGGTCTATGGGCAGTGAGTGAGCAGTATCCTGTGAGGGTCCTGGGGCAGTCAGTGGGCAGTATCTTGTGTGGGTCCTGGGGCAGTCAGTGGGCTGTATCCTGTGAGGGTCCTGGGGCAGTCAGTGGGCAGTATCATGTGTGGGTCCTGGGGCAATCAGTGGGCAGTGTCTTGTGTGGGTCCTGGGGTAGCGAGTGGGAAGTATCTTGTGTGGGTCCTGGGGCAGTCAGTGGGCAGGATCTTGTGTGGGTCCTGGGGCAGTCAGTGGGCAGTATCCTGTGTGGGTCCTGGGGCAGTGAGTGGGCAGTATCTTGTGTGGGTCCTGGGGCAGTCAGTGGGCAGGATCTTGTGTGGGTCCTTGGGCAGTGAGTGAGCAGTATCCTGTGAGGGTCCTGGGGCAGTGAGTGGGCAGTATCCTGCGAGGGTCAATGGGCAGTGAGTGAGCAGTATCCTGTGAGGGTCCTGGGGCATTCAGTGGGCTGTATCCTGTGAGGGTCCTGGGGCAGTCAGTAGGCCGTATCCTGTGAGGGTCTATGGGCAGTGAGTGAGCAGTATCCTGTGAGGGTCCTGGGGCAGTCAGTGGGCAGAATCCTGTGAGGGTCCTGGGGCAGTCAGTGCGCAGTATCCTGTGTGGGTCCTGGGACAGTCAGTGGGCAGTATCCTGTGAGGGTCCTGGGGCAGTCAGTGGGCAGTATCCTGTGTGGGTCCTGGGGCAGTATCTTGTGTGGGTCCTGGGGCAGTCTATTAGCAGTATCTTGTGTGGGTTCTGGAGCAGTCAGTGGGCTGTATCCTGTGAGGGTCTATGGGCAGTGAGTGAGCAGTATCCTGTGAGGGTCCTGGGGCAGTCAGTGGGCAGTATCCTTTGAGGGTCCTGGGGCAGTCAGTGGGCAGTATCCTGTGTGGGTCCTGGGGCAGTCAGTGGGCAGTATTCTGTGTGGGTCCTGGGGCAGTCAGTGGGCAGTATCTTGTGTGGGTCCTGGGGCAGTCTGTGGGCAGTATCTTGTGTGGGTCCTGGGGCAGTCAGTGGGCTGTATCCTGTGAGGGTCTATTGAGAGTAAGGGGGCAGTATCCCGTGTGCCCCCCCCCCCCCCCGGGGTACAGAGACCCCATCTCTACCTGTTGATAACCTGCCTCTCCCCATCTCTCCACAGGGCCCCCCTCTGCACCCCGGAATGCCAGCTTGTCTGTTCAAGGCACGACCGTGTCCCTGTCCTGGCTGCCCCCCAGTGACCCGGGCGGGAGGCTGGATGTGACTTACCGTGTGACCTGCGACAAGTGCCCCCTGGAGGTGGGCCCGTGTGAGCCATGCGAGCCGGGCCCTGCGGCCGAGGGCCTGTCGGAGCCGGCGGTGACCGTGGAGGGGCTGGAGCCCTACTGCAACTACACCTTCACCGTGGAGGCCAGGAACGGGGTGTCGGGGCTGGGGCACCCCCCCAGGGGCAGCGCCACGCTTCACGTCACCATCGGTCACGCAGGTAAGAGACAGGGAGGGGCTGCAGGGTGGGGTGGAGCTTATTACACTCGTCTCTGCTACCTCTGGGTGCCATCACCCCCCCCCCCCCCCCCAGGGTGTCACTGCTCCCTCAGGGTGCTCTCACCCCTCAGTGTGTCACCACCCCCCCCCCTCCCAGGTGTCTCTGGTCTCATAATGGTGCCCCCACCCCTCCGCGAGTCACTGCTACCTCTGGGAGCCCTCACCCCCCGAGTATCTCTGCTCCCTCAGGGTGCCCCACCACAGTGTGTCACCACTCCCTCAGGATGCCCTTACCCACCCCCCCTCCCCAGGGTGTCACTACCCCCTCAGGGTAACCTCACCCCTCAGTACTTCACTGCTTCCTCTGGGGGCCCTCCCCCCCCCCCCCCCCACCAGCTGTCACTGCTCCATCAGGACGCCCTCACCCCCTCCCTCAGGGTGTCACTGCTCCCACAGGGTGCCGTCCTAACATTTAATGTGTCACCGCTCCCTCAGGGTGCTATCACCCCCCCAGGGTGTCACTGCTCCCTCAGTGTGGCCTCACCAATGTCACCGCTCCCTCAGGGTGCACTCACCCCCCATAGTATCACTGCTCCCTCAGGGTGCCCTCACCCCTCAGTGAGTCACTGCTCCCTCAGGGTGCCCTCACCCCTTAGTGAGTCACTGCTCCCTCAGGGTGCACTCACCCCCCCCAAGCTTTCACCGCTCTCTCAGGGACCCCTCCCAACCCTCAATGTGTCACTGCTCCCTCGAGGTCCCCTCCCAACCCTCAATGTGTCACTGCTCTCTCAGGGTCCCCTCCCAACCCTCAATGTGTCACTGCTCCCTTGGGGTCCTCTCTCAGCCCTCAATGTGTCACTGCTCCCTCGGGGTCCCCTCATAACCTCAATCTGTCAGCGCTCCCTTGGGGTCCCCTTCCACCCCTCAATGTGTCACCGCTCCATCAGGATCCAATCCCAGCCCTCATTGTGTCACCGCTTCCTCAGGGTCCCATCCTAACCCTCAATGTGTCACTGCTCCCTCAGGCTCCCCTCATAACCTCAATGTGTCACCTCTCCCTCAGGGTCCCCTCCCAACCCTCAATGTGTCACCGCTCTCTCAGGGACCCCTCCTAACCCTCAATGTGTCACCGCTCCCTCAGGGTCCCCTCCCAACCCTCAATGTGTCACCGCTCTCTCAGGGTCCCCTCCTAACCCTCAATGTGTCATCGCTCCCTCAGGGTCCCCTTTCAATTCTCGGTGTCTCCGCTCCCTCAGGGTCCCCTTTCAACTCTCAATGTGTCACCGCTCCCTTAGGGTCCCCTTCCAACTCTCAATGTGTCATCGCTCCCTCAGGGTGCCCTCCTAACCCTCAATGTGTCACCGCTCCCTCGGCCCCCCAGCCCTCAATGTGTCACTGCTCTCTCAGGGTCCCCTCCCAACCCTCAATGTGTCACTGCTCCCCTCCCAACCCTCAATGTGTCACCGCTCCCTCGTGGTCCCCTCCCAGCCCTCAATGTGTCACCGCTCCCTCGGGGTCCCCTTATAACCTCAATGTGTCCCCGCTCCCTCAGGGTCCCCTCCCAACCCTCAATGTGTCACCGCTCCCTCGGGGTCCCCCTATAACCTCAATGTGTCACACTCTGGCGATCCTTTTTCACAAGCCCTCTGCCATCAGCAGATCACCCCGATCCCTGAAGATCCCAGGCAAGTGTCCCCCTGTCCGGAGTCTGACGTGATCCTGCACGCGGCACCGTCTGGGTCAGTCCGGCTCCGGTACCGAGACCGCCCAGTCCAAGCCCGGACGGCTCAAGAGCACCGGCGACCAAGCAATGGGACCCGGCCTGGGCTAGCCCTCCGGCTTCAGTCCGTGTCACGTGACGGACCTAGACATGTCCACCGCCTTCCCTACGGTGTCACGTGACAGACCTAGACATGTCCACCGCCTTCCCTACAGTGTCACGTGACGGACCTAGATAAGTCCACGCCTTCCCTACGGTGTCAGATGACGCACCCAGACAAGTCCACCACCTTCCCTACAGTGTCATATGATGGACCTAGACATGTCCGCCGCCTTCCCTACGGTGTCACGTGAAAGACCTAGATATGTCCACCGCCTTCTCTACGGTGTCACATGATAGACCTATACATGTCCACCTCCTTCCCTACGGTGTCACGTGACAGACCTAGACCTGTCCACCGCCTGCCCTACGGTGTCACATGATAGACCTATACATGTCCACCGCCTTCTTTACGGTGTCACGTGACAGACCTAGACAAGTCCACCGCCATCCCAGCGGTGTCACATGACAGACCTAGACATGTCCACCTCCTTCCCCATGATGTCATATGACTGACCTAGACATGTCCACGCCTTCCCTGCGGTGTCACATGACGGACCTAGACATGTCCACCTCCTTCCCCATGGTGTCATATGACAGACCTAGACATGTCCACGCCTTCCCTACGGTGTCGCATGATGGACCTAGACAAGTCCACGCCTTCCATAAGGTGTCACATGATGGACCTAGACAAGTCCACGCCTTCCATAAGGTGTCACATGATGGACCTAGGCATGTCCGCCGTCTTCCCTACGATGATACAGGGACCCACCGTCAAGGACTGACCATCAAGGACCCACCATCAAGGACTGACCATCAAGGACCCACCATCAGATACCCACTGTCAAGGACCCACCATCAAAGACCCACCGGCAAGAGAGACCGTCAGGGACCGACCGTCAAGGACTAACCATGAAGGACCCACTGTCAGGGACCCTCCGTGAAGGAGCGACCATCAGGGACCCACCATCAAGGCCCCACTGTCAGGGACCCTCCGTGAAGGACTGACCATGAAGGACTGACCATCAAGGACTGACCGCCAGGGACCAACCGTCGAGAACTTGGTCGTCAGGGACCCACCAGCAAGGACTGACCGTCAGGGACCCACCATCAGGGACCCACCGTCAAGGACCCACCGTCAAAGACACACCATAAGGGACCCGCCGTCAAGGACCCACCGTCAGGGACCCACCGTCAGGGATCCACCGTCAGTTACCCACCATCAGGGATCCACCGTCAAGGACCCACCATCAAGGACCCACCGTCAAGGACCCACCGTAAGGAACACACCGTCAGGGATCCACCGTCAAGGACCCACCGTCAAGGACTGACCATCAAGGACCCACCATAAAGGGGCCCTGTCAGGGACTTGCTGTCAAAGACCCACCGTCAAGGACCCCCATCAGGGACTTGCCGTCAAAGACCCACTATCAGGGATCCACTGTCAAAGACCTTCCTACTTCCAGCGTAAGATCTCACACCATCAGCCCACACTCACCTTCAGGTCCTCTCTTGTGCATCTTCTGGTTGTTCAAGTCCACCACTTGACCAGGTCCGGCTCTGGCGGCTCCCTCTCTCTTCTGGTTGTTGCAAGGCATCACAAGAGCAGGTCCGGCTCACAAGCCCTCTCTTCATGCCCCAAACTGTGGATTGCTCTGTTGGGCCACCATCGGGGCTACAAGCAGTGCATCCTTTTTTATAAGGCCTTAAACCCCTGGTCTCTCCTTCATGCCTGACCCTGGTCCTACCTCCATGCCTGACCCTGGTCTGTGCCTTGGTCCTTCCTTCATGCCTGACCCTTCCTCTATGCCTGACCCTTGTCTTTCATCCATGCCGGACCCTGGACCTTCCTCCATGCCTGACCCTGGTCTGTGTCCTGTTCCTTCCCCCAGGCCTGACCCTGGTCCTTCCTCCATGCCTGACCCTGGTCCTTCCTTCATGCCTGACCCTGGTCTGTGTCATGGTCCTTCCTTCATGCCAACCCTAGTCCTTCCTCCATACCTGACCCTGGTCTGTGTCCTGGTCCTTCCTCCATACCTGATCCTTCCTGGATGCCTGACTCTGGTCCTTCTTCCATGTCTGACCCTTGTCTGTGTCCAGGTCCTTCCTCCATGCCTGACCCTGGTCTGTGTCCTGGTCCTTCCTCCAGGCCTGACCCTGGTCCTTCCTCCATGCCTGACCCTGGTCTTTCTTCCATACCTGACCCTGGTCTGTGTCATGGTCCTTCCACCATGCCAACCCTAGTCCTTCCTCCATGCCTGACCCTGGTCTGTGTCCTGGTCCTTCCTCCATACCTGATCCTGGTCCTTCCTAGATGCCTGACTCTGGTCCTTCTTCCATGTCTGACCCTTGTCTGTGTCCAGGTCCTTCCTCCATGCCTGACCCTGGTCTGTGTCCTGGTCCTTCCTCCATGCAGACCCAGGTCCTTCCTCCGTGCCTGACCCTGGTCTGTGTCCTGGTCCTTCCTCCATGCAGACCCTGGTCCTTCCTCCATTCCTGACCCTGGTCTTTCCTCCATGCCTGATCCTGGTCTGTGTCCTGGTCCTTAATCCATCCCTGACCCTGGTCCTTCCTCCATGCCAGACCCTGGTCTGTGTCCTGGTCCTTCCTCCATGCCTGACCCTGGTCCTTCCTCCATGCTTGACCCTGGTCTGTGTCCTGGTCCTTCATTCGTGCCGGCCCTGGTCCTTCTTCCATGCCTGACCCTGGTCCTTCCTCCATGCCTGACCCTGGTCTGTGTCCTGGTCCTTCCTCCATGCCTGACCCTGGTCCTTCTTCCATACCTGACCCTGGTCTGTGTCCTGGTCCTTCCTCCATGCCTGACCCTGGTCTGTGAACTGGTTCTTCCCCCATGCCTGACCCTGGTCCTTCCTTCATCCCTAACCCTGGTCTGTGTCCTGGTCCTTCCTCCATGCCTGACCCTGGTCCTTCCTCCATGCCTGACCCTGGTCCTTCTTCCATGCCTGACCCTGGTCTGTGTCCTGGTCCTTCCTCCATCCCTGACCCTGGTCCTTCCTCCATGCCTAACCCTGATCCTTCTTCCATGCCTGACCCTGGTCTGTGTCCTGGTCCTTCCTCCATGCCTGGCCCTGGTCTTTCCTCCATGCCTGGCCCTGGTCCTTCCTCCATGCCTGACCCTGGTCTTTCTTCCATGCCTGACCCTGGTCCATCTTCCATGCCTGACCCTGGTCATTGTCCTGGTCCTTCATCTGTGGCTGACCCTGGTCTGTGTCCTGGTCCTTCCTCCATGCCTGACCCTGGTCCTTCCTCCATGCCTTACCCTGGTCTGTGACCTGGTTCTTATTCCAAGCCTGACTCTGGTCCTTCCTCCGTGCCTGACCCTGGTCTGTGACCTGGTTCTTCCTCCATGCCTGACCTGGTCTGTGACCTGGTTCTTCCTCCATACCTGATCCTGGTCTGTGACATGGTCCTCCCTCTATGCCCTACCCTGGTCTGTGACCTGGTTCTTCCTCCATGCCTGACCATGGTCTGTGATGTGGTCCTCCCTCCATGCCCTACCCTGGTCTGTGACCTGGTTCTTCCTCCATGCATGACCCTGGTCTGTGACCTGGTTCTTCCTCCATGCCTGACCCTGGTCTGTGATCTGGTTCTTCCTCCGTGCATGTTGGTTCCTGTTCTCACTGTCTTGTGCCCATTGTGTAAAGATGCTGGTGGTTCCTGCCTTTCTTGTGCCTGTCGGGTAAAGGTGGTGGTTCACTGCCTCTCTCTGACTAGTGCCCCTCGTGTAAAGGTGATGTTGGTGGTTCCTGCTCCCAATCTCTTGTGCCCGTTGTGTAAAGATGGTGGTGGTTCCTGCTGTAAGTAAATAGTGCACGTTGTGTAAAGGTACTGGTGGTTCCTGCTCTCACTCTCTTGCGCCCATCGTGTAAAGATGATGCTGGTGGTTCCTGTTCTCACTCTCTTGTGCCTGTTGTTTAAAGGTGGTGGTGGTTCCTGCTCCCACTCTTTTGCATCCATCATGTAAAGGTGGTGGTGGTTCCTGCTCCCACTCTCTTGTGCCCATTGTGTAAAGATGCTGGTGGTTCCTGTTATCACTGTCTTGTGCCTGTCGTGTAAACATGCTGGTGGTACCTGTTCTCACTGTCTTGTTCCTGTCGTGTAAAGATGCTGGTGGTTCCTGTTCTCTCTCTCTTGTGACTGTTGTGTAAAGGTGCTTGTGATTCCTGTTCTCACTTTCTTATGCCTGTCATGTAAAGATGCTGGTGGTTCCTGTTCTCACTGTCTTGTCCCTGTCGTGTAAAGGTGGTGGTGGTTACTTCTCTCACTGTCTTGTGCCTGTCGTGTAAAGATGTTGGTAGTTCCTGTTCTCACTGTGTTGTGCCTGTCGTGTAAAGGTGGTGGTGGTTACTGCTCTCACTGTCTTGTGCCTGTCGTGTAAAGATGCTGATGGTTCCTGTTCTCGCTCTCTTGTGCCCGTCGTGTAAAGATGATGCTGGTGGTTCCTGTTCTCACTCTCTTGTGCCTGCCGTGTAAAGATGCTGGTGGTTCCTGTTCTCGCTCTCTTGTGTCTTGTGCCCGTCGTGTAAAGAGGATGCTGGTGGTTACTGTTCTCACTCTCTTGTGCCTGCCGTGTAAAGATGGTGGTGGTTCCTGTTCTCACTGTCTTGAGCCTGTCGTGTAAAGGTGGTGGTGGTTACTGTTCTCACTGTCTTGTGCCTGTCGTGTAAAGGTGCTGGTGGTTACTGTTCTCACTCTCTTGTGCCCCATCGTATAAAGATGATGCTGGTGGTTCCTGCTCTCACTTTCTTGTGCATGTTGTGTAAAGATGCTGATGGTTCCTGTTCTCACACTCTTGTGCCCGTCGTGTAAAGATGCTGGTGCTTCCTGTTCTCACTGTCTTGTGCCTGTCGTGTAAAGGTGCTGGTAGTTACTTTTCTCACTTTCTTGTGCCCTGTGTGTAAAGATGCTGGTGGTTTCTGTTCTCACTGTCTTTTACCTGTTGTGTAAAGGTGGTGGTGGGTCCTGCTCCCACTCTCTTGTGCCTGTCATGTAAAGATGATGCTGGTGGTTCCTGTTCTCACTCTCTTGTGCCCGTTGTGTAAAGGTGGTGGTGGTTTGTGCTCCCACTCTATTGTGCCTGTCGTGTAAAGGTGGTGGTAGTTCCTGCTCCCACTCTCTTGTGCCCATCGTGTAAAGATGCTGGTGGTTCCTGTTCTCACGCTCTTGTGCCTGTCATGTAAAGGTGGTGGTGGTTCCTGCTCCCACTCTTGTGCCCGTCGTGTAAAGATGATGCTGGTGGTTCCTGTTCTCACTCTTTTGTGCCCGTTGTGTAAAGGTGGTGGTGGTTCCTGCTCCCACTCTCTTGTGTCCATCGTGTAAAGATGCTGGTGGTTCCTGTTCTCACTGTCTTGTGCCTGTTGTGTAAAGGGGCTGGTGGTTCCTGTTCTCACTTTCTTGTGCCCTTCGTGTAAAGATGCTGGTGGTTCCTGTTCTCTCTCTTGTGACTGTCGTGTAAAGGTGCTTATGGATCCTGTTCTCACTTTCTTGTGCCCGTCGTGTAAAGATGCTGGTGGTTCCTGTTCTCACTTTCTTGTGCCCTTTGTGTAAAGATGCTGGTGGTTCCGGTTCTCACTGTCTTGTGTCTGTCATGTAAAGGTGGTGGTGGGTACTGCTCTCTCTCCGTCTTGTGCCTGTCGTGTAAAGGTGCTTGTGGTTCCTGTTCTCACTTTCTTGTGCCCTTCGTGTAAAGATGCTGGTGGTTCCTGTTCTCACTTTCTTGTGCCCTTTGTGTAAAGGTCGTGGTGGTTACTGCTCCCTCTCTGTCTTGTGCCTGTCGTGTAAAGGTGATGGTGGTTCCTGTTCTCACTTTCTTGTGTTCTTTGTGTAGAGGTGCTGGTGGTTCCTGTTCTCACTTTCTTGTGCCCTTCGTGTTAAGGTGGTGGTGGTTCCTGCTCTCACTCTCTTGTGCCCGTCGTGTAAAGATGCTGATGGTTCCTTTTCTCACTGTCTTGTGCCTGTTGTGTAAAGGTGCTGGTTGTTCCTGTTCTCTCTCTCTTGTGACTGTCGTGTAATGGTGCTTCTGGTTCCTGTTCTCACTTTCTTGTACCCTTCGTGTAAAGATGCTGGTGGTTCCTGTTCTTACTTTCTTGTGCCCTTCGTGTAAAGGTGGTAGTGATTCCTGCTCACACTCTCTTGTGCCCGTTGTGTAAAGATGCTGATGGTTCCTGTTCTCACTCTCTTGTGCCTGCCGTGTAAAGATGCTGGTGGTTCCTGTTCTCACTGTCTTGAGCCTGTCATGTAAAGGTGGTGGTGGTGGTTACTGTTCTCACTGTCTTGTGCCTGTCGTGTAAAGGTGCTGGTGGTTCCTGTTCTCACTCTCTTGTGCCTCATCGTATAAAGATGATGCTGGTGGTTCCTGTTCTCACTGTCTTGAGCCTGTCGTGTAAAGGTGGTGGTGGTGGTTACTGTTCTCACTGTCTTGTGCCTGTCGTGTAAAGGTGCTGGTGGTTCCTTTTCTCACTTTCTTGTGCCCTGTGTGTAAAGATGCTGGTGGTTTCTGTTCTCACTGTCTTTTACCTGTTGTGTAAAGGTGGTGGTGGTTCCTGCTCCCACTCTCTTGTGCCTGTCATGTAAAGATGATGCTGGTGGTTCCTGTTCTCACTGTCTTGAGCCTGTCGTGTAAAGGTGGTGGTGGTGGTTACTGTTCTCACTGTCTTGTGCCTGTCGTGTAAAGGTGCTGGTGGTTCCTTTTCTCACTTTCTTGTGCCCTGTGTGTAAAGATGCTGGTGGTTTCTGTTCTCACTGTCTTTTACCTGTTGTGTAAAAGTGGTGGTGGTTCCTGCTCCCACTCTCTTGTGCCTGTCATGTAAAGATGATGCTGGTGGTTTCTGTTCTCACTGTCTTTTACCTGTTGTGTAAAAGTGGTGGTGGTTCCTGCTCCCACTCTCTTGTGCCTGTCATGTAAAGATGATGCTGGTGGTTCCTGTTCTCACTCTCTTGTGCCCGTTGTGTAAAGGTGGTGGTGGTTTGTGCTCTCACTCTATTGTGCCTGTCGTGTAAAGGTGGTGGTAGTTCCTGCTCCCACTCTCTTGTGCCCATCGTGTAAAGATGCTGGTGGTTCCTGTTCTCACGCTCTTGTGCCTGTCATGTAAAGGTGGTGGTGGTTCCTGCTCTCACTCTTGTGCCCGTCGTGTAAAGATGATGCTGGTGGTTCCTGTTCTCACTCTTTTGTGCCCGTTGTGTAAAGGTGGTGGTGGTTCCTGCTCCCACTCTCTTGTGTCCATCGTGTAAAGATGCTGGTGGTTCCTGTTCTCACTGTTTTGTGCCTGTTGTGTAAAGGTGGTGGTGGTTATTACTCTCACTGTCTTGTGCCTGTTGTGTAAAGGGGCTGGTGGTTCCTGTTCTCACTTTCTTGTGCCCTTCGTGTAAAGATGCTGGTGGTTCCTGTTCTCTCTCTTGTGACTGTCGTGTAAAGGTGCTTATGGATCCTGTTCTCACTTTCTTGTGCCCGTCGTGTAAAGATGCTGGTGGTTCCTGTTCTCACTTTCTTGTGCCCTTCATGTAAAGATGCTGGTGGTTCATGTTCTCACTTTCTTGTGCCCTTTGTGTAAAGATGCTGGTGGTTCCGGTTCTCACTGTCTTGTGTCTGTCATGTAAAGGTGGTGGTGGTTTCTGCTCTCTCTCCGTCTTGTGCCTGTCGTGTAAAGGTGCTTGTGGTTCCTGTTCTCACTTTCTTGTGCCCTTCGTGTAAAGATGCTGGTGGTTCCTGTTCTCACTTTCTTGTGCCCTTCGTGTAAAGATCATGGTGGTTACTGCTCCCTCTCTGTCTTGTGCCTGTCGTGTAAAGGTGGTGGTGGTTACTGCTCTCACTGTCTTGTGCCTGTTGTGTAAAGGTGATGGTGGTTCCTGTTCTCACTTTCTTGTGTTCTTTGTGTAGAGGTGCTGGTGGTTCCTGTTCTCACTTTCTTGTGCCCTTCGTGTAAAGGTGGTGGTGGTTCCTGCTCTCACTCTCTTGTGCCCGTCGTGTAAAGATGCTGATGGTTCCTGTTCTCACTGTCTTGTGTCTGTCATGTAAATGTGGTGGTGTTTACTGCTCTCTCTCTGTCTTGTGCCTGTTGTGTAATGGTGCTCCTGGTTCCTGTTCTCACTTTCTTGTGCCCTTCGTGTAAAGATGCTGGTGGTTCCTGTTCTCACTGTCTTGTGTCTGTCATGTAAAGGTGGTGGTGGTTACTGCTCTCTCTCTGTCTTGTGCCTGTCGTGTAAAGGTGCTTGTGGTTCCTGTTCTCACCTTCTTGTGCCCTTCGTGTAAAGATGCTGGTGGTTCCTGTTCTCACTGTCTTGTGTCTGTCATGTAAAGGTGGTGGTGGTTACTGCTCTCTCTCTGTCTTGTGCCTGTCGTGTAAAGGTGCTTGTGGTTCCTGTTCTCACCTTCTTGTGCCCATTGTGTAAAGATGATGCTGGTGGTTCCTGCTCCCACTCTCTTGTGCCTGTCGTGTAAAGGTGCTTGTGGCTCCTGTTGTCACTTTCATGTGCCCTTCGTGTAAAGATGCTGGTGGTTCCTGTTCTCACTTTCTTGGACCCATTGTGTAAAGATGCTGGTGGTTCCTGTTCTCACTGTCTTGTGTCTGTCATGTAAATGTGGTGGTGTTTACTGCTCTCTCTCTGTCTTGTGCCTGTTGTGTAAAGGTGGTGGTGGTTCCGGCTCTCACTCTCTTGTGCCCGTCGTGTAAAGATGCTGGTGGTTACTGCTCTCACTGTCTTGTGCCTGTTGTGTAGAGGTGGTGGTGGTTACTGCTCCCTCTCTATCTTGTGCCTGTCGTGTAAAGGTGGTGGTGGTGGTAACTGCTCTCACTGTCCTGTGCCTGTTGTGTAAAGATGCTGGTGGTTCCTGTTCTCACTTTCTTGTGCCCTTCGTGTAAAGATGCTGGTGGTTCCTGTTCTCACTTTCTTGTGCCCTTTGTGTAAAGATGCTGGTGGTTCCGGTTCTCACTGTCTTGTGTCTGTCATGTAAAGGTGGTGGTGGTTACTGCTCTCTCTCCGTCTTGTGCCTGTCGTGTAAAGGTGCTTGTGATTCCTGTTCTCACTTTCTTGTGCCCTTCGTGTAAAGATGCTGGTGGTTCCTGTTCTCACTTTCTTGTGCCCTTCGTGTAAAGGTCGTGGTGGTTACTGCTCCCTCTCTGTCTTGTGCCTGTCGTGTAAAGGTGGTGGTGGTTACTGCTCTCACTGTCTTGTGCCTGTTGTGTAAAGGTGATGGTGGTTCCTGTTCTCACTTTCTTTTGTTCTTTGTGTAGAGGTGCTGGTGGTTCCTGTTCTCACTTTCTTGTGCCCTTCGTGTAAAGGTGGTGGTGGTTCCTGCTCTCACTCTCTTGTGCCCGTCGTGTAAAGATGCTGGTGGTTACTGCTCTCACTGTCTTGTGCCTGTTGTGTAGAGGTGGTGGTGGTTACTGCTCCCTCTCTGTCTTGTGCCTGTCGTGTAAAGGTGGTGGTGGTAACTGCTCTCACTGTCCTGTGCCTGTTGTGTAAAGGTGATGGTGGTTCCTGGTCTCACTTTCTTGTGCTCCTTCATGTAAAGATGCTGGTGGTTCCTGTTCTCACTGTCTTGTGCCTGTCGTGTAAAGGTGGTGGTGGTTTCTGCTCTCATTGTCTTGTGGCTGTCGTGTAAAGGTGGTTCCTGCTCTCACTCTCTTGTGTTCGTCGTGTAAAGATTGTTCTGTGTTCTTCTGCCTTCCTTGTAGATTACACTCCTTCTTACCCTGTTTTTGTCCTCTGACAGCCCCCGTGACGGTGTCCTCCCTTCGGCTGGTGGATCAGGGGGTGCACTCCCTGTCAGTGTCGTGGACGGGTCCTCGTCACCGGAGCCCTTCCTCCTTGCAGTACGACGTCATCATCCACCCCAAGGTGAGTCTTTCTGCGGCGCTGACAACCACTCTCTTCTGTCACCATTTTTTTTACTATTTCTATTGGATTCCCCACAGTCTAGTGTTCTGCGTTCCCCCTTTTCTCTCCATTTTTCTTGCCTCTCCTCTTTAACTTGTCTTGTCAGCCTCATCTCCTTCTTTTCATTCTGCTCTGTCTCTTCAGTGCCCCCTTAATTTCTTTGTCCCAATCTTTGACCTCCTTTCTTTTACTTCCTCCTTATTCTCTCATTTCCACTCTTAGGTTTCACCTACGCAAAATCTGTTGTATTTAAAATAATTTTGAGAGAGTCTAGAGCCTGTCCACTGCTTACCTTTACTTACCTTTTGTTGGACTCAACGTTGCTCTAATTTCCATGCTTCTGATTGGTCAGCTGGTCGTCTGCTTACACATTACATGTTTTCATGCTTTGCCTGGCCACGCGGAGCATGACCCAAGTACAGCTTCCGGTGGCCAGTGGCCAATGTGCTACCACTGGCTACGCACTCCGGAAGGTACTTTTTAGGTAGAGCCCAGGCAGCATATGCACTGTCTCTTCATGTCCCACACCTAAGCCTCACTCCTTGCTTTCCAAAGACCACCTCTCACCTGAGATGTGTCAAGCCCCTGCCTGTCCACCCAAGGCTCTTGCCATCAGTTGCCAAGACAACTGGGGTCCCTTGTTCCCCATGTGGGGAGCCCCTTCAGCTGCCCCCCCTACCATGGATGCATACCTCGATTCCAGGCTTCAGTGCCCGCTCCAGCGCTTAGAAGCTGAATGTCTGCAGCAGGTAGCACCAATAGAGAAGTCTCTCCACATTTCTTTCTCTCACTCACTCGGTCTCCTTCCTGTATTTGTCTTCTTCTCCTCTTACAGCTTCTCTTTCTCATCCCGTGTCACCCTCTCTCCACTGGTTCCTCCTTGTCCCATGCTCAGGATCTCTTCTTTTACTATTTCACTTTTATTCTTTCTCATCTACACGTGTAGTCCGGTCCCCTGTTTTTTAGGTCTCGCGTAGCGTTGCAGCGCAATGCGTTGCTCGCTCTGCAAGACCTCTTGTGAGCAAGGAGATTTCAGAAGGGGACTTAAAGCCCCGCCCCTCAATTTTGTTGGCCGGCATCAGCGATTATGTAAAACGCTGGCCTCCGATTGGAACTGAGCCTTTTTGGTTGTTGCCCTTTCCCCTTTTCGTCCGGCCCATCCAGACTGGATCGTCTGCTTCACGGCTGTCATGAAGGAATTTCTTATCTTTAGAGGGGCCATCTGTTTCTAATTAGTTGTTTGTTACTTTGGTTTCATTTTGGCACAAGATCTAGTTACAATTCCACTGAGAAGCCAATTTGGAGCTAATGATGCCTTCAAAAATTTTCCATGAGACCACGGGGTAGAAACAGAAACGCTAGAGTGCATGCATTTGTAGCAGGTATAAAAAAACTATATTTAGATAAAATACATGCGCAGTTGACAAAAGCTTGAATCCGTAACCCTTGCCTTGGAGGCAAAAATAACAAACATGAAACTCAGAGAGGAGAGTGGAGGAGGGATATGAGGACAGGAAAACAGCTGACAACACGCAGAGCTTGGGCACATGCATGGGAAAACGGAAGCCAAGCACACAAGGACAGGCACAAGAGACAAACCAGAGCTCTGCTCTGGAGAGGAACTGGATTTGAGAGAGCTAATAAAACCTACGCTCTTGCAAATACATTTTTAGTGGCTACCGTCGTGCACTTTTTGAGACTCTGATCTAGGCGTCTAGAGAACCATTACCCATCATTACAGAATATTTCTCCATCTACAGGGCACATTTAGGATTTTCTTGGTCGATACAGAGAAATCTTACATTTTAATAAAGGACAGGCGGCATAGCAGTGGACTCCTCCGTGCACCGTTAATAGGCTCACACTGCATAATAATGTCGCCATCTTGCCTTGCCCTAAAATTCAACTTCACTTTTGCACTCAAATTTGCTGATTGAACTAAAATGACATATCCCTTGTTCCCCTCCACCATCCTGTTCCTTTCCTGCAAGTTAGTGTTATACCCTCCAGCATACGAGTAAGGGTGTTTTACAATATATTTCAGACTTGCGCTGTTTGCCCTAGACTAACTTCGAGCTGTGTATGCACCAAGTACTACTAAAAGGCCTGTAGCGCGAGGGTCATCAAACGATTATTCTATTAAATAGGCAATATTTAAATATGTCTAGACTTATTTAAACATTGCAGTTAAGTTCTGTTACCGTTTTTAAAATGCAATTTTGACCAGAGCCTGGCGCCCCCGCCACCCTAGGGACCCATGTACTAGCGCAATGCTGAACCAATAGGAATTCCTCGGATCCAAATTCCATTCCAGTGGTTTTAGCTCATCTATACCACTGCAGAAAGGGGCAAACCATATGTGAACCGGTTTTGGCCCCCTACATAAAGGCAGTCTGTCCTGAAGGGCAGTGAGGCGTCTTCGCAGCGCAGGCTCACAGGTAACAGTGGGCACTTTTCAGCCGACTGTGGCCCCCAGTGAGGGGCAGCTCACTGTGCATGTGTGCCCGTCACCAGAGCACAACAGCCACACTGATTCCAACTTGTATCTCTGGGCAAAACGTGACGATACACAACCACACAAGAACCAGCGCTAGTGTGCAGCCTTTACACAGTGTGAACACACTGTTCGTTAAAAGTGTGAGCTGAATACACACTGGTGCAAATCTGCGGGTAGAGGAGAAAACACCACTCACATAAAAGTCTTCAAAGGAGGATTCTTTAAACAAGAGGTAAAAAGAACCAAACATTAGCAGGTTCTCCTGCTCGGTTCCTTTATAGTTTGATTAACCCTTTCGCACCAACTATTTTGGGGACAGTTCATTTGTGTGAATCGTGGATATATCTTAATGGTAAGGACCCCCTTCCTACAGAGCGAGTCAGCCATCACAGTAAAAGCAACCCTTATTCCCACAGCAAACTCAGGCACGTGTGTGTTCATATGAAACTGTGGGAGACCAGGAACAGAGACCTACTGAAGCGGGGGATTTATAGGGCCACTCTCCCTTTTGCCTCGAAGGGCAGGGCTCGTGAATGGCCGTCAGACACCAGGAGACGCCGAACGTGAAACACCGCACTCTTGTCGGACAGACACAAGACATTCCATGGTGCACAAGGGTTGAAAACGTGAGGCGCTAGAACCACCCCAACCCATCGGCTTTCAGCGGCCATCTGTCCATGCCGTCAGCATTCTGTCATCCGTGAAAACCTTTGCCAAAGTGAGCCCATGTGAAAGGATCCACAAAACATGCCTGCATGGGAACACTGGAACTTTATAAAAAATACCAACGCTGAAGGGCTGTTAAAAAAACAAACAACAATGTAAGGTATTATTTCTCAGAAGTGCTTGAGGTGGCCATCCTACCCAAAAGGCCTTACTGTGCATATAAACACGAGGGACATCAGGGGAGTAAAACCCACTCACTACCTTAGTCTGTTGAGGCTAAATCTTTTATTTATTGCTTTGTAAAATGCTTCTAACCACCTTTAAGTGACCTCAGGGTACATGCATGACTGGAGGTTGCAACATAGTGAATTTGCTGGAACCCATTTTAGGTCTGGTCGACAATGCAGTTTTCGCCAGACCTTAAGTGATCAACAACAAAAGGCTTTCAGAGTCCTACTGACAGGATGGCTTAGGCCCCACCCACACGCTGGCTGCCCTGAGTACAGGGTTTGATTGAGCCATATTTCTGTTTCTCCACTTGCATTCGCACTTTATGGCTTGTGGCAAAGCCGATAGGACGGCTTTGTTTACGATGGAAACCAATGATCATGGCTGTAGACATCTGTTTATTATGAAATGGTAAAACCGAGGCAGTAGGGCGGACATATTTATTGTGAAAAGCATAAGTTAAAGTAAATAGGCATTTAAGGGTGGATGTTATTACTCTATCTTAAAGCCTACAGATCGATATTTCAGATTACCGTAGACAAGAGTTTTGGTAAATAGGACGGTCTTGTAGGAAAGCTTACGTTCACTAGAATGAGCCCTGAGTTAGTTATGGCGGCAAGCCTCTGGAAACAGCTGTAGGACTGACGGGTGTGTAGCAAGTTATCCAAGAGACTACAGGTCTGATCGGATTATTATGAAAAACTATGCAAAAAAGGAGGTAGAACTGGCTTTTTTCTGAAATACATTTGCTAAAGCCAATGGGTCTCCAACAGTGAATTGTTATCCCACTATATTACAGGCCGCAGCATGGCTAGGTAAACAAGCATTGGCATTTATAATGCCAATAACCCCAACTTTGCAGGGTGCAGTACCATATGTGGCCAAAAGAGGTCCATTGGATCTCTTTTGGTCACATTTGGTATCAAGTGGTTTCAAGTGGTTAATCATCTCTCAAACCTCCCTGTTCCCCCTTCTGACACATCTCAATCCCTCTGCAACTCCCTCGCAGATTTCTTTATGGACAAAGTCACTTCTATCTTTTCAGCTTTTCTTCACGAATCTTCTTCAACCAGCATAGTTAAACAATCTCCAGCCATCAACGTTCCCTCCTTCTGTAACTTCAAATCAGTCTCTGAGGAACAAGTCTCCAACACCAAATCAGGATCACCCCTAGACCCATGTCCACCTTCCATCCTCAACCTCATCCCTGATGCCATCTCCCCCGCCTTGACCAACATTTGTAATACTACGTTCACTACTGGCTCATATCCCACAGTTTGGAAAATAGCCATCATCAAGCCTCTCTTGAAAAAACCCACCCTTGATCCCGCTCCCCCATCCAGCTGCAGACCCATTGCATGTCTTCCTTTCCGTGCAAAAATATTTGAAAAAGTAATGAATATACAGCTTTCCAAATTCATTGATGAAAATAACTTACTGGACGACACTCAATTTGGATTTAGGCAGGGACACGGAACCGAGACAGCCTTAATAAAAGCAGCTGACGAAATAAGAATGACATTAGACAAAGGCGGCGCGGCAGTATTAATACTGCTTGATCTATCTGCGGCTTTCGACGCGGTCGATCATGCCACTCTGATCGACCGTGTCTCAGCAATCGGCAACCAGAACAATGCCAAAGAACTTCTCGCCTCCTTTCTGGCCAATCGTTCACAGGCTGTAAAACTGGGCCCTTTCTTCTCCCACACGTTCTCCCTTCCATGCGGAGGTCCACAGGGCTCCTCGCTAAGTCCGACCCTGTTTAATATCTATGTTTCGGACTTAGCGAGGTTGATTAAGTCTTACGGCATTAGTCTCACAACCTATGCCGACGACACCCAGCTGGTTCTATCTGTACATAATGATGGACTTACAGTTGCAGCAAACTTTCAAGAGGGAATGCTCGCCATCAGCTCCTGGATGTCTTCAAACTGTCTAAAATTGAACTCTGAAAAGACAGAGGTTATGACATTCGGGAAATTGGAACCTACCTGGTCCCCCCTATGGTGGCCCAACGAGATGGGATCTCCACCAGAACCTGTCACTAAGGTCCGCAACCTCGGAGTCATATTCGATGACAGACTGCTCTTCCACCACCACGTCAACTCGGTAGTCTCCACCTCCTTCTTCACTCTGAAGAAAATCAAGAAGCTTCTTCCCTACCTCCCCACTTCAGCTGGTAAATCTCTGATCAGCACCCTCGTTTTTGCCAGAACGGACTATTGTAATGCCCTCCTTCTCAATGCACAGGAAAAAGTTCTTAATAGTCTTCAGTTGGTGCAGAATGCCTCAGCCAGAATCTTATTGGGCATTCCCAAGTTCACCTCCATCACTCCTCACATCCGACAGCTTCATTGGCTTCCTGTCAGGAGCCGTACACAATTTAAGGCACTGTGTATTGCCTACAAAGCCATCAACAACTCAGGCCCGCAGTTTCTCAAAGATGCCCTTCGTCCTCTCGAAAACCCCAGAACTCTTCGCTCATCCTCCGCTCATCTGCTCAATGTCCAACGCACAAGGAAAGCCTACTGGGGTGACAGATGCTTTGTGATTTCCACAGCTAGACTATGGAATTCACTCCCTTTTACCATCAAAACTGCCCCCACTCTCCTTAGTATTAGGAAGAAATTAAAAACCTGGCTTTTCCCACATTAAGATCTGCTATAGCCATCATCTGATCAGTTAAGCGCCGAGACACCCCTGGGTATTTGCGCGCTATAAAAATTGCTAATACATAAACATAAAACATAAACAAACATATGTGGCCAAAAGAGGTCCATTGGATCTCTTTTGGTCACATATGGTACCGCACCCTGCAACATGGCTAGGTAAGAACAAGCATTGGAAATGCAATAGGTCTCGCATTTGTTGGAGCTGGAGCTATTGGCATTGTAAATGGCAATGTTTTGTACTTTGCAATAGGTCTTGTATTTGTTGGAGCTATTCACATTGTAAATGGCAATGTTTTTTATATATCCTTGGGGTTTTATATAGCGCAAACTTAACAGCCTCAGTTGTGAATTTCGATTCATCAAAGTTTTGTGAGCCCTGAAATTTGCACAAGTCAAGTGCTAACAGTATAAATATGGGCACTGTTTAACAAACGAAGCCACTGCAATACAAGAGCAAAGGTGACCGAGTGAGCGCTTCTGGGTTGACGGAGTTGCTTACAGTCACTGCCCATTAAAGCTAGCTAGCCCGCTACTATGAGTTTATCAAACTTGATGCTATGTTTTCTTATGTTATGCTTTGCTATGTAATGCTATGCAATGCTATGTTTTTGTGTGTTTTGTTATGCTATGCTATGTTTTGTTATGCTATGCTATGTTTTGCTATGCTTTGTTTGGTTATGCTATGCTATATTTTGGTATGCTATGCTATATTTTGTTGTGTTTTGCTATGCTATGTTTTGTGATGCTATGCTATGTTTTGTTATGCTATGCTTTGCTATGCTATGTTTTGTTTTGTTATGCTATGCTATGTTTTGTTATGCTATGCTTTGTCATGCTATATATGCTATGTTTTGTTATGCTATGTTTTGTTGTGCTATGTTTTATTGTTTTTCTATGCTATGTTTTGTTATGCTATGCTATGTTTTGCGATGCTTTGTTTTGTTATGCTATGCTATGTTTTGTTATGCTATGCTATATTTTGTTGTGTTTTGCTATGCTATGTTTTGTGATGCTATGCTTTGTTTTGTTATGCTATGCTTTGTTTTGTTATGCTATGTTTTGTTTTGTTATGTTTTGTTGTGTTTTGTTATGCTATGTTTTGTTATGCTGTGCTATGCTTTGTTTTGCTATGCTATGTTTTGTTATTCTATGCTATGTTTTGTGTTTTGTTATGCTATGTTTTGTTTTGCTATGCTATGCTTTGTTATGCTATGCTATGTTTTGTTGTGTTTTGGTATGCTATGTTTTGTTGTGTTTTGTTATGCTATGCTGTGTTTTGTTATGCTATGCTCTCTTGTTGTGTTTTGCTATGCTATGTTTTGTTTTGGTACGCTATGCTATGTTTTGTTATGCTATGCTTTGTTATGCTATGTTTTGTTATGCTATGCTTTGTTTTGTTATGCTATGCTATGTTTTGTTTAACCTCTTCAGCGCTGCGCGGATTCCCGCGCGGTGCTGAAAGATCTGAGCGCGGGCGGGGCCATGACGGAACGGTTCCGTCATAAGCACAGCCCAACCGACGTGCATGACGGAACCGTTCCGTCATCGGCGTCGAAGAGGTTAACATGCTGACGGATTAGTACTTTTGTGATCTGGAATCCAAGCCAATTGCTGCCTCGGCAGGAAAACACAGAGTCTGCTGGGATCCCCCTGTTCTCCCCATGCACCTCCGAGCTCTGTGCCTGCTTCACAGCTGTCGTGAAGACTTTTCTTATCTGCTTGTTAAATAAACAAGCAGATAAGAAAAGTCTTCACGACAGCTGTAAAGCAGGCGAGCCAGTCCTGGTGGGCTGGAACAAAAAGCCAAAGTAGGCAACCCAGAAAGCTCATTTCCAATGGCAGGCTACCGTTTACCATAAACGGTGACGCCAGCCAATGGAAATGAGGGGCGGGGCTTAAAGCCCTTTTCTGAAAATCCTCTCCTTCAAAATCTCTCGCGGAGCAGCACTTTGCGCTGCAACGCACGCGAGACCTAAAAACACTGGTATTTATAATGACTATAACTCCAACAAATTCGAGACTGACTCCATTTCCAATGCAATAGGTCTCGTATTTGTTAAAGTTAGAGCTGTTGGATTTGAAAATGACAATGTTTTTTACTTTCGCTTTTTTATACTATTGGCAATAGTGCTATGCAAATATAATAACTCCACTGCAAAAAAAAAGATAAAAAACAAAATACATTAATTTCAACGCCAATAGCTCTAACTTTAACAAATGCGAGACCTATTGCATTACAAGTGCTTGTCTTTCTCTGATGTGCCCTCCCTTCCTTGTCTCTCTCTCTCCCTCGTTTAATGAATGACGCCTCCTCCTTTCAGCTGCATCCCTCCTTCGCGCCTCCTTAATCCTGGTGTCTCATCCTTCACAGGGCGAGGAGGACCACTTCACTGTGAAACGCCAGCAGGAGTCGGAGCTGACCCTGCCAGACCTGCAGCCGGACACTGTCTACGTGATCCGGGTCCAGGCGCAGACCCCTCTGGGCCCCGGGCCCCTCTCCCGTCCGTATGAGTTCAGGACTCTACCACCAGGTAAGAAGGGGCAGACTTCTAGGGGGTGGCTACTTGTCCTTGAGCCCTCATGTTGGAGTGGAGGGGCGCTTGACCCTTCAGATGCCTCATTTCCCTTAGGCAGAGCCCCCCTCACAACTGCCACCCAATGCCACAGCAGGTGGTCCTTTAGCCTTTTAGATGGGGGCGGCTCGTCTGTAATGGCAAGGAGGGTCGCCTCACAGACTGCGCCATTAGATGGTAAATAAAATGGCAATGACACAGTTTTTGTCATAATATTTATGCTGTCGGTCTGAGCCCAGCAGTAACTATAAGCGGCTGGGAGGGGCATGTCAATGAGGCGGAGTAGAGTGCACTCATACATGCTCATGCGTGCTTGGCCGGCCGTCCTGGGCCTGTTTCACAGCAGGCTTGGAGTAAAGGCACAGGCTCCCATGCACTGTCTGAGCTGCAAACGAGGACACTCAGACCAATCCTGGTGCTGCTCTCATATGAGAGCAGCGTTGGGATTTGGTGTGGAGCCTGAGCCCCAGCGCCCATCCCCTTCCGGCCCAACGGCGACGAGAGGAGCAGCAAGGTGTCTGTCCGTGGAGCGGAGCTGCAGGTAAGTATAGATATGTTCGAGGCATATGAGCTGCAGATCACACGCTTAGGATAGTAGATCGCCATCTGGTGTTGGGCTCGGATGCTTGCAGGTTGTTGTTGTCTTCGGAAGAAGTCTTTGGTCACGAGATAGGTGACTCCTCCCTTGGACTACAGTGCACATGGGCATCCACTCCATCCTCAGATTGTTTTTTTCCGCCATTGGGTTCAGATGTAACTTTTCCACTCCAGTTGAAAATCTCAAATACAAGCTTTTCGAAGCGAAAAAACTTCTAACAACTACATCGAAGCACCTTCACACGACATTGAATTAATCGGCTTGATTCCGGACGTCGACGCGGGCGGTTTGGCCTATCCATGCCGTGAGGCCTACGGCTCATGGAAAGGACGCCGTTTAAAAAATGCCCCCAGTGTGGAGCAAAATATCCGCACAGTGACCATCACAAAGTCTGCAACCTGTGCCTATCACTGGAACACGACGAAGCCAGCTGTCCAGCCTGCGCAGCATTTCGATCCAAAAAGACCATTCGGGATCGAAGAGCTCGACACCATATCATGGCACACAGACCAGCCCCGGAACCAGAAAACATCTTTGATGAGGGTCCTGATGTCCCGGAAGAAGATTCAGAGGAACTTCAAATCATCTCAGAAGCAGATGACTCAGACGACCCCATTACTCCTGGGCAACGCGTGAGTACCACTGCCCCTGCCCCAACCCCTCCAAAACCAAAGGCATTGGTCAAGACTTTGCCAGCTGGCCTCAGTCGAGACCGAAAACACCCTTCAGAAGACCCGCCTCTGGGCTTGGCTCCGAAGAAACATAAGCCTTCTGGTGGCTCGGGCCCGAGTAAGCCGCATGTAATTGTACCCCCGGCACCTTTGGCACCGAAGACAAAAGACCCCTTGGCACCGAAATCGGATCCGACACCCTCGGCACCGAAAACATCGAGGCCCATAGATAAACAGGCACCGAAACTTCCCAAGCCGAAAGACTTAACTTCGGCACCGAAACCTTCATCGGCACCGAAACCTTCATCGGCACCGAAACCACCGGCTAAGGACTATAATACACCTCCTAAAGCCAAAGACTCTACCGATCAACCAAAACCTCGATCGGAACCGAAAAAAACGGCGCCAAAATCTGTTACTGAAGAACAAGAACTTTTCCATCCAGATCCAACACAAAAAAGGATCTATATTAATCCAAAGACTGGACATGTCACTGCAGTGCCATATAAGAAACGGAAACTGGACACAACACCTGCCCCAGTTCCTATAAAAGAGAAGGACTCGGCAACATCACCTATTCCTCCTTCCTCTCCCATACGACCTTCTACCCCACCCCCTCTGCCTACACCACCCTTACCTCTACCATCTCCATCACATACACCACCCCCACAGGATGATGATGATGAGGGGAGGGGGTGATCCTTATAATACTAATGATCCGTTCACGGATCCAGATACCGCAGCATTGGACGATTGGGCATACCCCCTACCAGATATGCCTGACCCTACACCATACCCCGCCAAACCATCACCTCCAGATAACCACCTGGGGTTTGGACAACTAGTACACAGAGCAGCACTTTACCATGGCGTCACCATGCACTCCGATGCACCCGGGGAAGATTTCCTCTTAGACACATTTGAACAGTCTCAGAAGTCGGTACAAATTTTACCTATGATCAAAGGGGTCATAAAACACGCCACAGAAGTATTTAAAGACCCCGTCCGTGCCAGGGTACTCAACCCAAGAATTGAGAAAAAATATAGACCTGCCCCAGAAGATCCTTGTTACATCACAGGACAGCTCCCTCTGGATTCTTTGGTAGTTTCCAACGCAAGGAAACGCGCCAACTCCCAAACCACGGGAGATGCACCACCCCCTGACAAAGAATCCAAACTATTAGAAGCCTCGGGCAAACGAGTAGCAGCACAAGCTGCTAATCATTGGCGTATTGCCAACACCCAAGCCCTACTAGCACGCTACGATAGGGCTCACTCCTATCAGTTGGAGAATCTGCTACAACACCTGCCAGACCAATACAAGACCCAGGCAAATGACCTTATACAAGAGGGAAAACTCATCTCAAATGCGTCAATTAAATGCGCACGTGACGCCGCAGACACCGCCTCTAGAGCAATAAACACAAGTGTACACCTCAGACGCCATGCCTGGCTACGCATTTCAGGCTTTAAGCCAGAAGTACAAAGTACCATACTCAGCCAACCGTGTAACCGAGAACATCTATTTGGGCCAACAGTAGACACTGCACTCAAAAAAATGAAAAAAGACACCGAGACTGCTAAGTCCATGGGAGCATTGCAGTCTCCACAACCACGCGGCTCCTTTCAACGCTCTTTCTACAGAGGAGCCTCCAAGAATATGGGAGCAGACACCTCCTCTACCTTCAAAACCTCTCAACAAACATCCCCCAGTAGAGGATATTTTAGAGGAGGATATAGAGGAAACAACACCAAGGGACGAGGTCGAGGCAATACCAACACTCGTACCTCCCCCGCCACAAAACAGTGACTTTCCTCCACTCCCCCCAGACCATTCCACTCCAGTCGGGGGAAGACTCAAACAGTTCCTACCTGTCTGGAACTCCATCACAACAGACAAGTGGGTAAGACAAATAATCCAGTATGGTTACTGCCTGGAACTCACCACTACCCCCCACACATACCACCCATGCAGCGTTCCATGTCACCAGACCATCTTACGCTCCTCAAACAAGAGGTTCTCTCATTGCTTCAAAAACACGCAATAGAACCAGTTCCCTTACAACATCAGGGTACAGGGGTATACTCACTCTACTTCCTAATCCCCAAAAAGGACGGGACTCTAAGACCAATACTCGACCTCAGACCCCTAAATCTGTACATAAACTCAGATCACTTCCATATGATCACTCTTCAACAAATGCTCCCACTACTACAACAAGGCGATTTCCTTGCCACACTAGATCTCAAAGACGCTTATTTTCACATTCCCATACATCCTGCCCACAGGAAGTACCTAAGGTTTGTGGTGGACGGACAACACTATCAGTTTACAGTTCTTCCATTCTGGGTAACAACTGCGCCCAGAGTATTTACGAAATGTCTGGCAGTAGTAGCAGCACATCTCAGAAGACAACAAATTCATGTCTTCCCGTATCTAGACGATTGGCTCATAAAAGCAAAGTCATTCAACAAATGCATTCTACACACTCATCAAACTATTCAACTCTTACACAGCTTGGGATTCACAATAAACTATCCCAAATCTCATCTTCCAACCCTCCCACATCCATCAATATCTGGGAGCCGCCATAAACACCTGCAAAGCCCTAGCATATCCCAGCCCAGCCAGGATAGCCAATATACGAGCTCTCATCGCAAAATTTCAAACCCAACACTCTCTTCCAGCCAGAGTGTTCATGCAGCTCATAGGCATGATGGCCTCTTGCATCTTCATTGTGCCTTATGCAAGACTACAAATGCGTCCCTTGTAAGAATGTCTAGCACGTCAGTGGAATCAGGCTCACGGACAACTCACAGATCTGGTGTTGGTGGACAGCCGCTCACATCGCTCTCTAAAATGGTGGAACACAATAAACCTGTCCAAAGGGCGGCCGTTCCTCGAGCCTCTTCCACAAATAGTGCTAACAACGGACGCATCACTCACGGGATGGGGAGCCCATCTCCTAGGACACACCACTCAGGGCAAATGGACCACTCAACAGAAAGTGCTCCATATCAATTACCTGGAACTACTGGCAGTGTTCCTAGCACTAAAATCATTCCAAATACATCTCCAGAACAAGACTGTCCTCATCCGTACGGACAACATGACAGCCATGTATTATATACTAAAACAAGGAGGCACACATTCTCTGCAGCTGTCCCAGCTCGCACAGAACATTTGGAGATGGGCCGTTCCCCAGAACATATACCTACTTGCAGAACAACTTCCAGGGGTTCACAATCAGATTGCCGACCTGTTAAGTCGACAGACTCAACAGATCCACAAATGGGAACTACATCCCCAAGTCCTACTGCCCTTTTTCCCAACAATGGGGCCAACCAGACAAAGATCTGTTCACCACACATGAAAACGCAAAATGCCCAACCTTCGCCGCCAGGTTTCCCCACCCACAGTCGAAGGGCAATGCGATATGGATGAACTGGTCAGGCAGATTTGCGTACGCTTTTCCGCCTCTCCCACTCATTCCATTCGTGGTACGCAAGCTCTGGCAACAGTCTCTCAAACTGATCCTAGTAGCTCCCACATGGGCACGCCAGCCGTGGTTCACAACACTACTGGAACTCTCTCTAGTTCCACACCAAAAACTGTACCTCTCCCCGTCCTTATTAACCCAGAACCATGGAGAGATCAGACACCCAGACCCAGGTCAACTCAATCTGGCGATCTGGCTCCTGAAGTCCTAGAGTTTGGTTACCTTTACCTACCACCAGACTGCATGAATATTATAAAAGAGGCCAGACGACCTACCACTAGAGCCTGCTACGCTGCAAAATGGAAAAGATTCGCCATTTACTGCGCTAACAATGATATACGCCCACTGGATGCATCCATCCAGAACATCATTTGCAACTTACTGCACTTGCAAAGATGTAATTTAGCGTACTCATCCATACGTCTCCACCTAGCAGCATTAGCAGCCTACTTACAAAATCGACAACACTTGTCACTATTTAGAGAACCTGCGATCAAAGCCTTCATGGAAGGCCTTAAAAGGATTATTCCTCCCAGATTACCACCCTCTCCAGTGTGGAATATAAACATTGTTCTTACATGGCTCATGGGTCCCCCATTTGAACCTCTGCATAAATGCGAACTGCAGTTCCTCACATGGAAAGTGACTTTCCTTATTGCTATCACATCCCTTAGAAGGGTAATAAAATCCAGGCTTTAACCATACAAGAACCATTCCTACAATTACACCGCTGCAAAGTGGTTCTTAGAACAAATCCGAAATTCCTGCCAAAAGTCATATCTCCGTTCCATCTTAACCAATCAGTTGAGCTACCAGTGTTGAAAGAGCTCTTCATACCTTAGACGTTAAAAGAGCCCTGCTTTACTATATTGACAGAACCAAATCATTCCGCAAAACCAAACAATTGTTTGTTGCTTTCTCTCCACCACTTAAAGGCAACCCCATTTCCAAATCCGGGATAGCCAGGTGGATAGTTAAATGTATCCAAATATGCTACCACAAGGCTAAACGCACACTAACGGTTCCCCCTAGAGCACATTCCATATGCAAAATAGGGGCTTCCATGTCATTCTTCGGAAACATTCCCTTAGAAGATATTTGTAAGGCAGCTACATTGTCTACAACACACACCTTCACTAAACACTATTGTGTTGACGTGCAAGCAAAGCAACAAGCTTCTGCGGGTCAGGCTGTCCTTAAAACCTTATTCCAAACTGCTGCAACTGATACAGGTGACCACCGCTAGGGGAGACACTGCTATATAGTCTATCCAAAGTGTGTGATCTGCAGCTCATATGCCTCGAACGGAATATGCTACTTACCAGTATGCATCTGTTCTTGGCATGTAGAGCTGCAGAGCCACACACGCCCACCCACCTCCCCGGGACCTGTATCTGTTCCAGCATTGTCTTACTTAGACATCACACATGGACATCTCTCTCTTTTTACAAACTCCATCATTTCCCATCATGGAAAAAAACAATCTGAGGATGGAGTGGATGCCCATGCGCACTGTAGTCCAAGGGAGGAGTCACCTATCTCGTGACCAAAGACTTCTTCCGAAGACAACAACTACCTGCCTCAGGAAGAGCCCCCTCAGTCCATAGTAAAAGGTTCCTTTGACCTTTCAGCGTCCCCACCCCCTAAGAAAGAGCCCCCTCTGTCCATAATGAAGGTTCCTTCCACCTTTCAGAGCCCCCACCCCCTCAGGAAGAGCCCCCTCAGTCCACAGTGGAGGTTCCTTCCGCCTTTCAGAGCCCCTCAGTCCACAGTGGAGGTTCCTTCCGCCTTTCAGAGCCCCTCCCCCTCTGGAAGCTCCCGCCTCCTCACTTCGTAGCGGATGACCTTTCCACTTGGAGGTCCAAGCCCCCCTCATTTCAAAGGAGACGTAGACTTCAGGGCGCTCCACTGGCTTCTGATGCACAAACACACTCATTTCAAGCTCCTCTCACACATTCAAGGCCCCACCTACCTGAGCAATCTCATCTCTTTAAACCAACCACCAAGACACAATTTACTGACTCTTTCTGGGGAGACTCTCCCTTCTGGTGGATACACTGACCACAGATTCCTCACTGACCCCCCTCCCCTTCGGCCCATTCCGTGGAGTCGACATCCGACAGGTTATAATGTAAGATGCTGGAACCAGCACAGGGTCTGGTTAGTGCCTCGTCTGCTGCTCTGTGTCTGAGGGTGCGGAAGGTTCCTTTAAAAGCTGAGGTCAGAGTGCGGGGTGGTTCCTTCGTAAGGCTCTAGCACCCTTTCTAGGGGCGCAGCGGAGCCAGAGAGCGCCCCCTACAGGCGCACAGGAGCCATCGCAAAAAAGGTTCCGGATCCAGTCTGGTGCCTGGGGGGATTCAAGAGGTGAGGAACCTGCCGTAGATTATCCACTAGTTCTTCGTACAGGTGGTTAAAGGTGTAAAGATGACCAAGCGTGGCCCTGAAGGAGCGTCCAGATCACTGATGCCTGAACAGAGACGCTGCCTTTAGACACCTGAGGCAGAAGAGACTACGCAAGAGGTGGGACCTCCTGCTAAGAGTAGGACTCAGTGTCCGCCTGACCCTGCGCGGGTGCCTGGGAGGCCGCGTATGGTGTGAATGGAATCTTTTCTTGTGAAATTAAAGGAAAGAACATGAAATGTGGCTTGCAGGCCTCTCACATTCAAATGTCCCACAGGAGCATGCCTCGCTTCAGAGAGTCATGGGAGACCCCAGCAGGGGAGCAGAGCGAGCAGAACATGTCTCGTGAGACGTTTCCGCTCCAACCAGTCTTTCTCGAGCCAAAAGCACAGGAAATTGCAAAATGTAGTGAATTTGATACAACCAAAAATGTGTGAATTTTGCGCGGAGCTGGTGCTAGCAGTGGCTTCACGGGTCACGTTGGCATCAAAAATGGTGTTGACGTCAGGGCTGGTGGAAGATACTGGCTCAGTGAGGGTTGTTGGGGCAGGAATGGGGCTCTACATACCTTGAGTTTTGCAGCGTGAATCTTTCTGGATTCACTATGCTGTGCATTATTCCGCGATCTTGTGGTTGGGTCCGGATTCGTAGTCTTTTCTTTGTTTTTTTTTTTTTTTTGTAGCCCAGGTGGGCGGCGACGACCCACCATTTGGTGCACCTCCCGTGACGTCGTCGTGCTTCCTGCGGAAGTCCCACCTTTGGGGCGCCATCTTCAGATTCTTTTTTCTGCCGTTGGGTCTGGATCGTCATCGGGAAGCTCCAGAGATACAATCGAAGGAAGAGGAAGGAAAAGCGAGTTTCGTCGATAAATAACTACGAAGATATCACAGGAAAGGAATATTTCACATCAGGAGCGCGAAGAAGGAAGTGTTCCACCCTTTTTCTTCGACGCCCTTGGAGAATGCGCACTCAGAGGCCCTGAACGCAATGGACAAGACGCCATTCAAGTTCTGCCCTAACTGCCACCACAAGTTCGCGCAGAAGGACCAGCATCCGGTCTGCAACCTCTGCCTACCGGTCGACCACCAGAGCAAGGACTGCAACGCCTGCTCAGCCTTCGCGCCGAAGACGCTCCGGGTGAGAGAACGTCAGCGAAGAGCCAACGCCAGCATGGATGGCAAGGGTAAGGCCCCGTCGCTCTACGATCTGGGCCTCTCCACAGACGATGAGGACAACGTCAACGAGGGACCCGAAAACTTCACGGTCGTAGAGACCGACAAGAAAAACGAAGACGATGTAAGAGAATCGTCGAGCTCAAAACACACGAAAGTGCCTCGAAAACCCGAGGGTGACTCGAGAAAATCTGAGTCAAAGTCCATGAAGGGAGCCCCGGCGCCGAAAACTTCGACGACCAAGGGCGGGACCATGGACAAGAGGCCGAGCGGATCCTTCGAGAAGGACTCCCTGGTGCCGAAAGATGCCGAAAGGCAAGGTTCGTCGAAGACAACCCATGAAACGGGGCGCTCGACGCAGAAGGACAGGTCGACGTCGACGCAAGTTCCGTCGAAGAGGCCCGCGGTCGACGCCGAAAGCATCTCCGAGATGGAGAAGAAGAAGAGGCGGCTCGAGGCCGAAATGGAGAACATCCTTCAGAGGAAGAAGGAGTTTGACGCCAAGATGAAGGAATACAAAATTCCAACGGCTCCACTGACGAACGTCGTCGAAATCGAGGACGAATTCGACACCGAGGGGCTGGCGAGAGATCTCGAAGAGGAAGACGAGACCTATTATGAAGGCGAACCCGAGGAAAAAGACCAGCAGTCGTTCTACAGCTCGGCGCCATCAACCAGCCATGACGTTGAATGGCAGGATCTCGACACCGAGAACCCCGAGGAGCCCGTGGACACGTACCCTTCGAGGCCTTCTCCACCCGACGACATTGGGGTGTACAATATGGTGGTCAGGAGAGCAGCGACGGCCTTCGGCGTGAAGCTGGACGAGGAGAGGCCGAAAGCAGATTTCCTCCTCGAGACCCTGCTCCCCATCCAGACGAGGAGCCAATTCCTTCCCATGCTACAAAGTGTGATGAATCAGGGGAGAGAGGCATTTAAAGAACCAGCGACCTGCCGTTCAATCACGCCCAGGACGGAGAAGAAGTATAAACACTCTTCTCTGGACCCCCCTTACATCAAGGGTAGTATCACGGCCGACTCCATCATAGCTTCCATGGCCAGGAGAAGGGCCAACGTGCCAGTAACTTCGGGGCCACCACCAGATAACGAAAACAGGAGGCTAGACCTCACGAGAAGAAAGGTCGAGAGGAACGCCACAATGCACTGGCGCATGGCGAATTCCAATGCACTTCTCAATAGGCACCAGTACCAGCACTGGGACGAGATGGGGGAGCTAGTAAAACACCTCCCCGAAGAATACCGCCAAAGAGCCTCCCACCTGGTGGAAGAAGGTAAAAACATCGCCAACTCTTGTATAAAGACGGCGCTGGACGGGGCAGAGACTTCGGCAAGACTAATGGCCATAGGGGTCACGAGAGAAGACATGCATGGCTAAGAATCTTGGGATTCAAACCGGAGGTGCAGAACAACATCCTTAGCACACCCTTCAACGGAGAGACACTGTTCGGAGCAACAGTAGACGAGAAGCTCACCCAGCTGAAAAAAGAAAACGAAACGGCGAGGTCCATGGGAGCCCTACAGCTAAGGGGGATGAGGAGAGGCAATCCCTCTAGGAGACCCTACGGTCAAGGAGGAAGCCTGCAGGGAGCGTCGCACCAGGCGTTCCAGCAGGGTCAGCAGGGTGATAGTCACGGACAACAAGGTCAACAGAAGCAAAACTGGCAGTACCAGCCTCGGGGCCAGTCCTTTCGCGGGAGAGGGAACGGACGTGGCCAGAGGAGGAGAGGGAGTGACCAACCCTCATCAAAGTGACTCAGCACGCAGGAGGACGCCTACCCTCGACATGCCCCCAAGGGTGAGGCGCAATACAGTAACATCAAGGGGGAGAGAAGAATCAAAAGCCTACGAGCATCCAACACCAGTAGGCGGAAGGCTGAGGTTCTACCTTCAGGAGTGGCGGCGTATAACCACAGACAAGTGGATACTGAACGTCATGCAATACGGATACTGCGTGGATTTGGAGAGAAGACCTCCAAACAGAAGACCAAGGGGAAGACAGAGATCGGCTCAAGAACTGGCCCTACTCAGAGAAGAAACCCTGAAACTACTAGAAAAAAGAGCCATAGAGGCAGTGCCGTTCAGAGAACGCAACAAGGGGGTCTACTCAAACTATTTCGTGGTCCCGAAAGTAGACGGAAACGTCAGACCCATCCTGGACCTGAGATACCTAGACAAGTTCGTCAGAACGCAGAAGTTCAAAATGACTTCGCTGCAGGAGGTGCTTCCCCAAATAAGAGACGGGGACTTCATGGTCACCGTGGACCTCAAGGATGCCTACCTACACATTCCAATAAACAGAAGGCACAAGGGCCTTCTAAGGTTCAACATCGACCAGGAACACTACCAGTTCACAACCCTTGCCTTCGGGCTAAAATCGGCGCCAAGGGTTTTTACAAAATGCCTGTCGGCGGTCGCGGCCCACCTAAGAAGGCAGGGGATCTATGTCTACCCCTACCTAGACGACTGGCTGGTCAAGGCAAACACACGCGAGAAGTGCGAGAGACACGCAACACGCGTGACAGACACTCTGACGAACCTGGGGTTCTCGATACACTGGGGGAAGTCATCGATGGAACCGGAGCAGGTGAAGATTTTCCTGGGAGCAAAAATCAACACCCTGAACAGCACAGTGGTGCCCAGCGACAGGAGAACAGAGGCCCTACTGAAGGAGACGCGGCTCTACCAGAAGGGGCGAGCTCTGACAGTGAGGTCAGTGAGCAAGATGATGGGGATGATGGCGTCATGTATCCAGCTGGTGCCGAATGTACGCCTGCACATGAGACCATTCCAAGAATGGCTACAACAGCAATGGTCACAAGCAAGCGGCAGTTGGGAAGATCTAGTGGTTGTTACGCACGCAGTGCAGGAGGAGATGACTTGGTGGAACAGGGACAACATGACAGCAGGGAGAAGCCTGACACCACCAAACCCAACAATGACCATTACCACGGACGCATCGCAAAAGGGATGGGGAGCGCACATGGACAACCTCAGAGTGAGGGGTCTGTGGGCTCCAGCAGATGCGGTTCGCCATATCAATTACCTCGAATTGAAAACCATCCTGCTAGCCCTGAAGGCATTCCAGAGGCACCTGTACAACCAGAGGGTGTTGGTTCAAACAGACAACACCACGGCAATGTTCTACATCAACAAGCAGGGGGGGACACAGTCGTTCCCTCTCTCCTCTCTGGCACAGGAGATTTGGAGATGGGCCATACCTCTCAGGATAGATCTACTGGCAATTCACATTCCAGGGAAGGACAATGTGGAGGCAGACTGGCTAAGCAGGCAGACCTCGGCATCACACGAGTGGGAGCTCAATGGCCAGGAAACGGAGAAGCTTTTCCAGAGATGGGGAACTCCCACAATAGACCTGTTTGCAACACGCCAAAATGCAAAATGACAAAGCTTCGCGTCCAGGCAACCAGATCAGCAATCCCAAGGAAATGCCCTATGGATAAGCTGGTCGAGGACATTTGCCTACGCCTTTCCACCGATACCCCTGTTGCACAGAGTGCTCGACAAGTGCAGAACCAGCAACATGACTCTGATCCTAGTGGCTCCGCAGTGGGCAAGGCAGACATGGTTCTCACAAATTCAAGAAATGGCACAGGGCAATCCCCACAGGTTCGAGAGAAGAAGGGACCTGCTCTCCATGCAAAACGGAGAGGTCCTGCATCCGGAGCCAGAGAGCCTCAACCTGGCGGCATGGCTCCTGAAGACCTAGAGTTCGCCCACCTTAAATTGCCTCCTAGCACTATGCGGGTGCTGCGGGAGGCAAGGAAACCAACTACACGAAAATGCTACAGCGCCAAATGGCAGAGATTTACTGTGTGGTGCAGGAAGAAGGGCCTGCAAAACAGAATGACTAGAGACTCAACAGTACTGAGGTACCTCACACACCTTCTAAAGAGTAACCTCTGCTCGAGCTCCCTAAGGGTACACCTAGCGGCGATCGTAGCCTACACCAGAGGTGAGAAGGGTGGAAGTTTCTTCACTTCGCAGGTTGTGAGGAGATTCATGGAAGGAGCCAAAAGAATTGCCCCTCCTAAACGGTTGCCGCCGCCAGCATGGAATCTCAACGTGGTACTGACGAAGCTCATGAAGGCACCGTTTGAACCCCTCCACAAGGCCACACTGCAAATGTTGACGATGAAAATGGCCTTTCTGGTGGCCATAACCTCACTACGCAGGGTGAGCGAGCTTCAAGCGCTAACGCTACAGGAACCCTACATTCAGATTCACAAGGACAGGATAGTCCTGAGAACAGACCCACACTTCATGCCCAAGGTGGTGTTGGCGTTCCACATGAACCAGAGTATCCAGATACCGAGTTTCTTCCAAAACCCGACTTCAAACGCAGAAAGGGCTCTGCACACCCTCGACGCTAGAAGAGCGGTGATGCACTACATTGAGAGAACGAAGGAACTCAGGAAATCAAAGCAGTTGTTTGTGTCCTTTGCTACTAGCTTCATGGGTAGACCAGTGACTAAGGGCACCATCGCTAGGTGGATTGCCCTCACTATACAATTCTGCCACAAACAGGCTGGACAGGAGCTAGCGGAGGGGCCCCAGGCTCACTCCACAAGGAAGAAGGGGGCCACCGTTGCCTTCCTGGCGAACACGCCCATCCAGGACATTTGTCTCGCGGCAACTTGGGCATCTGTGCACACGTTCACGAAACACTACTGCGTGGACATTCAGATGAACAAGGAAGCCCAGGTTGAACAGAAGGTGCTTCAACACATTTTCAACGACCAACGCTCATCTACCACCCAGCCACCACAAAATTAGGAAAACCGCTACAAAGTCTATGCACAGCATAGTGAATCCAGAAAGATTCACGCTGCAAAACGAATAGTTTCTTACCTGTCGGTGTAGTTTTGCAGCTTGAAGATCTTTCTGGATTCACTAGCGAACCCACCCACCTCCGCCAGGAAGATGAGGCTGGAGGAAGAGGGGGTAAAATGGAAAAGATCAGAAGGAATGAAAACGTACAGAAAAATGGACATGAAGGATTAATCAATCGCCTAGGGTTAAAAAAAAAAAAAAAAAGAAGGGAAAAAAGAACCCGAAGATGGCGCCCCAAAGGTGGAACTTCCGCAGGAAGCACGACGACGTCACGGGAGGTGCACCAAATGGTGGGTCGTCGCCGCCCACCTGGGCTACAAAAAAAAAAAAAAAAAGAAAAGACTACGAATCCGGACCCAACCACAAGATCGCGGAATAATGCACAGCATAGTGAATCCAGAAAGATCTTCAAGCTGCAAAACTACACCGACAGGTAAGAAACTATTCGTTATGTGGCCTTTTAGTTGGGCAGTGCAGTCACAACGTCACATCCAGTCCAGTCTTGGTCTCCGCCAATGCCGTAGCGCAGAGAAGCCCCCGTCGCTGCTCTGGTGGGTTCAGTGTTCCTAGAAGGGACAGCCTATAGAGAAGGCGCTAGATAAATACTGACCGGGTTGACTGAAATGAGACTGCCTAACCTGAGGTCTCCCTGAGGGAGCGGGGCAGAGGAACCATGTCTAGGTGACCAGTTCGGCCTCTGCGCCCAGAGGTCCAGCGCGACTGGAGGGCCGCTTAACCATCGCGAAGACCCCTTAAAGTGCCGTTCAGAACCCCCAGCAGCCCTTCAAGGACCAATGTTTGGTGATCAGTGGTCCCGGGTGGGAGCTGCGTTGGAGTTGGCCTCAGAGGTGGCTGTCTCTGCGGGTGGATGGACTGCCCAGGCTACAGCGGAAACCTTTGCAATGCAGTGCCTACACACAGCTTTTACCACGCATACCATAAACATGCATGCAAAGTTTACTTACGGTCAGTGTGTGTGTGTGTGTGTGTACGTGTGTGTATGTGCGTGCGTGTGTGTATGTGCGTGCGTGTGTGCGTGTGTGTGTGCGTACGTGTGTGTGTGTGTGTGTGTTTTATGTATTTGTTTTAAAAAATGGTGTGGGGTAGATAGGGGTATAGAGTGGTAAGGGTATTTTTGGGGTTTAGGCGTGGGTAAGGGTATTCAGTTATAAGGCGATTTTTAGGGTTTAGGGGTGGGTAGGGGCATAGGGCAGGAATGGTATTTGTAGGGTTAGGGGATGGGTGAGGTAAAAGGGTGAGAAGGATATTTTTGGGGTGGGTAAAGGCATAGTGTGGTATGGGTAATTAATAAAGGGGGATATGAAGGAGTTCCCCCCCCCAATAAAATCATTTATTGAAAAAAGAATGAAGGGTTTGTGTGGTCGTCTCCTGCCATAACAAAGTATATTTCACTTACCTTATACATACATACCTACGTGGTAAAGGCAGATGCATGGTAAATACATGCGTTGTAAAACTTGTGGCAAAAACATGCGTGGTAAAAGTTTGCGTTGTATTATCATACGACCAGGTAGAAACAGGTCAAGCTCCACCAGCCGTTGATGCATGAGGGCATTTTCAAGCCTCATCTTTACTTTGGGTTTGCAAGACATAAGTCAGGATTGTGTGTGCGATGGCACGGAAATATGGAGTCACTGCTTCATGCCACACTTTTTGTTAAGTGAGCAGAGTTTTGAAATTGATTCTGTTATTTGCACGAGCCCCACCCACCCGACACTCATTTGGTGCATTGATATTGGGGTGCTGACAACATTTCCATGCAAGGTCGTGAGGCCAAATTTGGCACTTGAAAAGTTTTTGAGCAAAAACATTGGCTAGTTTTAACGTGGTCGATTAGATTTCCTTTAGGCGACCAACTCAGGCAGGAAGCCGGTCAGGATGACCAGCAAGGTCCTTAGAAACAGTTACCTCAGCAGGGTGAGGAGTCTTCAGTGAGGTGCAGGCTCTTTTATCTCCTTGTCATAGACTCCTGTGGAAGTGGTCCTGATGCAAGAGATACAGGATGCTGAAGATGCTCAAAGATGCTGTGGATGCGACACGGTCAACGGGTCTTCCTGCAGCAACTCCTCAGTCCACAGGCTTGGTGAGGCGGTCCTGGCCACAGGGTCAACGTCCCTCGAAACCTCTTGAGCCTGCAGAAGCCCAGTTGCCACTGAACTACCTGTCACCCGGTGTGGAAGTCACTGGAGAATCCTTCTTTGGGCTGTAACTTGCCTTTCGGGACAAAACTGCGCTTCAACGACTCTTCAGGGCCCAGCAGACTCTGGTGCAATTCTCAAAAATTGGTCGCTGGTCCCTGGTGATGCACGGTGAGATGTGCCCTTTTTATGCTTGGAAAAGGCCCTCAGGGTGGGATGCAGTTGCTTGTAGGAGAGTAGGATCTGCTTCACATGGGTACCCCCACTTTTTGCTGGTGTTTCACTGTTTTTCGACCTTAGTCTGCCTTTGGCCCTGCTAATCAGGACCCCAGCCTAGCTGCTTCCTCTCTAAAATGGTTTCCATGTACATTAGGTACATATCTAATTGGATTCTGGAGTGCCTTATAAGCCCCTAGTATATGGTATACTATGTACCTAGGGCATAGGTACCTCAGAGGCCTACCAGGGGCTGCAGCATGTATTATGCCACCCCTGGGAAGCACTCCAAAATGGCACCACAGGTCTGCTACTGCAGCCTGAGTAAGGGTGTGCTTGCCCCCCTTACTGTGGTATAGGCTACCTATATCACTACCTTATACAGACACATATAAACCTATAAGCCACTCCTATGGCAGGCCTTGACAATCCTGAAGGCAGAGTGCTTGGTTTTATGTGAGAGGGTGCCCATTCATGAGCAGAGCCCCTCTGCAGCTTTCGGAAATACTTCCTTATGGCTGTTCTGTGATACATGAAAAAGTTGTGGCCCGCGGTTTGCGGGTCAGTATCGAGTTGCACAGCCTTATGAACATCGGTATTCAAATTAATACACCTTCACCTTAGTAATTCCAAGTTTCAACCATATTTATTAATTCGTTATCCAAGTTAATCCTTCATGTCAGAGAACGAAGTTCATTTCCTTCTGCATTTTAATTATTCCAGAATTTTCTGGAATAATTAAAATGCAGAAGGAAATGAACTTCGTACCTCTGACATGAAGGATTAACTTGGATAAAGAATTAATAAATATGGTTGAAACTTGGAATTACTAAGGTGAAGGTGTATTAATTTGAATACCGATGTTCATAAGGCTGTGCAACTCGATAGTGACCCGCAAACCGCGGGCCACAACTTTTTTCACGCTCATGAGAAATTGCGACAGGAACGGAGCAAAACACGAGTGCTGCACGCTAAATTTGAAAAAAATCGTACCAAGGAATATAATGTTGAAAGAAGGGTGTGCTTCAGATCTTTATTTAGTTGTTCTGTGATACAGCCACACCATATACTCTTAAGTGCATTATAACCTCACGGTAAATGCTAACTTTGGAATGACTGCATCAAAACATGTTGTGTTTGGTGTCAAACGCTTTGGAATACTACCCCCCGCCAGTTCTGGCGGCGGGGGTAGCATTCCACCCTTCTAGAGGGAGAGACATGTTCACACTAGCTAAACCTGGTAGGACTTTCCTGAGCCCTCGCATCACAAAATGGATGCCTCTGCCACAGACACGGGTCTGGCCTCCTGCTGCTGACCGAAACTCCGGCAGGGGAGGCCTGGACAATAGGTTTCCTGTCGAAGGGAGGTGTGACCACCTCCCCAGACAGGTTGATGTGTATTGGGGCTGGGCGGGAGCACTCTCTGGTGCTTTGAAGTCCTGCACTGGGGGCACGTTTGCTGTCCCTGTGAGTAGCCCAGTTCAAACCGGTTGCAGGGGCTACCTGGCCCTGCTCTGGCGTGAAACTGGACAAAGGAAATAGGTGTAACCACCCTTCTTTCCAAGCCCACACAAAGGTGGGGCCTTAGAGTTAGTCCATCCCCAAAACTTACTATATGTATAGGAATCCAGTCCCTAGGATTTTAGATTACCCTGGACGAAACTCTGCAACATATATCCTGGACCTTCGATGTTCTATGCTGACTAGAAGACTGAAGAAATCTCCCTTGGGTCAAGGAGTGACTCCCCTGCTTGGCAGGCACCAAAGATAGTAACTGACCGGTCTGCATCGCTGAAGCTCCCGCCGGACGCCGAAGTCTTTGCATCACCAGAGGTGGATTTCCAGACTTCCCCAAGGCTACCCTGAGTCCACAGCAAAGCTGAGGCCCGTGGCCATCATGGGTGATGTGGACCCATGACCCCTGGACACCGTGAACTTTTGCAGCAACACTATCTTCCTGGTCCTCCTCGAAGTTGTGCTTTGGGCTCCAAGTAGCCCCAGCCTTGAGCACCTCCTGCACCGAAGATATTTGGCCTCCAGTCAACGAGTGAGCCGTGGGCCAGCTTCAAGTGCGACTGCTCTAGGCTCCTTCGCGATCACTAGCACGTTGGCTAGCAGGTCCCCACGAAGGCAACTCCTTTTCTGCTTGGGCTTTCCTGGTTGCTCCAGACGTGCCCTTACCTACCCTCGCTGGGTGAGTCCATCAGACCTTGCTGGTTTGCACCGCAGTCCTTTCTCTGATTTCCAGTGATTTGCCGTTGCCAAGGCTTGTTGGGTCCAATCTGGTCGCCGACACCGCAGCACTTGACAGACTTCGTGGGACAGCTCGAATCCGGCTCGTGGACTTCGTCGACGCCTCCTGGACCTCGTGGCGTGTATTTGTGCTATCACTGATGATTACTACCTTGTAAATTAAGTACTTCGAACTCCAGCATCATAAAGAGACTAGAGGGTGTGTTTTATCCTAAATACATATATTTTAAATATATACCTGGTGTGGTTGTCCTTTCATTTGATCATTCAAGAGATTATAGACTGGTAAAACAAGCTGCTTTACATTCCTTCAAGACTTAGCCTGAAGGCTGCTCTCCATAGCTACCACTAGGATAGCTTTCAATAAAGGTTGTCTTTAACCTATCACCATAAGGGGTTGTCTGGACTGATACAAGGTGCCACTAGAAGTAGTGGACAGCATATATCAGGCCAACTTCTCACATTGGTAGCCAATGGGCTACCAGGTTCACTCCCTCCTGATGACCACTTCCTGCAAATTCTGGCATCTGGCTATCCCAGGATGCCTCATTCTGCCCATTTCCATCATGGCAAGACCGCTCTGTCAACACACAGAGCTCCGTAGCCCACCCACAGAGGCGTGGATACCAAGGGTATCTGGTTATACAACTGGTTACCCCTTCCCTATCCCAAGTGCCAGCCTGTCTGCCTAAACAATAGAGCAGCCCCTCTCCCACATGTTGGCCATATGCCCTTCAAAGGCGGCTTCCCATTTGAGGCTTTCCTTTTGGGCCAACACCTGTATGGCTTCCTGTGCGGGAGAGGTAACACCTCTCTCACATGTTGACTTCTGATGTGTCCTGGCAGGGGGGGTTCTAAGGGACAGGTCGTGTGTGCAGCTGTTGAGGGCACAGGAGACTGTGACAAGTTACATTCATTTTGACTTGAAAGCAAGTTGGGCTTAATGTAACAAGTTGTTTGACACCTCAGAGTATCAACTGTGGCCGCATCGTTAAGGAGTTAGCAGGGCTAAGGGCTCAGCATGTAACCCTGTACTCGCCCAGAGGGCGACCAAGTTGTTCCACAGTTCAACTTAGGCCAATTATGTTAATAAAATTACATGAAAATGGCCACACATCAAGGCCTCGTCCACCGCTGACATTATCTGTGAGCATGAAAATGCGTTCCTGCCGGTGAAGTGGGCAATACGGGCTTCTGGGTGCTTTCTCTTCCGTACTCAGGAATCTTACGAGGTCTACTATCGCTTGCGGGTGACCGTCCACCTGGATTGATCGTATTCCCTGGACTGATCGTAACCCCTGGACTGATCGTAACCCCTGGACTAATTGTATCCCCTGGACTAATCGTATCCCCTGGACTAATCGTATTCCCTGGACCGAGCGTATCCCCTGGACCGAGCGTATCCCCTGGACCGAGCGTATCCCCTGGACTGAGCGTATCCCCTGGACCGAGCGTATCCCCTGGACTGAGCGTATCCCCTGGACTTAGCGTATTCCCTGGACTGATCGTATTCCCTGGACTGATCGTATTCCCTGGACTGATCGTAACCCCTGGACTGATCGTAACCCCTGGACTGATCGTAACCCCTGGGCTAATCGTATCCCCTGGACCAAGCCTATCCCCTGGACTGAGCGTATCCCCTGGACCGAGCGTATCCCCTGGACCGAGCGTATCCCCTGGACCGAGCGTATCCCCTGGACTGAGCGTATCCCCTGGACTGCTCGTATCCCCTGGACTGCTCGTATCCCCTGGACTGATCGTAACCCCTGGACTGAGCGTATCCCCTGGACTGAGCGTATCCCCTGGGCTGAGCGTATCCCCTGGGCTGAGCGTATCCCCTGGGCTGAGCGTATTCCCTGGACTGAGCGTATTCCCTGGACTGATCGTAACCCCTGGACTGATCGTAACCCCTGGACCGAGCG
Organism: Triturus cristatus; assembly: GCF_964204655.1. Classification (NCBI taxonomy): domain Eukaryota; kingdom Metazoa; phylum Chordata; class Amphibia; order Caudata; family Salamandridae; genus Triturus; species Triturus cristatus. Next base: position 1,879,786,375 of record NC_140590.1, read on the forward strand.
TATCCCCTGGACTGAGCGTATCCCCTGGACCGAGCGTATCCCCTGGACTGAGCGTATCCCCTGGACTGATCGTATCCCTTGGACTGATCGTAACCCCTGGACTGAGCGTATCCCCTGGACTGAGCGTATCCCCTGGACTGAGCGTATCCCCTGGACTGAGCGTATCCCTTGGACTGATCGTAACCCCTGGACTGAGCGTATCCCCTGGACTGAGCGTATCCCCTGGACTGAGCGTATCCCCTGGACTGAGCGTATCCCCTGGACTGAGCGTATTCCCTGGACTGAGCGTATCCCCTGGACTGAGCGTATCCCCTGGACTGAGCGTATTCCCTGGACTGAGCGTATTCCCTGGACTGAGCGTATTCCCTGGACTGAGCGTATTCCCTGGACTGAGCGTATCCCCTGGACTGATCGTATTCCCTGGACTGATCGTAACCCCTGGACTGATCGTAACCCCTGGACTGATCGTAACCCCTGGACTGATCGTAACCCCTGGACTGATCGTAACCCTGAACTGATCATAACCCCTGAACTGATCATAACCCCTGAACTGATCGTAACCCCTGGACTGATCGTAACCCCTGGACTGATCGTAACCCCTGGACTGATCGTATTCTCTGGAGTGATCGTAACCCTGAACTGATCGTAACCCCTGGACTGATCATAACCCCTGGACTGATCGTAACCCCTGAACTGATCGTAACCCCTGGACTGATCGTAACCCCTGGACTAATCGTAACCCCTGGACTGATCGTATTCCCTGGACTGATCGTATTCCCTGGACTGATCGTATCCCCTGGACTGATCATAACCCCTGATGGATCAGTGGCCGATGAAGGAATGTTCTGCGCTCTCTTATAGACTCATGCAAAGGAAACGCACCAGCGTTTCCTGTTGCAAATGGCTCAGGCGACACTTGGAGGCCGGTTGAGTCACCCAGATGGCACAAGGTCTAGCGAAGGAAAGCACCCCACCCTAGTGAAGGAAAGCATCTCATCCTAATGAAGGAAAAGGAAAGCATCTCATCCTAGCGAAGGAAAGCATCTCACCCTAGTGAAGGAAAGCATCTCACTCTAGTGAAGGAAAGAATCTCACCCTAGTGACAGAAAGCATCGCACCCTAGTGAAGGAAAAGGAAAGCATCTCACCCTAGTGACAGAAAGCATCTCACCCAAGTGAAGGAAAGCATCTCACCCTAGTGAAGGAAAACCTCTCACCCCAGTGAAGGAAAGCATCTCATCCTAGTGAAGGAAAAGGAAAGCATCTCACCCTAGTGAAGTAAAAGGAAAGCATCTCTCCCTAGTGAAGGAAAGCATCTCACCCTAGTGACAGAAAGCATCTCATCCTAGTGAAGGAAAGCATCGCACCCTAGTGAAGGAAAGCATCTCACCCTAGTGACAGAAAGCATCTCACCCTAGTGACAGAAAGCATCTCATCCTAGTGAAGGAAAGCACCTCATCCTAGTGAAGGAAAAGGAAAGCATCTCACCCTAGTGAAGGAAAGCATCTCATCCTAGTGAAGGGAAGCATCTCACCCAAGTGAAGGAAAGCATCTCATCCTAGCGAAGGAAAGCATTGCATCCTAGCGAAGGAAAGCATCTCACCCTAGTGAAGGAAAGCATCTCACCCTAGTGAATGAAAGCATCTCACCCTGGTGAAGGAAAGCATCTCACCCTAGTGAAGGAAAACATTGCATCCTAGTGAACGAAAGCATCTCACCGTGGTGAACGAAAGCATCTCACCCTAGTGAAGGAAAGCATCACAACCTAGTGAAGGAACGCATTGCATCTTAGTGAACGAAAGCATCTCACCCTGGTGAAGGAAAGCATCTCACCCTAGTGAAGGAAAGCATCTCACCCTACTGAAGGAAAGCATCTCACCCTAGTGAAGGAAAGCATCTCACTCTAGTGAAGGAAAGCATGTCACCCTAGTGAAAGAAAGCCTCTCACCCCAGTGAAGGAAAGCATCTCACCCTAGTGACAGAAAGCATCTCACCCTGGTGAAGGAAAAGCATCTCGCCATAGTAAAGGAAAGCATCTCATCCTAGTGAAGGAAAGCATTGCATCCTAGTAAAGGAAAGCATCTCACCCTAGTGAAGGAAATCATCTCACCCTAGTGAAGGAAAAGGAAAGCATCTCACCCTAGTGAAGGAAAGCATCTCATCCTAGTGAAGGAAAGCATCTCACCCTAGTGAAGGAAAAGGAAAGCATCTCACCCAAGTGACAGAAAGCATCTCACCCTAGTGAAGGAAAGCATCTCACCCTAGTAACGGAAAGCATCTCATCCTACTGAAGGAAAAGGAAAGTATCTCACCCTAGTGAAGAAAAGCATCTCACCCTAGTGACGGAAAGCATTGAAGGAAAGCACCTCACCCCAGTGAAGGAAAGCATCTCATCCTAGTGAAGGAAAGCACCTCACCCTAGTGACGGAAAGCATCTCAGCCTAGTGAAGGAACACATCTCACCCTAGGGAAGGAAAGCATCACAACCTAGTGAAGGAAAAGGAAAGAATCTCACCCTAGTGAAGGAAAAGGAAAGAATCTCACCCTAGTGAAGGAAATAACCTCACCCTAGTGAAGGAAAAGGAAAGAATCTCACCCTAGTGAATGAAAGCATCTCACCCTAGTGAAGGAAAAGCAAAGAATCTCATCCTAGTGAAGGAAAGCATTGAAGGAAAGCATCTCACCCTAGTGAAGGAAAGCATCTCACCCTAGTGAAGGAAAAGGAAATCATCTCACCCTAGTGAAGGAAAGCATCTCACCCTAGTGAAAGAAAGCATCTCATCCTAGTGAAGGAAAAGAAAAGTATCTCACCCTAGTGAAGGAAAGCATCTCATCCTAGTGAAGGAAACGGAAAGCATCTCACCCTAATGAAGGAAATCATCTCACCCTAGTGAAGGAAAAGGAAAGCATCTCACCCTAGTGAAGGAAAGCATCTCATCCTAGTGAAGGAAAGCATCTCACCCTAGTGAAGGAAAAGGAAAGCATCTCACCCAAGTGACAGAAAGCATCTCACCCTAGTGAAGGAAAAGGAAAGCATCTCACCCAAGTGACAGAAAGCATCTCACCCTAGTAACGGAAAGCATCTCATCCTACTGAAGGAAAAGGAAAGTATCTCACCCTAGTGAAGAAAAGCATCTCACCCTAGTGACGGAAAGCATTGAAGGAAAGCACCTCACCCCAGTGAAGGAAAGCATCGCATCCTAGTGAAGGAAAGCACCTCACCCTAGTGACGGAAAGCATCTCAGCCTAGTGAAGGAACACATCTCACCCTAGTGAAGGAAAGCATCACAACCTAGTGAAGGAAAAGGAAAGAATCTCACCCTAGTGAAGGAAAAGGAAAGAATCTCAACCTAGTGAAGGAAATAACCTCACCCTAGTGAAGGAAAAGGAAAGAATCTCACCCTAGTGAATGAAAGCATCTCACCCTAGTGAAGGAAAAGCAAAGAATCTCATCCTAGTGAAGGAAAGCATTGAAGGAAAGCATCTCACCCTAGTGAAGGAAAGCATCTCACCCTAGTGAAGGAAAAGGAAATCATCTCACCCTAGTGAAGGAAAGCATCTCACCCTAGTGAAAGAAAGCATCTCATCCTAGTGAAGGAAACGGAAAGCATCTCACCCTAGTGAAGAAAAGCATCTCACCCTAGTGACGGAAAGCATTGAAGGAAAGCACCTCACCCTAGTGAAGTAAAAGGAAAGCAACTCATCCTAGTGAAGGAAAGCATCTCATCCTAGTGAAGGAAAGCATCTTACCCTAGTGAAGGAAAGCATCTCATCCTAGTGAAGTAAAAGGAAAGCAACCGATCCTAGTGAAGGAAAGCATCTCATCCTAGTGAAGGAAAGCATCTCATTCTAGTGAAGGAAAGCATCTCATTTTAGTAAAGGAAAGCATCTCACCCTAGTGAAGGAAAGCATCTCACCCTAGTGAAGTAAAAGGAAAGCAACTCATCCTAGTGAAGGAAAGCATCTCATCCTAGTGAAGGAAAGCATCTCAACCTAGTGAAGGAAAGCATCTCATCCCAGTGAAGTAAAAAGAAAGCATCTCATCCTAGTGAAGGAAAACATCTCATCCTAGTGAAGGAAAACATCTCATCCTAGTGAAGTAAAAGGAAAGCATCTCATCCTAGTGAAGGAAAGCATCTCACCCTAGTGAAGGAAAGCACATCATCCCAGTGAAGGAAAGCACCTCATCCTAGTGAAGGAAAGCATCTCACCCTAGTGAAGTAAAAGGAAAGCATCTCATCCTAGTGAAGGAAAGCATCTCACCCTAGTGAAGGAAAGCACATCATCCCAGTGAAGGAAAGCACCTCATCCTAGTGAAGGAAAGCATCTCACCCTAGTGAAGTAAAAGGAAAGCATCTCATCCTAGTGAAGGAAAGCATCTCACCCTAGTGAAGGAAAGCACATCATCCCAGTGAAGGAAAGCACCTCATCCTAGTGAAGGAAAAGGAAAGCATCTCACCATAGTGAAGGAAAGCATCTCATCCTAGTGAAGGAAAGCATCTCACCCTAGTGAAGGAAAGCATCTCATCCTAGTGTGAGCTGTCCCGATCCACCATGAAGGGAGCTGTATGCATCACCTTGTTTACAGCTGTTGGGGCAGATGTTGACTCCATAGGACATTTCATGTCTATACCTTCTGAAGGGCGTTTGACCACAGATTATGGCCCCGTAGGGTGTGAGTCCTTACCTCACTCCAGATTAGGTTATTTAATGATACTGTGACGCAGCTCGTGGTGAGTGAATATATTTCAGGTAAGTGGCTTTCTGAATAACTTGTTGGCGACTTAGTTTGAATTCCAGCCTCATCCGGGCTGTAGACACATACTGCGGTGACTGGAACAAGGACCTGGAGATGGTTCTCCGTGCCTTCTTGAAAAAGGCGCAAATCTCCCTGGAAAGGCCTCTGTACCATATGCCAGTTTGGGAATTCATTTTACGCTGATTATCTTCAAGATGGTTTCCAAAGATGGCCGTTTTGTTGCTTTTAACATGCTTTGAAAGGCAAATTAAAGGGATGCTGTTTTTGTTTTCACCGACTTGAGGCGTGTTAGAACACCTTATTTGTCATCACCAACAGCCTTTATATTTCTTGAATTTACCCAAACGGCGTTTGTCCATGAACCAGGCGCCTTTTTTCTTTCTTTTTCTGCCAAACACTACAATGTTCGTTTTTAGGTCTCGCCTAGCGTTGCAGCGCATGCGTTGCTCGCTCTGTGAGATATATTGTCGTCGGGTTTGTTTAGGAAGCGGGGTGGAAGCTCCGCCTCCGCTTTTCATTTGCACGCCTGACACATTTCATTTGTAGAGAGGCTTTTTGGTTCCCTCCGTCTCCTTTCCGGCTCACCCACCTGGACTGGCGATTGTACTCGTGCACGGCTCGCGCACGGTATCTCTTCCGCCTTGTTATTAGTAAAGTAGCGGCCATGTCAGGAGAGGACAGCGGAAATGAGTTCGTTTTTTAACAAACTCAGCGGCATCTTAAAAGTGGGGCTGAAACCTTGAATTCAAAGAGTAAAATTGTTGCCGTTTAAAGCTCTGGGGTCCCCAGGTACTCCTAGTGTGCCGCGTTTGATTGGCTGAAATCTTGGCACAGCGCACCCCCTGGGTACAGTCCCTGCTTCCCTACGCCGTACAGCCAGCCAAAGCCCCTCGCTGGCATTTTCAATAAACGGAGACACTTAAGGCACAGCAGTTTAATCACTGCCAATCACTACCATCGCACCCCAGACACAAATTCACATCTCATTCACAAAGAGAGCCAAAGCTTCCCGACACCAGCCAGACGCCCTTTTTCACAGCCCCTCTTCGGCAGTGGCCACCACTAGCACTGAGCCGTTCAGCACATCCTCGTCAGATAGGGCTCCCACTTGACCCCTCCGTGTGAAGCCAGGAACAGTATGGCAGGTGTGCCAGGCCGTCTCTCCAGGCACCACAAGGACAGGCTCCTCCCTGGTAGGCTTCCCACTGAGTACTTGGGGGGGGGGGCAGAGGTGGTTGAATGGACCTCTGTTCACAGATATCGGGAGGACGGAGAGCATCGCCTGCTGAGGAATTCTGCTTCTGCCATCAGTGCTGGCTGCAGAGAGTGGATCCTTTACCTTAAAATAGAATATTCAATCACTACGTCAACAAACAATTCAAATCCACTTGTTTGTCCACAGTGGCAGGAGGGCCTGACAAGTGTCGCGCTCGGATGGGAGCCCAGTAGCCTCGAGGAACAGAGTAGAGGGCCCTAGGGAGCCTGATGAACATAAGGCGCACAGGAGCCCCAGCCCTGACGCATACCTGCACAGAGGGCGCCCTATCGAAAGTCTAGGAAAGCATTTTGCTTTTTATGTTGCTGTATATATTGAAATCAAGGTTACATTCACCAAATGAGGTTGGTAGATGGCGAAGAATGACCTCTAAGGCACAGAATACCGGGTCGTAAAGGCGCATAGGGAGTTAAAGATCTGCTGTATGTGGGGGGGATGTATGACGTTACAACGTGTGCTGTTACAACGCGTGCTGTTACCACGAAACTGTTACAACGCAAGTGGATTTATAACGCATGCCATTACAACGCAAGTCTTTACATCGACTTGCGCTAGATGGCGTGCTAACATTAGAAAAGTGTAATGTTCGAGGCATATGAGCTGCAGATCACACACTGAGGATAAGATCGCCATCTGGTGTTGGGCTCGGATGATTGCAGGTTGTTGTTGTCTTCGGAGAAGTCTTTGGTCACGAGGTTGGTGACTCCTCCCCTGGACAACAGTGCGCATGGGCATCCACTCCATCGGCAGATTGTTTTTTTCCGCCATTGGGTTCGGATGAACTTTTTTCCGCTCCAGCAGAAAACTTCCAGCAATCAATTTAACTCTTTAATCTTCATTTCATCGACGTCGACATCAACTCGGACCGGTTCCGGAAGCGGCTGATGGACAGGACACCCTTCAAAAAATGCCCCCAGTGTGGAGCGAAGTTCCCCCACAGTGACCACCACGAGGTCTGCAACCTCTGCCTGTCGCCGGAACACAACGAGTCCACCTGTCCAGCTTGTTCCGCTTTCCGTTCGAAGAAGACCCTCCGGGACCGAAGAGCTCGACGCCATATTATGGCCAAACCAGCTCCAGAACCGGAGGACATCTTTGCTCAAGATGTTCCCGAAGACGACACCGAAGATCTCGAGATCGTGTCCGAAGCCGACGATTCCGATGACCTCATCACTCCAGGGCAGCGTGTGAGTACCACCCCCCCTGCCCCTGCCCCATCCAAAAAAGCATTGGTCAAGACTCCGCCAGTTGGGCCCAGTCGCGACCGGAAATCCTCTTCAGAAGCCCCGCCCTCGGGCCCGGCTCCGAAGACAACTAAGCCTGTGGGTGGCTCGGGCTCGAGCAAACCTCACCTAATTGTGCCTTTAACACCCTCGGCACCCAAACACCCATTGTCGGCACCGAAACAGGCTCCAAGACCGAAATCTCCTTCGGCACAGAAACGTTCCTCGGCACCGAAGTCTCCACCGGCACCGAAACGTTCTTCAACATCGATGCCTGAAAGTCCATCGGCACCGAAACCTCAGTCGGCACCGAAACCTCAGTCGGCACCGAAACCTCAGTCGGCACCGAAACCTCAGTCGGCACCGAAACCTCAGTCGGCACCGAAACCTCAGTCGACACCGAAAAATCAGTCGACACCGAAAAATCAGTCGACACCGAAAAAATCATCGGAGCCGAAAACTGCGTCCCCGCCGAAACAAGCTCATAAAGACCCGAAGCGGACGTCACAGACACCACCTTCGGAGCCAGATGATCTTTTTCGACCAGATCCTACTCAGAAGCGGATCTATATCAATCCTAAAACGGGACATGTGACTGCCATCCCATATAAAAAGCGGAAGCTGGACACTACACCTCCCCCAGCTCCCATACGGAAAAAGGACTGTGCTACTTCACCACTTCGTCCTTCCTCTCCTGTTTTACCTCCTAACCCGTCCCCCCCCCCTCCTCCTGATTCTCCTTTACCTTTACCTTTACCTTTACCATCTCCCTATCATTCACCTCCTCCACAGGATGATAATGATGACTTAGGGGGAGGGGCGGACCCTGATTTATTTGATGATCCTGTTGACCCAAACGACCCTTTTACGTTCCCAGACCCAGCACCCATGGATGACTGGTCTTATCCTATACCTGACATGCCTGACCCCACTACCTACCCTTCCAAGCCCTCCCCTCCTGATGACCACCTAGGGTACGGCCAACTTATAAATAGGGCAGCAACATTCCACGGCGTTACTATGCACACACACGCCATTGAAGAGGACTTCCTCCTTGATACCTTTGAGCAGTCACAAAAGACTGTTCACATACTGCCCATGATCAAAGGGGTCATAAAGCATGCTACTGAAGTCTTTAAAGACCCTGTTCGAGCTAGGGTTCTCAACCCACGCATCGAAAAAAAGTACCGACCAGCCCCGCAAGACCCTGCATACATTAAGGCCCAGCTCCCTTTAGACTCCCTAGTCGTATCAAATGCCAGGAAGCGCGCTAACTCACAGACAACTGGAGAAACGCCTCCCCCAGACAAGGAGTCTAAGCTTTTAGAAGCCTCGGGCAAACGGGTCGCCGCGCAGGCGGCTAACCATTGGCGTATTGCGAATACCCAGGCCCTGTTAGCCAGGTATGATAGAGCGCATTATGACCAACTTGAGGACCTTATGCAACATCTGCCTGAACCTTTTAAGTCCCAGGCCTCTGACCTCATCCAAGAAGGCAAATTAATATCTAATGCCTCCATTAAATGCGCCTTAGATGCAGCAGACACTGCTTCTAGAGCGGTCAATACTGGCGTCTTACTCAGACGACATGCCTGGCTCCGTATTTCCGGTTTTAAACCGGAGGTTCAAACCGCAATTCTAGCTCAACCTTTCAACCAAGAGCAGCTATTTGGCCCTGCAGTGGATACTGCATTAGAAAAAATGAAAAAGGATAATGAAACTGCCAAGTCTATGGGAGCACTGCAGTCTCATCAAAACCGGGGTTCCTTTCGTCGCTCCTTTTATAGAGGAGGCTCCAAAAACACATCAACTGACACCACGTCCACCTTTAAAAATTCTGGACAAACATCCCCTAACAGAGGTTACTTCCGGGGAGGTTATAGGGGAAACAATAACAAAGGTCGAGGACGGGGCAACAACAACAACACCCGCACCTCACCAGCCACCAAACAGTGACTTGCCACCACTCCCCCCAGACCATTCCACTCCGGTCGGGGGGCGACTCCAACAATTCCTGCCTGTCTGGACTTCCATCACCACAGACAGGTGGGTAAGACAAATTATCCAGTCTGGCTACTGCCTCGAACTCATACAATCCCCCCCAAACATACCGCCCAAACAACGTCCAATGTCCTCGCATCATCTCTCTCTCCTCAAACAAGAAGTTCAATCCCTGTTACAAAAACATGCGATAGAACCAGTCCCCCTTCAACATCAGGGAAAAGGGGTATATTCTCTATACTTCCTCATTCCCAAAAAGGACAAAACACTAAGGCCCATACTGGATCTCAGACTACTAAACCAGTATATACATTCGGATCATTTTCACATGACCACTCTCCAACAAGTCCTCCCACTTTTACAACAGGGAGACTTCCTCGCCACATTGGACCTCAAGGACGCATACTTTCACATCCCTATGCATCCCGCTCACAGAAAATATCTACGATTTGTGGTAGATGGGCAACACTATCAATTTACAGTTCTCCCATTCGGAGTAACAACAGCACCCAGAGTGTTCACCAAGTGCCTAGCAGTCGTGGCAGCGCATCTCAGAACACAACAGATCCATGTCTTCCCCTATCTGGACGATTGGCTCATAAAAGCCAATACATACCAAAAATGCGTTCTCCACACTCATCGCACGATTCAAACTCTCCACGATTTGGGATTCACTATCAACTACCCCAAATCCCACCTACAACCTTCCCACTTACATCAGTATCTAGGAGCAACCATAGATACATCCAAAGCCATTGCCTATCCCAGCACAGCCAGGATAGCCAGTATACAAAATCTCATCTCTCAATTTCAAACTCATCCATCTCTTCCAGCAAGAGTGTTCATGCAGCTCCTAGGCATGATGGCGTCGTGCATCTCCATAGTCCCACACGCACGACTTCAAATGCGTCCCTTACAAGAATGCTTAGCACAACAGTGGAACCAAGCTCACGGACAACTTACCGATCTGGTGTTGGTGGACAGTCGCTCACTTCGATCACTGAAATGGTGGAACACCATCAACCTGTCCAAAGGGAGACCGTTCTTAGAGCCTCTTCCACAAGTTGTGCTAACTACAGACGCATCTCTCACGGGGTGGGGAGCCCACCTCCTTCACCATACCACTCAGGGCAGATGGACCAGTCAACAAAAACTGCTCCACATCAACCACCTGGAACTCTTAGCAGTGTTCCTAGCACTAAAATCCTTTCAAATTCACCTAAAGAACAAAACTGTCCTCATACGCACAGACAACATGACGACAATGTATTATATACAGAAACAGGGAGGGACACACTCTCTCCAACTGTCCCAACTGGCACAGCAAATCTGGAGATGGGCAATTCCCCAAAACATCTACCTGTTAGCAGAACATCTCCCAGGGATCCACAACCAAGTGGCCGACCTCCTAAGTCGCCACACACAACAGATCCACGAATGGGAACTACACCCCAAGGTTCTACTCCCCTTCTTCCAAAAGTGGGGACAACCAGACATAGACCTGTTCGCCACTCCCGAAAACACAAAATGCCCAACCTTCGCCGCCAGGTTTCCACACCCACAGTCGAAGGGCAATGCCCTATGGATGAACTGGTCAGGCAGATTTGCGTACGCCTTTCCGCCTCTCCCACTAGTTCCATTTGTGGTACGCAAACTGAAACAACAGTCACTAACACTAATACTAGTGGCTCCCACTTGGGCACGTCAACCATGGTTCACCACACTTCTGGAACTATCTTTAGTTCCACATCAAAAGCTACACCTCTCCCCGGATCTGTTAACCCAGAACCATGGAGAAATCAGACACCCAGATCCTCAAACACTGAACCTAGCGATCTGGCTCCTGAGGTCTTAGAGTTCGGTTACCTCAATCTCCCTCCAGACTGTATGAATATCATAAAAGAAGCCAGACGCCCTACTACTAGAGCGTGTTATGCCGCTAAATGGAAACGATTTGCCATCTACTGCGCTAATAATGACATACATCCATTGGATGCTTCCATCCAAAACATCATTTGCTATCTACTACACTTGCAAAGATGCAATCTAGCGTATTCCTCTATAAGATTACACCTAGCAGCCTTGGCAGCCTACTTGCAAAATAGGCAACACCTGTCCCTTTTTAAGGTACCAGCCATCAAAGCGTTTATGGAAGGTCTCAAAAGGATTCTTCCCCCAAGATTGCCACCTGCCCCAGTGTGGAATCTCAATGTGGTTCTAACAAGACTCATGGGCCCCCCATTTGAACCTATGCACAAATGTGAATTGCAATTCCTAACATGGAAGGTAGCCTTCCTTATCGCAATCACTTCCCTGCGCAGAGTAAGTGAAATACAAGCCCTTACACTTGAAGAACCTTTCTTACAACTACACCGTAACAAAGTGGTTCTTAGGACAAACCCTAAATTTCTTCCAAAAGTGATTTCCCCTTTCCACCTTAACCAATCAGTAGAACTACCGGTCTTTTTCCCAAATCCAGACTCGGTAGCTGAAAGGGCCCTACATACCTTAGATGTTAAAAGAGCATTGCTTTATTACATCGACAGAACAAAACCTTTTCGAAAGACAAAACAACTCTTTGTTGCTTTCGCGCCACCACACAAAGGCAACCCGATCTCCAAATCAGGAATAGCCAGGTGGATAGTTAAATGCATCCAAATATGCTACCTCAAGGCTAAACGTACACTCACAGTTCCCCCTAGGGCGCACTCCACGCGTAAAATAGGGGCTTCTATGGCCTTCTTAGGCAATATTCCCTTAGAAGACATTTGCAAGGCAGCCACATGGTCTACCACGCATACCTTCACTAAACACTATTGTGTTGACGTGCAGGCCAAACAACAGGCCTCCGTGGGCCAGGCTGTCCTAAAAACTTTATTTCAAACTGCTGCAACGGATACAGGCGACCACCGCTAAGGGGAGCACTGCTGTATAATCTATCCTCAGTGTGTGATCTGCAGCTCATATGCCTCGAACGGAATATGCTACTTACCAGTATGCATCTGTTCTTGGCATGTAGAGCTGCAGAGTCACACACGCCCGCCCGCCTCCCCGGGACCTGTATCTGTTCCAGCATCCGTCTTACTTAGACATTACACATGGACATCCTTTCTTTCTTTTCTATATACTCCATCTTTTCCCATCATGGCGAAAAACAATCTGCCGATGGAGTGGATGCCCATGCGCACTGTTGTCCAGGGGAGGAGTCACCAACCTCGTGACCAAAGACTTCTCCGAAGACAACAACAACCTGCAATCATCCGAGCCCAACACCAGATGGCGATCTTATCCTCAGTGTGTGACTCTGCAGCTCTACATGCCAAGAACAGATGCATACTGGTAAGTAGCATATTCCTTACTATTCCAACTCCAGTCCACTTAACAGTAGGGAAGGTGTTGGGATAGTAAACTACACTATTTGTAATGTTAGCACGCCATCTAGCGCAAGTCGATGCAAAGACTTGCGTTGTAATGGCATGCGTTGTAAATCCACTTGCGTTGTAACAGTTTTGTTGTAATGGCAGTGCGTTGTAAAAGTTGCGTTGTAAAGGTTGTTCCCCATGTGGGGGCCAAAGTACAAGTGCTTAGCACCCATCTGATGCGAGCCGGGAACATCTCAAGGGTTGAAGGTTCCCGAGGATTACAGTATGGAAGAGAAGGGGCCAAAGCGATGTAACCACTAACACATTATTGACATGGCTAAAGCTGGCTTTTTAGGGCATGCCTGATTAGCTGGGTGTTTTGTCGACTATACAGTACATAGAGGGACTGCGCGTTCCTCCTCACATCCTGCCCCCTTCCCTCGCCGCTCGGTCATTGCACCTCCCACTCTACCCCTCCCGGTTGTATTTAATTTTATTTTTACCAGTTCATGGAAGTGCGGGTTTCATTGCCTCTCGTGCCCACTTTTCGCTCACTACTATAACTACACGCTCCTCCCTTTCACTCGCGTCATCCGTTGCTGACGCATCTCTCCCTGGTTCCAATTGGATTTTGTAATTTTCCTTTTTTAAAAAAAAAAAACAAAAGATGAGTGCCCAGCAGCTGCTTAATGCTATTGAGCAACTGAAGCCTTTTCTTGTACTTCAGCAGAGTTATTTTTGTTGTTTGCAATTACTGCTGTCGACCATGTTTGAACTGTAACTTAAACTTAAAAATAAAAAGCCAACAGGGCTGTTGGTGCACCAGGACGTGTGCGCATGCATCTTTATATCACAGCTCCTTTTCACACATTGTTTGCCATCATGGAATTATTTTTTGTTTGTGGAAACCTGTTCCAAGACGGCAGTGGGTGCATCATGTCCTAATGATGCTCCAGCAGCGATGGTTTCCTTTTCTTTTTAAGAATGCTTTAGAAATAAGCATTAGCAAAGCAATAATAGCCTTGCACTGATATATCAAGTGAGACCTGTTGGTTTGACTAGTAAATCTTTTAGAAAATTAATTTTATTGTTAGGATATTTTTGTTATACATAACCCAGTGCTAAAAAAGCAAACAATGCTTATGCTACACTCTCAAGGATCTATACCAGCATGAACCGCCGTCTGGAATGTTTCAATGTGTTGATAGACCCCGAGCCGTGTCTGATGGAGGCGCGGGTGCCCGGGCGGGTTTTCGTTCCCTCCAGATGTGCTTGGGCCATGAGTCTGATGGAAAGTCAGTGAGTTCTGAAAGTCAATGTGCCATATACATGTCCCTGTGTATTGTGTTATAGTCTTCACTTATTAACAATATCTATTCATTTTAATATTTAACTTTGACCGAACATAACTGAGCAGTTGAATTATTCTCAGAATCAAGTAACATTTTTGTAAGGCGGGTTGTGAGTTTTGGAACGACGCATTGAAAGGCTAGCTCTCACACAGTGAAATGGAAAAAGCAATTTCAGTGTAAATTAGGAAGATTAAATAACCAAAATACTTTTAATGTTTATTAGTTACGTAAGTAGGTCAGTTTTTATCTGCTTTTATATGTGTTTTATTTGTAAACAATATTAAAATATTAATAAAATACATACTGAAAGCCACATGAAAAGAAGGCGCCATGAGACTCATTGTAGAGAAGCAGAGAAGCATCTGATGCTCGCTTGTTATGTCTCGCCTAGCGTCGCAGCGCATGCGCTGCTCGCTCTGTGAAATCTATTGTCGTCGGGTTGCTTTTGGAAGTGGGGTGGAAGCTCCGCCTTTCATTGGCACGCATCAAACTTTATGTTAAACGCACGCTTTTGATTTGCAGTGAGGCTTTTTTTACCCCTCCCTGTCTCCTTTCCAGCTCGCCCACCCAGACTGGAGATTTTGCTCGCGCATTGCGTCTCTTCCACCTTGTTATTAGTAAAGTAGCTGCCATGTCAGGAAAGGACTGCGGAAATGAGCTCGTTTTTTAACAAACTCAGCGGCATCTTAGAAGTGGGGCTGAAACCTTGAATTCAAAGTAAAATTGTTGTAGTAACTGAACATCAGTGTTTTAGACTTTTTGTGAGCATTTACAATTTAAAAAAAATAGTTTTGCATTTAGATGTTTTCTAATATACACGTATCATTTTGGCAGTACTAACATTTATTCCATTAAGTGTTACATTAACAAATTCATATTCACTGCACATATTTGATCTACGTTCTTAATTAATTCAGCTGCTTATTTTACTTTGCGATGTAAATTAAAATGGATTGCTTGCGCAAAAAGACCTTGCGATATTTTAACCCCTTGGCTGCGGCAGGAATTCCGCCGCAGCGCTGGGGGGGTTTGGGGGCAGCGCGGTGGCGCTGTGCTCATGACGGAGCCACTCCGTCATGAGCCACGGTTGAGCTGTGCTCATGACGGAGTGGTTCCGTCATGACTCCGCCCACTGCGCTAATCGCCCGCACAGGCGGGGAATCAGCGCAGCGTGGGAGGAGCGGCGGCCAACGGCCGCAGCATGACGGAACCACTCCGTCATGAGCACACGGCACCCGTGGCTCATGACGGAGTGGTTCCGTCATGAGCGCTGAAGGGGTTAAAGTCCTCATGATGATCCCAGAGTGAGCTGAGAGATGGAGTCTTAATGCAATTCGTGGGGAATCTTCGCCAACCTGTCTAGAAAGCCTCCGTTTGCGTTTCTCCACGAGAACAAGATCATTCTCCCTGCCAGGACCTTCCATGTTGACTAACTCGTTTGGATTTGGTTCTGCTGGAGTTTGGAGTGTAACAGGGCTATGGCTGTCCGTATTAAGTTGGCTTCGGTCTCCGTGCCTATTTCTTATCGCCATTGCTCTCATTGGTGTGGTTGTTTATTCTCTGCATCACTTTTTGTACATCTCCCGTTATTTAGAAAAACAAGCATTTGCAATGCAATAGGTCTCGCATTTACGCGAGTTTAAGCTATTGGCATTATAAATGACAATGCCTTTTCTTTGTTTTAGAAACAAAAACAAAAATAAAAGGCATAGTTATTTGCAAGGTCAATAGCTTCAACTCGCGTAAATGTGAGACCTATTGCATTGCAAATGCTTGTTTAATTGTGCCTCTTAGTGCGCATTCTTCACAGGGGGCATATTGGTGTGTGCCATTTCCGATGCACGTATTAGTGGGCACTCTTCACAGGGTGTACCTTTCTACTTCGCATTGGTGTGTGCATTTTGCACATAGGTGAGTGTGTGTTCTAATGCACAGCAGTGTGCACTCTTGACACTGCACCTTCCGACCGCACTTTGGTGTGCGTGTGTCACATTGGTGTATGCGTGTTCTAATGCACATGCCAGTGTGCACTCTTGGCACGGCGTATCTTTCTACTGCACTTCTGTGTGTGCGTGTTCCACACTGGTGAGTGTGTGTCCTAACACAGTGTGCACTTTGACATGGTACACTTTCCTATTGCACTTCGGTGTGTGTGTTGCACATTGATAGGTCACCGTGCACTCTTGACACTGTATATTACTACTGCACATTAGGTGTAGTTTTGCACCACACATCACCACGCATACTTTTCTACCACGCATACTTTTCTACCAACATACTTTTCTACCACGCACCATTGCGTGCACTCCGGGATTAGAGCTCTATAGAGAATCCTACACATGTAATGTAATGTAAGCTTATATAGCGCAGCTGTCAACCCACGGGTATCCTGGCGCTGAGACTTAACCTGTTGTCAGTGTGCATGTAGATAACCTGTCCAGGAGATACAAAAGAACTCAAAGTTACTCCTCCCTCGGGAAGAGCCAGGTCTTCAGGCTCTTTCTAAATGGCAGCATGTTTTGGATTTGTCTAATATCTAAGGGGAAATCATTCCAAAGCCGCGAGGCTGCGACTCCAAAGGCTCTCCCACCAGTCCTGACCTTCCTAAAACTCGTGGTAGCCACCAGATTTGTGCCTGATGAGCGTAGATTTCTCCTGGGAGCATACCACTTGCATTTTTTCTGCAAGGATTTCGGGACCAGCCCATGTACTGCTCTAAACACAGTACAGAGGGATTTGAATGTTATTCTTTGGCAGCCAATGAAGGTTCTTCAGAGCCAGCGATGTTGAAGATCTACGTTGCCAATCCAACGCCAGTTTGGCTGCAATAGTCTGAATCCTTTGCAGCTTCGGTATTGCTGAGTTGGGTGCGCCTAGGTACAACGAGTTACAATAATCATTACACTCCTCACTACCTGTGACCGGGTGGGCAGCAGAGGGAGGGTCGTTCGTGAGGCTCTGATCAGGGAGAGACAGGTGCCCACTGTCTTATTAACTTGTGACTCCAGCTGGAGGTTATCATCCAACATAACCCCCAAATTGCGTACAGTTCTGGCTGGGGCCAGAGGTTTGTCTGTAGGCGTGAGTCTGAATTCGGAGGGAAAGGGACGGGCAATTTTAGTCGTGGAGCAGTAAACGGTCTCTGTTTTTTCTCCATTGAATCTTAAGGAGTTATTTCTAAGCCATTTTGTAGTACTTAGCACACACTCCTGGAATTTGGCCAGAGAGACTGCCTGATCTCCTTCTAGAGAGAACACCAATTGTGTATCATCTGCATAATTGACTAAGTCAATGCCGAAGGACTTGATAATCGGGATGAGTGGGACACGCTCCGAGCCAGAGGACACGCTCTGTGCCAGAGGACACGCTCTGTGCCAGAGGACACGCTCCGAGCCAGAGGACACGCTCCGAGCCAGAGGACACGCTCCGAGCCAGAGGACACACTCCCAGCCAGAGGACACACTCCGAGCCAGAGGACACGCTCCCAGCCAGAGGACACGCTCCGAGCCAGAGGACACACTCCGAGCTAGTTTGTTAAATATTTCCTCAGTGGGAATTTGAAAAGACTCTGGCCCTGCCTTTTGATGAGTATCAGTCGCCTCTTCGTGTTGATCCATCACCACTACTGTAGATACATCTTTTTCCACATCCATATTGTTTAAATCATTTAAATTGAGATCATCAATAATTTTATTGATCTTCTCTTCAAAGTGGATGGCAATGTCGTCACAAAGCCTTTGTGACGCTTTGATCTTGTTGCTCGCGCAGGCCGGGTTGGACAGGTCCTTCGTTATGGTAAAAGGTGTTTTCGTGCTGTTGGGTGCCAGCAGAATGGTTTTTGCATAATATTCAGCTCTGGATCTAGCAATCATTTCCTTATATAGAGTCTGTAATTGTTTTAAGGTTGTTTTATCTGAAGCAGCATAAAGCTTTCTCCATTTTCTTTCTGCATTTTATTCGCATCTGCTTCCGTCCTTCGCTGTACCAAGGGGCAGACGGTTCTTCCTGTTCTTCAGCTTCGTAACCGGAATGATCTGATCCAGAGCCCGAGTTATTTGCTCACAGCAAATCTGATCGCTTCCTTCCACTGACGCACTGGGAGCGAACGTATCCTGTTCAGAGAGAAGCCCATTCCCGTCCGTGACGGGAGATCGCAGGCTGGGTCAGCTCCATGTTTGTAATGGGCACGGCTATCCAAAAATGAATTAGGCAGTGATCAGTCCAGCACTGGGGCAGTACTTCGACCAGCTTTGCCTCCGCCTGGTTGGCAAAAACTAGATCTAAGGTATGTATATCTTGGTGAGTCGATTGAGTACCAGTTGCTGCAGATTGATACTCTCGCTGCTTGTATTAGGTCTTTATAGGCTGGACTAGAGCTCCCATCATCCCAGATATGAAGTCGCCCACTATATTCAGCCTTGAGTGAGTCAGTGACATGTTAAAAAACGTGTCGATCAAGGCTTGAATATGGGGACTCTGACCTCCGGGAGGCCTATAGCACACTATCCCGGACAGCATTTGTCCTCTTGCCTCATTCAGTGTGAAGCCTAATAATTCTGTGCCCTCGACATCGAGAAACCTATTTATCTTTAAATATCACTCCCACCCCTCCACCTCTCCCTATGGGCCTAGGTTTGTGAAAGATTTTAAACCCTGCTGGACAGGCGAAGCCCAATTCAACCAAAGAGGCGACTCGTCTCCAGGTTTCCGTCATGAATAGCACATCCAGGTCCAGGCACTCCAGCATAGTGTCCGCCTCCTGGGAGTGCGTGACTGAAGAGCTAGTGTTAATCAAGCCACATTTCAATCCCACAGAGGTGTGGTCACCTCTGGTGGTAAAACCCTTGTGCACATCCTCTTGCATTACCCTGGCATCCCTCTCACCTATATGTATAAGTTGTTCTTTTGAATAGCAGAGTCTGGCCTGTCCTGGAGTAAAACTGGCAGCATGGCTGGCGCTGGGCGCGGACGGTGCGCGGATGGGGACAGATGGGCTTGCCTCTGGCGCGCCTCCGGTGCTCCATCGGCGCGCCCGCTGCGTGCATGCTGCGCGCTTGCATCACTCCTCCTAAATAGGGAGGTGTGTGCTGATCCAAGAAAAACTAGTGCGCTGACCAAGACGGCGTCGTCACGGTGACCCGCTCTGACAGGCGGAAGTAAACCAGCACACCTTGGCCAACGGAAAGTGCAAGTATGAGTGCGAGGTAGGACTTTTCTTTTCTTTATCCCCAAATTAGCAGCAATAATTTTTACAGTTTCACAGTTCAACAAATCTCAACACTTTAAAAAGATTCTGCCTTAAAATGAAATAAAAACAAGCGCTTCGCTAGCACGCGCTGCCCTTTCAGATGCGAGTAACGCTAATGTGTGAGTGTGGGTGCGAGTTAAACATGGGACACTGCTTCTTTTGGGGAGGCCTGCTGGGGCGGGGTGGGGCGCGGCTATCCAAGTATCGATCACTAATGCACTCTACTCCCCATCTATACCAACGAAAAGAGTGATGGAGAGATGCGGAGGTCAGACGGTGCACTCCACGACTGCTGCACGTCATAACAGTGAGCCCACAACAGCCTCGCCCAAGATCTCGCAAACCACAATATCCCAGACACTGGAAGCCCCCAGCATGGCTTGAAAAGAAGGGGGCCGTAACCAACACCACCCCCACTCCACCACTACCCAACCTGATGTTTCATGTGCATTGCATTTGTATGAACTGTAACTGGTTAGAGCACACATACATCTGAGAAAGACAAAAATAGAGACCGGAAAAGCAAGAGAGAGAGACAGAGACAGAGAAAGAGTGACTGTGAGAGAAAGAAAGAGAGCGATAGAAAGAGAGAGCTAGTGACTGAGAAATAGTGAGGGAAGCAAGAGCGCTACACTGGAAGAAAGAAGACTGGAGCTGCCCGTCTGCGTCCGTCTCGGTGAGTGACATCCGCCCTGCAGTGGGTTCCGGGCCAAAGAAATGAGGTAGGAAAACGGAGAATGCGCTCAACTGGACGAGTTAGTACACGGAGTGCAGTGACAGAAGCAGGCCAGAGACAGGGTTCGCTGGGAGAGACAAGGTACCTTACAGCACTCGGCAAGGAACGGTGAAAGTGCCCAGGTGGAGCTCTACATATGTGAGGCAGGTATAGGAGAGTTCACTTCACCAGGGGTCCAGGGAGGTAAGGAAACCGAGACAGACCAGAGAGGTAGAACGTAGTGGATTAGAGGTAGGCGAGCCACTGAAAGCTGGTGCTTGAAACGTGGCTCAGCTCGAGTTCCTGTTGGAACCTCAAGCCCATAACGAGCCAAGCTTTCATGTGGCTTCTGCCTGCCCCACTCGCTCTACCCAGGATGTAGCGTTATGGAAAGAGCTGCCGATCCGAGTCTCGGCGTCGACTCAACATCCCGCGTTTCTGGGCAAATCACTAAATGTAAACTAAGCACTTCTCGGTGCAGTGCCGTAATGTGCTCTATTAATGTCAAAGCTCCACATGTTAAGAGAATACACTATATTACATTCTGAGGCAGCTTTATCACAGTTTACGTCCGGTTTGTTGTGGGATTTTAACAACAAACATTTTCAGGGTTCGGCTCGTGCACGGGCTCCAAGATCCTGGTCATATCCTTGGATCGGCTCTGGCTCGGCTCTCCCAGTAAATCTGTTCACTCGCCCAGCTCTATAGATTAGTGGGGGGGGAGGGCAGAGGGGATCGGCGGCGGCCAGGCGGTGTGCGTGAGTTGACAGGGTAATATCACGGGAGAAAGTGTGTGAAAGAAAGTTAGGCCGGAGGCAAAGGACTTCACAGAGGCAGGGCAGTGATATCGTGGAGGGCAGGGAAAAGTACGCAGAATGAGAGCAGCAAGTTAGGGGACAGGAAACGTCACTGCGGAGAGGAACAAGGGCTCGAGAATGTACAGGGTAGGAGAGAGAGCTCACCAAAGAACAGTACAGCATGCGTGAGAGTAAAGAGAGACAACAGGAGAAGTTGGACAGAGGGGTTCAAAAAGGCAAGCCAATGAGGCGGGGAGGTGCAGTGAGGGAGAAAATTGAGGTAGGGTGAGTAAACGAAATGGTGGAAGATAAGCGTGGCTGGGATGGCAAAGTTCATTGAGGCTGCCGAAGAGTGGGAGGAGGCGAGAAGAACAGGGACGCCAGACAAGTGAAATATGTGACATGGGCGTTAAAAATGTAACTTGAGAAAACAGGAGATCCCGGAGACAAGTAAGGGAACGTGGGGTGGAAAGAACAAGAAGAAAGCGAGGTGGAACGCAAAAAGAAATACGAATACAAATGTTAAAGAAAGAAATACACTGAAAGAAGATGGAAACGGGTGAGAAGTATGGGCCTAGATGAAAAGGGAAAAGAGCAACAAGATCATGATAAAAAAAGAGCTAGTCGGTAGAAAACTAGATAGAGATAAAAGTAAATGTAGATTAAGATTCTGAGTCACATGTAGAGGGGAAAGAGAAGTAATGGGGACCACGGGGAAGAGTCTGGGAAAGAGGTAGAAAGAGAATGACAGTTAATAAGGGGTCAGGAAAAGGTAAGCGAACATACAAGGGGTGAGGAAAGTTAAGAAACACAAAGAGAACACTAACAAGCGCGGTCCCGAAAGTGAAAGAGGACCGCGCTGCAGCCGCAGCATGGGGACCTCTTGTCTTTATGGGGCCATGTGTTTCTAATTAGAAACACATGGGCCCATAAAGATAAGAAAGTGCTTTGCGACAAGACGCAAAGCAGGCCACTGAGTCTGGGTTGCAGGCGAAAGGGCGTGAACCAAAAACCCTCATTTCCAACGGCAGGCCACCGTTTAGCATAAACGGTGACGCCAGCCAATGGAAATGAGGGGCGGGGCTTCAAGCCCTCTTCTGAAAGTCCTCCTTAACAATAAATCTCGCCAAGCGAGCAGCGCATGCGCTGCCACGCTAGACGAGACCTAAAAACCAGAGCACTTTAAAATGATGCGCGAACGGGCTAGCATGATGCTGTGATAATGTTGATTTGGGGACACCTTTCGATTCATTATTAACTTTATTTGAATTCTGAGCAGCGATAAGTACTGAATTTTAAGCCTACCAAAAAGTATGGCAACTTGCCTGCTTCGCATTTTTACATTTTAATTTTTCTTTCATTCTCCAGTTAATCTCTAAACAGGGTTCCCTTGCTACAATGTTGCTTTGGATTTGGCAAAGTTTATTTTCTCCTTCCGAGACTCTGATCTTCGACTTTGAACTCCTTGCCTCTAGTCCCAGCCCATCGATTAAGAAAGTATTTTGTACTGCATTGGCTTAGGACATACGCATCCTGAGATTTGTTTAAAATGTCATTTAAACTGATGGAGTGAGGAAGAGATACGAATAGTGGTTGGTGAGATTGCAGAAAAATGTAACGTTTTACCAAATGCCCCCCTACCCCAAAAACACTGGTCATGTGTTACCCCTACGGTGACCTTGTTCCGGGGTGTGTGACCCTGCACATTTCGATGGCTCCGAAAGGGACTTCTGGGAAGTGTTTTCACCACTGCTGACCCCTGGGTTCTCGCCCCTGGGTTCTCGCCCCTAGGTTCTCGCCCCTGGGTTCTCGCCGCTGAGTTCTCGCCCCTGGGTTCTCGCCCCTGGGTTCTCGCCTCTGGGTTCCCGGCCCGGGGTTCCCGCCCCTGGGTTCCCGCCCCTGGGTTCCCGCCCCTGGGTTCCCGTCCCTGGGTTCCCGCCCCTGTGTTCTCGCCCCTGTGTTCTCGCCCCTGGGTTCTCGCCCCTGGGTTCCCGTCCCTGGGTTCCCGTCCCTGGGTTCCCGCCCCTGGGTTCTCGCCCCTGGGTTCTCGCCCCGGGGGTCCCGCCCCGGGGTTCCCGCCCCTGGCTTCTCGCCCGGGGTTCTCGCTGCTGGGTTCTCGCCGCTGGGTTCTCGCCCTGGGGTTCTCGCCGCTGGGTCCGCGCCCCTGGGTTCTCACCTGGGAGTTCCCGCCCCTGGGTTCCCGCCCCTGGGTTCCCGCCCCTGGGTTCTCACCCCTGGGTTCCAGACCCTGGGTTCTCGCCCCTGGGTTCCCGACCCTGGGTTCTCGCCCCTGGGTTCCCGCCCCTGGGTTCTCGCCCCGGGGTCCTCGCCGCATGCGTGTTGTGTCAGTGACCGACCCCAGCATCAACAGCATGAAAAGAGTCTCCCGTGCACGCGGTTCACACAGATGTGAGAGACACTCCGTAAACTGGAAACTGTTCAAAGTCGTCCAAATAACAATACATCACAGGGATTAATATTCCACATTATTATCCAAATAAACTGTGCATTTATAGACAAAAACTAAGAGAACAAGCATTTGCAATGCAATAGGTCTCGCATTGTAAAAACTTTGACCTATTGGTATTGTAAAGGACAATGCCTTTTAATATTGCAGGTTTTTTAAACACATAAATAAAAGACATTGTCGTTTACAATGCCAATAGCTCAAAATATCGCAATTGCGAGACCTATTGCATTGCAAATGCTTGTTTTCTAAATAGTGTCATTGCCTGTGGCTGCTACGTCTGTTCGTGAATCTTTGTAGCTCCGCCGCAGTCTTTCCCCAGTGAGAACAACACTTTCACATTTTTACTTTCAGAACAGGGAGAAAACATGCCCTGCCCATGAAACGTGCTGCGGCTGCCTGGGGTTGCTAGGCCTCCCATGGGTGACACACATTACAGAGGCTGTTTGGCTTTAAATGGCAAAGTCGGGTCGCAGGTTCAAGCGGCTCTTCCAGGGTGCAGTCCTGGGCCAGGAGACATGTTACGTATGTCACCCGAGGTGGGCAGAGCCGGGGTGACCCCCACCCACCCCCCCAACGACCATACCTTGGGGACCAAGGTACCACTTGCTAGGGCCTTACAGGTAAGTTAGCTTATGCCATTTGGGTACAGCCAGTTCAACATACACTCTCTAGGGTCCGGGCACTGAGGTCTGGTGAGCGCGCGGCCTCAGTGCACTCTGAGTTGAAAACCCAGCAGCATCAGTCCAAAGACTTGGGGGAAATCATTAACAAGCATTGGCATAGCCAATAGGTCTCGCCTTTGGGACCTTATAAGTGTTTAGCCATGCAACAGTTGATGATGTTGCACCAAGGATATTGTGCTGGATAACTGAATACTTAAAAGGTCCCAAAGGAGAGACCTATTGGCTATGCCAATGCTTGTTTAACATTTAAATGTTTTTTGCCCATCATTCTTGGTGTATGAGGGTAGATTGGAGAATTATTTTTTTGCTAAAACAGATTAACACTGCGACATAGATTGTCACACAAGTTGTCATTCAATCATTTTTCCAGACTTAACACGTAGACGACATTAAAGGTGAATAATGGTATGGCTTCAAATGGAAGGTAATGCTAATATTTAGCCCACTCTTAATTACTTGGCATTTTAGCAGAAAAGAGAACAGAGATGCAGAGAGATTTATTGCGCATCTCACAATTTGGTAAACTAGTAAAGAAATGAATAAAAACCACATGCTCTTGGTGTTACAATTGACAACGTAGTACAAAAGGGGGTGGTGATGGACGGAGCATCAGAACCAATCAAACACTCCCACCCAATCAACAGATCTGGGTTTGATCCATCACCGTTCTTTAGCCCACTCTGCCACCCCAGTTCAGACATGGCCATATGCAAATCAGTCTGACCCTGTGCCTCATGGGAACAGTCCAGCCCGAACTGCCAAACCATGCCTTCCCTGGACCGGAAACAAGCTTCCTAGGACCGGTTTCTGGCATTTCAGCCGTCTTCAGCCAGGCTGGGGGTGAGTGCTTGCAATGTTCAACACTCCGTCCATCATTTCCTTTGGTTTTGCTTTGTTCGCCATAAGTTGGCAGGGTATGCTCAGACGTGAGTCAGAGTGGGCTAAAGAACAGTGATGGATTAAACCCAGATCAGTTGACTGGGGGTGAGTGCTTGCAATGTTCAACACTCCGTCCATCATTTCCTTTGGTTTTACAATTGACAACGTAACCATTAATTCTGAAATGTTCTCCAAGGCTCAGGATTTTTTGAGACAGGAGCAGTAATTCAATAAATTATAAAATGCACTAGTAAGATGAGCAGAATTCTGTTTATGGGTTGTACTTTAACCTAATGGAAGGGCTACTGGAATTATGCAGCCGGTGAGGACAAAATTATGCAGCCAGTGAGGACAAAATTATGCAGCCGGTGAGAACAAAATTATGGAGCCGGTGAGAACAAAATTATGCAGCCGGTGAGGACAAAATTATGCAGCCGGTGAGGACAAAATTATGCAGCCGGTGAGGACAAAATTATGCAGCCGGTGAGGACAAAATTATTCAGCCAGTGAGGACAAAAATATGCTGCCAGTGAGGACAAAATTATGCAGCCGGTGAGGACAAAATTATGCAGCCGGTGAGGACAAAATTATTCAGCCAGTGAGGACAAAAATATGCAGCCAGTGAGGACAAAATTATGCAGCCGGTGAGGGCAAAATTATGGAGCCAGTGAGGACAAAATTATGCAGCCAGTGAGGACAAAATTATGCAGCCGGTGAGGACAAATGAGGACAAAATTATGCAGCCGGTGAGGACAAAATTATGCAGCCGGTGAGGACAAAATTATGCAGCTGGTGAGGACAAAATTATGAAGCCGGTGAGGACAAAATTATGCAGCCAGTGAGGACAAAATTATGCAGCCGGTGAGGACAAAATTATGCAGCCGGTGAGGACAAAATTATGCAGCAAGAATAGGCAAAGTATGTAGGATAAGGCAGCTCTTTTTGTGTTGGTATTATTTCATTATTTTGCATTTTTTACTCATCGTAACACTGTATGTGAAAAGATTTCACCTCAATAGTACCTGCTTAGTAACCCTACATGCCAACAAGCAAGGCACCTCAACGTAGCGCCCTTCAATTCCTCCACTAGCCCTGTGGCTCACAGGAGCGTTGCATGCGACACTGGCCACGGGGCTGTGAGATGGACCTGCAGGGGCTTGGAACTCGAGAGGCTAGTCAGCCCAGCCTGGCTGCAGTGTCAGCTGGTGAGGGTTCTGCTGCAAAGAGAGAAAGACAGTTTCTTTCTTGCCACTGGTACTTGTGTGTGCCCCCCTCAGGCGGTATAGCAGGCCTTCCTGTCAGCCTCCTGCTTTTGCGCAGGGCAGCTTGGCATGGACCTACCATGCGCATACGGCACGTGACAGGCTGCGGGCATTTCCAGCTGAGAGCAGCTACTTGGAATAGAGCTCCCTCCGTCCTGACCATGGTAGCAGGCGCCAAAGGGCTGCGGCTAGACTCTGACCCGGCAGCTTCCCGCCTGCACAACGGAAATGCCAACGTGACCGGATGACATGGAGGGTGTGACGTGTTTTCAGACACCCGTCCAGTGAATGATGTCACAAAATCTCAAATCCCGAGCTGGAACCAAACACAGGAATGTTCTAGAAGGGCTGTTGGCAGTTATTAGCGACAGTGGACTGGATGAAGAGAAAACATTTTGTTGTCCCTCGCAGAAGGGGTGAAGCTGTGAGCCGCACGCAGTGCGCATCAGGCAGGAATGTGGCAGGGAGGTTTGCATTTCTTGAATTGTGGTCTCAAAAGTAACCTGAACACAATCGCCATCCGTTTATATAAGAGAACGCGACAATATAAATGCAGAATGTCAAGAAAAAAAAAAGACTGGAGATTAATTTCTCACAACTTGAGCACAATGATTGTGAGGTATTTCACACCCATCTTTTTAGGTTCTACTTGCACACTGCAGCGGGGGCAAATGCCATCTACCCAGCTATACATTGTCAATGTTTAGGGACGTCAAAAAGCTCATTCTGTATGTTATGGAAAGTCTTGCCATGGTTAGAGCAGTCCAGACCTCTGACACCAGGGCACCATCTGCCTATACAACGTGCACATCAATATACTCTTGGGAGCGCAATGGCCTCACAACAAACAAAAACAAGCATTGGCCGCGCGGCAGTAAAAGTAACGCCGCGATGTCGTAAAAGCGAAAGTCATCGCAATCGCTCTGAAAGCAAAAGTGATCGCGATGACGCGCTAAAGCAGGAGTTTTCAAAGTGCTGCTGAAGGGTAGCGGTTCGTGCGTGCACACTCGCGTGAACGCAAGCGCTAGGCCAGCCAGCAGCACTTTGAAAACTCACCTCCAAAATGTCTCTCCGAGCCAGCGCATGCGCTGGGCTCAGCGAGACCTAAAAAAAGAGGCGTTTCCTTACAGCCACACACAGGTTACACTCTGTCCAAGGATTGCACACAGAGTGCAGTCAGTCCAAGGCCCACCCACAGGTTACACTCAGTCCAAAGCCCGCACACAGGTTACACTCAGTCAAAAGGCCCGCAGACAGGTTACACTCAGTCCAAAGCCCGCACACAGGTTACACTCAGTCCAAGGCCTGCACACAGGTTACACTCAGTCCAAGGCCTGCACACAGGTTACACTCAGTCCAAGGCCCGCACACAGGTTACACTCAGTCCAAGGCCCGCAGACAGGTTACACTCAGTCCAAGGCCTGCACACAGGTTACACTCAGTCCAAGGCCCGCACACAGGTTACACTCAGTCAAAAGGCCCGCAGACAGGTTACACTCAGTCCAAAGCCCGCACACAGGTTACACTCAGTCCAAGGCCGCAGACAGGTTACACTCAGTCCAAGGCCCGCAGACAGGTTACACTCAGTCCAAGGCCCGCAGACAGGTTACACTCAGTCCAAGGCCCGCAGACAGGTTACACTCAGTCCAAGGCCCGCAGACAGGTTACACTCAGTCCAAGGCCTGCACACAGGTTACAGTCAGTCCAAGGCCCGCAGACAGGTTACAGTCAGTTCAAGGCCCGCAGACAGGTTACACTCAGTCCAAGGCCCGCAGACAGGTTACACTCAGTCCAAAGCCCGCAGACAGGTTACACTCAGTCCAAAGCCCGCACACAGGTTACACTCAGTCAAAAGGCCCGCAGACAGGTTACACTCAGTCCAAGGCCCGCAGACAGGTTACACTCAGTCCAAGGCCTGCACACAGGTTACACTCAGTCCAAGGCCCGCAGACAGGTTACACTCAGTCCAAGGCCCGCAGACAGGTTACACTCAGTCCAAGGCCCGCACACAGGTTACACTCAGTCCAAGGCCTGCACACAGGTTACACTCAGTCCAAGGCCCGCAGACAGGTTACACTCAGTCCAAGGCCCGCAGACAGGTTACACTCAGTCCAAGGCCTGCACACAGGTTACAGTCAGTCCAAGGCCCGCAGACAGGTTACAGTCAGTTCAAGGCCCGCAGACAGGTTACACTCAGTCCAAGGCCCGCAGACAGGTTACACTCAGTCCAAAGCCCGCAGACAGGTTACACTCAGTCCAAAGCCCGCACACAGGTTACACTCAGTCAAAAGGCCCGCAGACAGGTTACACTCAGTCCAAGGCCCGCAGACAGGTTACACTCAGTCCAAGGCCCGCAGACAGGTTACACTCAGTCCAAAGCCCGCAGACAGGTTACACTCAGTCCAAGGCCCGCACACAGGTTACACTCAGTCCAAGGCCCGCAGACAGGTTACACTCAGTCCAAGGCCCGCACACAGGTTACACTCAGTCCAAGGCCCACAGACAGGTTACACTCAGTCCAAGGCCTGCACACAGGTTACACTCAGTCCAAGGCCCGCACACAGGTTACACTCAGTCCAAGGCCCGCAGACAGGTTACACTCAGTCCAAGGCCCGCAGACAGGTTACACTCAGTCCAAAGCCCGCACACAGGTTACACTCAGTCCAAGGCCCGCACACAGGTTACACTCAGTCCAAGGCCCGCAGACAGGTTACACTCAGTCCAAGGCCCGCACACAGGTTACACTCAGTCCAAGGCCCGCAGACAGGTTACACTCAGTCCAAGGCCCGCAGACAGGTTACACTCAGTCCAAGGCCCGCAGACAGGTTACACTCAGTCCAAAGCCCGCACACAGGTTACACTCAGTCCAAGGCCCGCACACAGGTTACACTCAGTCCAAGGCCCGCAGACAGGTTACACTCAGTCCAAGGCCCGCAGACAGGTTACACTCAGTCCAAGGCCTGGACACAGGTTACAGTCAGTCCAAGGCCCGCAGACAGGTTACAGTCAGTTCAAGGCCCGCAGACAGGTTACACTCAGTCCAAAGCCCGCAGACAGGTTACACTCAGTCCAAAGCCCGCAGACAGGTTACACTCAGTCCAAAGCCCGCAGACAGGTTACACTCAGTCCAAGGCCCGCAGACAGGTTACACTCAGTCCAAGGCCCGCAGACAGGTTACACTCAGTCCAAGGCCCGCAGACAGGTTACACTCAGTCCAAGGCCCGCAGACAGGTTACACTCAGTCCAAGGCCCGCAGACAGGTTACACTCAGTCCAAAGCCCGCACACAGGTTACACTCAGTCCAAGGCCCGCAGACAGGTTACACTCAGTCCAAGGCCCGCAGACAGGTTACACTCAGTCCAAGGCCTGGACACAGGTTACAGTCAGTCCAAGGCCCGCAGACAGGTTACAGTCAGTTCAAGGCCCGCAGACAGGTTACACTCAGTCCAAGGCCCGCAGACAGGTTACACTCAGTCCAAAGCCCGCAGACAGGTTACACTCAGTCCAAAGCCCGCACACAGGTTACACTCAGTCAAAAGGCCCGCAGACAGGTTACACTCAGTCCAAGGCCCGCAGACAGGTTACACTCAGTCCAAGGCCTGCACACAGGTTACACTCAGTCCAAGGCCCGCAGACAGGTTACACTCAGTCCAAGGCCCGCACACAGGTTACACTCAGTCCAAGGCCCGCACACAGGTTACACTCAGTCCAAGGCCCGCAGACAGGTTACACTCAGTCCAAGGCCCGCAGACAGGTTACACTCAGTCCAAAGCCCGCAGACAGGTTACACTCAGTCCAAAGCCCGCACACAGGTTACACTCAGTCCAAGGCCCGCACACAGGTTACACTCAGTCCAAGGCCCGCACACAGGTTACACTCAGTCCAAGGCCCGCAGACAGGTTACACTCAGTCCAAGGCCTGCACACAGGTTACACTCAGTCCAAGGCCCGCACACAGGTTACACTCAGTCCAAGGCCCGCACACAGGTTACACTCAGTCCAAGGCCCGCAGACAGGTTACACTCAGTCCAAGGCCCGCAGACAGGTTACACTCAGTCCAAAGCCCGCACACAGGTTACACTCAGTCCAAGGCCCGCACACAGGTTACACTCAGTCCAAGGCCCGCAGACAGGTTACACTATGTCCAAGGCCCGCAGACAGGTTACACTCAGTCCAAGGCCTGCACACAGATTACAGTCAGTCCAAGGCCCGCAGACAGGTTACAGTCAGTTCAAGGCCCGCAGACAGGTTACACTCAGTCCAAGGCCCGCAGACAGGTTACACTCAGTCCAAAGCCCGCAGACAGGTTACACTCAGTCCAAAGCCCGCACACAGGTTACACTCAGTCAAAAGGCCCGCAGACAGGTTACACTCAGTCCAAGGCCCGCAGACAGGTTACACTCAGTCCAAGGCCTGCACACAGGTTACACTTAGTCCAAGGCCCGCACACAGGTTACACTCAGTCCAAGGCCCGCAGACAGGTTACACTCAGTCCAAGGCCTGCACACAAGTTACACTCAGTCCAAGGCCCGCAGACAGGTTACACTCAGTCCAAGGCCCGCAGACAGGTTACACTCAGTCCAAAGCCCGCAGACAGGTTACACTCAGTCCAAGGCCCGCACACAGGTTACACTCAGTCCAAGGCCCGCAGACAGGTTACACTCAGTCCAAGGCCCGCACACAGGTTACACTCAGTCCAAGGCCCGCAGACAGCTTACACTCAGTCCAAGGCCTGCACACAGGTTACACTCAGTCCAAGGCCCGCAGACAGCTTACACTCAGTCCAAGGCCTGCACACAGGTTACACTCAGTCCAAGGCCCGCAGACAGCTTACACTCAGTCCAAGGCCCGCACACAGGTTACACTCAGTCCAAGGCCCGCAGACAGCTTACACTCAGTCCAAGGCCTGCAGACAGGTTACACTCAGTCCAAGGCCCGCAGACAGGTTACACTCAGTCCAAGGCCCGCAGACAGGTTACACTCAGTCCAAGGCCCGCAGACAGGTTACACTCAGTCCAAGGCCTGCACACAGGTTACACTCAGTCCAAGGCCCGCAGACAGGTTACACTCAGTCCAAGGCCCGCAGACAGGTTACACTCAGTCCAAAGCCCGCAGACAGGTTACACTCAGTCCAAGGCCCGCACACAGGTTACACTCAGTCCAAGGCCCGCAGACAGGTTGCACTCAGTCCAAGGCCCGCACACAGGTTACACTCAGTCCAAGGCCCGCAGACAGGTTACACTCAGTCCAAGGCCTGCACACAGGTTACACTCAGTCCAAGGCCCGCACACAGGTTACACTCAGTCCAAGGCCCGCAGACAGCTTACACTCAGTCCAAGGCCTGCACACAGGTTACACTCAGTCCAAGGCCCGCACACAGGTTACACTCAGTCCAAGGCCCGCAGACAGCTTACACTCAGTCCAAGGCCTGCACACAGGTTACACTCAGTCCAAGGCCCGCAGACAGCTTACACTCAGTCCAAGGCCTGCACACAGGTTACACTCAGTCCAAGGCCCGCAGACAGGTTACACTCAGTCCAAAGCCCGCAGACAGCTTACACTCAGTCCAAGGCCCGCAGACAGGTTACACTCAGTCCAAGGCCTGCAGACAGGTTACACTCAGTCCAAGGCCCGCACACAGGTTACACTCAGTCCAAGGCCCGCAGACAGGTTACACTCAGTCCAAGGCCCGCAGACAGGTTACACTCAGTCCAAGGCCTGCACACAGGTTACACTCAGTCTCAGGCCTGCGCACAGAGTGCACTCAGTCCAAGGCAGGGGAGCCCCCTCTTGTGGTCTCGTCCGTCGTCTGGCCTCTATCTTCACTCTGTGAGGTTGGATCCATCTATGGGTCGTCGGGGGGGGGGGGGGAGTCGGGGGCTGTTGCCTCCATTGCTCTTCTCGTGTTGCATCTTTTCCTTGTGTTTTGGAAGCCTCTGGGGTCGGGCTGTTCTGCTCCACTGATGCCCTAAATGTGACTCCCTCTCTGCTCCTTCCCTGCCCTCTCTGCCCCTTCCCTGCCCTCTCTGCCACCCCCTGACCTCTCTGCCCCTTCCCTGCCCTCTCTGCCACCCCCTGCCCTCTCTGCCCCTTCCCCCTCTGCCACCTCCCTGCCCTCTCTGCCCCTTCCCTGCCCTCTCTGCCCCTACCCTTCCCTCTCTGCCCCCTCCCTGCCCTCTCTGCCACCCCCTGCCCTCTCTGCCCCTTCCCTGCCCTCTCTGCCACCCCCTGCCCTCTCTGCCCCTTCCCTCTCTGCCACCTCCCTGCCCTCTCTGCCCCTTCCCTGCCCTCTCTGCCCCTACCCTTCCCTCTCTGCCCCTACCCTTCCCTCTCTGCCCCCTCCCTGCCCTCTCTGCCACCTCCTGCCCTCTCTGCCCCCTCTCTGCCCCTTCCCTGTCTTCCCTGTCCACTCTGCCCCTTCGCTGCCCACTCTGCCCCCTCCCTGCCCTCTCTACCACCCCCCTGCCCTCTCTGCCACCTCTCTGCCCCTTCCCTGTCTTCCCTGTCCTCTCTGCCCCCTCCCTGCCCTCTCTGCCCCTTCCCTGCCCACTCTGCCCCCTCCCTGTCCTCTCTGCCCTTCCCTGCCCTCCCTCGTCTTGCATCTGTTCCTTGTGTCCTGGGAGCCTCTGGGGTCGGGCTGCTCTGCTCCACTGATGCCCTAAGGGTGACCCCCTCCCTCTCTCTTTCAGACCCCAAGGGCCTGTCGGCGGGGGAGGCGGCTGCCATTGCTGTGGCGGTGCTGGTGGGGGCTGCAGTCCTCGTGCTCGTCGTCTACATCCGGCGCAGGTAGGAAAGGACCCCCCGGTGTGAGGTACGGAGGGGGGAGGGAAGGGGCGCTGCGGGGCAGGAGTGGGGGGCATCGATGGGGCTACGCCTAGGAGCAGAGATAGTCTAGCAGGGGTGAGGGAGCCCAGGAGTGAGGGAGCCTAGGAGTGAGGGAGCCCCCAGGGGTGAGGGAGTCCAGGAGTGAGGGAGTGATGGAGATCAGGAGTGAGGGAGCCCAGGAGTGAGGGGGCCCGGGAGTGAGGGAGCCCAGGAGTGAGGGAGTGATGGAGATCAGGAGTGAGGGAGCCCAGGAGTGAGGGGGCCCGGGAGTGAGGGAGCCCAGGAGTGAGGGAGCCCGGGAGTGAGGGAGCCCAGGAGTGAGGGAGCCTCCAGGGGTGAGGAAGCCTCCAGGGGTGAGGGAGCCCAGGAGTGAGGGAGCCCAGGAGTGAGGGAGCCCACGGGTGAGGGGGCCCAGGAGTGAGGGAGCTCGGGAGTGATGGAGCCCAGGAGTGAGGGAATGATGGAGATCAGGAGTGAGGGAGCCCAGGAGTGAGGGGGCCCGGGAGTGAGGGAGCCCAGGAGTGAGGGAGTGATGGAGATCAGGAGTGAGGGAGCCCAGGAGTGAGGGGGCCCGGGAGTGAGGGAGCCCAGGAGTGAGGGAGTGATGGAGATCAGGAGTGAGGGAGCCCAGGAGTGAGGGAGCCCGGGAGTGAGGGAGCCCAGGACTGATGGAGCTCAGGAGTGAGGGAGCCTCCAGGGGTGAGGAAGCCTCCAGGGGTGAGGGAGCCCAGGAGTGATGGAGCCCAGGAGTGAGTGAGCCCAGGGGTGAGGGAGCCCAGGAGTGAGGGAGCCCAGGAGTGAGGGAGCCCACGGGTGAGGGGGCCCAGGAGTGAGGGAGCTCGGGAGTGATGGAGCCCAGGAGTGAAGGAGCCCAGGAGTGAGGGAGCCCAGGGGTGAGGGAGCCCAGGAGTGAGGAAGCCCAGGAGTGAGGGAGGGATGGAGATCAGGAGTGAGGGAGCCCAGCAGTGAGGGAGCCCAGCAGTGAGGGAGCCCAGGAGTGAGGGAGCCCAGGGGTGAGGGATCCCAGGAGTGAGGAAGCCCGGGAGTGAGGGAGCACGGGAGTGAGGGAGCCCACGGGCGAGGGGGCCCAGGAGTGAGGGAGATCAGGAGTGAGGGAGCCTGGGAGTGAGGGAGCCCAGGAGTGAGGGAGTCCAGGGGTGAGGGAGATCAGGAGTGAGGGAGCCCAGGAGTGAGGGAGCCCAGGAGTGAGGGAGCACGGGAGTGAGGGAGCCCACGGGTGAGGGGGCCCAGGAGTGAGGGAGCCCGGGAGTGAGGGAGCACGGGAGTGAGGGAGCCCACGGGTGAGGGGGCCCAGGAGTGAGGGAGCCCAGGGGTGAGGGAGCCCAGGAGTGAGGGAGCCCAGGAGTGAGGGAGCACGGGAGTGAGGGAGCCCACGGGCGAGGGGGCCCAGGAGTGAGGGAGATCAGGAGTGAGGGAGCCTGGGAGTGAGGGAGCCCAGGAGTGAGGGAGTCCAGGGGTGAGGGAGATCAGGAGTGAGGGAGCCCAGGAGTGAGGGAGCCCAGGAGTGAGGGAGCACGGGAGTGAGGGAGCCCACGGGTGAGGGGGCCCAGGAGTGAGGGAGCCCGGGAGTGAGGGAGCACGGGAGTGAGGGAGCCCACGGGTGAGGGGGCCCAGGAGTGAGGGAGCCCAGGGGTGAGGGAGCCCAGGAGTGAGGGAGCCCAGGAGTGAGGGAGCACGGGAGTGAGGGAGCCCACGGGCGAGGGGGCCCAGGAGTGAGGGAGATCAGGAGTGAGGGAGCCCGGGAGTGAGGGAGCCCGGGAGTGAGGGAGCCCAGGAGTGAGGGAGATCAGGAGTGAGGGAGATCAGGAGTGAGGGAGCCCAGGAGTGAGGGAGCACGGGAGTGAGGGAGCCCACGGGTGAGGGGGCCCAGGAGTGAGGGCGATCAGGAGTGAGGGAGCCCGGGAGTGAGGGAGCCCGGGAGTGAGGGAGCCCAGGAGTGAGGGAGCCCAGGAGTGAGGGAGTCCAGGAGTGAGGGAGTCCAGGAGTGAGGGAGCCCAGGAGTGAGGGAGACCAGGAGTGATGGAGCTCAGGGGTGTGGGAGTCCAGGAGTGATGGAGCCCAGGAGTGAGTGAGCCCAGGAGTGAGGGAGATCAGGGGTGAGTGAGCCCAGGAGTGAGGGAGCCCAGGGGTGAGGGAGCTCAGGGGTGATGGAGCCCAGGAGTGAGGGAGCCCCCAGGGGTGAGGGGGCCCAGGAATAAGGGAGCCCAGGGGTGAGGGAGTCCAGGAGTGAGGGAGCCCAGGAGTGATGGAGCCCAGGAGTGATGGAGCCCAGGAGTGATGGAGCCCAGGAGTGAGGGAGCCCAGGAGTGAGGGAGCCCGGGAGTGAAGGAGCCTAGGGAGTGAGGGAGCCCACGGGTGAGGGGGCCCAGGAGTGAGGGAGATCAGGAGTGAGGGAGCCCGGGAGTGAGGGAGCCCAGGAGTGAGGGAGTCCAGGGGTGAGGGAGATCAGGAGTGAGGATGCCCAGGAGTGAGGGAGCACGGGAGTGAGGGAGCCCACGGGTGAGGGGGCCCAGGAGTGAGGGAGATCAGGAGTGAGGGAGCCCGGGAGTGAGGGAGCCCAGGAGTGAGGGAGCCCAGGAGTGAGGGGGACCAGGAGTGATGGAGCTCAGGGGTGTGGGAGTCCAGGAGTGAGGGAGCCCAGGAGTGAGGGAGCTCAGGAGTGAGGGAGCTCAGGAGTGAGGGAGCTCGGGAGTGATGGAGCCCAGGAGTGAGGGAGCCTCCAGGGGTGAGGGAGCCCAGGAGTGATGGAGCCCAGGGGTGAGGGAGCCCAGGGGTGAGGGAGCCCAGGAGTGATGGAGCCCAGGAGTGATGGAGCCCAAGAGTGAGGGAGATCAGGGGTGAGGGAGATCAGGAGTGAGGGAGCTCAGGAGTGAGGGAGCTCGGGAGTGATGGAGCCCAGGAGTGAGGGAGCCTCCAGGGGTGAGGGAGCCCAGGAGTGATGGAGCCCAGGGGTGAGGGAGCCCAGGAGTGATGGAGCCCAGGGGTGAGGGAGCCCAGGGGTGAGGGAGCCCAGGAGTGATGGAGCCCAGGAGTGATGGAGCCCAAGAGTGAGGGAGATCAGGGGTGAGGGAGCCCAGGAGTGATGGAGCCCAGGGGTGAGGGAGCCCAGGAGTGATGGAGCCCAGGGGTGAGGGAGCCTCCAGGGGTGAGGGAGCCCAGGAGTGATGGAGCCCAGGAGTGAGTGAGCCCAGGAGTGAGGGAGATCAGGGGTGAGTGAGCCCAGGAGTGAGGGAGCCCAGTGGTGATGGAGCCCAGGAGTGAGGGAGCCCCAGGGGTGAGGGGGCCCAGGAGAGAGGGAGCCTAGAAGTAAGGGAGCCCAGGGGTGAGGGAGTCCAGGAGTGAGGGAGCCCAGGAGTGAGGGAGCCCAGGAGTGAGGGAGCCCAGGGGTGAGGGAGCCCAGGGGTGAGGGAGCCCAGGGGTGAGGGAGCCTAGGAGTGAGGGAGCCCCCAGGGGTGAGGGAGCCCAGGGGTGAGGGAGCCTAGGAGTGATGGAGCCCAGGGGTGAGGGAGCCCAGGAGTGATGGAGCCCAGGGGTGAGGGAGCCCAGGGGTGAGGGAGCCCAGGAGTGATGGAGCCCAGGAGTGATGGAGCCCAAGAGTGAGGGAGATCAGGGGTGAGGGAGCCCAGGAGTGATGGAGCCCAGGGGTGAGGGAGCCCAGGAGTGATGGAGCCCAGGGGT
Organism: Triturus cristatus; assembly: GCF_964204655.1. Taxonomy (NCBI): domain Eukaryota; kingdom Metazoa; phylum Chordata; class Amphibia; order Caudata; family Salamandridae; genus Triturus; species Triturus cristatus. Next base: position 1,879,822,924 of record NC_140590.1, read on the forward strand.
GAGGGAGCCTCCAGGGGTGAGGGAGCCCAGGAGTGATGGAGCCCAGGAGTGAGTGAGCCCAGGAGTGAGGGAGACCAGGGGTGAGTGAGCCCAGGAGTGAGGGAGCCCAGTGGTGATGGAGCCCAGGAGTGAGGGAGCCCCAGGGGTGAGGGGGCCCAGGAGAGAGGGAGCCTAGAAGTAAGGGAGCCCAGGGGTGAGGGAGTCCAGGAGTGAGGGAGCCCAGGAGTGAGGGAGCCCAGGAGTGAGGGAGCCCAGGGGTGAGGGAGCCCAGGGGTGAGGGAGCCTAGGAGTGAGGGAGCCCCCAGGGGTGAGGGAGCCCAGGGGTGAGGGAGCCTAGGAGTGAGGGAGATCAGGGGTGAGGTGCACTGCCAGAGCTGTGTACAAGCCCCAGGGGGTGCTCTTCTCAGGGTGGAGGTCCCTCGGCGGAGCAGAGGATGGGGGTGACACACCAGGATGGCTGACTCTCTCTGATATATTGTGGGGTGCTCTTCTCAGGGTGGAGGTCCCTCGGCGGAGCAGAGTATGGGGGTGACACACCAGGATGACTGACCTCTTATAAATTGTTTGTTCTTCAGACGGTCCCGCCGCAAAGGAGGCCGAGCTGACTGCAGCTTCACGGGCTCGGACAGAGGTAAGCTCCGCCCCCTGGGGCGCTTCAAGGCGCTAGAAAGCGCCATGCTCCAGGTTCACCCTTCTCGTTAAATGCACCTATCGGGTGATGTCTTTGGTTCTGGTAGTGCCCCGGCTCTGTTGTTTGTGGGTGCATAGCACGCTACTAGAGGAGGCGCAGCTGGCAGGGGTCAGAGGTCACTGCAGAGGTCACTGCTGGAATTGATGGAAGAGTGGGGGTCTCCTGTATTCGGGGTGGGCAGGGCTGGTGCGGATCCTGCTTGAGGGAGCGCCCCCTGTGGTGGTGACATTACCCTGCTTCTGAGCTTCACCCCGTGATCCGCAGGAGGCATGCCCTTCCAGTGAGAGGGGGTGCCGGGATATGATAGGGGGCACCATGGGGGCGGGTGAAAGGATCTAGAGGGTTTCACTGGGGAGGTGGGTGCCACGTTGTGATAGGGTGCACATTAGGGGTTGTGCCAGGGTGTAGTGGGGTACACTGCGGGGGTGGATGCCAGGGAGCGATAGGGTACACAGTGGGGTAGGTACCAGAGTCTGATGCACTGTTTGGTGCTCTGTGGGGGTGAGTGCCAGTGTGGGGATGGGTGCACTGTGGGGGTGGGTGCTCGGGTGTAGTGGGGTGCACTGTTTGGGTGGGTGTTAGGGTGCAGGGGGGCCTGTGCGGGTGGGTGCTCGGGTGTAGTGGGGTCCACTGTAGTGGTGGGTGCTAGGGTGCAGGGGGGCCTGTGGTGGTGGGTGCTCGGGTGTAGTGGGGTGTACTGTGGGGTGTTCTGGGGGTGGGAGCTAGGGTGCAGTGGGGTGCACTGTTGGGGTGGGTGCTAGGGTGCAGTGTGGTGCACTGTGGGGGTGGGTGCTAGGGTGCAGTGGGGTGTACGGTGGGGGTGGGAGCTAGGGTGCAGGGGGCCTGTGGGGGTGGGTGCTAGGGTGCAGGGGGGCCTGTGGGGGTGGTTGCTCGGGTGTAGTAGGGTGCTCTGTTAAGGTGGGAGCTAGGGTGCAGGGGGGCCTGTGGGGGTGGGTGCTAGGGTGTAGAGGGGTGCTCTATGGGGGTGGGTGCTAGGGCGCAGGGGGCCTGTGGGAGTGGGTGCTAGGGTGTAGTGGGGTGCACTGTGGGGTGCTCTGTTGGGGTGGGAGCTAGGGTGTAGGGGGGTCTGTGGGGGTGGGTGTTAGGGTGCAGGGGGGGCTGTGGGGGTGGATGCTAGGGTGCACTGTGGAGGTGGGTGCTGGGGTGCTCTGTTAAGGTGGGAGCTAGGGCGCAGGGGGGGCTGTGGGTGCTAGGGTGCAGTGGGGTTCGCTTTGGCTCCTATAATGGTTGTCTGCCCCCCCCCCCCTGTGCAGAAGAGAAGGTGCTTCTGAAGCCCTACGTGGACCTGCTCGCCTACCAGGACCCGGCCCAGGCCTTCCAGCAGTTCACCCGGGAGATCGACCCGGATTGGGTCACCACGGAGGACGTCATCGGGGAGGGTGAGTTCGGGGCAGCCGTGCTCCCGCTACACTGTGGTGGGGGAGGCTGCAGCCCTGTCTGTCCTTCTGTGTCACTTTCACTTCCAGCCAACCCTGCGGTGGGGGAGGCCCTGTCTGTCCTTCTGTGTCACTTTCACTTCCAGCCAACCCTGTGGTGGGGGAGGCCCTGTCTGTCCTTCTGTGTCCTGTCACTTCTACCCCACCGTGCGGTGGGGGAGGCTTCAGCCCTGTCTGTCTGTGTCCTATCACTTCCACCCCACCCTGTAGTGAGGCGAAGCCCTGTCTGTCCTGTCACTATCACTCCCTCCGAACCCTGTGGTGAGGGAGGCCCTGTCTGTCCTTCTGTGTCCTGTCACTTCCACCCAACCCTGTGGTGAGGGAGACCCTGTCTGTATTCTGTGTCCTGTCACTTCTACCCCACCCTGTGGTGGGGGAGGCTCCAGTCCTGTCGGTCATTTCTGCTCCACCCTGTTCTGTCTCTCTTCTCTTTCACTCTTGCCTCTTTGGTAGTCCCTCCTCTCGACAGCCCAGCTCAGAATCTCTGTCCATATTCTGTCTCCCTTGCACTCTCACAGTGACTTCTATCTTTCTCATCTGCCCCCCCCCGCAGACCCTTGAACCGGCGCTCCTGCTCCCCAACACTCCCCCTTTTTGCAGCATGCACCTATCCGAGATTCACAGTGCTGCAGCATGAATCTATCCTAGATTCACAGTGCTGCAGCATGAACCTCTTCTAAGATTCACAGTGCTGCATAAACCTATCCTAGATTCACAGTGCTGCAGCATGAACCTACCCTAGCTTCACATTACTGCACCATGAACCTATCCTAGATTCACAGTGCTGCAGCATGAACCTATCCTACATTCACAGTGCTGCAGCATGCATCTATTCTAGATTCACAGTGCTGCAGCATAAACCTCTCCTAGATTCACAGTGCTGCATCATGAACCTATCCTAGTTTCACAGTGCTGCAGCATGCATCTATTCTAGATTCACAGTGCTGCAGCATGCATCTATTCTAGATTCACAGTGCTGCAGCATAAAGCTATTCTAGATTCACAGTGCTGCAGCATTAACCGATTGTATATTCACAGTGCTGCAGCATGAACCTATTCTAGATTCACAGTGCTGCAGCATAAACTTATTCTAGATTCACAGTACTGCATCATGAACCTATCCTAGTTTCACAGTGCTGCAGCATGCATCTAGTCTAGATTCACAGTGCTGCAGCGTAAACCTATTCTAGATTCACAGTGCTGCAGCATAAACCTAGTCTAGATTCACAGTACTGCATCATGAACCTATCCTAGTTTCACAGTGCTGCAGCATGCATCTAGTCTAGATTCACAGTGCTGCAGCGTAAACCTATTCTAGATTCACAGTGCTGCAGCATAAACCTAGTCTAGATTCACAGTACTGCATCATGAACCTATTCTAGATTCACAGTGCTGCAGCATAACCATATTCTAGATTCACAGTACTGCATCATGAACCTATCCTAGATTCACAGTGCTGCAGCATGCATCTATTCTAGATTCACAGTGCTGCAGCATAAACCTATTCTAGATTCACAGTGCTGCAGCATTAACCTATTTTATATTCACAGTGCTGCAGCATGAACCTATTCTAGATTCTGTAGTAGGGGATCTCTGTGTATAGTCATAATCTAGTGAATAGTCCCGCCCATGTGCGGGGACCCCGGAGCAATAAAAAATAATCTCTTAAGGTGTCAAATCATGCAGACCTGCATCCACCTTTAAGAGAGAATTTAATTTAAAAGACAGATAATGCAGCCTATACCCAAGGCTACACTGTCCAGTACTTCAACTAGAATTCCACCAACATCCACAAACAGCACTGCCCGTCCAGCTTTTCTCCACAAGGGAAAAAACACCCTGCCTCTCCCAGCAAAAGCCTCTGGAATGATAGAGAGGAAGGAATGGACAGACAAGCCCCATAGGCTGCCATTATGTGGCTCAGAACAGGATACTGTGCCTTTAAGAAAACTTTCCAGAACTTTCCCAGTATCCCAGAATGCACAGCAGGTCCCTTTTACTTTCAGTTCTTTTTTCCGGCTCCTGCTAGCAGGACCCTGGAGCATTGAGCTCTCCCTTTTCAAGGGTTATTTATTACTTTTCAAGTGTTAGAAAGTCCTTTTTCCTTCTGGTGTTATCAGCATGTCTGGCTTGTTCGACAAGTGTCCTGATTGTGGAAAAAAAAGGCTAAGTCAGACACACACAGGGTGTGCATCGTCTGCCTTCCCCAGTCCCACGTGCCTGAGGAGTGTGAGATTTGCCGCTCTTTTTCAGCCAGGACCCTGAGAGAGAGGAAGAAGATCAGGCTCCAGGTCCTGGAGGACAGAAAGCTGAAGGCACGAGGTGTGTCTGGAGGGGCTGATTCTGCCCATGCTGAGGCCTCTGGGGGGCTCCCCAGGGGCAGGAAGACCAGCAAACGTCCCCACTCCCCGTCGACGTCGAGGGCGTTGACGGCGGCGTCGAGGGGGATGACTACGGTCTGTTCGCCATCTCCCCAGGGCTCTGGGGAGAAGCGGCATCGACGTCGAAGGGGCTGAACAGGCCGCCGTCGACGGCATCTTCTCCGACGACGTCGTCGCCGTCGAGCCATCGGCGGCGAGATCAGGCCCGGCGTCGGCGCTCGCCGTCGAGGGGAGAGCGCCGTTCGCCGTCGGCGAAGAGGCGAGTCGTCGAGGCGGTCGCGGCGATCGACGTCATGGAGATCGACGTCGAGAAGACGATCGACGTCGAGAAGACGATCGACGTCGAAGAGGAGATCGACGTCGAGAAGACGATCGACGTCGAGAAGACGATCAACGTCACAGAGGAGATCGACGTCACGGAGATCGACGTCGAGGAAGCGGCCGACATCGAGGAGACGCCAGGAGTAAGAGGGGAACAGAGTCGCCGGGATCGAGGTACTCCGTGGTGTATACACCCCCTCGGAACCCTACGCCATCGCCACCTCCGCCACCGCCACCACGACCACCGACTCCTCCTCCACCACCACCACAACCACCATCACCTCCACCGCCACCACAGCCGGCGTCACCACCTCGCACTCCGTTGGGCCGCCTGCAGTTCCACCGCGGTCGGTCTCCCTGCCCAGGTATCCGACTCCGCCGCAGGGGACGCCGAGGCCGCGACACCCACGGTCGCCGGGCCCGGCTAGACCGTCGGACAGGCCGAAGCTGGGGAGGTCGCGCTCCCGCTCCACCAGGAGGAGAAGGTCGCGGAGCCATAGGAGGTCGTCGTCGACATCAGGACGGCGCCATAGGCGGCACAGGTCCAGGTCACGCACACGGTCCTCGGCCAGGGACTTCTCACCGACGCTGTCGGACTGACCAGGGACTAGGGTGTCTCCTGTGGACGATCTAGTCTCCTTCCAGGAGGTGCTGCTGAGGGGGGCAGCCAAGTTGGGAATCACGGTGACGGTGCCGACACCCACGACGTCCGTGATATTCAAGACTTTACACTAAAAACACATGTCTCGCCCCCTGCTGCCTCTAGTGCCGGGACTGGTGGAGCCCGCGGTGGAGTTGTTCCTCACTCCCGCGGTGACGAAATCCGCCCCCTCACGGCTCCTGAAAAAGTATCGGTCCCCGGACTCGGACCCTGCTTTTTTAAGGATGGACCATGGTCAGTACCTGGCCGGTGCTCCACTGTAAAGTCCATCCCCTGTAGGGAAATGGACCACCTAAGCAGTTTGGGATTTTCACCCTTCGTCTGATTTTTAGCCACAAGAGGGGCTTATGGTCTGTCTGAATCTTGAAGTGAGTGCCAAACAAGTATGGCCTCAGCTCCTTCAGGGCCCAAACCACAGCAAAGGCCTCCCTCTCAATAGCTGACCAACGTTTCTCTCTAGGGGTCAGCCTTCTACTTATAAAAGCAATGGGCTGGTCTTGACCATCTACATTCAGTTGTGAAAGAACAGCTCCCACACCTAACTCAGAAGCATCTGTCTGGACAATGAACTCTTTGGAGTAGTCTGGACTTTTCAGAATAGGTGCACTGCACATGGCCTGCTTCAGGTCATCAAATGCTTTTTGACAGCTTACTGTCCACTGAACTTTCTTTGGCATCTTCTTGGAGGTCAAGTCATTAAGTGGTGTCACTATGGACCCATAGTTCTTAACAAACTTTCTGTAGTACCCAGTCAGGCCCAAGAAAGCTCTGACCTGAGTCTGGGTAGTTGGAGGAGTCCAGTCCTTTATGGTCTGGATCTTGCTCTCCAGTGGTTGAACCTGACCCCCACCAACTAGGTGGCCCAGGTATACAACCTTGCTCTGCCCTATCTGGCACTTAGTGGCCTTGATAGTGAGGCCTGCCTTTTGCAGGGCCTCTAAAACATTCCTCAGGTGGACCAGGTGATCCTCCCAGGTGGAGCTAAAGACAGCAATATCATCAAGATAAGCTGCACAATAATCATCCAACCCAGTAAGGACTTGATTCACCAACCTTTGGAAAGTGGCAGGTGCATTCTTCAAACCAAAGGGCATTACCACAAATTGATAATGTCCTCCTGGGGTCGAGAAAGCAGTTTTGGCCTTTGCATTCTCAGCTAGCCTGATTTGCCAGTAGCCTGCTGTCAGGTCAAATGTGCTCAAAAACTTAGCAGCTGCCAGTCTGTCAATGAGCTCATCTGCCCTAGGTATTGGGTGGGCATCTGTCCTAGTGACAGCATTGAGACCTCTGTAATCCACGCAAAACCTCATCTCTCTCTTACCATCTTGGGTGTGAGGTTTTGGCACAAGGACTACAGGACTAGCCCAAGGGCTCTCTGAAGGTTCAATGACTCCCAGCTCCAACATCTTTTGTACCTCAACTTTTATGCAGTCCCTGACATGGTCAGGTTGCCTGTAGATTTTACTCTTCACAGGCAGACTGTCACCAGTGTCCACCTCATGGGTGCACCAGTTTGTCTGACTTGGGGTCAGAGAGAACATATGTCTGTAGGACTGCAGAACTTGCCTGCAGTCCTGTTGCTGATGGACAGTGAGGCTGTCAGAAAAGACCACACCATCAACTGAGCCATCATCAGGGTTCTGAGTCAGCAGGTCTGGGAGACGGTCACTCTCTTCCTCCTGCCCCTCATCTGTAGCCATGAGTAGCCCCATGTCTGCCCTGTCAACATATGCCTTCAATCTGTTGACATGAAGCACCCTGTGGGGGCTTCTGGGAGTCCCAAGGTCCACCAAGTAGGTGACTTCTCCCTTTTTCTCAACAATAGTGTGGGGTCCAGACCATTTGTCTTGGAGTGCTGCTGGGGCCACTGGCTCCAACACCCACACTTTCTGTCCTGGCTGGTAAACAGTCAGTACAGCCTTTTGGTCATGCCAAGCTTTTTGGAGTTCTTGGCTTGCCTCAAGGTTTTTGGAAGCCTTCTTCATATACTCTGCCATCCTGGAGCGGAGACCAAGTACATAATCCACTATGTCTAGTTTGGGTTGTCTGAGAGGTCTCTCCCATCCTTCCCTTACCAAACACAGGGGTCCTCTTACAGGATGCCCAAACAAAAGCTCAAAAGGGCTGTAGCCAACCCCTTTTTGTGGGACCTCTCTGTAAGCAAACAGAAGGCAGGGTAAAAGGATGTCCCATCTTCGCCTAAGCTTGTCTGGTAATCCTTTTATCATTCCCTTTAGGGTCTTGTTGAATCTCTCAACAAGCCCATTGCACTGTGGGTGATAGGGTGTGGTGAACTTGTAGTTAACACCACACTCCTTCCACATTGCAGTCAAGTATCCTGACATGAAGTTGGCACCTCTGTCAGAAATGACCTCCTTTGGAAAGCCCACTCTGGAGAATACTCCAAGCAGGGCCCTTGCCACAACAGGAGCTGTTGTGGTCCTCAGGGGAATTGCTTCTGGGTACCTGGTGGCATGGTCCACTATCACCAGTATGAATCTGTGCCCAGATGCTGTTTGTGGGTCCATTGGTCCTACAATATCTATGCCCACTCTTTCAAAGGGGACCCCCACCACAGGTAGTGGTATGAGGGGGGCCTTTGTGGTGCCACCTGAATTGCCACTGGCTTGGCAGGTGACACAGGAGCGACAAAACTCCTTAGTATCTTCTGACATATGGGGCCAGTGAAAGTGAGGGACAAGCCTGTCCCAAGTCTTGTTCTGGCCTAAGTGTCCTGCAAGGGGAATATCATGGGCCAAGGTAAGAAGGAAGCCTCTGAACTTCAGTGGTATGACCAACCTCCTGGATGCACCAGGCTTGGGGTCTCTAGCCTCTGAATACAGTAGCCCTTCATCCCAATACACTCTATGGGTACCTTGAGCATTCCCTGCAGCCTCAGCAGCAGCCAGCTGTCTGAGGGGTTCAAGAGAGGGGCAGTCTAATTGAGCCTGCCTCAGATCTGCCCTTGAAGGTCCCCCTGTCCCAAGAAACTCAACCTGATCAGGTTCAAGTTCTTCTAGGACAGTTCCTTCAGGGCTCTCAGAATCATCCTCCTGGGAGGGCTGATCCACCACCTGAGGCAGGGGGGAAGGCACAGCCTTAACCCTACTGCTCTTTCTCTTGGGTTGTGACTGGTCCATAGTTTCAGGATCCAGCACTTGTTCAGTGGTGCACTTTTTGGCCTGTGACCTGGTCACAGCAAGGACATGTGCATCTATCCCCAGCATTTCTGCATGGGTCCTATACTCCACTTCAGACCAAACTGAAGATTCAAGATCATTGCCCAGTAAACACTCTACAGGAAGGTCTGAACTAACAACAACTTTCTTGAGGCCAGTTACCCCTCCCCAGGAGAAGTTAACAATAGCCACACTATGGGAGGTAGTGGCATTGCTAGCGTTGGTCACTAGGTAATTCTCACCTAGTATGATCTGTCCAGGGTCCACAAAAGCAGGTGTCACCATTGTGACACTAGCTCCAGTGTCCCTGTAGGCCTGAGCCATTCTTTGGTTGATAAAAGGAGTCTGTCTGTACTTGCCCAGGTTACTGGGGCCTACAGTAGAGGACAAAGCTAAGTCCCCATCACAGATCAGAACAGCCTGAGTAGGTACTCTGACTAGGCCAGAATCCTCCTCAGTTCCCAGGGTTAACCCTACTACACCCTTTTGCTGGGAACCACCACTTACAGCTGAACTAGGGGGTACAGTTGCCTTAGGGGCAATGGCGGCTGGGGGCTTATCCTTTTTGGTGCACTCACTAAACCAATGTGAGTTGGACTTACAATAGTTGCACCATGGTTTCTTTTGGCCATCTTTCTTTTTATCCTTTTTGGGACCACCCTCCCCCTGAGCCTTTTGGGGGCCTGGTGAAGACTTCTGGTCTTTTTGTTTCTGATCATTACCCTTCTGGTCTGCCTTTTTCTGATCACCGCCCTGGTTCTGGTTTTTCTGCTTAACTCTAGTCCTGACCCATCTATCTGCCTTCTTTCCCAATTCTTGGGGAGAAGTCAGATCAGAATCAATCAGGTGTTGATGCAGTAGCTGGTTTTGACAGTTGTTAAGTATTTGTTCTCTCATGATCAAATTATACAATCCTGTATAGTCCTTAACCTTACTTCCCAATAGCCAGCCTTCCAGAGCCTTAGTGGCACAATCTACAAAGTCAGTCCAGTCCTGAGTCTGTGTCTTCTGGGTATCCCTGAACAACAACCTGTATTGTTCAGTGGTTAGGCCAAACCCATCAATCAGAGCACTCTTCAGGACAGTGTAATTATCTGCATCCTCATTACTAACTGTGAGGAGCTTGTCTCTACCTTTCTCAGAGAAGGGGAGCCACAAGATAGCTGGCCACTGACTTTGGGGTACCTGCTGTACTTTGCAAGCTCTCTCCAAAGCAGTTATCCATTTGTGGATGTCATCCCCACACTTGTAGGGAGGGACAATCTTGCTCAGGTTTCTATTGTCATAGTGCCTGTCTCTATCTTTAGAGATGTTGCTGCCACCAGTGGGTTCTGACCCACTTAACTTTTGCTCTCTAGCCAGAGCAAGCTTCTCCTTGGCAAGGGCAAGTTCTTCCCTCTGAATCCTCAGATTAGCTTCCCTCATTCTGGCTTCATGCTCCTTTCTCTCAGGGGAAGTCATTCCTCTGTGAGAGGAAACACTAGAGATGCTAGAGACATGGGAGTGGATGGATTCCCTTGAAGGGGATCTGTCCTTCCTGCTTCTCTGTGTAAGCCCACTTGGGGGTCTGTATGGGGGGACCCCATGCAAACTCCCATGTAAGCTTAGGTTAGCCTGGCTAAGTCTTCCTACTTGGCCCTGGCTGTCTACCTCTTCATCTGAAGTCCCATCTGACTCCTCTGTGGTGGGTAGACCCTCTTCTGTACCTAGGGTACCTGCCTGAGATGCCCTAATAATGTCATACTCCTCTAGGAGATGTCTTAACTGAAGGAGGGTAGGGTTTGCACCCTGTTTTATTCCTCTGGAGGTACACAATTGTCTCATCTCCTGGAATGTTAGGGTATCATATCTAGAGGGGGTCTTCTGCAGACCTGATCCTCCTGAGAGAGCATCTACTTGATCTCCTCCCAGAGACATGATCTAGTGAGGGTGTGGTGTGTGCACCTACCTACACTAGTTGTTTCTACTAAACCTCTCTGGTAGTTGTAGTCAGGGTGTGTTACTCCCTTCAACCTACAACTACTAAGTCCAGTAGGACTTAAGTATTATAATCTATGTTATATGTACCTAGACAATATCTGTGTGATCTTTCAATTTAGTATCTTAAGATTACAATGGTATTACAACAGCAAGCTCAGATCCCAACCGCTGCTCACCAATGTGAGAAGTTGGCCTGATGTATGATGTCACTAGTTCTAGTGTACACCTTATATCAGACCAAATACCCTTATGGTGATTGGGTGTAAAGTCAACCTTATAGACCAGCTATCCTAGTGGTAGCATGGACAAGAGCAGTCTTAGGCTAAACTCTGAATGGCATGTGAAGCCAGCTGTGATACCATATATAATCCCTTGAATACCAAATGAAAGGACACCACAACAGATATATATATAAAATAAAGTGTATTTATTCTAGTCAAACCCTCAGCACTCTTTATGAGATTAGAGGTAAGTACAACACAGTCTTATTTAAGCATACATTAAGTCACACAGGTAAGTAATACAGTTAGGCCCTAGGGGCCACGCAAACCATATACTCAGTAAGTGGTATAAGGACCACTGTCACGGAAATAGAATAGGCCTAGGCCTAGGGAATCGCTGGGGCTACACTATACTACCAAAGGTTAGGAAGTGGGAGGCCCACGGGATTCGTGTGCAGAGTGAAAACACTCACGCGTAATGCGTAAAAGTCAATAGCAATAGTACAGGTTAGAAATCGATAGATTTAGGACACTTCCAGAGTAGCTAGGAAGTCGAGACTGGAAAACTAGACACTAGGATAGTCACTATCCTGATGAGCACCGGAGTGCCCAAGTTACCTAGCCCACAGGCTGCGGGTGCATAGGGGTGAAGTTGCGTCGGTTTTCGTCGTCGACTCCTATGGATGCCTGAAGAAAGATGCTGACAGGCAGTCAGTGAAGAGTGTCCGGTGGATCCCAAGGCTGGGATCAAGAAGAGAGGAGACCTGCAAGCAGAAGGGACAGAGTCAAGGTCACTAGCCAGTGACCACGTGGAACCAGGAAGGAACCAGGCGATGTCATGAAGATTGCAGGTGAAGGGGAAGCTTGTCGCTGCAGCCAGGAGGACCAGGAAGCGTCGAGGACGACCAGGACCAGGAGGCGAGCTTTCCCACGAAGGCTCTTGCTGTCGGCGGCGTCGAAGTTGGACTAGGACTCACCAAGCCTTGGCAAGCGGAACCCACGAAGAACGGAGGACTTGCTTCTGGTGCAGACCAGGAAGGTCTGGGGTGCTTCTTCTTTGCAGAGAAGCGGGAGCCAGTCTGGAGGAGCCCAACCAGCGCAGAAGATTTCAGGTTGCGTCGTCACAAAGGCCACTAGCCAGCGGGCAAGCAACCGGACAGACGCGGCAAGCAGGAAAATGCAGAAGGGCCCCACGCAGGACTCGTGGAGTGTGGGGGGCTGATCTTCGGTGCAGATGATGCTTGGGGTTGGGGCTTCTCAATCCCCGGTGCACAACTTCGAGGGTGCCTCAGAAGCTGCGCTGGAAGATACTCGCCACTTTTCCCAGGTAGCCGGTCCCACGTCGCTCGTCGCCTCCACGGATCTCAGCTCTGCTGTGGATGTGGATCAGGGTCGGAGAAGTCTGGAAGTCAAGGCTCTGGTCGGGCTCTGCAGTCGGTTCCTCGTAGAACTTGGGCAAAGCAAAGGGTAGTCTCTTGATGGTGCCTGTTTGCACAGGGTAGCCACTCCTTGGCCACAAGGGAGATTCTTCAGTCTTCTTCTTTCGTCGAATGTCGAAGGTCCAGAGTTTCTGTTCAAGTTTGCAGGTTCAGGATAATCTAAAGTCTTGAGGCCCAACTCCCACTCTTATACTAATCTGGGGGGCTGGGATACCTGCTAGGTCACGCCTTATGGGTGGGACCTGGGAGGGGGTGGTTACACCCACTTCCCTTTGTCCAGTTTCGCGCCAGAGCTGGGGCTGGAGTGCCCAGCGCCGGTTTGAACTGGACTATGCAAGGAACACCTTGTGTGCCCCAGGCATGTCTCATTCCTTTCAGCCCACCCTGCCCCAATACACTAAAGGCTGTCTGGGGAGGTGCTAGCACCTCCCCAAGCAGGAAACCTATTGTCCAGGCCTCCCTGGCTGGGATCACTCCCAGCTGCAGGAGGTCAGACTTGTGTCGTGGCAGCAGCATCCATTTTGTGATGCTGAGGCTTTGGTCAGAGGCTAACAGTGAAGTATGATTTTACATGTCTTTCCCTCTAGAAGGGGGGAATAATATCCTCATGTCCTGGTATGGGGGTATTATTCCACAGTGTTAGACACCTTACACGACATGTTTCGATAAAGCCAAACCATAGTTACCATAACCGTCTAAGATTATAAGGCACTTTAAGAGTATATGGTAGGCTATATCATAGAACAGCTATAAGGACATGGTTCCGAAAGCTGCAGACAGGCTCAGCTCATGCTAGAGCACCATCTCACATGTTACCAAGCACTCTGCCTCCAGGATTGTTAAGGCCTGCCATAGGAGTGACTGATAGGTACACATGTGTCTATATGTAAGTTAGGTATAGGAATACTACACCTAAGCAAGGGGTGATTACACGACCTTGCCCCAGCTGAGTGATCAGCCAGTTGTGTCAAAATGGAAGGCCAGGCCAGGGGTGGCATAATACATGCTGCAGCCCCTGGTAGGCCTAGGGTACACCTATGCCCTGGGTACCTAGGGTACACTGTACAGGGGCCAATAAGGTGATCCTATCCAAATGGGTTATGCACCTAAAGTACATAGTATTAATTTAGAGAGAGAACAGCAGGGCCGTGGGTCTGATTAGCAAGCCCACAGCCACATCTAAGTCGAAAACCAGTAAAGCAAAAGCAAAAAGTGGGGGTGAACATAGAAAGCAGACCCTACTCTCCTACAACGGACTCTGCGGGCAGGAAGGTGTGTGGGACCGCGTCTACCACCATGAAGGCGGCGAGTGCGGGGGCGCTGTTGGGGCGTTACGACCGGGCCCTGTGGGAGTCCCTCCAACAGTATGCAGACTTGCTGCCCCGGGACAGGAAGGAGGACTTCCTGGAAACGGTGCGAGAGGGGATGCTGGTGTCGAACCAGGTCATCAGTGCGGCAGCGGATGTCTCCTTGTTGGCGGCGCACTCTTACTGTCATGGTGTCCATCAGAGGCGTCACTCTTGGTTACGCCTGACGTCGCTCAAGCCAGAGGCTCAGCACAGAGTAGCCAATCTGCCCTTCTCGGGGGAAACCCTGTTTGGAAAACATGCGGATGATGAGATGGCCCGCATGAAGGCGGAGGCGGAGACCCTGACGGCTGTCGGGTTGGAGTAGGCCGAGAAGAAGAAGCGCCCGTTCCAGAGGAGGTTCGGGTCTACGGGCAGAGGGCGTGGGCAGGGTTCGGGACAGCAGCAGCACCAACAGCAGCAGTTCCGGAAGCCCTTCCAGAAACGCCAGAGGGGTAGAGGAGGCCAGCAGGCTGCTACCACTACCAAGGGCCCGGCCGGGTCTCGGCCCTGAGCGACTACTTCCCCCTCAACCGTTACCCACTCCAGTGGGGGGAAGCATTCAATTTTTTCCGGCAGAGTGGAGAAAAATTACTCAGGACAAGTGGGTGCTGAATATTGTTTGCAATGGATACAGTCTTCGGTTTATCAGCCCGCCTCCAGCGATTCCGCCGGTAAGCTCTCAATTTCAGCTGTGAGAGCTCCAGGCGGAGGCAGACATCTTGTTGAGAAAAAAGGCGGTAGAAGAGGTACCTCTGTCTCAAAGGGGAAGAGGTCTGTACTCTCGGTTCTTCCTCGTTCGCAAGAAGGACAAGAACGAGTTCAGGCCCATTCTGGATTTGCGACAGGCAAACAAATGGATTTGCAGAGAGAAGTTTTGCATGCTATCGTTGCATCAGATTTACCCTCAGCTGCAACGGGGAGACTGGCTCTGTGCCATAGATCTACAGGATGCGTACTTCCATGTGCCCATCGCACGGAAGCACAGGAAGTTCCTGCGATACCAAGTCGGCGCCAATCACTATCAATACACAGTACTGCCATTCGGGCTAAAGTCTGTGCCCAGGACCTTCTCGAAGTGCATGGCGGTGGGGGCGGCACACCTGCGGAGGAACAAGGTGTTTGTCTACCCGTATCTGGACGATTGGCTGATCAAGGCCTCATCCTTCTCGGAAGCAGAAGAACACTTCCGGTGGACGTGCGTTCTTTTGCGCAAATTGGGGTTACACGTCAACATGTCCAAATCGGTTCCGACTCCGGTCCAGTGCATTCAGTACCTGGGAGCCTCCATCGATACGCGATCAGCAAGCGTGTCTCCTTCGGAGGAGAGACGGTTATCACTCCTTCGGAAGGCCCAGGAACTCAGGATTGCTCCATCGACGACAGTGAGGAAGGTGTCTTCACTGCTGGGATCGATGGCCTCATGTATCTTCCTCACGCCTCACGCACGGCTGTACATGAGACCATTGCAGGAGTGCTTGGAGGATCAATGGGATCAGAGGACAGGTTCTTGGGACGACAAGATACGGCTGTCTCTACATGCTCTTCAGTCTCTGAAGTGGTGGTGCTCGGCGGAGAACCTCCTCAGGGGGGTTCCCTTCCACAAGGACATTCCCACGTACAGTGTCGTGACGGATGCGTCTCTCCAAGGCTGGGGAGCGCATTCCGGACGAATTGCAGATTCAGGGAAAGTGGTCCCAGTTGGAATCGACATACCACATCAATTTCCTGGAACTAAGAGCTGTCTTCCTGGCGCTGAAGGCTTTCCTTCCGTCCTTCCAGACCAACTCGCTGCTGATACAGACGGACAATACAACCACTATGTATTACCTCAACAAGCAGGGGGGGTCGAGATCGCGCACTCTGTCGCAGGAGGCGCAAGCGATCTGGCACTGGCTTCTGGCCCGAGGACTGACGATTACGGCCACGCATCTGCCAGGGGTACAGAATGCTCAGGCGGACGCACTGAGCAGACTGATTCAGGAAAACCACGAATGGGTCATAAACGACAAAGTACTAGGAGAAGTCTTCGCAAGGTGGGGGACTCCAGACGTAGATCTGTTCGCCACCGCCGAAAACAGCAAATGCCGAGACTTCGCATCCAGGTACTACCAGCGGGGGACGCTGGGGAATGCGCTATGGATCGCTTGGTCGAACAGCTTTCTGTACGCTTTTCCACCCATTCCCCTGATTTTGGCAGTGCTCATCAAGCTGTCCCAGTCCAGGGCGCGGATGATCCTGATCGCCCCGGAATGGCCCAGACAGTGGTGGTTCACGGACCTACTTCACCGGTCTCTCCTTCCTCACATACGGTTGCCGTGCAGGCCGGACCTTCTCACGAAGTTCGGGGGGCGGATGGTGCACCCCAACCTCTTGTCTTTGAGTTTGGCGGCATGGCTCCTGAAATAGTGCAATATGGCCATCTGAATCTACCGGAAGATTGTATGGACATACTGAAGGAGTCTAAATGGCCTTCCACTAGGACGTCCTATGCCTATAAGTGGAAGAGGTTCTGTATCTGGTGTAAGTCCAAGAACTTTGATCCTACGACATGTAAGGAAGATGTCATCCTTCCATATCTTTTACATTTGGCGCAGTCTGGCCTTAATTTCCATTCCATTAAGGTTCATCTGGCTGCTTTGACTGCTTACAGGAAATGCCCTTCACAGACTTCCTTTTTTCAGATCCCTGTGATCAAGGATTTTTTGGAAGGCTTGAAGAAAGTGTTCCCTCCTGTCAGACTTCCCTCGCCTTCCTGGGACTTGAATGTGGTGCTGTCCAGATTGATGAGGGAGCCTTTTGAACCTATTCACAAGGCTTCGTTGCAGCACCTGTCTTGGAAGGCGGCGTTCCTAGTGGCCATTACATCGGCCCGCAGGGTGAGTGAACTTCAGGCATTATGTTGTTAAGAACCTTATACTGTATTTCATGCTGCTAAGTTTGTGATGCGTACTCACCCTAAATTTCTTCCTAAGGTTATCTCTGATTTTCATGTCAACCAGACCATAACTTTACCTACGTTCTTCGCCAGCGGAAAGGTCTCTCCATTCCCTGGATGTTCGGAGGGTGTTGAAATTTTATCTGGATAAGACCAAGGATATTCGTAGGTCAGACCAATTGTTTGTTAATTATGGATCAGTCAGGACCGGTCTCGCGACCTCTAAGCAGTCCATTTCTCGGTGGATTGTGTCCTGCATACAATTGTGTTATCAGAAGGCTAATAAGACCTTAGGGGGTAAACCTAAGGCTCATTCCACCAGGGGCAAAGCTGCCACGACGGCTTTGCTGCGTAATGTTCCGATTGCGGAAATCTGCAAGGCGGCCACTTGGAAGTCGGTCCATACCTTTGCTGCGCATTACTGTCTGGACACGGATGCCAGGGCAGATGCTCAGGTTGGGCAGGCTTCGCTGCGAAATTTGTTCGCACAGTAGTGGTATTGTCTTGTGTATTCTCCACCGCCGTGGTTGTGTGGGGATGGGCTTGCCATTCTATTCACTAGATTATGACTATACACAGAGATCCCCTACTACAGAAGGAGTAGTTTCTTTTCTGTAACTCCAGTTCTGTAGTAGGGGTATCTCTGTTATAGTCATAAGCGCCCGCCCTCCTCACCGGTGGAGAGATGAATATTCATGTAAGGAATGCTACTGGTCTGGCGTGCTACGCCTTCAAAAAGAACTGAAAGTAAAAGGGACCTGATGGGCATTCTGGGATACTCGGAAAGATCTGGAAAGTTTTCTTAAAGGCACAGTATCCTGTTCTGAGCCACATAATGGCAGCCTATGGGGCTTGTCTGTCCATTCCTTCCTCTCTATCATTCCAGAGGCTTTTGCTGGGAGAGGCAGGGTGTTTTTACCCTTGTGGAGAAAAGCTGGACGGGCAGTGCTGTTTGTGGATGTTGGTGGAATTCTAGTTGAAGTACTGGACAGTGTAGCCTTGGGTATAGGCTGCATTATCTGTCTTTAAATTAAATTCTCTCTTAAAAGTGGATGCAGGTCTGCATGATTTGACACCTTAAGAGATTATTTTTTATTCCTCCGGGGTCCCCGCACATGGGCGGGACTATTCCCCGCACATGGGCGGGACTATTCACTAGATTATGACTATCACAGAGATACCCCTACTACAGAACTGGAGTTACAGAAAAGAAACTACTCCTTCACAGTGCTGCAGCATGGACCTACCCTAGATTCACAGTGCTGCAGCATGAACCTCTTCTAGATTCACAGTGCTGCATAAACCTATCCTAGATTCACAGTGCTGCAGCATGAACCTACCCTAGATTCACAGTACTGCATCATGAACCTATCCTAGTATCACAGTGCTGCAGCAGGCATCTAGTCTAGATTCACAGTGCTGCAGCGTAAACCTATTCTAGATTCAGAGTGCTGCAGCATTAACCTATTGTATATTCACAGTCCTGCAGCCTGAACCTATTCTAGATTCACAGTGCTGCAGCATAAACATATTCTAGATTCACAGTACTGCATCATGAACCTATCCTAGATTCACAGTGCTGCAGCATGCATCTATTCTAGATTCACAGTGCTGCAGCATAAACCTATTCTAGATTCATAGTGCTGCAACATTAACCTATTGTATATTCACGGTGCTGCATCATGAACCTATCCTAGATTCACAGTGCTGCAGCATGCATCTATTCTAGATTCACAGTACTGCATCATGAACCTATTCTAGATTCATAGTGCTGCAGCATGGACATATTCTAGATTCACAGTGCTGCAGCATGAAGCTATTCTAGATTCACAGTGCTGCAGCATAAACCTCTCCTAGATTCACAGTGCTGCAGCATTAACCTATTGTATATTCACAGTGCTGCAGCATGAACCTATTCTAGATTCACAGTGCTGCAGCATAACCATATTCTAGATTCACAGTACTGCATCATGAACCTATCCTAGATTCACAGTGCTGCAGCATGCATCTATTCTAGATTCACAGTGCTGCACCATAAACCTATTCTAGATTCATAGTGCTGCAACATTAACCTATTGTATATTCACGGTGCTGCAGCATGAACCTATTCTAGATTCACAGTACTGCATCATGAACCTATCCTAGATTCACAGTGCTGCAGCATGCATCTATTCTAGATTCACAGTACTGCATCATGAACCTATTCTAGATTCATAGTGCTGCAGCATGGACATATTCTAGATTCACAGTGCTGCAGCATGAAGCTATTCTAGATTCACAGTGCTGCAGCATAAACCTCTCCTAGATTCACAGTGCTGCAGCATTAACCTATTGTATATTCACAGTGCTGCAGCATGAACCTATTCTAGATTCACAGTGCTGCAGCATAACCATATTCTAGATTCACAGTACTGCATCATGAACCTATCCTAGATTCACAGTGCTGCAGCATGCATCTATTCTAGATTCACAGTGCTGCAGCATAAACCTATTTTACAGTCACAGTGCTGCAGCATAAACATATTCTAGATTCCCATTACTGCATCATGAACCTATCCTAGATTCACAGTGCTGCAGCATGCATCTAATCTAGATTCACAGTGCTGCAGCATGAACCTATTCTAGATTCACAGAGCTGCAGCATAAACATATTCTGGATTCACAGTACTGCATCGTGAATCTATCCTAGATTCACAGTGCTGCAGCATAAACATATTCTAGATTCACAGTACTGCATCATGAACCTATCCTAGATTCACAGTGCTGCAGCATGCATCTATTCTAGATTTACAGTGCTGCAGCATAAACCTATCCTAGATTCACAGTGCTGCAGCATGCATCTATTCTAGATTTACAGTGCTGCAGCATAAACCTATCCTAGATTCACAGTGCTGCAGCATAAACCTAGTCTAGATTCACAGTACTGCATCATGAACCTATTCTAGATTCACTGTGCTGCAGCATGGACATATAATCTAGATTCACAGTGCTGTAGCATGAAGCTATTCTAGATTTACTGTGCTGCAGCATGGACATATTCTAGATTCACAGTGCTGCAGCATGGACATATTCTAGATTCACAGTGCTGTGCGTTCCATATATATATATATATGAATAAACAAAAATGCCCGAAGCATTTGAGAAGCACTCAACAGATCTCTGCCCTCCGGGCTTCCAGGTCAGCATGCCTTTCCGCATCACAAAACATTAAAACGCCCGACGCGTTTCAGGGAACCACCCCCTCCCTCATGGGCTGCTGTAAAAAGACACTCGATGTTGCACCATTAACATTTCGACCTTTTATTAAAAAAAGCCCCCCTGTGGGCGTGTGCTGAGTGCATCGTCAGACATGGTTTGCTGGGACTTGTGGTCCGATGTGGTGCAAATTAAATATTCCCTTTCAGTAAGGTCGAGTGTTCTTTCACAAATAATGCATTGTCCTATAAATACCTTGAGTAGGCTGTGTTGTAGGCAGGCACGCTTTATTTGATCTAGAGTCCTGTGCTCCAAAAGTCCCAAACTGTTTGGAACTTAAAGCCTCGTGCTGCTGATAAAGACATCCTCATATCAGCAGGCGATATATATATATATAATGTATAAGCGTGTTCTAAGTGGAGCCTGCTAGACAGAGCACGTGCTATTTGCAAGGCATGTTGTAGCTTACTGTTAGAAGTGGGGTTTCTCGTTGGCTGTGGTACGCACCTAAGCCAGGCAGACTGCACCACTCTAGTATGGTCAAGTGAGTTATACACCAAAGATAACCTGTGCTCACCCTCTGGTAGCATGGCACAGAGCAGGTGGCTTATCATCAGAGGCGATGTGTAAAGCTTCCGCTCAAAACACTCACACCAGTAGCACAATAAATACACCACAAAAGAGACTCCAACTCTCCCTCTCCCAGAGAGTGGGCTGTTCGTGCAGGAGGATGGTGGGTCCTCACCCCAATCCCAAAGCACCGCAGCCACACGGTGGGCACTGAGCAGTGCCAGCTAGAGGTATTTGCCTTCCTGGCGAGTGTGATGTCGAAGAAACCCTCTACAAACCCATCAGTGCAGATCACTGGTTCGAGTCCGTCCAGCGAAAAGCCGAGGCCCGAATCCTTTCCCATCTCTTCGTTCTGGCATCTTAGAGCTCGCGTTGCACATCAGGGCCTCACAGAGACAGAAGTTATGGGCTCTGTCAGGCTACGTGGGTGTCCTGATCAGCCTTCTTGACTGGTATTACTGTTCGAGGCAATACACAGTCGGTCAATTTGGCATCACTCTCAGAAGACACTATTCTTGGTGGCAGTCGCTCCAGCTCGTAGACCTCCGTTCCCCACCCAGAAAGGGTGGCTCTTCGCCCACCCATCCTTCTGCCGTGAGGGGTTTTCTGCATTTCATGTAGCCACATGTAACCCTTCCATCTTTCTTGTCCTTCTTTTCAAACCAAGCACGAGAGGCTTCTTAGACTAAAACCCAGACATGGGGTCTTATATTCCATTGACCATTAGTGACAGGATAGAGTTGGCTTTGCAGGAACCAAAAAGGACAGGACAGTGACCAAACCATTGTTTCATATTAAACCATCTTCTATAGCAAGCTCTGCTGTGCCATGGCTGAGAATGATCCTCCTGGGGCATCTGTGCCCATCCCCTGAGGTCTAATGCGGCTGCCACAGCTCTTTCCCGGGCTGTACCCGCTGCAGGTACCCGGGCATCACTGCACACGTCTGCCAAGCACTAATGCCTTGCTTCTCAGGCTGCAGTGACGGGCACATTCCTCGAGCTGGGTTGGATTTCTTTGGGTAACCACCAACACTCCATCCCGTCTCTCCAGAAGGTGCAGAATCTGCAGCAAGTTGTATCCATCAGAAGAAAGAGTGACTTACCTTCACGAGCAGCAGCTCCCTGCAGGGTTGCCGCTTCCTCCCTCTTCCATGTCGAGTTAATGTCATGCTTAATAAGGTCACAGCTTTAGAAACTTGTGATGTGCTGTACTTGTCCCTGTGGCTGCTCCTTCCTTGGTTCCTCTCCGCATCCCCCGACGGCTGCAGGAAGAGGTTTCAGCGGTCGTGTGCTGGTTGACACCTGATGTCCCCTGGCGTCCTCACAGCAGGCAGTGGAGATGAGGATGAGGTCGCAGAGCATCAGATGCTGCTGCTGAAATGTCTTCCGTATCAGTCTGAAGCCATCTGCCGTATAAATGTCCACATATCCATCCGTGCCGCTCGCCGCGTCTTCCTTCATCACCATAACTAGCCAGCATTACCAGTTCAGGGTATTGTCTTTTGGGGTTACAACAGCTCCAAGGGTGTTCACCAAATGCTAGGCTGTGGCGCCTTCCGTCTCAGAAAGGGGAGGGGCATCCGCATGTTTCCTTATCTCGACAACTGTCTGATCAAGAGCGAGAGCGCACCAAGGCAGCGGTGCCGAGTCCGCACAAAGCCACCCCTTCCCTCCTCCACAGCCTGACATTCAGCGTTAATGCCACCAATTTCCACCTCCAGCCCTTCAGAATCATCCCACCGTGGGGTCTGTTCTGAAGACAGTCACGGGCAAGGCTCGCCCGGCTCAGCACGGGGTACGGACATTTCAGCAGCTGCTGCTCTTCTTCAGCCGCAGCGTCACGCAGTCAGAACAGTGAAAGCCTCTTTTATAGCTGCAGTTCCCCATGCGGGACTAAATATGCATCCACTACAGGAGGGCTTCTCGGCACAATGGTCGCAGGCAGAGAGTCACTGGAAACGGGCGAGCACCCATCGCTCTCTGCGGTGGTGAACCCGCTACAACCTTCATGGACCCCGTTCCGCAAGTGACCATCACCACGAATGTCTCACTCACAGTCCAAGATATCTGGTTGCCTCTCCAAAGAGGTCTCCACATCAATCCCGTAGAACTTAGAGCCATCCTACTAGCATCAAAGCCTTCTTCCAGGACATTGAATGCCAAGTACTTCTGAAAAGAAAGGACAACATGACCGCTACGTACTAGCTTCAAGCGCAGGGCGTCACGCGCTCGCCGCAGCTGTCAACATTGGGTCATTCACCTTCAGAGCCCCCTCCTAGTGGAGTACCTTACCAGAGTGGACAACTACCTTGCAGACGGATGCATCTACAAGTATACGAGTGAGCACTCCACCCACAAGTCCTACTCCCATACTTCTGCCAAGGAAATATCCCTGACCTCTTCGCCACCCAGGGAAAATGCACAATGCTGAAACGTCACATCCAGGTTTCCATACCCACTGTCCATGGACAGTGCTCTATGGATGAGCTGGTCAGGGATGTTAGCCTACGCTTCCCCTCCTTTCCCACTGTCCGTACATGGTCCTAAAGCTCTGGCAACCATCCCTCACCACCTCGCGCCTGGGCCAGACAGCTCTGCTTCTCAACTCTCCTCAAAGTGTCCGTTGTTCCCCACTCGAAGCTGCTCCACAGGTCGGATCTTCTCACACAGACCCAAGGCAGGGCAGGCCCCCAAATCCCAGACAGCTCAGTCTAGTGATCTGGCTCTTGAAGTCCTATGGTTTGGGTATCTCAACCTACTTCAAGAAAACATGGACGTCCTGAAGGAAGCCTGCATTACGCGTGCTTCCTCCGCTGCCAACTGGAAAAGGTTTGTCCATTTTTGCATCACAAAGCACCGGGAGCGTCTTACGCTCGTTTCATTGTCTGCTTCCTCCTCCATTTACAGAAGTCAGGCCTTGTCTACACTTCTGCAGCATCTGAGTCGAAGAGACCACGCTCCTCTCTATTCGGAATCCCCATCATTGGGGCTTTCATGGAAGGCTCACGAGGGTCGTTCCACCAAGGCTTCCGCAGGCCCCAGTCTGGAACCTCAATGTGCTCCTCCCGTCCTTTGAGCCCCTCGTTCGTGTCCCCCACAGTTCCTCTCATGGAAAGCCGCTTTCCTGGTCGCTATGACAACCTTGAAGCATATTGTCGAGCTACAGGCCCTCACACACAGAGCCTGTATCCAGGTCGAGGACAGAGTTGTCCTCAGTCCTAAGCGAAGGTTTCCATCCAAAGTGGTATTCCATCTCAACCAGACTATAGAGCGCTCTGATTTTTTCTCTAGCCAGACTCAGCAGCCAAAAATCCTTTTCACACTCAATGTTAAATGTGCCATCATGTACTACACTGATAGGACTAAATCCTTTCGAAAGGCTCAGCAAGCCTCACAAGGGCCACTCCATATCTAACCGAGGCATAGCCAGGTGGATTGTTCAGCGTATCCAAACCTGTTACCTCAAGGCCAATCGAACCTCGCCTGCCCCTCCACGGCCCCATTCCACCCGCAAAAAGCTAGCTACTATGGATTTCCTCTGGAAAATTCCTATAGCTGATATTTGCAAACCCCTCATACCTTCACTAAACATGATTGTGTGGATGTCCTAGCACGCCAACAAGCTGGGGTCGACCACACTGACTCTGTTTCATATGTATCCACCATGAACTGGCTGACAAACCACTTATGGGAGGGCTGCTATGCAGTCAATGCAAGGCCTGTGTACCTACAGTCACACATCATGCCAGCGGAATATGTTACTTACCCTGTAAGCATCTGTTTGTTTTGTGTAGTGCTGTAGATTCACATGCATCCAACCACCTCCCCGAGAGCCAGTGACTGTTTCCGATACTTTTTAGTTTGACCATTAACTCTAGATACTTTCTACAGAAGTTCTCGCAGGGTCATCGCAGAGCCCCACTTCCTGCTCCATCCGTACGTTCACCCACTGTGCAGACAAAAGTCCAACAGTGAAGCCCATTGCTAACTAAGGCAGGAGTCACCCAATACCACGTGACTCGAGAAACGTCTTCAAACAAAGAACAAGCTGCAAACAACCGAGCTCGTCAGTAAGCCCTTGAAAGACTCGAGGCCCCCAATGTCTCCAGGTGATTGGCTGTCGGAGCTGAAAGAGCGGGCATGCAAGTGGAAAGATAAACTCTCAACTTCGAACCTCAGCAGTTGAGAGTTAACACAAAACACATCCCTCCTGGTCGAACACAAAGGACACTCGCAGAAAGAAGCCCAAAGACACTGAACTGACTTTTAAAAAAAAATGCCCTTAGAGTTGAGGACTCATAAGGAAAAACGTGAAGGTTGTTGGCAGCGAAAACATTTGTAAGACTTTTGAAGCCACAAATAGGATTCTTGAAGCTGAAATGGATTCTATTTGCAAAAATTAAAACAAATCATAGGGTAAGTTATTATCAAGTCAGCCAACTCCTAAGCTAATAGGACAAAAAGGACTAGGTGAGGACAGTGACACCATTAACCAAGCGAGACCAGACGTGTGCGTGGAAACACACACTGATGGGGATGATATGGAACCACATTTACACAAGGGTGAGCGCTCCACAAGGATGAACATGGACGGTGGCCCTCCATGAGAGGACGTTGAGTTCATGCCCAACAGATGATGCCAGGTTATAACGGGCTATCAAAGGGCCCTGAGAGTTGAGAAGGCACGTGAAGAGTCACGCTTGTATTGGAAATCTTGAGCCCTACCCCGATGTAGAAGTCAATGTTTAAGTACACTCCCTAGTGTTAAAACAAACCAGGGAGGCATTGAATAACACCAGCGTCTGCGAGAGACGTAACTCTACGCAGTACGATACAACTCAAACCTTCTACTAGGTCCAGTGTACATTAAAGGACAAGTGGAAGCAGAGTCCCTAATGGGGTAACAGCCAGGAAAGGAAGGAACTGTACACATTGAACGGGACCTTATCCTGAGAGTAAGGACTGGAATCAGAAGAAAGAAAATGTAAAGGAACTCAGCAACACAACAACGCACAGACATATAAACACATTACTGAACAGACACGGTCATCAACCATGGGGCGTGAGAGGCTATCACCACACCTGGAGAGTTACTGCTCTGTCTGCACAGAAATACAACAAGCATTGGCATAGCCAATATGTCTCGCTTTTGGGACCTTATAAGTATTTAGTTATGCAACTGTTGCATGGCTAAACACTTATAAGGTCCCAAAGGCGAGACCTATTGGCTATGTCAATACTTGTTTTAATGGGGGCCTCCAAACGGGTCTCTATCGGGCTCTGTTTTGTGCCCTGGCACAGGCGTTCCGTTTTTCCCAGACTGCAGTGACAGAAGGCACATCGAATGCGCACCTGCTCACACACTACTCACTAGTGGAGAAGTTACGGCATTACTTCATGCCTTTAAAGAGTCATTTTCTCTCTGGTTTTCCCTTGTCTTTTTGAAACTCGGGAGCAGGAACATTGAACTGGTGTCACCGGGTTTCGGTGGAAGCTTTTTCAATTTTATATACGAGCCATAGTTGCGGTTTATTTATCTTATGTTTTTAACAACCATTGACAAACCCAATAGTCCTGACTTGTTGTTATATATCTAGATGCAATGACCGAAACAGCAAAATACAAGTCGGGCGGCACACTATTATAAGCACAGACTTTTAGTTTGTGTTTTTAAGCCACGCCCTTAATTACATTGGCCACGCCCCTTTGAGAGAGACCCCCCTCATTTTTTCATCCCACTTAAAGCCCTGCCGTCATGCCTCTAAAGCTCGCTGTTAAGTTGTCTCACGCGATATAACGAAGTTGAAAGGCGGCTGCAAGGAGCGGAAGTTGCAGCGCTAGGAGAGGGGCTGAAAAGGCGGGTCCTGTTCAGCATCCAGTGGGGCGGGGTCATAATTAGGCCCCGCCTTTGTTGTTGAAGTCACGTTGTTCTTCACTCAGTTTTGTTAGCAGCCAGGAAAAGTTATGGTTGTCCCGAGAACAGCGTCTGGTAACGGTAAGCAGTTCTGGTTTTGTCCCTTGTGCACTTTTATTACGGTTCTGCTTGCTTGATTGACGAGGCGTGTTGGGAAGAGCTTGCCTAGAGGCGGAAGGATATGTCAGGCAGTGAGTATTTGACGGAGTCAGGCAAGCAGGGATAATATGAAACTCTATGAAACCCTATAAACTGCAAACTACGTGCACGGCGCCAGCGTTTGTTGAACGTCCTTTTCCGGCTAGCAAACGATGCAATTGTTATGTTATGTTATGTTATTATTATTATTATTATGGAATTTTGTAAAGCGCATGGTTACGCGCCCCGCGCTGAGTGAGAAGTATGAAGTGGCCAGAACAGGGAGGTTATGTTATCTACATTTCTTACGCGCGCAGCTACTCCGAGGAGTGTCCCAGCGCGGCCCAGGGGAAGACAGACTATAACCAGACCTAAGAAAAGAGATGTGTCTTTAGCAGTTTCTTGAAAGTGCCAAGGTCATCCACAGTGCGAAGCGACAGGGGGAGCGCATTCCAAGCGCGTCCAGCAGACACAGTCAAGGAGGCGCCCCCTAGCCTGTGACGCTGAAATCCAGGAATCTTCATCAACCTGAGAGATGAGGAGCGTAAGCATCTCCCCGGCACATAAAACGAAAAGCGCTTCTGTAAGTTGCCAGGGCCTTGCCCATGTAAAGCGCGATGGGCTATAGTGAGAACTTTAAATGTCACACGTGCCTTGACTGGTAACCAATGGAGGGAGCGGCGATAATCGTGCACGCTCTGCCTGGGAGCCAGGCCACCCAGCAAGCGGACCGCCGCATTCTGGGTCACCTAATGCTTGTTAAGAGCGTAAGCTGGGATCCCCGCATAAAGAGCATTGGCATAGTCAAGTCGAGATAGAATCAATGCCCGGACAACCGATTCCCTAGCCGCTTGAGGGAGAAGCGGAAGCAATCTTCTCAGAATTCTGAGGAGACCGAAACAACAGCCAGTAAGGCGCTTAACCTGACTAGCAAAAGATAGATTACAGTCAAAATAGACCCCCAGGTTCTTCACGGTCTGACTCGTGGAGGCAGGCGGAGGAAAATCCAGAGGCCAGATGGGCTCTCTAAATCCAAGGGGAAAGTCGCCAAACATTAGAACCACGGATTTATCCTCGTTACACTTTAAATGGGCAGCTGCCAACCATTTAAAGACCGAGGAAAGACACCTCTGCACAAGGTCCACCGAGGCCCCATGCTTCTCCCAAGTAAACAAAAGTTGGGTGTCATCTGCGTAGGCAATGACCTTAGCCCCCAACCCCTCCGCTAGAGCCACCAAGGGAGTGAGGTAGATATTGAATAAAAGGGGGCTGAGGGAGGAACCCTGAGGAACTCCCGTGCTCATTTGAAGAGGTGATGAAAACAGCGGAGGTATCCAGACTTGTGAAACACTTTTTGGATCCAGATATGTGGTGCAGTCACTGTATGTAATTCGTGGTTGTATTTAAACATGGGTGTGTTGAAAAAGCAGCCAGCAGTAGAGGCGGGTTTAATAACAAGCGGCGAGCCTCGCATACAGGAAGGGGAGTGGCCACGTGAAGAGAGAGGGGGAGCAGGAGGTAAGCCCGCGAGTGGTGCGGAAATCACACGAAACTACTTAGAAACACAAACCCGCAAAAGTGAAAGCAGGCTGGCTGGCAAGTGGTGTGCGATGTGCGCGCACCATAACATGAGAGGAAAGCCATATGGCGCCTCTGCTCGTCATTGTGCGCGTAAACGCACGCCCGTCGCCAGTGCACGCGCCAGTGGGCTGAAGCGCTTCCCCAAAAGTGGATTGCATGGCGGCACGATGCACGTGATTGTGCGCGTGCTCACCATGCAATCCACTTTTGGGAGCACTTTTGGGAACCCCTCTTACTAGAGTCTCGCATAGCGATTGCTACGCAATAGCTAGGCGAGACCTAAAAATGACCCCTTAAATTGGTGTTCATGTCTTGTGGCCTTGAAGGCCTACTGTGCAGTTGTAGTGAGGGGAACCAGCCTTTACAACAAGGTTTTAACCACGTTGTGACTTTACCACGCGTTTTTAAGCATGCATGTTTTTACAGCACGTATGTTTTTACAACGGATGCTTTTACCATGCATTTAAGATATGTTGGGGTTCTCCCCTCACAAATACATTGTTTTTAAATGAATAAACAATGTGTGGTAATGGCATCCGTTGTAAAAACATACACGTCGTAAGAAAATACTTGGTTAAAAATGCGTGGTAGGGCTCGCGACCGATTTCACTGTGTTCAGTCATAAAGCCATAGTGAGCCATCAACACACTGTTTGCAGTCAAGGCACAAATTAAAATCGTTGTTGTACATTTAGATACAATTCCGTACTCAAGCACTAGATGGTGGAATATGCACAGCAGGTGACACTGGAAAAGTCCAAGAGACAAAACCATTGTTACAGGTAAGTAACTGATCACGCTTCTCACTGTTGATCTTTTTCTCTCTTACTCAACAGCCTGCCGCTTCAGCCCTCTGCCAAACAATCAATCAACCAATCAATCAGAGTTGGTAAAGCACAGCTACTCACCTGCAAGGGTCTCAAGGCGCTAGTGGGGGGGGGTGGCAGCTCCGCTGAGTGCTCGGGTCATCCGAAGAGCCAGGTCTTGAACTGGAGCAGTGTGGGGACTTGTCGGTGGTGTTGGTGAGCTCGTTCCAGGTCTTAGCTGCAAGGTAGGAGAAGGTCCTTCCACCTGTAGATGCGTGGGATGGTAGCCAGAGAGAGCTCTGCTGATCGGAGGTGTCTCCTGGGTGCCTGGACGGAGAGGCGGTTGTTCAGGTATGCTGGTCTGAAGTTGTGGAAGGCCTTGTAAGAGTGAGTGATGAGCTTGAAGGTTATTCCTCTTTCAAAGGGGCGCCAGTGGAGGTCGCGAAGGTGTTGGGTGATGTGACTGCGACGGGGGATGTCAAGGATCAGTCTGGCTGTGGCGTTCTACACGGTGGGCCCACGTTGGGGGGGATTTCGAGAGACGATGCGGAGGGAAAATTAAATAAATAATTAATTTTCCCTTCGGCATCGGCCCTCGAAATCCCCCCCAACGCGGCCCCACCGTCTCACCGCTGTTACTGCATGGACCGCCGCTGAGTTTGCGAAGTATTTTCTTGTTGATTCCGGCATAGAGAGCGTTGTCGTAGTCCCGTCTGCTACTGATGAGGGCATGCATGACTGTTTTTCTGGATTCGGTTCGGGTCCATCTGAACGTTTTTTGAAGGGTGCGGAATTGTTGTACCAGGCCGAGGATACGGCTTTGATCTGTCGGTTCATCGTGAGCGATGAGTCTAGTATGATGGCGCGGCTTCGTGCGTGGTCCGGTAGGGTGGGCGGTTTCCGAGGGCCAGCGCCACCAGGTGTCGTCCCATGCGGAGGGGGTGGAGCCTCTCTGCACCCTGTTTAGTCCTACTTCTCTCCTCTGTGTATCTGTGTTCTCTCTTCTGCCTCCTCTTTCTCCATTCCATCTCTAATTCTCTGTAGTTACTCCCTTCTGCCCTCATGTCTCTTTGCACAATGACTTGCCTTACCTCTCTCCTCTGTATATCTGTGTGTATTCTCTCCTCTACCTCCTCTTTGTCTGTTCCATTTATTTTTCTCTGTAGTGACTCCCTTCTGCCCCCCACCCCTCTGTGCACCATGACTTGTTCTACCTTTCTCCTCTATGTATCTGTGAGTGGTCTCTCTTCTGCCTCCTCTTTCTCTGTTCCATCTCTTATTTTCTGTACTTACTGCCTTCTGCCCTCCACCCCTCTGTGCACCCTGACTTGCCCTACCTCGCTCCTCTGTGTATGTGTGTATTCTCTCCTCTTTCTCTGTTCCATCTCTTATTTTCAATAGTTACTGCCACTGCCTCTACCCCCTAGGAGGTGGTTTCCTCTACCTCTGTAACACCTTCTCTCCTGCCTTCCCACACGGACCCCTCTCTCTCTCTTGACCCTTTCTCTCCCTCTTGACCCTTTCTCTCCCTCGCTCTCTGTACCCCCAGAGTGACTCCTTGTACCTCTTTCCCCCCCACAGGTGAGTTTGGTGAGGTGTTCCGGGGCTCTCTGCGGTACCCCGGGAAGGAACGGGTGACTGTCGCCATCAAGACCCTGAAGACCACCTACTCCAACTCCCAGTGGTGGAACTTCCTCCGCGAGGCCACGATCATGGGGCAGTTCAACCACCAGAACATCGTCCGCCTGGAGGGCGTGGTAACCAAACGTAAGTGTCAAAAGAGACATCCCTTTATCTACGTTCTACGTCTCCCTGTCCTACCCCTCCGTGTCTCAGTTCTACCCCTCCATGTCTCTGTTCTCCCCCTCCCTGTCTCTGTTTCACCCCTCCCTGTCTCAGTTCTACCCCTTCCTGTCTCAGTTCTACCCCTCCATGTCTCTGTTCTCTCCCTCCCTGTCTCTGTTCTCTCCCTCCCTGTCTCTGTTTCACCCCTCCCTGTCTCTGTTTCACCCCTTCCTGTCTCAGTTCTACCCCTCCCTGTCTCAGTTCTACCCATCCGTATGTCTGTTCTCCCTCTCCCTGTCTCTGTTCTCCCCCTCCCTGTCTCTGTTCCACCCCTCCCTGTCTCAGTTCTACCCCTCCATGTCTCTGTTCTCCTTTGCACCCTATTTCTGTATTTATAACTCAGCCTCCTGTCTCTCCTGACTCACTCTCTTGTCTCACTCTCATACAACCCTAGACTCACTCTCATGCCTTCATGCCTCACTCTCTCTTGCCTCCTGCCTGTCCTGACTCACTCTCATGCCCCCAGCCTTCACTCTCTCTCCTTCTTCCCTGCCTTCTGCATCTCCTGATTCACTCTCCTGCCTCCTTCCTCACTCTCTCTTGTCTCCTGCCTCCAGGCTTCATTCTCTCTTGCCTCCTGCCTCACTCTCTCTTGCCTCCTGCCTCACTCTCTCTTGCCTCCTGCCTCACTCTCTCTTGCCCCCTGCCTCACTCTCTTGCCCCCTGCCTCACTCTCTTGCCTCCTGCCTTACTCTCTCTTGTCTCCTGCTTCCAGGATTCACTCTCTCTCCTGCTTCCCTGCCTTCTCCCTCCCCTGCCTCACTCTCCTGCCGCTAGGCTTCACTTTATCTCCTGCTTCCCTGTCTCACTCTCTTGCCCCCTGCCTCACTCTCTTGCCTCCAGGCTTCACTCTCTCTCCTGCTCCCCTGCCTTCAGCCTCTCCTGACTCACTCTCATGCCTCACCCTCCTGCCTCTGTGCTCCACTCTTCCTGCTGCCTCCTTGCCCACATCTGTCTCTCAGTCCCTCCCCCTGTCCTCCGCTGACTCCCTTGCTCTGCAGAGAAGGCGGACCCTTGGTGAAGTTTAACCTCTGATTGGCTGTACCCTCAACCCACAAAACTGTGACTTCTTTCCTTTGCAGTCTCCAGAGTTTGTCGAATATTCTGATTCATGCACCAGCTTCTCTTTCTAGACTTCAGTTCCTGATGAAGCAGGTTGGCCTAGAAGGAAAGGTGACTTGTGTGTAATTGGGTGCCCTAAACATCGCACCGTCAGGCATTGATACATGTCTCTTTGTACAACGTTCTTCCTGCTTGCGAAGAAACGTATTCAGTCAGTGCACCGTAGGGCTGCACTTCAGAAACATTTCTACACATGCAAACATATGTAGCTGCTCCTTCATGGACCACTCTGTGGAAACCCTTTCATGGCTGCCGTTTGTCCCATTGCTCAGACGGTATTAGTGTGGAGTTGAACCCTACATCGGGTGCCTGCTAGGGGGGTTGCTGAGGTGCAGATGTCCTTAACCAAACCCACCTGCCAGGACCGCCTCGTGCTATGTCTACTGATGGAATCAAGCATTGGCGGCTTAGAGAAAGTCACACACCTCCACACCCGCAAAAACCCCATAACTATGCAATATCTTGAGATATAACGAGGAAACTGGGAGTCAGCCCTTTGCATAACAGAGTGCACCGGCAGAGAGAAGCCACAACCACAAAGAAGTGAGCTATGAATAGGGGTCAGAGGATGACGCTTGCTTTGTAAGTAGTGAACTTAAATGGCGAAAACAATAAAGGGTTACATGGTAGGTACGTCCCGACACAGGCCAGTGTTGTCATTGCATCTTGACAATATGTATGCACAAATCTTTACTCTGCAAACATCCTCCTGATGGCAAAGTAAAACAATTGAACGTGCAAGGGAAGTTACTAAATAGCAGTACGTCTTTATGACAGGCTAAGGTATCCAAACAGCACACACTTCGTTAGGAAGAAGTCATAAATCAATGTCAGATTGCCACCACCCTTATGCATTGAATCAATTGGAGCAATGCTGTATTCTACCTTCCACCAATGACCACGTATACGCAAATACGAGAACCAGTGGTAGAAACCGGGAAAGGGGTATAGTATAAGAGAAAACCGAGATACAAGAGGACCGCCACTTCTGCCCAGTCACTCAGCCAGTCAGTGAGGTCTGCATCATGGAGTGAGTGTCTAAAAGAGAAATAAATAATGTAAGTGCTCTTTCATACAGAGAACTCACAGTAACTTCAATTCATTGTCAGTAGATATACCTGAATTCTGTCTTCGCGTAACCACTTATCTGTAGTTCGATATGAACCTGGTAATCCCTGCAAACTAAATTTATAAACAATTAGTATCTCAAAGGTGGCATATATATGTCTCTTTATTTATTATAACGCCATCAAGTGCCATCACTCGACACATGTGAAAATGAATCACAGCCTCTACTCAAATTCCTTAAACTTATTCATGAAATTGTGATCATCGATACGAGTCCCCAAGCATTCAAGAATAGCTCAAATTTGTCCCTGCTGCTGCAGCGCTGTAGCATGACACTGTCAACCTAATCTAAGATGGACGCTTATACTCAATAATCTAAAATGGCCACTTATACCCAATAATCTAAGATGGCTCCTTATACCCAATAGTCTAAAATGGACGCTTATACTCCATAATCTAAAATGGCCGCTTATACACAATAACCTAAGATGGCCGCTTATACCCAATAGTCTAAAATGGATGCTTATACTCCATAATCTAAAATGGCCGCTTATACTCAATAACCTAAAATGGCCGCTTATACCCAATAGTCTAAAATGGACGCTTATACTGAATAATTTAAGATGACCGCTTATACCAAATATTCTAAGATGGCCGCTTGTTCCTAATAGTCTAAAATGGCTGATTATACTCCATAATCTAGGATGGCCGCTTATGCCCAATAGTCTAAAATGGCTGCGTATACCCAATAATCTAAAATGGATGCTTATACTCAATGATTTAAGATGACCGTTTATACCCAATAATCTAAAGTGGCCACATATTCCCAATAACCTAAAATGGACATTTATTCCTAATAGTCTAAAATGGCCGGTTATACCCAATAATCTAGGATGGACGCTATAACAACTAATCTAAAATGGCTGCTTATCCCCAATTATATAAAATGGCCGCTTTTACCAAATAATCTAAAATGGCTACTTATCCCCAATAATCTAAGATGACCGCTTATACACAGCAATCTAAAATGACAGCTTATACTCAATAATCTAAGATGGCCACTTATACCCAATTATCTAAAATGGCCGCTTTTACCCACTAATCTAAAATGGCCGCTTATACCCAATAATCTAAGAGGGCCGCTTATGCCCAACAATCTAAAATGGCCGCTTACACCCAATTATCTAAAATGGCCGCTTATATTTATACCCAATAATCTAAAATCGCCGTTTATACCCAATAATCTAAGATGGCCGCTTATACCCAAGGATCTAAGATGGCCGCTTATATCCACTAATCTAAAATGGCCACTTATACCCAATAATCTTAAATGGCCGCTTATACCCAACAATCTAAAATGGCCGTTTACACTCAATAATCTAAGATGGCCGCTTATATTTATACCCAATAATCTAAGATGACCGTTTATACCCAATAATCTAAGATGGCCGCTTACACCCAATAATCTAGGATGGCCGCCATCCCTCTGGAGCATGCAAGAAGTCAGCCGGTGAAGAATCCTAGTTCAGATCTGGTGCACTGCTGCCCAGTGCATCCTCCATGCACCCACGGCTTCTGTCCACTCAGCACTGGACCCCTGTGGTGATTGCTGGCTTTCCCTGGACTGCAAGACATCCAGAGAGAGCTGGCTTGACCCATCACCTCCACGGGCAGGAATCAAAATGAGTGGCACCTCCATCCTCCACGCGCAGGAATTGAAAAGAGTGGCAGGTTCGTCCTGGCTTCCTGACAGTCAGCGAAGTAAATAGATGAAAGAACATACCCTGGCTCTAACTTACGAGCATTGTGCCATGTTGCATCTGCAATCCCACAAAAAACACTTTATTCCTCATCAGTAAAGCGAATGCAACTCCCAAGAAATGCCGCGACCTTGGACGATAGCCCATCCAAGCAAGAGCAAATCATAAAAACACATGCATGCCCGTGGCCAAAGAGGAGTGACACATCGCCTACACTATCTCTACTACTTCTTGAAAAAGAGATGAGATGGGTTCCTCAGACAGCTCAAAGAGTCTGTAGCCAAACCTACATGCTTCTGCCGTTGTGGAAGTAGATTATGCCAACTTGCGGAAGCGCTGCCATCGGAGCTAAGAGGTCACTTTACTGCTCTGAGACCTCACTGGACGTCTACCCATGCTCTGCAGTAGGAAGTAACCTTGATGAAGGCGACTCAGGGCTACCCCGATCACCACCATGTTTCCACACAACAGAGTGCCAGGATGTAAGAGACAGTGAGAAGAAATAACCAGACATTGACATTACCCAGTTATACTCACCGAATGCCAGACCTGGGATGGTGTGAAGAAAGGACAGTGCCACGTAGTGATACTACCCAGTACTCTGAACCTGCCGCTTGTCCTTGAACAGTGAGGAGAAACAACCAGACACTGCCACCGCCCAGTTCTGCACACCTGACAAAGGGCAGACAGGACAGGAGTCCTGGGACAGCGAGAAGCGGAGTCAGCAGTACATAGTGATATAGACTGCTCAGGACTTGCCATCTACTCCAGGTTCCAAGAGAGCGGGAGAAAGGACTGCAGCAATTATCGAAGCAGACCATTCTTATGCAGCTGCCTCAGGCTCCAGAGGAGAGAGCTTTCACCTACTGCCCTGAATCTCCAGACCTGATCTGGCTACGTGTTCTTCTGTGTCTTGAATTCAGGATTTTAGTAGAAGAGTCTAATTTCTGATTTTTTATTGTGAAATAGCAGCTGCCTCTTTATGCTACTGGTCTCTGGTTCTACCTGGAGCCCAAACCAACTCACCTTTTTATTTAGGGCAAGGTCCGGTGGCAATAAGGACAGTTTGGCGAATCTCTGAAGTGCTTTCAGCCTCCGAGAACTCTGAATATCTTTAATTAAACTGAGCCCTAGAGTCATGCCCTGCGAGAGTCCTTCTTTCTTACAAGCCCTTTCCTGCCTCCTAGTGTTTGTTCAACATTCAATCTTGCACTCCACAAATCTATAATGTGTGTTTTCCAGGACATCCCTTTGTGTGGTGTTGCACTTCTCTCAATGTGATTTAGGGTTTCTCCCGCTGTGTTCTACGACGTATATATTGGTCTGTGTAGGAAGGTGGAATCTGACTAGATGGTTGCCCCCACTTTTTTCCTGGTGTTTGAATGGTTTTTGACTAGTCTGGCTGGGATCCTGCTATCCAGGACCCCAGCCTATCTGCTTATTCCCTTAAATGATTGGTGTGCATATTAGATGCACTAGTGATTGGATACTGTGGTACCTTATGAGCCCTGAGTATATGGTTCCTTAGGTACCAAGGGCATTGGTACTTCACAGGCCTACCAGGGGCTGCAGCATGTATTATGCCACCCCTGGGAAGCATTCTCAATCTGACACCACAGGTCTGCTACTGCAGCCTGTGTGAGGTAGTGTTAGCACTCCTCACTGAGGTATAGGTTCCTATATCTCACCATACACACACATATAAACGTATCAGCCACCCCTGTTGCAGGCCCTATCAATCCTGAGGGCAGGGTGCTTGGTTTACTATGTGAGGGGGTGATTCTGCATGAGCAGGACCCCTCTGCAGCTGGCAGAGTCTATTCTCTGCTGCTGTTTGTGGATGCGGTTAAACCATATACTCTTAAGTGCATTATAACCTCGCGGTAAATGCTAACTTTGGAATTACTGCGTCAAAACATGTCGTGTTTGGTGTCAAACAACTTGGAATCATACCCCCACACCAGTAACTGGTGTGGGAGTATGATCCCACCCTTCTAGAGGGGATGACATGTACCCACTGTACTAAACGGTAGAAATCTCCAAGAGCCCTGGCACCACAAAATGGATGCCACCAGCACAAACACTGGGCTGCCCTCCTGCTGCTGACCGAAACTCGCAGTGGAGGAAGCCCAACAAAAGGCATCCTGTCACAGGGAGGTGTCACCACCTCCCAGACAGGATTTAGTGTATTGGAACTGGGTGGGTGCACTCTTAGAGTGCTTTGAAGTCCTGCACTGGGGGAGCAGTAGGCTTCTCTGTGCATATGCCAGCTCAAACCGGTTCAGGGGCTACCTGCCCCTGCTCTGGCGCGAAACTGGACAAAGGGAATTGGGTGTAACCACCCACTACCCTGACCCTCCTAGAGGAGTGGTCATAGAGCTAGTCCCTCCCCTATCTTCACTATAAGATAGCAAGCATTGCCAATGCAATTCAGATTACCCTGGACGACGCTCTACAAAGAAGAATCCTGGCCCTTCGACGTTCCACTATCTCTGGAAGACTGAAGAATCTCCCTTGGAGTCAAGGAGTGACTCCCCTGCTTGGCAGGCACCAATAACTTCAATCAACGGTTGCAAACTTCACCGCTCCCGCTGGAGTCCGAAGTCCCTGCATCCCCAGAAGTGGATTTCCTGACCTCTCGACAGCCATTTTGAGTCTCCAGCGAAGCTGTGGCTTCTGGACCCCACGAGTGACGAGGAACAGCAATACCTGGGAACCGTGCACTGATTTCGAGTGCAAACCCTAAACAATGTTCTACGAACTTGTGCTTTGGACCATTTGTGGCCCAAATCCCTAGCAGGTCTTGTTTCAAAAATCAGTGGCCTACCCCATCCCGAGTGACCGTGGGCTCCTGTGAAACTTTTCCTGTGAAGGCGTCTTCGCGGTTACTTGCCCGTTGGCTAGTGACTCCTACGAAGACTTTCTAATCGACTTCAAGGGCTCTCCTGGTTGCTCCGGGCCTGTCCTCACTTACCCTCGCTGGGTAAGTCCATCAGACCTTGCTGGTCTGCATCACCGACTATCTTCAGTCCACACGAGACTTGCAGTTGCCAAGGCTTGTTGGCTCCAATCCGTTTGCCGACACCATCATCAGCTGCAGACGTCGTGGGACACTCCGAATCCAGCTGCTGGTCTTCATCGGCCCCTCCTGGACCACGTGAGCGAAGAGACAAAACGACATCAGCGACCTGAAGAGACGCGACAGCTGTGGTCATCTATCCTGCGGGCCACCGGTCACTGGCAAGTGACTTTGAACACTGTCCCCTCAATTTTCAGGTGCTCTTCATCTTCAGTCCATCTTCGGATTCCAGCGGACACCTCTTCAGTCGTCTCAAGCAGCAAGTCTTCATTGGTCTCCATTGAAAACAGCATCGCGACCTGATACCAAAAGACACCTATGCACCCGGCTTCCGTGGGTGAGGTAACTCGTGCACTCTGGTGCCCAAGTGTGTGTTGGCCCTCGAAATACTTACCTTGTAAGTGGCTTGCTTGTTGACTTCTTCGAAGTGCCCTAAAACTTGAAAATACAAACCGCGACTTGCTCCATTGTAACCTATAGGAAACCCGCTGCTGTGTTTAGACACTGCACGCATCTCCTGTGGGCTGATTACTTACCTGCTAACACTGCAGTAGTGAAGCCCCAGCGATTCCCAAGGCCCTAGGCTTTGTCATTTTGCAAGTCGACTTTGTTAACCCATTTTTTTAGTATATGGTCTGGTACGCCCATAGGGCTCCAGCCATATTTGTGCTTAATTTATTGAGAACTGTTGACATTTGAATGTGTATCTGGGTTCTAATCTCATAAAGAGATTAGTAGAGTGTACCTAGAAATAAATACATATATATTTGATATATATACCTGTGTGGTGTCCTTTTCATTTGGTAATTCAAGAGATTATAAGGTCAAACAAGCTGCTTTACATTCCTCAGAGACTTAGCCTGAAGGCTGCTCTCCACAGCTACCACTAGGATAGCTTTCTTTAAAAGGTTGTCTTAAACCTATCTACCATAAGAGTCGAATTGGACTGGTGCA
Organism: Triturus cristatus; assembly: GCF_964204655.1. Classification (NCBI taxonomy): domain Eukaryota; kingdom Metazoa; phylum Chordata; class Amphibia; order Caudata; family Salamandridae; genus Triturus; species Triturus cristatus. The sequence continues at coordinate 1,879,861,570 of NC_140590.1, forward strand.
AGGTGGCCACTATAACTAGTGCCCAGCATATGCCAGGCCAGCTTCTCACAGTCTGTTCTACAACTTTTCTTACTGTGTTCCTGGATTTCTCTTGCTGTGTTCTAGGGTTTCTCTTGGTGTGTTCCTGTACTTCTCTTGGTGTATTCTAGGGTTTCTCTTAGTGTGTTCCTGGACTTCTCTTGGTGTGGTCTAAGGTTTTTCTTGGTGTGTTCCTGGACTTTGCTTGGTGTGTTCTAGGGCTTCTCTTGGTGTGCTCTAAGTTTCTTTTGGTGTGTACCTAGACTTCTCTTGGTGTGTTCTAGGGTTTCTCTTGGCGTGTTCCTGGACTTTTCTTGGTGTGTTCCAGGGTTTCTCTTGGTGTGTTCCTGGGCTTCTCCTGGTGTGTTCTAGGGTTTCTCTTGGTGTATACCTCGACTTCGCTTGGTGTGTTCTTGGGTTTCTCTTGGTGTGTTCCTGGACTTTTCTTGGTGTGTTCAACGGTTTCTCTTGGTGTGTTCTAGGGTTTCACTTGGTGTGTTCCTGGACTTTTCTTGGTGTGTTCCTGGACTTTTTTTGGTGTGTTGCTGGGCTCCTACTGGTGTTTTCTAGGGTTTCTCTTGGTGTGTTCTAGGGTTTCTCTTGGTGTGTTCTAGGGTTTCACTTGGTGTGTTCCTGGACTTTTCTTGGTGTGTTGCTGGGCTCCTACTGGTGTTTTCTAGGGTTTCTCTTGATGTGTTCTAGGGTTTCTCTTGGTGTAATCCTGGACTTCTCTTGGTATGTTCTAGGGTTTCTCTTGGTGTATTCCTGGACTTCTCTTGGTGTGTTCTAGGGTTTGTTGTGGTGTATTTCTGGACTTTTCTTGGTGTGTTGTAGGGTTTCTTTTGGTGTGTTGTAGGAATTCTCTTGGTGTGTTTTAGGGCTTCTCTTGGTGTGTTCTAGAGTTTCTCTTGGTGTGTTCCTGGACTTCTCTTGATGTGTTCTGGGGTTTCTCTTGATATGTTCCTGGACTTCTCTTGACGTGTTCTAGGGTTTCTCTTGGTCGGTTCTAGGGGTTTTGCTTGGTGTGTTGTTGTACTGCACTTTTTGTGCTGTAGGGCTTTTTTCTGTTGTAGGACTTGTCTTGACTTTCCTTATGCACTCTAGGATTTGTCTTTGTGTGCAGTAGGACATCTTTCTGTGTTGCAGGGAGGTTTTCTGTGTTTTAGGACGTCTCTCTGTGTGTTCTAGGGCTTCTCTTTCTGAGTTGTAGGACTGCTCTTTGTGTGTTCTAGGACTTCTTTATGTGTTGAAGGGCTTTTCTTGGTGTGTTGTAGGGTTTCTTTTGGTGTGTTGTAGGAATTCTCTTGGTGTGTTTTAGGGCTTCTCTTGGTGTGTTCTAGAGTTTCTCTTGGTGTGTTCCTGGACTTCTCTTGATGTGTTCTGGGGTTTCTCTTGATATGTTCCTGGACTTCTCTTGACGTGTTCTAGGGTTTCTCTTGGTCGGTTCTAGGGGTTTTGCTTGGTGTGTTGTTGTACTGCACTTTTTGTGCTGTAGGGCTTTTTTCTGTTGTAGGACTTGTCTTGACTTTCCTTATGCACTCTAGGATTTGTCTTTGTGTGCAGTAGGACATCTTTCTGTGTTGCAGGGAGGTTTTCTGTGTTTTAGGACGTCTCTCTGTGTGTTCTAGGGCTTCTCTTTCTGAGTTGTAGGACTGCTCTTTGTGTGTTCTAGGACTTCTTTATGTGTTGAAGGGCTATTCTTGGTGTGTTTTAGGAATTCTTTTGGTGTTTCCTGGAATGTTCTTGGTATGTTCTAGAAATTCTTTTGGCGTGTTCCTGTATTTCTCTTGGTGTGGTCTAGGGTTTCTCTTGGTGTATTCTAGGGTTTCTATTGGTATGTTCCTGGAACGCTCTTGGTGTTTTCTAGGGCTTCTCTTTCTGTGTTGTAGTACTGCTCTTTGTGTGTTGTAGGAATTCGTGTGGCATGTTCCTGGACTTCTCTTGGTGTGTTATAGGGTTTCTCTTGGTGTTTTCCTGGACTTCTCTTGGTGTGTCATAGGGTTCCTCTTGGTGTGTTCTATGATTTCTCTTTATGTGTTGCAGGACGGTTCTTTGTGTTTTGTAGGACTTCTTTCTGTGTGTTCAGGACGTCTTTTGGCATGGTTCAGGACTTCTGTTCTTGTGTTCTAGGAGTTCCCTTTACAGTGACAACCTACATTTCTTTCTCTCTCCCCAGAGAAGCCAATGATGATCATCACAGAGTTCATGGAGAACGGCGCTCTGGATGCCTTCCTCAGGGTGAGTAGTGACGCCAGCCCCTGGTCAGTGCCAAGGCCTCTACCAGTCGTGGAGTTGCCACCTCTGACAATCTGTTTTTTTCGACCCACTAGCAAAATGAAGATAAGTTCAGCTGTATACAGCTGGTGGGGATGCTCCAAGGCATCGCTGCTGGCATGCGGTACCTGTCCGACCGGCACTACGTGCACCGGGACCTGGCCGCCCGCAACATCCTGGTGACCCACAAGCTTCTCTGCAAGGTCTCGGACTTTGGCCTTTCTCGAATCCTGGAGAACGACATTGAAGGCACCTATGAAACCAGAGTAAGGATTCCACGGGGATGGGGATCTCTATAGGCAAGGGTGGATGGGTCACATGGTAGTGCTAAGGTAAAGAGAGCAAGAGGGTGGAATATGCTGGAAAACATGGCACTGCAGCGGCATTAAGGAGGGAGAGCACCAGGCAATGCAGCACACCATGGAGAAAGGTGCTAGGGAACCAGAGCACTGGCAAATTCAAGGAAAGTGCTGAGGCCAAGGAAGGGGCGTGTGCGGCATTGGACGGAGGCTCATCAGAATTTTAAGGAGAGGCCTTCTGAGGTTGGAGTGGGAGAGGCCTCCTGATGTTGGAGTGGGAGAGGCCTCCTGATGTTGGAGTGGGAGAGGCCTCCTGAGGTTGGAGTGGGAGAGGCCTCCTGATGTTGGAGTGGGAGAGGCCTCCTGATGTTGGAGTGGGAGAGGCCTCCCGATGTTGGAGTGGGAGAGGTCTCCTGATGTTGGAGTAGGAGAGGCCTCCTGAAGTTGGAATGGGAGAGGCCTCCTGATGTTGGAGTGGGAGAGGCCTCCCGATGTTGGAGTGGGAAAGGTCTCTTGAGGTTGGAGTGGGAGAGGCCTCCCGATGTTGGAGTGGGAGAGGCCTCCTGATGTTGGAGTGGGAGAGGCCTCCTGATGTTGGAGTGGGAGAGGCCTCCTGATGTTGGAGTGGGAGAGGCCTCCTGATGTTGGAGTGGGAGAGGCCTCCTGAGCTTTGAGTGGGAGAGGCTTCCTGAGCTTGGAGTGGGAGAGGCCTCCTGAGGTTGGAGAGGGAGAGGCCTCCCGATGTTGGAGTGGGAGAGGTCTCCTGATGTTGGAGTGGGAGAGGCCTCCTGATGTTGGAGTGGGAGAGGCCTCTTGAGGTTGGAGTGGGAGAGGCCTCCTGAGGTTGGAGTGGGAGAGGCCTCCTGAGGTTGGAGTGGGAGAGGCCTCCTGAGGTTGGAGTGGGAAAGGTCTCTTGAGGTTGGAGTGGGAGAGGCCTCCCGATGTTGGAGTGGGAGAGGCCTCCTGATGTTGGAGTGGGAGAGGCCTCCTGATGTTGGAGTGGGAGAGGCCTCCTGAGCTTGGAGTGGGAGAGGCCTCCTGAGCTTGGAGTGGGAGAGGCCTCCTGAGGTTGGAGAGGGAGAGGCCTCCCGATGTTGGAGTGGGAGAGGTCTCCTGATGTTGGAGTGGGAGAGGCCTCCTGAGGTTGGAGTGGGAGAGGCCTCCTGAGGTTGGAGTGGGAGAGGCCTCCTGAGGTTGGAGTGGGAGAGGCCTCCTGAATGTTAGAGTGGGAGAGGCCTCCTGATGTTGGAGTGGGAGAGGCCTCCCGATGTTGAAGTGGGAGAGGCCTCCTGATGTTGGAGTGGGAGAGGCCTCCTGATCTTGGAGTGGGAAAGGTCTCTTGAGGTTGGAGTGAAAGAGGCCTCCTGAGCTTGGAGTGGGAGAGGCCTCCTGATGTTGGAGTGAGAAAGGTCTCTTGAGGTTGGAGTGAAAGAGGCCTTCAGAGCTTGGAGTGGGAGAGGCCTCCTGATGGAGTGGGAGAGGCCTCCTGATGTTGGAGTGGGAGAGGCCTCCCGATGTTGGAGTGGGAGAGGCCTCCTGATGTTGGAGTGGGAGAGGCCTCCTGAGGTTGGAGTGGGAGAGGCTTCCTGAGGTTGGAGTGGGAGAGGCTTCCTGAGGTTGGAGTGGGAGAGGCCTCCTAAGGTTGCTTGGATAGTGTATTGTATTGTATTGTATTGTATTGTACTTGCATTTGTATAGCGCTTACTACGCCTGACGAGGCGTTGAAGTGCTTTTTCGGCGAGTAGCGCGCTACTCCGGGACCCATAGAGGATTAGTGTTGAATTAGTATAGTGAAATATGGAAGTAAGTATAAAGTGGTGGATAGGTTAGTCAGTTATTTGGATTCGGAAGGATAGCAGAAGCATAGACGAGGAAAAAAGGTTTATATTTATATAGCGCTTGTTACCCCTGATGGGGTGTTGAAGCACGCTACTCCGTAAACCCATAAAGGATTAGTGGTGAATTAGTATGGTGAAATATGAAAGTAATTTGAGTGGTGGATATTAGTCAGTTATTTGGATTGAGGAGGGTTGGGGAGGGGTGGAAAAGGTAAAAAGTTTTGCATTTTTATAGCGCTTGTAACCCTGTTGGGTTGTTGAAGCTCTTTATTGGCGAGTAGCACACTAATCCGGAACCCATAAAGGATTAGTGGTGAATTAGTATAGTGGAATATTGAATTTGAGAAGTGAACATTTTATTCTGTTATTTTGATTGAAAAGGATGGTGGAGGGACAGGAGAGTGAAGGATTTCATTTTTATAGGTCATAGCAGTAGGAGGAGGCTTTTCGGTGAGTAAAAAGAGGTTGTGGAGGGGAAGAGTCAGAGGGGAGAGTGTAGAAAGGTTTGTTTTGGGGATCAGTATAATAAAAGAGGTGTCAGATGGCGCAAGGAGGGATGGAGTAGGAGAGAGTCTAGAAAGGGTTATTTTGGGGATCATAGTAGTGGTATGGGGTTTGGGATAAAAGAGAGAGTGAATGTAGAGGATATATTGAGAGAAGTATTGGCTGAAAAATAGAATACTGCATTGGAAATGCTAAATTAGAAGAAAGTGATAAATATATAGATCCTTAAGTACATTTAAAGTATATAGATGCATCAAGGAGGTAAGTATATATAGATTAAAGACATTGATGGAGGCACAGGATGAGACATAGGATGGTGCATTGGATTTGCTTTTTCAGGAGAAAAGTAACAGACACACAGATCCAAGTACATGGAAGGTACATAGATGCACAATGGAAGTATGTACATGTAGACCAAAGATGATTTTTTTTTAACATAATTATTTTATATGTTTATACAAAGATAGGTACATATCTATAGTGAAAATAAATGCTTATATACAGAGGGGTATGCTGTAAATTTCTCTTTGCGTACTGTGCTTATGTGGGGAAGAGCCAATTCTTGAGTGGTTTTCTGAAGATAGCGTGGTTGTCGGTGGATCTTATGTTGGGGGGTAAAGAGTTCCATAGTTTGGCTGCTTGAACAGAGAAGGATGTGCCACCCATGTTTTTTTTCTTGTATCTTGGGATTTTGAGGAGAGGTGCCACTCTAGAGCAGAGGTTCCTTTGATGAATGTGTTTGGTGATTTTATTCCTGATGAAGAGCGGTCCCACTCCATGTATTGCTTTGTGGGTGATACAAAGCAGCTTGAACGTGGATCTTCTGGCAACCGGTAACCAATGCAGGGCTTTCAAGGCACGTAAGATGTGGTATCGTGGTTTGATATGCAAGAGTAGTCTGGCAGCCGAGTTCTGAATCCGTTGTAGTCTTTTCATGGTCGTTAAAGGTGATCTGTGGTAGAGGCTATTGGCGTAATCTTGTTTGGACAGAACAAGGGAGATGGACCTTGTGTGGAAATCCCAAATGAGGCAAAATTTGTCGCAGCGTTTTTATAGTGACAAAGCTTGATCTTGCTAGTTTGTCCACTTGGGCATTCATCGACAACTTGGAGTCGATGGTCATTCCGAGGTCTCTTACTTCCTTTGATACTTTAGGCGGTGTTCCCAGTTCATCAGGCCAGGCGGCAAGCGGGTCATAATATTTCCAATCGAATATGAGTTTACCTAAAATAAATGAAAAGAGAAGAGGTGTTTAGCAGAACAGGAACAAGTTGGATTAATTAAACGGTTTGCCCGGGAGAGACTTGTCAGAGTGTGTCTGCTCAAAGTCAGCATACAAAGTTTTGGGGGCTGTTATATACATCTCGTGAGGTACAATAAAGCAATTTTCTACATTCTAAAAAAGTATCTCATTGATAAATCAATGAATGTGGATATCTGATAAGGACACAGATGGCTGTCGAACTCGGAGAGAGCTAGTGTGGACCAGTGTGTATGTATCCAGATGACCTGCATGAGGAGCATGTGATATCTACATATGGTGTGTCTGCTGTGTCCTGATTGGTTGAGTGTTTCTATCTACATGTGGTATGTAGCTTTGTGGTATTTTTGGGAATGTGAGCCTTAGGCCAAACGTTCTTTATTGGAGCCAATTTTCTCAGACCTGTTTGTGTTGCAACTATCTATCTGTGGGATCGATCAGCGCTTTCCCTGGGCGCACGTTTGTCTTTAGGTCAAGAGAGACCCCACCTGTGACTTGATATTCGATACGCATGGGTGTGAGTCGCAGGACCTGCCTAACCACATACCTCTGACGTGGGGTCAATGGGGAGGCCACCTTGGGTCAATCCGAAAGCAATGATAGGAGTTCATTGGAACTTCGGAACATAATTCGGCCTTCACTGGTATCATTTCTATCGACATCCTTAACATTATGCGTACAGTTGTCATAGCGAACATTGACATTGTTCTTACTGGTAGTGACACGGTTAAGTTTGCATAAGTCATAACATACATCAGCATTGTTGTTACTAGTAACAGTATCCTCATTTTAGCATGGATTATGTCATACACTGATATCGTCGTTATTGCCGGTGTCGGCGCTACTGTGCGGGTGCAGGTTACGACATACATTAACATTGCATTGACGGGTACTGGCATGGTCGTGCGAGCAACAGGTTATGGCATACGTTGATATTGCATTTATTGGTATTGCCGTTGTCGGGCCTGCACACATGAAGGCAGCCATTGACATCGTATTCACCCGTTCAAACACCGAGGTTGGAGTCGGATATCAATGTGTGCTGGGGAAGGGCAGTCCTTATGCCAAGAGAAGATGGGAATGAGAGGCAGGCGGCTTAAGGAGGAAAGGAAAGCTCTTGGAGATAAAGGAAATGCCATGAGATGTGGAGGTGCGTAAGAAGGGGATTCCTAAGGTCTGAACAGGACCAGTGCTTAATTTAAGCCGGTGGTTGGCAGTGGGAGCCACCAGGACTCATTTATGAGTACTGGCACTTATTTTCCCTCATCTGATAGAGGGCTCCTGACATGAGCGGCCCCTGGCTCCGGGCAGAGAACTGGCTGCTTTGGACAGGAACCCTTGTGCTTTTTTTTATCTGGCCGTGGGACATCTAACCCCTGCAAGAGAAATCTGTGCAGTACCCGTAGCAGCGCCTCTACCATCTGTTTCACACGGGTCCCATCCCGACCGCTAGGTCTCCCTTCGATCCCCTTAGAGAGTACCAGACCTGGAGCACCCCTCTCTCCGGGAGGACCGGAGTGCCGCCTGAGGGCACGGGTCGCAGGCCTTGTGTACCAGTGCTCATAGTCAATGTCACTCCCCTTTGTAAATATTGTCATGGCTATTTTTTCTACAGGTGCTTCACTGTTGAGGAAAAGATACAATTAAAATTAAAAAAAATAGTTATAAAATGCACAGATGAATTGGCTTCAAGTGCAGCAGTTGAAGGTCTGGGTTTATGAAACACAACTTTGAGTCTCTCTGTGTCGTCTTCCTTATACATTTGTACCCTTTCTGCGTGGTTATGCCACTGTTTGTTTGCTTAACTCCTGCGGTAGAACAAATAATAATTTTAAGAAAAACTTTGACTCTCTCAAATGCACTACTCTGTCCCACCCTGTACCTCTCTCAATATATCCTCTACCCCCACTCTCTGACCCATCTCAAACCCCATTCTACTACTGTATACCCAAAATAACCCTTTCTGGACTCTTCCCCCCTCTGTCCCCCCTTGGCTCAAACCAGACCTCAATTTACTATTGTGACCTCTTAAAACAACTCTCTCTAAATTCTTCCCTCGTGAACCCCTCCTTTGACTCATCCCAAAGCTCATTTTCCTTGACTATGATCTCCGTTGTCCCCTTCTAGTCTCCCCCCTCCTCCATGTCACCCCAAACCTCATCTTACTACTAGGATCTCCCAAATAACTCTTTCTAGACTCTTCCCTCTGCTGCCACTCCATTATCCTACTCAATCCAACTAACAGACTCGCATGTCCTCCACTCAAATTAACTTATATTTCCATATACTAATCCACCACTAATCCTTTTTGTGTTCCGGAGTAGCGTGCTACTTGATGAAAAGTGCTTAGACGCCTCACCAGGGGTGGTAGGGGCTATATATATACAATTACAATTTCCAGAGAGCAAGAGAGGGAAAAACATACAAAGGGAAAAATGGAGGATGGAAAACACGGAAAACCATCCCAAAGTGAGAAAGAGGAGCTTGCAAGTGTAAGATAAAGTGAGCGGGGGGAGGGGGTGTCTGGCAGTGGATTAAAGAGGTGGATTTAAGACTAAGCAGCTCGGCCCGCTGACATTTAATTGTGCCGGCTGCAGGCTTCTGAGCAGAGCTTTGGACACAGCATCATTCTTGCCCATATTAAGCACTGACCAGGACCACTGCATTGCAGGCCTAGTCCTTGGTACGTGGGTGGGGGGCCCATCAGTGGGGTGCCAAGATGGGAGAACCATGAACAACTGGAGCAGGATGTCAGCCTGGTGGCAAAGGCAAAAGCTTAGGATCCAGGTCTGGAAGTCAGGGGGTGCTGAGGAGAAGAGGGCAGTCGAGACAAAGGTTTGAGGCGAGAAGTGGTTGCAGAGAAGGGGGTCATTTACAGTATTAGTAGCAGAATGCAGAGGGGGGGGTGGGATGTGGGACTGGTACCTCATGTGTTAATAGGAGAATGCAGAGGGGGCGGAACTGGTATCTCTTGTGTTAATAGGAGGATGCAGAGGGGGGCGGGACTGGTACCTCATGTGTTAATAGGAGAATGCAGAGGGGGGCGGGACTGGTATCTCATGTGTTAATAGGAGAATGCAGAGGGGGCGGGACTGGTACCTCATGTGTTAATAGGAGAATGCAGGGGGGCGGGACTGGTATCTCGTGTTAATAGGAGAATGCAGGGGGGCGGAGCTGGTATCTCATGTGTTAATAGGAAAATGCAGAGGGTGGTGTGGACTGGTACCTCATGTGTTAATAGGAGAATGCAGAGTGGGTGTGGGACTAGTACCTCATCTGATAAGTTCACTTTTGAATCACAGGGGGGCAAGATCCCCATCCGATGGACGGCCCCGGAAGCGATCGCCCAGCGTATCTTCACCTCCGCCAGTGATGTCTGGAGCTTTGGCATCGTCATGTGGGAGGTTCTCTGCTACGGGGACAAACCCTACGGGGACCTGAGCAACCAGGAGGTAAGGAAGGGGCACAGTTCTGGGGGAGGGGCGAGTTTTTCGCTGACCACTTTCTGAAATGTGGGTAAATGTATCATTCTGTGGCCAGTGTGGAGCAGTCCACTCTCTGGGACCAGGAGGGAAGAAGTGGGTATCCTTTGGGGGGAGGGGCCAGTTTGGAGCAGTCCACTCTCTGAAACTAGGAGGTAAGAATTGTGTAACTTTTGGGGGGAGGGCCCAGTATGGATCAGTCCACTCTCTGGGACCAGGAGGGAAGACGTGGGTATCCTTTGAGGGGAGGGCCCAGTATGGATCAGTCCACTCTCTGGAAGCAGGAGGTAAGAATTGTGTAACTTTTGGGGGGAGGGCCCAGTATGGATCAGTCCACTCTCTGGGACCAGGAGGGAAGAAGTGGGTATCCTTTGGGGGGAGGGGCCAGTTTGGAGCCATCCACTCTCTGAAACTAGGAGGTAAGAATTGTGTAACTTTTGGGGGGAGGGCCCAGTATGGATCAGTCCACTCTCTGGGACCAGGAGGGAAGACGTGGGTATCCTTTGAGGGGAGGGCCCAGTATGGATCAGTCCACTCTCTGGAAGCAGGAGGTAAGAATTGTGTAACTTTTGGGGGGAGGGCCCAGTATGGATCAGTCCACTCTCTGGGACCAGGAGGGAAGAAGTGGGTATCCTTTGGGGGGAGGGGCCAGTTTGGAGCCATCCACTCTCTGAAACTAGGAGGTAAGAATTGTGTAACTTTTGGGGGGAGGGCCCAGTATGGATCAGTCCACTCTCTGGGACCAGGAGGGAAGACGTGGGTATCCTTTGAGGGGAGAGATCAGTATGGAACAGTCCACTCTCTGAAAGCAGGAGGGGAGAATTGGGTATCCTTTGAGGGGAGGGGCCAGTGTGTTTCTGTCAAACCGTGCATATCTGCATAAGGCTGGACAGTGTTTTTCTTGCAGCTATAAGTTAACAGCAGATGGCTTAGGATCACCAAGTGAGGGGGCCTCTTGTGTATTGAACTCCCCTCCCCAGAAAAGGGTTTGGGCGTCTAGTTATCTTTACACCAAGAATCAAGGAAATCTGGGTCATAGACATTCAGGGAAGTGACGTGGTTGGCGCTTCCCCCGCCTTGCGCTGTAATACACCTTCATCTTCAATAGTATCAATGTGCTGGTGAGGGATGTGTCTGTGGAACAGCATCGCCCCTCCCTGGAGTGACTGCAGGGCAAGGAGGAGTGTCTGTGTGGACCTAAGCTCTTAGCAACTCTGCTCTCTGCACTAGGGGCCAGGCGTGTCTCTGGCAGCGGCTCCCCTTGTACCCGGGGACTATTTAGATTTGCAAACCAACAACTGGACTTTCTGGTATTGCTGAGGCCACCACATTCCTGGCGCTAATATAGACTCCCACTGGCCTATCCCGGATCATAATGCTGATGGCCGTCAAATGCCAATTCTATCCCATCCTGATGAGTGTTCGATGACTTTACCCATCTGCATGCATTTCTCTTGATTCAACCAGATAGCCCTAAAGTTACACAAAGCCCTTAATGTAAGGCAACCGCAACCTTACCTCCTCCAACAACGGGGCAGTCTGCAGCAGCCCAGGATACTATGAATAGATGTAAAGCCTCTAAGAGGAGTGAACTGTAGCCACGCAGACTCTGGTGTAACCTATCCACGCAGCGTAGACTCGCCCAAAGAAGGAGACATTGACTAGTACCCCTGCAGGGTAGTTTCACTCCAAGATGCAAGCGTGGACTCTTAACCCAATAACCTGCCACGCCTCTGTGGAGTTATTCACATGCAATGTGCTCACCAAAGAGTACTGAGCTGTGCGGAGAATCAGTGGGAGAGATAGAAGCTGATGCTTGCAAGAGTTCAATCGATCAATCAGGGATTTGTAAAGTGCGGCTCATAACCCGTGAGGGTCTCAAGGCCATGGGGCGAGCCACGATTACTGGCCACGATCAGTGGTGAGTGTTGTGATTTACCCTGGATGTCTCAGTGCCCCAGATGTCACATTTGCGCTGGGCCATTCTAGTTCAATAACTTGGGGCCACATGTACGTAGGTTTTTTTGGTCCACAAACAGCCCGGTTTGCAGAATCCGTCTGTTTGCGACTGGAAAAAAAATGCATTTTCCTATGTACCCAAACCCATTTTGCAATTCGATAACTTATTACCGATTCGCAAAATGGGTTTGCCATTCAGTATTAGGAAGGTACTTGTTACAGGCGTCCCTTCCTAATAGCAACTCCATACAAACAGGATCTTCCTCTTCAACAGCTCCCTCATGCGAACCATCTTTGCAATGAAATTGGGGATTTGTGTTTATTCGCAACACTACGTTTTTCCTGAAGCCAGTCCAAAACCTCTCTCAGATGTATGTCATGTAAAGCCGTGCAGTTGCCTGCAACCAAAATGTCATCCTGAAAACCGACACTATCCTCTACACCCTCCAACACTTTCTCCATCATGCGCTGAAAAGCTGAGGCGGCCGCGGCATGCCCAAACGGCATCCTCCTAAACTGAAATGTCCCAACAGGAGAGACAAACGCCGCGAGTTGTTTACACCCGCTGTCCAATTCCACCTGATGATGCGCCGATGACCAATCAATTTTCGAGAAATACTTGGCACCTGCAAACTTTGACATCGTCAATACGTGGTATGGGATGAGAATCCACCCAAATGTCTTTGTTCAACCTGCACGAATCGATGCGTACTAGAATGTTCCAGTCGGAATCTATAACCACTTTTTACATTCAAACAGGAACATTCTATCACCAGGGAGATCACATCCCTGTGCGTAAGGTCAATGCTAACATACTATCTACCACGAGCACATATGGCCGTTTTTTGTTCACGAGATTCAGATTGGATTTACGGCACTTTCTGCTAGCTCTTCCCCTGGGCAGGAATAGGGGACAGACACTTGCACCCTGGCTGCGACAGCACGTCTCCACAGAACACCTTCACGTTACAATGTTTCGCAACTTGTATGTAGTCCCAAGGAAGGCTTCTATTAATCTGATACTAAAACAGGAAACTTTTCTCAAGTACATCTTGCTCTAACGTCCCTACAACTACTCCCGGGAGACATCCTTTTTAATGTAGTTAGCTTTTTGAAAGCCATTATGAGAATGAGAAACAGTTGTGATTAGTTGATCTATATGTCTAGAGGTGTTCGTACTTTTTTAATCTAGCGTATGTTTCTATAAATATCTGCTGTACATTTATACTATATTTTATGAATGTCATGATTGTTGTATTTGTTTGTAATGCGCTTATTATTACGCTACCTGCATTATGCATACTTATATGATTGCTCACTTCTGTTGGTTTGTGGTGATGTCACTTCCTGTCAGTGACCTGTAGACTGCTCACTTCTGTTGGTCTGTGGTGATGTCACTTCCTGTCAGTGACCTGTAGACTGCTCACTTCTGTTGCTTTGTGGTGATGCTCATTTCTTGTCACATTGGGTAAGGACGGTTGTTGTGACTCCTGTCTGCTGAGACCTTTCCTCCCCACCGGCCTGACTCCTCTTCATCCTTGACAGGTGATGAAGAGCATCGAGGATGGGTACCGCCTGCCCCCTCCTGTGGACGCCCCCTCCATCTTGTACGATCTGATGAAGAGGTGCTGGGCCCGAGACCGGACCAGGAGGCCCAAGTTCCGTGAAATCCAGACCGAGCTGGACCATCTTGTGGCCAACCCGCACTGTCTGCGGAACATTGCAGACTTTGACCCCAGGTACCTGTGAGTGTGAACATGAGTGGGGCAGAGGCGTTTCTCAGAGTGAAAGGGCTGCCCCCCTCCTAGTCCCTGTGAAAGCCTTGCACCAGCACTGCCTGTGGAACATTGAAGGTTGCCAGAGTAACTTGTGAGGGATTGCTGGCGCGAGGACGGAACCTACGCCTAATCAGTGCCACGTCTGAGTAACATACGAGGGATGGCTGATGCTTGGACTGAGTAATATACGAGGGATGGCTGATGCTTGGACTTCACCTAGGCCAGAGGCACTGGACTGTTCTAGGCCCTTGGGAGTGTGTGTGGGACTTTGAAGGAAGAAGAGGAGACAGATGGACTGTTCTAGGCCCTTAAGAGTGTGTGTGGGACTTTACAGGGGTAAGAGGAGACAGCTGGACTGTTCTAGACACTTAAGAGTGTGCGTGGGACTTTGAAGGAAGAAGAGGAGACAGCTGGACTGTTCTAGACCTTTAAGAGTGTGCGTGGGACTTTACAGGGATAAGAGGAGACAGCTGGACTGTTATAGACCCTTAAGAATGTGCGTGGGACTTTGAAGGAAGAAAAGGAGACAGATGGACTGTTCTAGACCCTTAAGAGTGTGTGTGGGACTTTGAAGGAAGAAGAAGAGACCGATGGACTGTTCTAGACCCTTAAGAGTGTGTGTGGGACTTTGAAGGAAGAAGAGGAGACACCTGGACTGTTCTAGACCCTTAAGAGTGTGCGTGGGACTTTGAAGGAAGAAGAGGAGACAGCTGGACTGTTCTAGACCCTTAAGAGTGTGTATGGGACTTTGAAGGAAGAAGAGGAGACACCTGGACTGTTCTAGACCCTTAAGAGTGTGTGTGGGACTTTGAAGGAAGAAGAAGAGACAGATGGACTGCTCTAGACCCTTAAGAGTGTGCGTGGGACTTTGAAGGAAGAAGAGGAGACAGCTGGACTGTTCTAGACCCTTAAGAGTGTGTGTGGGCCTTTGAAGGAAGAAGAGGAGACCGCTGTACTGTTCTAGACCCTTAAGAGTGTGTGTGGGACTTTGAAGGAAGAAGAGGAGACACCTGGACTGTTCTAGACCCTTAAGAGTGTGTGTGGGACTTTGAAGGAAGAGGAGGAGACAGCTGGACTGTTCTAGACCATTAAGAGTGTGGGGGGACTTTGAAGGAAGAAGAGGAGACAGATGGGCTGTTCTAGACCCATAAGAGTGTGCGTGGGACTTTGAAGGAAGAAGAGGAGACAGATGGGCTGTTCTAGACCCATAAGAGAGTGTGTGGGACTTTGAAGGAAGAAGAGGAGACAGCTGGACTGTTCTAGACCATTAAGAGTGTGGGGGGACTTTGAAGGAAGAAGAGGAGACAGATGGGCTGTTCTAGACCCATAAGAGAGTGTGTGGGACTTTGAAGGAAGAAGAGGAGACAGCTGGACTGTTCTAGACCATTAAGAGTGTGGGGGGACTTTGAAGGAAGAAGAGGAGACAGCTGGACTGTTCTAGACCCTTAAGAGTGTGCGTGGGACTTTGAAGGAAGAAGAGGAGACAGCTGGACTGTTCTAGACCCTTAAGAGTGTGTGTGGGACTTTGAAGGAAGAAGAAGAGACAGATGGACTGTTCTAGACCCTTAAGAGTGTGCGTGGGACTTTGAAGGAAGAAGAGGAGACAGATGGGCTGTTCTAGACCCATAAGAGAGTGTGTGGGACTTTGAAGGAAGAAGAGGAGACAGCTGGACTGTTCTAGACCATTAAGAGTGTGGGGGGACTTTGAAGGAAGAAGAGGAGACAGATGGGCTGTTCTAGACCCATAAGAGAGTGTGTGGGACTTTGAAGGAAGAAGAGGAGACAGCTGGACTGTTCTAGACCATTAAGAGTGTGGGGGGACTTTGAAGGAAGAAGAGGAGACAGCTGGACTGTTCTAGACCCTTAAGAGTGTGCGTGGGACTTTGAAGGAAGAAGAGGAGACAGCTGGACTGTTCTAGACCCTTAAGAGTGTTTGTGGGACTTTGAAGGAAAAAGAAGAGACAGATGGACTGTTCTAGACCCTTAAGAGTGTGTGTGGGACTTTGAAGGAAGAAGAGGAGACAGCTGGACTGTTCTAGACCCTTAAGAGTGTGCGTGGGACTTTGAAGGAAGAAGAGGAGACAGCTGGACTGTTCTAGACCCTTAAGAGTGTGTGTGGGACTTTGAAGGAAGAAGAGGAGACCGCTGTACTGTTCTAGACCCTTAAGAGTGTGTGTGGGACTTTGAAGGAAGAAGAGGAGACACCTGGACTGTTCTAGACCCTTAAGAGTGTGTGTGGGACTTTGAAGGAAGAAGAGGAGACAGATGGGCTGTTCTAGACCCATAAGAGAGTGTGTGGGACTTTGAAGGAAGAAGAGGAGACAGCTGGACTGTTCTAGACCATTAAGAGTGTGGGGGGACTTTGAAGGAAGAAGAGGAGACAGATGGGCTGTTCTAGACCCATAAGAGAGTGTGTGGGACTTTGAAGGAAGAAGAGGAGACAGCTGGACTGTTCTAGACCATTAAGAGTGTGGGGGGACTTTGAAGGAAGAAGAGGAGACAGCTGGACTGTTCTAGACCCTTAAGAGTGTGCGTGGGACTTTGATGGAAGAAGAGGAGACAGCTGGACTGTTCTAGACCCTTAAGAGTGTGTGTGGGACTTTGAAGGAAGAAGAAGAGACAGATGGACTGTTCTAGACCCTTAAGAGTGTGTGTGGGACTTTGAAGGAAGAAGAGGAGACAGCTGGACTGTTCTAGACCCTTAATAGTGTGTGTGGGACTTTGAAGGAAGAAGAGGAGACCGCTGTACTGTTCTAGACCCTTAAGAGTGTGTGTGGGACTTTGAAGGAAGAAGAGGAGACACCTGGACTGTTCTAGACCCTTAAGAGTGTGTGTGGGACTTTGAAGGAAGAAGAGGAGACAGCTGGACTGTTCTAGACCATTAAGAGTGTGGGGGGACTTTGAAGGAAGAAGAGGAGACAGATGGGCTGTTCTAGACCCATAAGAGAGTGTGTGGGACTTTGAAGGAAGAAGAGGAGACAGATGGACTGTTCTAGACCCTTAAGAGTGTGTGTGGGACTTTGAAGGAAGAAGAAGAGACAGATGGGCTGTTCTAGACCCTTAAGAGTGTGTATGGGACTTTGAAGGAAGAAGAGGAGACACCTGGACTGTTCTAGACCCTTAAGAGTGTGTGTGGGACTTTGAAGGAAGAAGAAGAGACAGATGGACTGCTCTAGACCCTTAAGAGTGTGCGTGGGACTTTGAAGGAAGAAGAGGAGACAGCTGGACTGTTCTAGACCCTTAAGAGTGTGTGTGGGCCTTTGAAGGAAGAAGAGGAGACCGCTGTACTGTTCTAGACCCTTAAGAGTGTGTGTGGGACTTTGAAGGAAGAAGAGGAGACACCTGGACTGTTCTAGACCCTTAAGAGTGTGTGTGGGACTTTGAAGGAAGAGGAGGAGACAGCTGGACTGTTCTAGACCATTAAGAGTGTGGGGGGACTTTGAAGGAAGAAGAGGAGACAGATGGGCTGTTCTAGACCCATAAGAGTGTGCGTGGGACTTTGAAGGAAGAAGAGGAGACAGATGGGCTGTTCTAGACCCATAAGAGAGTGTGTGGGACTTTGAAGGAAGAAGAGGAGACAGCTGGACTGTTCTAGACCATTAAGAGTGTGGGGGGACTTTGAAGGAAGAAGAGGAGACAGATGGGCTGTTCTAGACCCATAAGAGAGTGTGTGGGACTTTGAAGGAAGAAGAGGAGACAGCTGGACTGTTCTAGACCATTAAGAGTGTGGGGGGACTTTGAAGGAAGAAGAGGAGACAGCTGGACTGTTCTAGACCCTTAAGAGTGTGCGTGGGACTTTGAAGGAAGAAGAGGAGACAGCTGGACTGTTCTAGACCCTTAAGAGTGTGTGTGGGACTTTGAAGGAAGAAGAAGAGACAGATGGACTGTTCTAGACCCTTAAGAGTGTGCGTGGGACTTTGAAGGAAGAAGAGGAGACAGATGGGCTGTTCTAGACCCATAAGAGAGTGTGTGGGACTTTGAAGGAAGAAGAGGAGACAGCTGGACTGTTCTAGACCATTAAGAGTGTGGGGGGACTTTGAAGGAAGAAGAGGAGACAGATGGGCTGTTCTAGACCCATAAGAGAGTGTGTGGGACTTTGAAGGAAGAAGAGGAGACAGCTGGACTGTTCTAGACCATTAAGAGTGTGGGGGGACTTTGAAGGAAGAAGAGGAGACAGCTGGACTGTTCTAGACCCTTAAGAGTGTGCGTGGGACTTTGAAGGAAGAAGAGGAGACAGCTGGACTGTTCTAGACCCTTAAGAGTGTGTGTGGGACTTTGAAGGAAAAAGAAGAGACAGATGGACTGTTCTAGACCCTTAAGAGTGTGTGTGGGACTTTGAAGGAAGAAGAGGAGACAGCTGGACTGTTCTAGACCCTTAAGAGTGTGCGTGGGACTTTGAAGGAAGAAGAGGAGACAGCTGGACTGTTCTAGACCCTTAAGAGTGTGTGTGGGACTTTGAAGGAAGAAGAGGAGACCGCTGTACTGTTCTAGACCCTTAAGAGTGTGTGTGGGACTTTGAAGGAAGAAGAGGAGACACCTGGACTGTTCTAGACCCTTAAGAGTGTGTGTGGGACTTTGAAGGAAGAAGAGGAGACAGATGGGCTGTTCTAGACCCATAAGAGAGTATGTGGGACTTTGAAGGAAGAAGAGGAGACAGCTGGACTGTTCTAGACCATTAAGAGTGTGGGGGGACTTTGAAGGAAGAAGAGGAGACAGATGGGCTGTTCTAGACCCATAAGAGAGTGTGTGGGACTTTGAAGGAAGAAGAGGAGACAGCTGGACTGTTCTAGACCATTAAGAGTGTGGGGGGACTTTGAAGGAAGAAGAGGAGACAGCTGGACTGTTCTAGACCCTTAAGAGTGTGCGTGGGACTTTGATGGAAGAAGAGGAGACAGCTGGACTGTTCTAGACCCTTAATAGTGTGTGTGGGACTTTGAAGGAAGAAGAGGAGACCGCCGTACTGTTCTAGACCCTTAAGAGTGTGTGTGGGACTTTGAAGGAAGAAGAGGAGACACCTGGACTGTTCTAGACCCTTAAGAGTGTGTGTGGGACTTTGAAGGAAGAAGAGGAGACAGCTGGACTGTTCTAGACCATTAAGAGTGTGGGGGGACTTTGAAGGAAGAAGAGGAGACAGATGGGCTGTTCTAGACCCATAAGAGAGTGTGTGGGACTTTGAAGGAAGACGAGGAGACCGCTGGACTGTTCTAGACCATTAAGAGTGTGGGGGGACTTTGAAGGAAGAAGAGGAGACAGATGGGCTGTTCTAGACCCTTAAGAGAGTGTGTGGGACTTTGAAGGAAGAAGAGGAGACAGATGGACTGTTCTAGACCCTTAAGAGTGTGTGTGGGACTTTGAAGGAAGAAGAAGAGACAGATGGGCTATTCTAGACCTTTAAGAGTGTGTGCGGGACTTTGAAGGAAGAAGAGGAGACACCTGGACTGTTCTAGACCCTTAAGAGTGTGCGTGGGACTTTGAAGGAAGAAGAGGAGACATCTGGACTGTTCTAGACCCTTAAGAGTGTGGGGGACTTTGAAGGAAGAAGAGGAGACAGATGGGCTGTTCTAGACCCTTAAGAGAGTGTGTGGGACTTTGAAGGAAGAAGAGGAGACAGCTGGACTGTTCTAGACCCTTAAGAGTGTGTGTAGGACTTTGAAGGAAGAAGAGGAGACACCTGGACTGTTCTGGACCCTTAAGAGTGTGTGTGGGACTTTGAAGGAAGAAGAGGAGACAGATGGACTGTTCTAGACCCTTAAGAGTGTGTGTGGGACTTTGAAGGAAGAAGAAGAGACAGATGGGCTGTTCTAGACCCTTAAGAGTGTGTGTGGGACTATGAAGGAAGAAGAGGAGACAGATGGGCTGTTCTAGACCCTTAAGAGTGTGTGTGGGACTTTGAAGGAAGAAGAGGAGACAGATGGGCTGTTCTAGACCCTTAAGAGTGTGTGTGGGACTGTGAAGGAAGAAGAGGAGATAGCTGGACTGTTCTAGACCCTTAAGAGTGTGTGTGGGACTGTGAAGGAAGAAGAGGAGACAGCTGGACTGTTCTAGACCATTAAGAGTGTGTGTGGGACTTTGAAGGAAGAAGAGGAGACAGATGGGCTGTTCTAGACCCTTAAGAGTGTGTGTGGGACTGTGAAGGAAGAAGAGGAGACAGATGGGCTGTTCTAGACCCTTAAGAGTGTGTGTGGGACTTTGAAGGAAGAAGAGGAGACAGATGGGCTGTTCTAGACCCTTAAGAGTGTGTGTGGGACTGTGAAGGAAGAAGAGGAGACAGCTGGACTGTTCTAGACCATTAAGAGTGTGCGTGGGACTTTGAAGGAAGAAGAGGAGACAGATGGACTGTTCTAGACCCTTAAGAGTGTGGGGGGACTTTGAAGGAAGAAGAGGAGACACCTGGACTGTTCTAGACCCTTAAGAGTGTGTGTGGGACTTTGAAGGAAGAAGAAGAGACAGATGGGCTGTTCTAGACCCTTAAGAGTGTGTGTGGGACTATGAAGGAAGAAGAGGAGACAGATGGGCTGTTCTAGACCCTTAAGAGTGTGTGTGGGACTTTGAAGGAAGAAGAGGAGACAGATGGGCTGTTCTAGACCCTTAAGAGTGTGTGTGGGACTGTGAAGGAAGAAGAGGAGATAGCTGGACTGTTCTAGACCCTTAAGAGTGTGTGTGGGACTTTGAAGGAAGAAGAGGAGACAGATGGGCTGTTCTAGACCCTTAAGAGTGTGTGTGGGACTGTGAAGGAAGAAGAGGAGACAGCTGGACTGTTCTAGACCATTAAGAGTGTGCGTGGGACTTTGAAGGAAGAAGAGGAGACAGATGGACTGTTCTAGACCCTTAAGAGTGTGGGGGGACTTTGAAGGAAGAAGAGGAGACACCTGGACTGTTCTAGACCCTTAAGAGTGTGTGTGGGACTTTGAAGGAAGAAGAGGAGACAGATGGGCTGTTCTAGACCCTTAAGAGTGTGTGTGGGACTGTGAAGGAAGAAGAGGAGACAGCTGGACTGTTCTAGACCATTAAGAGTGTGTGTGGGACTTTGAAGGAAGAAGAGGAGACAGATGGGCTGTTCTAGACCATTAAGAGTGTGCGTGGGACTTTGAAGGAAGAAGAGGAGACAGATGGGCTGTTCTAGACCCTTAAGAGTGTGTGTGGGACTGTGAAGGAAGAAGAGGAGATAGCTGGACTGTTCTAGACCCTTAAGAGTGTGTGTGGGACTGTGAAGGAAGAAGAGGAGACAGCTGGACTGTTCTAGACCATTAAGAGTGTGTGTGGGACTTTGAAGGAAGAAGAGGAGACAGATGGGCTGTTCTAGACCCTTAAGAGTGTGTGTGGGACTGTGAAGGAAGAAGAGGAGACAGATGGGCTGTTCTAGACCCTTAAGAGTGTTTGTGGGACTTTGAAGGAAGAAGAGGAGACAGATGGGCTGTTCTAGACCCTTAAGAGTGTGTGTGGGACTGTGAAGGAAGAAGAGGAGACAGCTGGACTGTTCTAGACCATTAAGAGTGTGCGTGGGACTTTGAAGGAAGAAGAGGAGACAGATGGACTGTTCTAGACCCTTAAGAGTGTGGGGGGACTTTGAAGGAAGAAGAGGAGACAGCTGGACTGTTCTAGACCCTTAAGAGTGTGCGTGGGACTTTGAAGGAAGAAGAGGAGACAGCTGGACTGTTCTAGACCCTTAAGAGTGTGTGTGGGACTTTGAAGGAAGAAGAAGAGACAGATGGACTGTTCTAGACCCTTAAGAGTGTGCGTGGGACTTTGAAGGAAGAAGAGGAGACAGATGGGCTGTTCTAGACCCATAAGAGAGTGTGTGGGACTTTGAAGGAAGAAGAGGAGACAGCTGGACTGTTCTAGACCATTAAGAGTGTGGGGGGACTTTGAAGGAAGAAGAGGAGACAGATGGGCTGTTCTAGACCCATAAGAGAGTGTGTGGGACTTTGAAGGAAGAAGAGGAGACAGCTGGACTGTTCTAGACCATTAAGAGTGTGGGGGGACTTTGAAGGAAGAAGAGGAGACAGCTGGACTGTTCTAGACCCTTAAGAGTGTGCGTGGGACTTTGAAGGAAGAAGAGGAGACAGCTGGACTGTTCTAGACCCTTAAGAGTGTGTGTGGGACTTTGAAGGAAAAAGAAGAGACAGATGGACTGTTCTAGACCCTTAAGAGTGTGTGTGGGACTTTGAAGGAAGAAGAGGAGACAGCTGGACTGTTCTAGACCCTTAAGAGTGTGCGTGGGACTTTGAAGGAAGAAGAGGAGACAGCTGGACTGTTCTAGACCCTTAAGAGTGTGTGTGGGACTTTGAAGGAAGAAGAGGAGACCGCTGTACTGTTCTAGACCCTTAAGAGTGTGTGTGGGACTTTGAAGGAAGAAGAGGAGACACCTGGACTGTTCTAGACCCTTAAGAGTGTGTGTGGGACTTTGAAGGAAGAAGAGGAGACAGATGGGCTGTTCTAGACCCATAAGAGAGTATGTGGGACTTTGAAGGAAGAAGAGGAGACAGCTGGACTGTTCTAGACCATTAAGAGTGTGGGGGGACTTTGAAGGAAGAAGAGGAGACAGATGGGCTGTTCTAGACCATTAAGAGTGTGGGGGGACTTTGAAGGAAGAAGAGGAGACACCTGGACTGTTCTAGACCCTTAAGAGTGTGTGTGGGACTTTGAAGGAAGAAGAGGAGACAGCTGGACTGTTCTAGACCATTAAGAGTGTGGGGGGACTTTGAAGGAAGAAGAGGAGACAGATGGGCTGTTCTAGACCCATAAGAGAGTGTGTGGGACTTTGAAGGAAGACGAGGAGACCGCTGGACTGTTCTAGACCATTAAGAGTGTGGGGGGACTTTGAAGGAAGAAGAGGAGACAGATGGGCTGTTCTAGACCCTTAAGAGAGTGTGTGGGACTTTGAAGGAAGAAGAGGAGACAGATGGACTGTTCTAGACCCTTAAGAGTGTGTGTGGGACTTTGAAGGAAGAAGAAGAGACAGATGGGCTATTCTAGACCTTTAAGAGTGTGTGCGGGACTTTGAAGGAAGAAGAGGAGACACCTGGACTGTTCTAGACCCTTAAGAGTGTGCGTGGGACTTTGAAGGAAGAAGAGGAGACATCTGGACTGTTCTAGACCCTTAAGAGTGTGGGGGACTTTGAAGGAAGAAGAGGAGACAGATGGGCTGTTCTAGACCCTTAAGAGAGTGTGTGGGACTTTGAAGGAAGAAGAGGAGACAGCTGGACTGTTCTAGACCCTTAAGAGTGTGTGTAGGACTTTGAAGGAAGAAGAGGAGACACCTGGACTGTTCTGGACCCTTAAGAGTGTGTGTGGGACTTTGAAGGAAGAAGAGGAGACAGATGGACTGTTCTAGACCCTTAAGAGTGTGTGTGGGACTTTGAAGGAAGAAGAAGAGACAGATGGGCTGTTCTAGACCCTTAAGAGTGTGTGTGGGACTATGAAGGAAGAAGAGGAGACAGATGGGCTGTTCTAGACCCTTAAGAGTGTGTGTGGGACTTTGAAGGAAGAAGAGGAGACAGATGGGCTGTTCTAGACCCTTAAGAGTGTGTGTGGGACTGTGAAGGAAGAAGAGGAGATAGCTGGACTGTTCTAGACCCTTAAGAGTGTGTGTGGGACTGTGAAGGAAGAAGAGGAGACAGCTGGACTGTTCTAGACCATTAAGAGTGTGTGTGGGACTTTGAAGGAAGAAGAGGAGACAGATGGGCTGTTCTAGACCCTTAAGAGTGTGTGTGGGACTGTGAAGGAAGAAGAGGAGACAGATGGGCTGTTCTAGACCCTTAAGAGTGTGTGTGGGACTTTGAAGGAAGAAGAGGAGACAGATGGGCTGTTCTAGACCCTTAAGAGTGTGTGTGGGACTGTGAAGGAAGAAGAGGAGACAGCTGGACTGTTCTAGACCATTAAGAGTGTGCGTGGGACTTTGAAGGAAGAAGAGGAGACAGATGGGCTGTTCTAGACCCTTAAGAGTGTGTGTGGGACTGTGAAGGAAGAAGAGGAGACAGCTGGACTGTTCTAGACCATTAAGAGTGTGCGTGGGACTTTGAAGGAAGAAGAGGAGACAGCTGGGAGTGTGTGTGGGACTTTGCAGAGGGGGAATAGGAAACAGATGGACTGTTCTAGGCCCTTGGGAGAGTGTGTGGGTGTTGGAAAGTGGGTTATTGGTAGGGGCAAATGTGGGTCTGCCACTGGCAATATGGCCACTAACACATGATAGGACTCAGCATAGGTCTTAGAAAATTATTCCCATGCTCAACCCTTGGTAACGTGGCTGCTAGCAGACAGGCTTAACTTCAAAGACAGGTATGTAAAGCATTCAAAAACACAATTTCAGTAAATAATTAAGACACAACACAAAATAAAAATCCAACACCAATTTATAAAAATAGGTAATATTTTCATCTTTTAAATGACACAAAAACGAAACAAAACACTGTAGGAAACCAGAGATATGAATTTTGACAGATTAGTCACTTTCTAGTGCTTAGAAACCAACAGTGCCCTTTTAGTCATTTCGTTTTCTCTGGCAGGGACACACCTTTAGAAATTGTTCTGGAGAATTTCTCACCACTCTTTTGTGCCGCCTTCTCCAGCAGGCGGGTCCAGTTAGAACTCCGTCCTGAAGTTCTGCTTGCGGGTCCCAAAGTTTCCAACACACAGTCCAACGTTCTGGAATCTCCAAGAGGGTCCTTGAAAGTGTGAGACTTCAATTCCGCAATCCACTTGAACAAAACCCTTACAAATCCACTGGTACTCCAGGCTGGGGATTCTTTGTGGGGTTGTCCAGGTGAGCTCTCTTAACCTGTAGCTTGCAGGGAGTCCACTCTTTAGTCCTTTTGAAGCAGGTTTGATCCACAGGTCTGTAGTTTCCAATGGTGCAAAAAGACACAAACTCAGTCCTGACCTTTGGAAATGCACTTCAAAATCTGCAGCGCAGACAGACCCTTCTGATTCTCTTTAGTTTCAAGCAGCAGATCTACAGGGCTCTGCCCCTCTCAGATACTTATTCCTAGTTCTCTGGGTCAAGCAGGAGGTCACTTCTGACCAATGGGAGCAGGGTAACTCCTTAAAGTTATGACCACATCCTGTAGAGTGTGGCATTATTTTGTCCCAGTGCATCAAATCTTCCAAAT
Source organism: Triturus cristatus (assembly GCF_964204655.1). Classification (NCBI taxonomy): domain Eukaryota; kingdom Metazoa; phylum Chordata; class Amphibia; order Caudata; family Salamandridae; genus Triturus; species Triturus cristatus. Next base: position 1,879,886,091 of record NC_140590.1, read on the forward strand.
TCATAATGGCTGATTTTCCAGCAAGGAGGTAAGAGCTGGCTAAACACACCCCTAGGATGGCTAATTTACTTAGACTCTCCCCCCTGCATCTGCTCATAACTTCCTTAATCCTATCATCTGCCTGAGGTGGTAAGTTCAGAACCGTAAATGACACTGGTCTCTGCTCTCCTCTTTGAAGACCATGGTTTACTACGACTCCCTCCCCCGGCCTGGCATTCCTATGGAACAGCACTGCCCTCCCATCAGAGCTGGTTAACCCCAGGGGCTCTTTATCACCTCTACAAGGCAGCCTGGCTAATCCACTTATCTGGGGCAGGCCACTGGAAGGATGAATTTGGACTTACAAACAAGAAAGTCTTATAACTCCTTTTATGTACACTTCAGGAGAAATTCAACAATATATTATTGTTGGATTTAATATTATAATTCTGGGAAGTCTTTGAATAGCATTTCTAGCCCTCTCCTCTCAAGAGTTATTAATCAATAACTTCCTACCATGTTAAACTACGTAACGGGATTTGCAATGGGAAAAATGACTTGGGACATTTTTCCAGCACCAGGACTTACAAAAACATATTTTAGAAGTACTTGTCTTATTTCTACAGGAACCCCACCCCATGGGACAACTAGGGAACACTTTAGGGGTCCTGAATCTATAGAAATATTGCAGATCCCTCTTCCCCAGTGCTCCTAGTGTCAAAGACGAATTTGAGCAGCACTTTACCACAATGTGGGGAGTGAAAGGTGAAATTTCACTTTACCCAGGCATATAAAAACTCATTTTATAAGGGTGTACCTTATATATAACTGACCCCCCACCCCTGGGATACCTAGGGGAGACACTGGGGGTCCCTAATATGCCAAAACATTGTAGGTTATCCATTTTTAAGTGCCCCAAACACCAAAGTCAAGTTTAGGCACCATTTACGTTTTTAAAGCAGTCCTGGCACCCGGTGCTGCTTTTAAACTGACCTCAGGCTTCAGCAGTGCGCACATGCAAGTGCAGAAAAATCTGCTGGCCTCTAAACTGCCATGCCCCAGGGTACTGGAGACTTCTAGGTAGTTTCAATCCCCTGCCCTATTATGTACTAGGGGCTTATGGGGTAGGTCGTACCAATCACCAGGGTACCCCACCATACCATTGTGTACCCTAGTGTATGTTAGGTGTTTTAACTGTATTCTAATGTGTTTCTTTCAGCTCAGCACTGGCCCTGGGCCTGGTTAGGCAGAGACCAGGGTCAGTCAGAGTCTGTTACTACCATCAGTCAGCAAAAAGTTGGGGGGTGCCCAGGGCACAGGATGACTTTGCAACAGCGGGACTTTACAGGGGGAAGAGGAGACAGATGGACTGTTCTAGACCCTTAAGAGTGTGTGTGGGATTTTGAAGGAAGAAGAGGAGACAGATGGACTTAGGTGGGAGAAGAAGAGACAGCTGGACTGTGCTAGGCCCTTGGGAGTGTGTGTGGGACTTTGAAGGAAGAAGAGGAGACAGATGGACTTAGGTGGGAGAAGAAGAGACAGCTGGACTGTTCTAGGCCCTTGGAGGTGTGCGTGGAACTTTGCTGGGAGAAGATTGAGACAGGTGGACTTTGGTGGGAGAGGAAGAGACAGCTGGACTGTTCTAGGCCCTTGGGAGAGTGGGCAGGAGTTTGCAGGGGGGAAGAGGAGACAGATGGACTGTTCTAGGCCCTTGGGGGTGTGCGTGGAACTTTGCTGGGAGAAGATTGAGACAGGTGTACTTTGGTGGGAGAGGAAGAGACAGCTGACTGTTCTAGGCCCTTGGGAGAGTGGGCAGGAGTTTGCAGGGGGGGAGAGGAGACAGATGGGCTGTTCTATGCCCTTGGGGGTGTGCGTGGAACTTTGCTGGGAGAAGATTGAGACAGGTGTACTTTGGTGGGAGAGGAAGAGACAGATGGGCTGTTCTAGGCCCTTGGGAGAGTGGGTAGGAGTTTGCAGGGGGGGAGAGGAGACAGATGGGCTGTTCTATGCCCTTGGGGTGTGCGTGGGACTTTGCAGGGAGGGCACTTTAACACTAAGGTAATTCAGGCAGGACATAACTATGGCAGGAATGAAGGACGAAGAAGATAGTAACAGTAGTCACTGGGGTTGCTATTGCACCCCCTGTTGCATGATGCATGCATCTTATTGTTTTAGTGCTAATGTTTTTTTCCATTTTGTCTTTTAAGAGTGACTCTCCGCCTCCCAAGCTGCAGTGGTTCTGACGGCATTCCTTACCGGACTATATCAGAGTGGCTGGAATCCATCCGAATGAAACGTTACATCATGAACTTCCTTTCCGCAGGTCTCGACACCATGGAATCTGTGCTCGACCTCAGTACAGAGTAAGTCTGTGTCTTGGACGTCCATGGAGGGCGTGTATGGGACGGGTGGACATAACTGGTTAGAGTTCTGCTTATGTTCTGTTTCTTTGGTTTCTAGTATCCCTCCTTTTTTCTGCCTCTCAGTCCTTCTAAATAGGAAGAGGAACAACTATGGCATATGACCCAAGGAAACGTAAAGCCAGCTCAGCTGGTGTTCAGCGTCTTCTCGGGTCTCTGACAGTTTGATTCTCTCTTGGGTTTTCCTGAACTGTGCATGGCCCATTCACTATGGCACGCGATCACCATGTGCACCTGTGCATGCCTCTCCTCTGGGTCCGGTGGCAGACAAGATACCGAGCAGCACCAGCAGTGCTCGGTCACTTTCTAATTCAGCAGATATCACTGCCCCCTGGACAGTCGAGACACCTGTGGTATTCCCACGGCTGCCCAATGCTAGTAAGGGCGAGCAGTTGAGGTATCCTCCAAAAGGTGGTTTGGATGCCTGTACAGTTAGATCCTAGTAATCACCAATAAGGGTCAGTGCCCAGGCTGTGATAAAATGTATAAAACTTTATTTATTTGTAGGTGATGGAGGCACACTCTCCACAGTTGTCACGCCTATCTCAGACGATTTGGCGTTAGGCAATACGTCACAACATTCACCTACCAGGGGAACACCTTTCTGGAAACGACAACCAGACTGCCGACCTCCTCAACTCGATGCGGCAACAAGTCCACAAATGGAAACTCCACCCTCAAGTCATTCTCTGAATACTTCCACAGGTGGGGTTTCCAAAGATAGACCTCTTTGCAGCTGCAGAAAATGCTAAATGCCCAAACTTCGGGTCCAGGTTACTACACCCTTAGCCCAAGGGTAATGCTCGATGGATGAACTGGTCAGGGATATTTGCCTATGCTTTTCCACCTCTCCCTCTTCTTCCATTTGTGGTTCGGAGGCTCAGGCAAACGTCTCTCACCCTCGTCCAGCTAGCACCCACTTGGGCTCACTAGCACCACGCTACTGCAACTATCAGTAGTTCCCCACGTGAAGCTTCCTCTCCACCCAGATCTTCTCACTCCGAACCATGGAGAAATACGACACCCAAGCCCAAAGGTGCTCAACCTTGCGATTTTGCTCCTGATGTCATAGAATTTAGTTATTTAAATCTTCCCTTCTGAATGTCGGACTATTCTTAAGGAAGCTCGTAGACCAACAACGAGAGCGTGTTATGCAGATAAATGGAAACCGTTTGTTTTTTAAAGTCATAACAATAACATGAATCCACTTGACACAACTGTACAAAACGTCTGTTACCTTCTTCCTTTACAGAACTCTGGCCTTGCCTATACATCCATGCACCTACATTGCTCTGCAATTCCTGCCTACTGCAAAAGGAAACAACTATCTTTGTTCAAAGTGCCAGTTATTAAGGCGTTCATGGAATTCCACCCAGAGCCCACCCGCACCTACCTGGAATCTCAATATTGTACTTACTAGACCTATGGGTCCACCGTTGGAATCACTGCACACATGCTCCCTACAATTCTAGGGGCCACAACCTCACTAGGGCCACTTAGATCAGTGAGCTCCAGGCTTCAACCTTGGAGGAACCTTTCTTCCAACTACACGGAGATAGGGTGGTTTTTAGAACAAACCCAGCATTTCTTCCAAAGGTGGTTTCATCTTTTCACCTTAATCAATCAGTTGAACTTCTTACTGTTCCATAACCAGATTCAGTTGTAGAAAGGGCCCTTCATACACTGAATGTCAGAATAGCTCTTGTGTATTATATTGACAAAACTAAACAGTTCTGTATGACTAAACACTGCCCACACCACCATGGGCACCCTCTGCTCGTAAGATAGGAGCTTCCGTGGCTTTCCTGGTCAATATTCCAATAGCTGATATTTGCAAAGCAGCTACGTGATCTATACCACACACTTTCACTAACATTATTGTATGGATGTTTTAGCACGTCAACAACCCAGTGTTGGTCAGGCAGTGCCACGTACCCTCTTTTAAACAACTGTAACACCTACAGGTTAGACACAGCTATTATGCGAAGGACTACTTTACAGCCTATGCCCAGCATGTGTATCTACAGCCACACATGCCTCGAACGGATTACGTTACTTACCCTGTAAGCATCTGTTTGTGGCATGTAGTGCTGTAGATTCACATGTGCCCGCCCTCCTCCCCAGTCCCCTCTGGTCTTTGCAGTTCATTTACATTATCTTACTTGCACCGACATCTCTTTACTGACACTTACTTTAAGTCCTTCTCAGCCATCAGCGGGAAAACAATCTAACAAAGGACCGATGCTCCTGCGCATGATCACTGAGAGGAGTCACTTTACCTTGTGACTCAGTACGCAACTTGCACTCATCCGGACTCAACACTAGATGGCAGAGGTATGCTAAGCATGGGAATCTACAGCACTACATGCCGCAAACGGATACCTAGAGGGTAAGTAGCATAGTCCTTACAACCAAAGCTGGCTGAGATTTGACCACAAACATCATTTTAGTACTTGGGCATGAAGCCACTTTCACATCGTGGAACAATTTACAATTAGAAGCTGCACGTTCAGAAGACCACTCTCTCCGGTTGCTGCTTTGCACTTTCAGAAGACCACACTCACCGGTTGCTTCTTTGCACTTTCAGAAGACCACACTCTCCGGTTGCTTCTTTGCACTTTCAGAATACCACACACTCCGGTTGCTGCTTTGCACGTTCAGAAGACCACACACTCCGGTTGCTTCTTTGCACTTTCAGAAGACCACACTCTTCGGTTGCTTCTTTGTACTTTCAGAATACCACACACTCCGGTTGCTGCTTTGCACTTTCAAATACCAGACACTCCGGTTGCTGCTTTGCACTTTCAGAAGACCGCACACTCCGGTTGTTTCTTTGCACTTTCAGAATACCACACTCTCCGGTTGCTGCTTTGCACATTCAGAAGACCCCACACCCCGGTTGCTGCTTTGCTCTTTCAGAAGACCACACACCCCAGTTGTTGCTTTGCACTTTCAAAAGACCCCACACACTCTGGTTGCTTCCTTGCACTTTCTGAAGACCACACTCCCCGGTTGCTGCTTTGCACTTTCAGAATACCACACACTCTGGTTGCTGCTTTGAACTTTCAGAATACCACACTCACCGGTTGCTTCTTTGCACTTTCAGAAGACCACACACTCCAGTTGCTGCTTTGCACTTTCAGAATACACACTCTCCGGTTGCTTCTTTGCACTTTCAGAATTCCACACACTCCTGTTGCTGCTTTGCACTTTCAAATACCAGACACTCTGGTTGCTGCTTTGCACTTTCACTAGACCACACACTACGGTTGCTGCTTTGCACTTTCAGAAGACCACACTGTTCGAGGCATGTGGGCTGCTGAATTCATATCTGTGCATAGATCGCCGCCTAGTGTTGGGTCCGGATGATTGCACATTGTTGTCCTGGAAGAGTCTTCGAAGTATCACGAGATAGGTGGCTCCTCCCCTGGACTACAGTGCGCATGGGCATCCTCTCCATCCTTAGATTGTTTTTTTCCGCCATTGGGTTCGGATGTGCCTATCTTAGCTCAAGTTCGGAAACTTTAGTTTAAGGCCAAAAGGCCTTTAGTTTCGTCTGTATTGTTCGCGTTCGGTATCGACCAGTTTCTTTTGTGTTTTTAGTAACTTCTTCACGCTTTTCGGATCCGCTTCGGTCCGAACATCGATCACCGCTCGACAATGGAATCGAGGACTCCTTTCAAGAGATGTCCTTTATGCCATGCGGAATACCCACAGGTCGATGTCCATCCGGTGTGCAACAAATGTCTCTCACCAGATCATGATGAGTCGAAATGCATGGCCTGCGCCCGGTTCCGCTCGAAGAAGACTCTGCGGAATGGACGGGCAGCGAGATTGGAGGCACAGCAATCGGCGCCTGCCCCGGCCAACATCTTCAGCACCGAGGATGAGGAAGCCGAGAGCGTAGAAGACATAGACTCCAGCCATGCTTCCGAACGTGAATCCCGATCGGAAGACGATGATGAGGTGATCTTCGAGAACGCAGACGTCGTTGGCGAGGTAGGAGACTACGATGAGGCCCTTGGGGCCGAGGAAGATAGCTCTAGCGAAGAGCTAGGCCAACCCGTCGTTACGGAGGCCGAGAGACAAAGTCGTCATAAGGCTCAGGTCGAGGGATCGCCTGCGGGCCTTACCCAAGATCAGTCACACAGTTCTTCGGCCCCGCCTCAAAGCCCGGCCTCGAACATTTCACAGGAGCCATTATTATCGAAGACGACCGGATTTCATTCAGTGAAACCGAAACCATCCGTCGCACCGGTTACATCAAAACCGAAAGTGAAAGCGGTTGCGATCGGGTCGAAGGCCTCGAAGCCCTCCACTCCTTCGGCGCCGGCGCGGGTCACCGAACACACCAAAAGAGATTTCGGTGCCGAGCTCACCAAGACGGCTTCCGGCACCGAGCCAAAGAAGAAGGCCCTCGGTCCCCACAAGGCGCCTCAGCCTATGGCACCGAAGATTACGGCCCCACCCACCAAGGTCAAGGTGGTCGATCCGTCGGCGTCGACATCGAAGGGTGCGGCGCCTAGCAAATCACCGGCTCCAAAAAGCGTCGATACCCACCTTCGGATCGACGACCCAAAGACTGGGAAAACATCGGATACCGCTTCCACACCTGCCTCCAAGGTGCCTATCGGTTCCAAAGCACCATCTGCGTTCACCTTGCAACAGGTCTCAGCGTCGTTGCAACGCATCAGGGACCAGGCAACCCTCGAACCTCCGTCGGGTCCCGAAACGCACAAGGCCGCAAAAGCACACTCGGCGCCGGCGCACATCACATTTGGATTACCGCCGCCCAAGGCACCGAAAATGTTCGAAATTCGGACACGTGTCCACCAAACACAGACACTATGTGCTGGACAAATTAGATATCGAGCCTTCACAGGCACACTTTATCGACGCCGACACTGGTAGGCTGCTGCTCCGCAAGCGGAAGATCACACGAGAGAAGGGATTGGACTCATACAAGATTCCTTTGAAACAAAAGCTGCCAGCAGGTTCCACACCAGTGCTTCACGAAACCTTTCAACCCTACCTTCAGGACCCACCGTCTTTTTCTCCTACGCATTCGGAGGAAGACGCCGGAGAGGACTATATAGGGGATGATACCACTTACCCAGTGGATATCGATCCTGATGATCACATGCAAGACCCAGATCAGGCATGGGGAGACCCCACCGACCAGGGTAACGCACCAGATGCTCCCGACACGCAGCTTTATAATATAAAGACATCTCCCACCGAGGACACTGCTGCCTTTAATGCCCTCATAGAACGGGCTGCTGCCCATCATGGAGTGGAACTCCATTCTGACACTGTAAAGGAAGATTTCTTAGTGGACACGTTCGCCTCCTCTGAGAAAACCGTCAAAACTCTGCCAATGTTGAAGGGGGTTCTGAAACCTGCAAAAGACATTTTTAAGGAAACAACAAGGGCACGGGTGTTAAACCCCAGAATCGAAAAAAAATACAAGCCAGCACCCGGAGACCCTATGTACATTAAGGGTCAGTTACCATTGGACTCCATGGTTGTTTCTAATGCTCGCAAACAAGCACATTCACAAACAACGGGTGATGCTCCTCCCCCCGACAAGGAGTCCAAAGTGCTGGAGACATCAGGCAAACGGATAGCAGCGCAAGCCGCAAACATCTGGCGCATTGCCAACACCCAGGCGCTCCTGGCCCGTTATGATAGGTCACACTATGACACACTAGAATCACTACTCCAACATTTGCCAGATGACTACAAAGAGGCAGCGGAGCTCCTTATCAGAGAGGGCCAACTCCTTACAAATGCGTCCATCAAATGCGCACTAGATGCAGCCGACACTGCAGCAAGGGCGATCACCAGCGTAATGTTGAGGAGGCACGCATGGTTGAGAATCTCAGGCTTCAAACCTGAAATTCAAAACAATATCTTAAATCAACCGGTCTACCCAGACTTTTTATTTGGCCCGAGGTTGACACTACCCTCGAAAAAATTAAAAAAGACACTGAAACTGCAAAATCAATGGGGGCTCTGCAGTCGCAGCAGTTTCGGAGCGGCTCCTTTCGTCGCCCCGGGAATAGAGGAGCAGCTAGAGGTCAGGGATCCCAGCAGCAGTACAATAAAGGGGGTACGCAAAGTACCTATGATAAAAACAATAGAGGTGGATATCGTGGGTCCAGCACCAAAGGCAGAGGACGTGGTTACGGCAACACCAGGTCCTCCCCCAAAAACAAACAGTGACGCCTTCTCCCTCCCCCCCGACCACATAACACCTGTCGGGGGGAGACTCCAACAGTTCCTGTCAGTCTGGAAGTCCATCACCACAGACAGGTGGGTCAGGGACATTATCCAGTACGGTTACTGTCTAGAATTAACGTCCACTCCACCCAACATACCGCCAAAGCACCGTCCTATGTCCGTAGAGCACTTAGCATTATTGCAGCTGGAAGTGCTAAGTATGCTGCAAAAAGGTGCAATAGAAGTCGTGCCCGTCAACCAACAGGGGACAGGGGTGTACTCTCTGTACTTCTTAATCCCAAAAAAGGACGGATCTCTCAGACCTATACTAGACCTCAGACCCCTCAACCACTAAATTCTGTCAGAGCATTTCCATATGCTCACCCTACAGCAGGTTCTCCCGCTGCTCAGTCAGGGAGACTTCCTAGCCACACTGGATTTGAAAGATGCGTATTTCCACATACCCATACACCCATCGCACAGGAAATATCTCAGGTTCACTATTCAGGGGCATCACTATCAGTTCAAAGTTCTCCCCTTCGGAGTAACAACAGCACCCAGGGTCTTTACCAAGTGCCTAGCAACAGTGGCTGCACATCTACGGAGACAACACATTCACGTCTTCCCTTACCTGGACGACTGGCTTGTTCAGGCAAAGTCAGCCCAGCAATGTGCCAGCCACATGTCCCACACCATTCACCTTCTTCACAGTCTAGGATTCTCACTAAATTACCCTAAATCACATCTTCAGCCCGCACACGTACGTCAGTACCTGGGCGCGACCATAAACACTCTGACGGCCACAGCTCAACCAAATTTAGTGAGGATCAACAGCATGCAACTGCTGATCACAAAGTTCAAACCTCAACACTCCCTTCCAGCGCGAGTGTTCATGCAGTTGATAGGCATGATGGCCTCCTGCATTTTCATAGTCCCGCACGCGAGACTACATATGCGCCCGCTTCAGGAGTGCTTGGCACGTCAATGGAATCAGGCTCAAGGACAATTAACAGACCTAGTGTTGGTGAGCGGTCGGGCATACAACTCTCTGCATTGGTGGAATCCACAAAACCTTTGCAAGGGCTGACCGTTCCAAGAGCCTGTTCCACAAATAATACTGATGGCGGACGCCTCTCTCCAGGGATGGGGAGCTCATGTACTCAATTACACAGTGCAGGGACTATGGACGACACAACAAAAGAAGATGCACATCAACCTTCTGGAACTGATGGCAATCTTCCTGGCCATGAAGGCATTCAAAGTACACTTATGTAACAAAGTCGTGTTGATCCGGACGGACAACATGACTGCCATGTATTACATACAGAAGCAGGGAGGAACACACTCTCCACAGTTGTCTCATCTGGCTCAGGGCATGTGGAAGTGGGCCATTCAGAGGAACATATTCCTCATGGCGGAACACCTCCCAGGCAAAGACAACCAGATGGCGGATCTGCTCAACAGACACAGCCATCAAATGCACGAGTGGGAGTTACATCCATCAGTACTCAAACCGTACTTCCAGCAGTGGGGTCATCCAGAGATAGACCTATTCGCCACAAGGGAAAACGCAAAATGCCGAAACTTTGCCGCCAGGTTCCCGCACCCACAGTCGCAGGGCAATGCGATATGGATGAACTGGTCAGGCAGATTTGCGTACGCTTTTCCCCCAGCGCCCTTAATACCGCTAGTGGCACGCAAACTGCGACAACACTCACTAACGCTCATCCTGGTTGCTCCAACGTGGGCACGCCAACCGTGGTACACCACCTTTCTAGAACTTTCCATGGTGCCGCATCAAAGGCTGCAGATCACACCCACACTTTTAACGCAGAACCATGGCGAAATTCGGCACCCAGATCCGCAACAGCTGAACCTGGCAATCTGGCTCCTGAAGTCTTAGAGTTTGGCTACCTAAACCTGCCACCTGAATGTATGGATCATCAAGGAGGCCAGACGACCCACAACCCGAGCTTGCTATGCGGCTAAATGGAAAAGGTTTGTCATTTACTGCAACAACAATGACATTAATCCGCTGGATGCATCCATTCAAAACATCATCTGTTACCTCTTACACTTATACCGATGCAATCTGGCATACAGCTCCATACGTATACATCTCACCGCGATAGCAGCCTATCTGCAAAACAGGCAGCACCTCTCTTTGTTCAGGGTGCCTGCCATCCAAGCCTTCTTAGAGGGACTCAAACGAGTGATTCCTCCAAGACACCCACCGGCACCAGTGTGGAACCTCAATGTGGTCCTCACCAGATTAATGGGTCCACCTTTTGAACCTCTCCATTCATGTGAGATTCAATTCCTCACCTGGAAAGTAGCTTTCTTAGTGGCAATCACTTCGTTGAGAAGAGTTAGTGAACTCCAGGCACTAACCATTCAAGAGCCATTCATACAGGTTCACGCAAACAGAGTTGTACTACGTACCAACCCCAAATTCATGCCTAAAGTGATATCGCAGTTCCACATGAATCAGACTATTGAACTGCCTGTTTTCTATCCAAATCCAGAAAATGTCGCAGAAAGAATGCTCCATACACTAGATGTAAAAAGGGCCCTCGTGTACTATATAGACAGAACAAAGGATTTTAGGAAAACAAAACAACTTTTCGTTGCCTTTTCTCCACAACACAAGGGCAACGCCATTTCCAAAGCAGGGATAGCCAGATGGATCGTTAGATGTATTCAAATTTGTTATCAAAAAGCGAAACGCAGGGGGAGGAGCCTAGCGCTTGACCAAGATGGCCGCGTGAGCTCTGAGCTCCCGAGACCCTCGCGCCCTCCGTCGATTATCCTGTCTCTAATCCTGTCTGCATGCATGGCATCGTGTAGATGACTTGTCAGGGAGGCGATTGATGCTACCCGAGGTCGGATCGCCCACCGGGAACCGAAGTTATGCATGGCGGAAGATTGCGGCCTATCTCCGAGGGATGCCAGGGGCTGGAGTTGGCAGGATGCCCGACCTCTAGTTGAACAACAGCGGCCAGGCAAGGTGTGAACTGTCGGATGGAGGTCCCCGTACTTTCACTTTCACTTTCTCTCCCTTTGTCTGCCCTGCCCCTGGAGAGCCCTTGGTGGCTTTATTTTCCTTAGGACGCTCTACATGCTGCTCTGGCGGCCCACTGCAGACCTGATCACTCCTGATTCCTCTTGCTGAGAGAGGGCCGTCTTATCGGAACCGAACTGCTTGGTGCCAACCATGTCGGGCAAAGCAGAGGTGGATCGGCTGAAGCCTAAGTCTACCAGGCGGTGAGCCTATTCTCAAGCTAATAATATGGACCGCTATGCTCTGCAGAAGGGGTCACCGAGTGGGTCGAGCCAGTCGCCGGATACCCAGAAGGAGGTCTCGCCCTTGGCCCCGGAGCTTTCGCTGCAGGATGTCATGGGGGCGCTCGAGGGGATGCAGACCTCGATTGGGAGACAATTTGAGGCCCTGGCGCATAAAGTGGATACCATCTTGGTGGACGTTAACCTGATTCGCGCAGATTTGGGCAAAACCAACGAACGGGTTAAAACCCTGGACCTCAAGACCACGGGCCTCGCCGAGGAGGTTTCGGAACTGCAGATCGAGGTTCGTAAGCTGAGGACCGAGAGTGATCTCGCCGCCCGTCGGCTGGAGGACTTTGAGAGCCGGGCCAGGCGCAACAACGTGCGCATTATCGGGGTCCCGGAGTCCTCGGATGAGGCTTCGGTTGACCTGCTCGTGGAGGACTTGGTGCTTAACCATCTGCAGCCTAAGGGTCTTGGGAAGTTCTTCGCGGTTGAAAGGGCCCACAGAGTGCCGGGTGGGAAGCCCAGGGTGGGAGCCCCGCCGAGGCCGATCGTCGCCCGGCTCTTTCATTTTCGAGATCGGGACGCTATCCTGCAAGCATCGAGGGTAACGGGCCCGGTCCCCTTCCAGAACGCGTCGGTGAATTTCTATCCTGATTTCACCCAGCAGGTGCAGAGGCAGAGACAGGGCTTTCTGGGGGTGAAGAGGCGCCTTCGGGAGAGGGATCTGAAGTATGCCATGCTCTTCCCTGCCAGATTACGTGTGGTGTACGAAGACCGGACATTCTTTTTTGAGTCTCCCGCCATGGCCGATGAATGGCTGGACGCTTTGCCCCGACGACGGACGGGAGAGGACACTGCCGCGGATGGGGACAGTGGCCGGGATGGGCAAGGGTGATGTTCTCAGAGCTGGTCTGACTCGATTTGACTTTATCTAATGACTTGAATAGAGTGCAGTAAATGCGGAGGGTTGCGGGAGGACGAGGGGAGCTCTTTCCTCCCTTAGGGTACTTTTTGTAGATTTGGGTTTGGTAGGGCGACAGGCACACTGCAAGTTGGGGGGGCTTTGTAAGCTGCAGCAGGGGTGCAGGGTGGGGGGGATGGTTGGGATTTTGGGTTTGTTGTTGGGGGGTTTGTTTCTGCAAGGCGTAATGATCATTCTCGGGATTGTTCCATGGTGGCTCTTCGGGTGGGGGGTGGGCCTCTTTGTGTTTGGGGATGGGGGGTAGAGGTTTAAGTGTTATTAGCTGGAATGTTAATGGTTTGGGAGATCGCATTAAGCGCGGGATAGTTTTGCAACATTTGAAACGGTCAATGCCAGATGTTGCCCTACTGCAGGAGACACACCATATAGGTAATACGTGTTATGCTCTTAATAGGAAGGGTTTTAAATTCATAGCTCATTCGGGATTTTCCTCCGGGTCCAGGGGTGTGGGCATCCTAGTCAGGGCCTCGCTACCATTTGAGGTGGACTCCACAATTGTTGACGATAGGGGGAGGTTTGTGGCGGTGGCGGGGAGGTGGGAAGGTAGAACTTTGGTTTTGGTTTCGGTTTATGTCCCTCCAGCCCTGCAGGCCTCCACGTTTACAGATCTGTGTAGGGCCTTGCTGGATCTCCCGGGAGGTATGCTAGTGGTGGGGGGGGATTTCAATGCTGTCGGCTCTGGGCTGCTGGATAGGTAGGGGTACCCGCCCAGAGACACTGGGGGGGCTCAGAAGTGGCTCCCAGACTTACTAGACACACTCGGCCTGATAGATTGTTGGAGGCTCCGGCACCCCACACAGCGTCAATACAACTTCCACTCCGGGGCGCATGGTAGCCTCTCTAGGATTGACTACCTGCTCACTTTGGCTGCGCACGCCCCACTGGTGTCTGAGGTCAGGCACATGGCGCGTGGCATATCGGACCATTCGCCAGTGTGGGTCAGGCTGGATATAAGCCGCGAGGGAGGGGGAAGGGTGGCTCCTATTAACCCCTGGTACTTTCGAGATTCCAAGATGCGCAGCGCACTGGTGAAGACAGTGGATAATTTCTTCAAGGACAATCAGGGGTCCGTGGACTCGGCCGTGTCGTTGTGGGAAGCATTTAAGACCGTGCTGCGAGGGGAGGCCCTCTCACTTGTAGTGGCGGCCAAGCGGCTGAGAGATGGCGAGGTTATGCAAGTGGAGGAGGAGATCGGGGCTTTGGAGGGAGCGTTAGAGGAGGAGGTAACAGCGGCCTCACTGCATGAGCTGAGCTTGAAGCAAGCCGAGTATAAGGACCTTGTGACAAATGCCGCTAAGACCCTCAGTAGGGAACAGCAGGGCCGCCTGTATGATGTTGGTGACAAGGCCGGGAAGCTCCTAGCTTGGCTGGATAAAAAAGAAAGGGTTAATAGAGTAGTGCCGGAGTTGACGGGAGAGGGGGGAGAGGTGATTGTGGAACCTGAGGGGATTGTACAGTCTTTCTCGGACTATTTCCGTAAGGTTTATGCCTCAGTGTCGGATAGGCCGCCCGAGGACTCGCGTGACCTCTTGAGGGATATCGCTCTGCCCTGTCTCTCTGATGTAGATAGAGATGATCTTGACGGAGACATAACGGTCGATGAGGTGGCGGGAGCTATTCGCGCGCTGAACCCGGGCAAGGCCTCGGGCCCGAATGGCTTGCCGATTGACCTGTATAAGCTGTTCCCGGATAGGGTAGCCCCTCACCTGCGCGCCATGTTCGTGGAGGCGCGGGGGAGTGGGACCCTCCCGTTGGACCAGAGGCTGGCGACAATTGTTGTGATACACAAAGATGGTAAACCCCGAGATAAGTGTGCTTCATATAGGCCCATCTCACTCCTCAACGCCGAGCCGAAGATTCTGGCTAAAATCCTGGCGGGCCGATTGGTCAGGGTACTTGGAGACTTGATTCACCCGGATCAATCCGGTTTTATTCCGCATCGCAACACCGCGTTAAACCTTCGGCGCCTTCATGGTGTGATTGCCAGGGCTGGCACGCTGCGAGAACCGGCTATTGTGGCGTCTCTTGATGCCACGATGGCCTTTGATACGGTGGAATGGGCGTATTTGTGGGCTGTGCTAGCCAAGTTTGTCTTTGGCCCTGGTTTTGTGAGTTGGGTGAGGTTGCTGTATGAGGGACCCCTTGCGAGTGTGGTGGTAAATGGCCGGGCTTCGACTCCGTTCCGGCTTGGGAGGGGGACTCGGCAGGGCTGCCCCCTGTCGCCTCTGCTGTTCGCCCTTGCCCTTGAACCGCTGGCGGCGTGGATACGCTGGCACCCGGACATACGTGGCCTTCGCTGGTCGCCCGAACACTAGGACCGCATTTCGCTATATGCTGACGACATCCTGTTGTATCTTGCCTCGCCCAAGAATTCATTCATAGTGGTTTGTGACGTTCTTACATCTTTCGGTAGGAACTCGGGTCTCGTCATCAACTGGAGTAAATCGTATTTATACGTCCTGAGTGGTGAGGTTCCACCGGTCCCGCGAACTTGTTCGATCCAGACTGCTCAGCGGGGCTTCGTGTATCTGGGGATCTTTATCTCCATGGACCCCGCTTTGCGGTATGAGAGAAACCTGCTCCCCCCCCTGGCGCGCCTGCGGCGGGATGTTGAGGGCTGGCGGAGGTTGCCGCTCTCCCTCGTCGGGCGCGCTGCCTTGTTCAAAATGATGTCCCTTCCTCGGTTCCTCTACGCATTGCAGAATACTCTGGATTGGGTGCCGGCCAAGTACTTTCGGGAGGTCGAAAGCCTCCAACGAACGTTGTTGTGGGATGGGCGGCCGCGGATAGCGATTGCTAAATTGACGCTTCCATGGTATGACGGGGGTATCGCTCTTCCAGACATCCGACGCTATTACTGGGCCACCCAGTTGTCCGCGATTAACCATGGTCTTTATGGCCCGGCTCTCAGCCCTGGTTTTATGCCATGGACAGATGGTTGCTGCGCGGTGGGAACTATCTTAGGGCATTGTATTCGCGGTCCCTCGACTCGTCCCTCACGGGGCCCACTGGGGTGGCGGTGCGTGTATGGAAGATGGCGACTGACTCTCTGGGCTGGAAGGATAGGCTCACCCTAGCTACCCCGTTGTTTGAATCTGAAAGGTTGGGTAGGCTTTGGCATACAAAAGGGTTTGATAAATGGGACTTGATCGGCATCTCCAGGGTTGGAGATGTGCTGATTAAGGGGAGGGTGAAGTCCTTTGAAGAGTTGCAGAAGGAGTATGAGTTGGGGGCATCCGAGTTTTTCCGATATGCTCAGGTGCGTCATGCCCTGCGGTCAGTCCTTGTGGAGGGTGAGAGGGTGCCTGAGTCCTCTCCTTTGGAGGACCGGATCCTTGATGGCCATATGCCAGAGAGCACGGTCTCGCTCATCTACAAGAAACTGATAAATGTTCGGGCTGATATGCTTCTGGGGCTGCGGGACCAGTGGACCAGGGACGGACTCGAGTTGGATGATGAGGACTGGCAGTCTGCTGTTTCCTCTCCTAAGGAGGTTGCGATCCCGTCGCGTCTGAGGTTGGTGCAGCTCAAGATATTGCATCGAGTGTATGTGACGGGGCCGCGACTGGTTCATATGGGATTCTCTGAGGAAGGCCTATGTAGGAGGGGATGTGGTATGGTGGGTACTTTCCTCCATATCATTTGGGAATGTGGTGTCATCACGGAATTTTGGAGGCGAGTTCATGCGGTGATGGGGGAGGTGACGGGCATTGCTATGCAGCCGGAAGCGCGGTGTTGTCTCCTGAATGTCTGGGGGCCCACTGATCATGATGAGGCGCAGACCCAGTGGGTGACTCTGGGTAACATGGTTGCTAAGAGGGACATCGCGCGCTTGTGGGGTTCCGCGGGGCCCCCCACGTTAACCGCGTGGAAAGAAAATATGGACTGGAGTATGCTCAGGGAGAAGACAGTCTATTGCGCTAGAGGCCGCCCTCGGAAGTGGCATGCCATCTGGGGGCGGTGGAATCAATACAGGGGGGGAATATGTCTTGCCCCTGATCTGGATCCCCCCGAGGAACAGCTTTCTTCTTGATCTTCTTTCCAGCTTAGTATGCAGATGTGATGGTTAATTGACATCTTGGGCCTCTGCTTTCCCCCCGTTTTCCTCTTTTCACAGTACTGTAACTGTTAGACGATTGGGGTCCGGCTCCCCCCTGAGGGGCTGACACCGTGGGTATTCAGTGTTGTTGCCTTGCTGGGGTTTGTTGTGTGTTTGTAACTATTTAAAAATGGAACCTTTTCACTGCTCCTTCAATGCACTGTGGACGCTTCTTTGTCCTCTCCTACCGAAGCTGCCGAACCTCCGGGTTGTCGGCTGAATAGCTGTGTCCAGATTCTTGAAGAAATAAAGGTTTTATAAAAAAAAAAAAAAGAAAAAGAAAAAAAGCGAAACGCACATTAACAATTCCCCCACGAGCCCACTCAACACGAAAGTTAGGGGCGTCCATGGCTTTCCTAGGAAACATTCCTTTAGAGGAAATATGTAGAGCAGCCACATGGTCCACTATACATACATTTACCAAACACTACTGTGTAGATGTATACTCAAAACAGCAGGCAGCTGTAGGACAGGCTGTTCTCAAAACTCTTTTTCAGACTGCTGCAGCTGGCACAGGCAGCCGCCGCTAATGGAGGGACTGCTATATAATCTATGCACAGATATGAATTCAGCAGCCCACATGCCTCGAACTGAATATGCTACTTACCAGTATGCATCTGTTCTTGGCATGTAGGGCTGCTGACATTCATATCGCCCACCCTCCTCCCCGGGACCTGTAGCGGCTGCAGCACTCAGAATTACTGTATAGCATGGTCATCACTTACCGTATCTACTCCATCACTGCCACAATGGCGAAAAACAATCTAAGGATGGAGAGGATGCCCATGCGCACTGTAGTCCAGGGGAGGAGCCACCTATCTCGTGATACTTCGAAGACTCTTCCAGGACAACAATGTGCAATCATCCGGACCCAACACTAGGCGGCGATCTATGCACAGATATGAATGTCAGCAGCCCTACATGCCAAGAACAGATGCATACTGGTAAGTAGCATATTCAGTCCTGTTGCTGCTTTGCTCTTTCAGAAGACCCCACACACTCCGGTTGCTGCTTTGCACTTTCAGAGTACCACACTCTCCGGTTGCTGATTTGCACGTTCAGAAGACCCCACACCCTGGTTGCTGCTTTGCACTTTCAGAATACATACTCTCCGGTTGCTGCTTTGCACTTTCAGAATACCACACACTCCTGTTGCTGCTTTGCACTTTCAAATACCAGAAACTTCGGTTGCTGCTTTGCACTTTCACTAGACCACACACTACGGTTGCTGCTTTGCACTTTCAGAAGACCACACTCTCCTGTTGCTGCTTTGCACTTTCAGAAGACCCCACACACTCCGGTTGCTGCTTTGCACTTTCAGAAGACCACACACTCCGGTTGTTTCTTTGCACTTTCAGAATACCACACTCTCCGGTTACTGCTTTGCACGTTCAGAAGACCCCACACCCCGGTTGCTGATTTGCACTTTCAGAAGACCACACACCCCAGTTGTTGCTTTGCACTTTCAAAAGACCCCACACACTCTGGTTGCTTCCTTGCACTTTCAGAAGACCACACACTCCAGTTGCTTCTTTGTACTTTCAGAAGACCACACACACACCGGTTGCTGCTTTGCACTTTCAGAATACCACACACTCTGGTTTCTGCTTTGCACTTTCAGAATACCACACTCACCGGTTGCTTCTTTGCACTTTCAGAATACCACACACTCCGGTTGCTTCTTTTCAGAATACCACACACTCCGGTTGCTTCTTTGCACTTTCAGAAGACCACGCACTCCAGTTGCTTCTTAACAGAATACCACACACTCTGGTTGCTTCTTTGCACTTTCAGAATACCACACATTCTGGTTGCTTCTTATCAGAATACCACACACTCCGATTGCTTCTTATCAGAATACCACACACTCTGGTTGCTTCTTTTCAGACTACCACACATCCCAGTTGCTTCTTTGCACTTTCAGAATACCACACACTCCGGTTGCTTCTTTGCACTTTCAGAATACCACACACTCCGGTTGCTTCTTTTCAGAATACCATGCACTCTGGTTGCTTCTGTTGAGAATACCACGCACTCTGGTTGCTTCTTTTCAGAATACCACGCACTCTGGTTGCTTCATTTCAGAATACCACACAGTTTGGTTGCTTCTTTGCACTTTCAGAATACCACACACTCCGGTTGCTTCTGTTCAGAATACCACGCACTCTGGTTGCTTCTGTTCAGAATACCACACACTCTGGTTGCTTCTTTTCAGAATACCACACACTCTGGTTGCTTCTTTTCAGAATACCACACACTCCGGTTGCTTCTTTTCAGAATACCTCACACTCCGGTTGCTTCTGTTCAGAATACCACGCACTCTGGTTGCTTCTTTTCAGAATACCACGCACTCCGGTTGCTTCTTTTCAGAATACCACACTCTCCGGTTGCTGCTTTGCACTTTCAGAAGACCACACACTCTGGTTGCTTCTTATCAGAATACCACACACTCCGGTTGCTTCTTATCAGAATACCACACACTCTGGTTGCTTCTTTTCAGACTACCACACACTCCGGTTGCTTCTTTGCACTTTCAGAATACCACACACTCTGGTTGCTTCTTTTCAGAATACCATGCACTCTGGTTGCTTCTGTTGAGAATACCACACACTCTGGTTGCTTCTTTTCAGAATACCATGCACTCTGGTTGCTTCTTTTCAGAATACCACACAGTTTGGTTGCTTCTTTGCACTTTCAGAATACCACACACTCCGGTTGCTTCTTTGTACTTTCAGAATACCACACACTCCAGTTGCTTCTTTGCACTTTCAGAAGACCACACACTCCGATTGCTTCTGTGCACCTTCAGAATACCACACACTCCGGGTGCTTCTTTTCAGAATACCACACAGTCTGGTTGCTTCTGTTGAGAATACCACGCACTCTGGTTGCTCCTTTTCAGAATACCACGCACTCTGGTTGCTTCTTTTCAGAATACCACACAGTTTGGTTGCTTCTTTGCACTTTCAGAATACCACACACTCCGGTTGCTTCTGTTCAAAATACCACACAGTCCGGTTGCTTCTGTTCAGAATACCACACACTCCGGTTGCTTCTTTGTACTTTCAGAATACCACACACTCCAGTTGCTTCTTTGCACTTTCAGAATACCACACACTCCGGTTGCTTCTTTTCAGAATACCATGCACTCTGGTTGCTTCTGTTGAGAATACTACGCACTCTGGTTGCTTCTTTTCAGAATACCACGCACTCTGGTTGCTTCATTTCAGAATACCACACAGTTTGGTTGCTTCTTTGCACTTTCAGTATACCACACACTCCGGTTGCTTCTGTTCAGAATACCACGCACTCTGGTTGCTTCTGTTCAGAATACCACACACTCTGGTTGCTTCTTTTCAGAATACCACACACTCTGGGTGCTTCTTTTCAGAATACCACACACTCCGGTTGCTTCTTTTCAGAATACCACACACTCCGGTTGCTTCTGTTCAGAATACCAAGCACTCTGGTTGCTTCTTTTCAGAATACCACGCACTCCGGTTGCTTCTTTTCAGAATACCACACTCTCCGGTTGCTGCTTTGCACTTTCAGAAGACCACACACTCTGGTTGCTTCTTATCAGAATACCACACACTCCGGTTGCTTCTTTGCACTTTCAGAATACCACACACTCCGGTTGCTTCTTATCAGAATACCACACACTCTGGTTGCTTCTTTTCAGACTACCACACACTCCGGTTGCTTCTTTGCACTTTCAGAATACCACACACTCTGGTTGCTTCTTTTCAGAATACCATGCACTCTGGTTGCTTCTGTTGAGAATACCACACACTCTGGTTGCTTCTTTTCAGAATACCACGCACTCTGGTTGCTTCTTTTCAGAATACCACACAGTTTGGTTGCTTCTTTGCACTTTCAGAATACCACACACTCCGGTTGCTTCTTTGTACTTTCAGAATACCACACACTCCAGTTGCTTCTTTGCACTTTCAGAAGACCACACACTCTGATTGCTTCTTTGCACCTTCAGAATACCACACACTCCGGGTGCTTCTATTCAGAATACCACACAGTCTGGTTGCTTTTTTTCAGAATACCACGCACTCTGGTTGCTTCTTTTCAGAATACCACACAGTTTGGTTGCTTCTTTGCACTTTCAGAATACCACACACTCCGGTTGCTTCTGTTCAGAATACCACACAGTCCGGTTGCTTCTGTTCAGAATACCACACACTCTGGTTGCTTCTTTTCAGAATACCACACACTTCGGTTGCTTCTGTTCAGAATACCACGCACTCTGGTTGCTTCTTTTCAGAATACCACACACTCCGGTTGCTTCTTTATCCAAGTATTGCTATGGTGCAGTTCCACGAAGGCCCAGCCGCAAGAGGTCCTGCTGCTCAGTATTGTGAAAGACCTGTACATGATATGCTGCTATGGACTCACAAATGTGCGCATTTCATTCACAAAATTATTTTCTACATACTGATTTCTTTCATAAGGAACTCCACAGTGAAGAGAGGATTCTTAGCTGCATTCATCTACTATGTTCTTTTTTCATGATGTCAAAGATACAGACGCTTGCCAGCACGTTGCGATCCTTTTACCATAGAAACGTCTTCTGGATGTTCTGGAGTGAACCTGGTGAATCATTCCAGAAATCACAAGAAGTTATTTAAGGGAGTAGTACATGCTTCAAAATATGTTCACTTGGGGACAAATTTATCAAAGGGTTCCAACCCTTAAATTTGATTTATCAAACCATGCAAGACCACCTTTCGTCGCCCTGCCTGGCTTCATAAATCTAGATGAGCGCAGCACAAATCGCTGCGTTGCGTTACTCTGTCCCATGGCGGCGTTCCATTGGTTGAATGTGGCTGTTCCCATCTACCCATCCCAGGATTTTGGCGCTTTCCCAGGTTTGGATTAAACAAAACCATTTAAAATAGGGTCCAAGGGATATATATTTTAAAGACCCACACCTGATTTTATCCCCAGCACCAACTGAATGTATAACACACGAAACACAGGGGGTCTAACAGCCGAATTTGAGAGGCTACACTGTCGATACTGAGTCAACAAGATCTCAAAATATCTTTATCGCACACACATAACGTATTAATAAAGATAAAGAAGTAAAAAAGGCTAACACTACATGCATAGAGGAGACCGGTACATCATCGATTATTCGTAAAATGGCTGATTAATCCACAACAGATTGTAAAGGGTTTCCATCAAATTAGACTCAATGATCAGTCCTATCATTTGGCCAAACCCATGTGCAAATGAGTCTGGTCCCCTGATCAGTGGGACACTCAGCTCCGCACCTTATTGTTGTATCAGGATTTGGTCCACCAAATACACAAACCGTCCATGATGACTGATCTTTTGATGGTAAAGTAAGAAGAAATAGTGCAACGAACAAAAAAGTGATTTAAAATAGGATGGAATGTCCTCCTTCTAAATACTTTATTCTACGGACTGGACACGCCTCCTCATTAAAAAATAGAACAGTGCAAAAGAAGACAATGACAATTATCTGTCTACATAAGGGCCAACATGTTTCTGCCTAACGGGTATTTAATCCCTTGGCATTCGTCAGGGCCTCTGCTCGTATAATAGTTGCACTCCTAATAGTGAAATATAGAATTCACCACCATCACCAAAAACAAATTATAATAAAACTGGTTTGAAACGGTACAACCTGTAACAACCATGGACATTAACCCTCCGATTCACAATGATTACTGTGAATTCTGTGAAGGAAAACGTTATACCATTATTGGTAGACCTGGGAATGTGTCAAAAGGCTACGCCACCCAGGTGAGGCGTAACGAGGAGAGATATCTTTATTTCTCTTTGTTATTCCCTCTTTCTGTGTGTGCTGCATTCTGCAGCAAACATAGAAAGAGGACTATGCCTCTCAGGATTGTTTTTCCTGCTAACAACGCAGGCACCCTTGCACCCTGATGCAAGGGTGCTTGCGTTGGCGCTAGGCAGCACCTTGCGCACCAGTGCTGGGAAATGACAGGAATGCGCAATATATTGTCAAATACAGCGCATTTGAGCCCTTTCCCTATCATACAGTGCAGCAAGGTGACTTGCGCTGCGCGTGCCCCTCGATGAGCACGTTTCCGGCAGTCAGTCTTCAAGATAAAGCTCTTGAGCTGCCTATCCAACGTAAGCAATCCATGGTACCGCTCGAGAGGGCTGCACTTGCTGGTACTGAATTAAGAGTGGTAAGAACAAAACTGACGGGATGCAGATAAAAGATGTGTAATTGCTGCTCCCGGTAACACGGAATAACGTGAGGTCTCTATATAGGTAAACACGGGTGGCTTTTACGAAAAGGGGCACGCCAGACTCAATGAAATGACTCCCTATCCACAGATTATTCTGTATATTTCTGTTCTCTGAGGACAGCCTCTCTGTCTCGTGTCACCTACAGAATATGTGCACCTCTAACCTTTTTGAAAATGAAACCGCAGCCGGTGAGTCAAAGTGTTGAACACGACATACGACAAATGTACCTTTCTCCCTCTTCTCATGCTTGAAAATTGATTGCTGCCAAAATCTGCAGCTTTGCAAACCTTCTGTTATCTCTCACCGGGTCCCCAAAAAACCCGCCCTCAAAACAGGAAAGGGGCATTGAGAGGAGCTGAAGGGACCGGTGTTTAGTGAAGGAGAGCTGGTTGTCCCTGACCTTTTCCTTCCTGCAGAGCTGACCAGAGAGTGTCCCAAGTGGTCAATGACTCAATAAGGAGCCGGGCAGCTCCTCGGCTGGCACCCACAGAAGTTTCTCAAATTTCAGGGTCCAGTATCTTGCACAGACGGCCGTGATCCTATTGTCAGCGTGAGGGCGAAGGACACTGGACAACCCACTGAACCAAGTAGCACCCGTGGGCACCTTTGCTTTAGGGGTAGAGTGGCACCAAAGCCTGCCACCAAGATACCCCAGGATCTAATAGGAGGGAGTGTAAGGACTCTCCTGAGCTCAGCTTGATGCTGCCCACAAGATGGAACCCTCCGACCTTGCCAGTGAGGTAAGATGCACCAACTGCCAGGCAGAGGGCGCTTGCTCTGCGGTACTTATGTATCCTTATTCACTCCTCTGGGTGGCAGGAAGTGACCTGGCTGGACACCTGCAGTCAGGGGCAATCCCGACCCTAATAGAAGAAATGTCACAAATACATCCCGAAGACCCAACACTTCATTCACAGCCGCCAAGGATTAGATTAGGCTAATTAGTCATTTGGCTAAAATAAAATAAAAATTAATACTTTTTAGCTGCGGCAAAACAGTGGTAACCACCAAAATTCTTTATTGTTTTCATAAAAATACCTATAAATTTGCTATTCATTTTAACATTTGCTATTAACAGCCTAATGGTCGTTATGAGTTATGGTTGGTTTTATACTGTAAACCTTTGATAATGTACTAAGACCTTGGTGTGTAGGGCCACACGTTGAATCTGCGTCCCTACAGGCAGGGTAAGGCGGTTGGTCTTAAGGCTCTGCAGTGGTGGTGGAAGGTCGTCCTGTGACTTCTGATGCTAGGACATGTGCCTGCACACCAGACTCCTGAGAGGCCTCGTGTAAAGTGACAGATGGAGTCAAATATGTGAAGGATTTGCAGACTGGTAGCCTCAAAGTAATAGAGGAAAGCTTCAGACAGGAAGTAATGCTCTGGACGAAATCGAACAGTTGATTAATTTCTGGCATCTGAGAATTTCCACTTCTCCATCCCCAATGATCACTGCCTTTGCCCCTGAGTGAGACAGTAAGGGGTTCCCACTGGTCTGTCCAGGAATGATGGACAACCCACTCATGAGATGGCAAGGGGTTCCCACTGGTCTGCCCAGGTTGATGGACAACCTATTCAGGAGATGGCATGTGGTTCCCACTGGTCTGTCCAGGGCAGATGGACAACCCATTCATAAGATGGCATGGGGTTCCCACTGGTCTGCCCAAGTCTGATGGACAACTCATTCAAGAGATGGCATGGGTTTCCCATTGGTCTTTTAGGGGCAGATGGACAACCCATTCATGAGATGGCATGGGTTTCCCACTGGTCTGTCCAGGGCAGATGGACAACCCATTCATGAGATGGAATGGGGTTCCCACTGGTCTGCCAAGTCTGATGGACAACTCATTCAAGAGATGGCATGGGTTTCCCATTGGTCTTTTAGGGGCAGATGGGCAACCCATCCATGAGATGGCATGGGTTTCCCACTGGTCTGTCCAGGGCAGATGGACAACCCATTCATGAGATGGAATGGGGTTCCCACTGGTCTGCCAAGTCTGATGGACAACTCATTCAAGAGATGGCATGGGTTTCCCATTGGTCTTTTAGGGGCAGATGGGCAACCCATCCATGAGATGGCATAGGTTCCCACTGGTCTGCCCAAGTCTGATGGCCAACCCATTCATGAGATGGCATGGGGTCCCCACTGGCCTTCCCAGGTCTGATGGACAACCTATTCATGAGATGGCATGGGGTCCCCACTGGTCTGTCCAGGGCAGATGGACAACCCATTCATGAGATGGCATGGGGTTCCCACTGGTCTGTCCAGGGCTGATGGACAACCCATTCATGAGACGGTATGAGGTTTCCTATAGGTCATCTCAGGTGGATGTCCTTCCCCCTTTGGATCCCTCTGACCACCCTGCAAGCAGAAAGAGATAAAAACATTCTTAGGGCCACATGTATCAAACAATTTCGTATTCACAAACGGTGCAAATTGGGAATTTTGGCCGTTTGTGAATGCAAATCGCCCTTTAAGATATATGAAAGGCTCTGCAGTCGCAAATTTAGGTAATCACAATTTGTTGCGACTACCTAAAATTGCAAATGCAGTTAGGGAATCACAATTTGCGATTCTGTAAGCACCTGTAACAAGCATTTTTTAAATGCAAACTGTACATTTAGGAAATGCTATTACCATCGACTCCAAGTCGATGGTAACCATGTGTAATTTTTGAAACATGCACAATAATGCATTTTGTCAAAGTGCCATGTAGCACACACATGCCCCTGCATGTGTGCGCTGTACATGTGCATATTGGAGTGCTTCGGGGGGTCCTAGGCCCCTGGGTTCCCTTGGTTTTGCATTACCTAATTTGCGATTACCAATTAGGTAATTGCAAATAAGCTAATGCAAAACCATTCGCACCTGTGGGCCATAGGAACGAATGGAGTAGGATTCCCTAATTGCGATTCCCTAATTGCGATTGCGAATCTTTAGGAATCGCTATAAGGTAATCGGTATTTTCTTATTTACCCTTTTGCATTCCTTAAATAGCGATTACATAGAATTCACTTTTTAAAGAATGCCAAATGGATTTTTGACACATGTGGCCCCTAGTCTTCGAATGCAGTACGGTAAAGAAAGTCTGTTGATGGGGCGTCTTCCATTGAGCTGCGTTGCAAGTCGGGAAAGTTGGCAGACTTCAGGTTTTCCTGGAAAGGTATTGCATTATGAGTCCTCACACCAAACTCCCATGATGCCCCAGTCATCTCCATCTTGAATGGGTGGAATGCTGTAGACATATCAGATGGCCAGCTGGCCTCTGGAGCCAAGAGGTCAAATGTACTCGTTAGCGAGGCCTACCTCTTCCATCACAGGCTGTCAGATAGGAGTCCAGCACACTCAGGCTCCACCCATTCGGGTGCCTGGGTCACGTGGGCCATACATTAAAGGGTGAGCACCCATGCATTGCTTATTTCTCGGTCCTGCTTGATCTGGATGATGCTGATAAGAGGTAGTGATGTGGTGGTCAGACCTCGCCGACCAGCCAAGGATACCGGGTTCAGCTGGTTGATGCTGTCTGGGTGACCCGCAGGTCGCCCCTTCAAACAGGCGGAAAATAAGTGAGCTGCGAGGACAGGTAAAGGTGGGTGGAGCCTCTAAACATGGAACTACCCAGATTTGGGGGTCTCAAGAGGCCGTTCATTGGGAGCCCATGCCTGTATTCATTAATTTTGAGTGTCCTCAGTGCTTGAGAGACTCCTAGGGTGTGATCAACACACAGAAGATGTTGTATGTCCCAATATGAAGAATAGAAAGATGAAGTATATATGTAAGTGAGCATAGATGGAGTCTTCGAGTCCCACATCCTCCTCCCTTGAACGTGTAGCAGAAGTCCTTGCCTTGTTGCAGATAGATGGAACGAACAAGCCGCTCCTTGTGTGACAGGTTCTCTCCGAGGTACCTCTCTTGTTCGTCTTCTGACCTCTCACTCTTTGTGAGACAGGGTCTCTTCGAGGTACCTCTCTTGTTCATCTTCTGACCTCTCGCTCTGTGCGACAGGGTCTCTTCGAGGTACCTCTCTTGTTCATCTTCTGACCTCTCCATCTTTGTGCGACAGGGTCTCTTCGAGGTACCTCTCTTGTTCGTCTTCTGACCTCTCACTCTTTGTGAGACAGGGTCTCTTCGAGGTACCTCTCTTGTTCATCTTCTGACCTCTCGCTCTGTGCGACAGGGTCTCTTCGAGGTACCTCTCTTGTTCATCTTCTGACCTCTCCATCTTTGTGCGACAGGGTCTCTTCGAGGTACCTCTCTTGTTCGTCTTCTGACCTCTCACTCTTTGTGAGACAGGGTCTCTTCGAGGTACCTCTCTTGTTCGTCTTCTGACCTCTCACTCTTTGTGAGACAGGGTCTCTTCGAGGTACCTCTCTTGTTCATCTTCTGACCTCTCGCTCTGTGCGACAGGGTCTCTTAGAGGTACCTCTCTTGTTCATCTTCTGACCTCTCGCTCTGTGCGACAGGGTCTCTTCGAGGTACCTCTCTTGTTCATCTTCTGACCTCTCCATCTTTGTGCGACAGGGTCTCTTCGAGGTACCTCTCTTGTTCGTCTTCTGACCTCTCCATCTTTGTGCGACAGGGTCTCTTCGAGGTACCTCTCTTGTTCGTCTTCTGACCTCTCACTTCTTGTCTTCCAGAGATCTGAAGCAGATGGGCATCACTCTACCAGGGCACCAGAAGAGAATCCTCTGCAGCATACAAGGGTTCCAGGAGTGACCAGTGTTTGCCCCTCAAGACTACCAGCTCCAGCCTAACACCGCCGCCAGCGCATCAGGACTTGGGGAATGGGGCCTCCTACTCATCGGTACCCGCTGTACACCACCTCCAGTCAGTCAGTGCATGCCCAATGCAGCTTCGAGCCCAGCCGCACATGAGCCTGTCCGTACAAGCGCGATGGCACATTCTGCCCGTCAGTACCAGCTCAATGCCACCTCAAGCCTTATCCGAAGAAGCCTACCTCTCCACAAGTCCTTCATTACCAGCCCCACACACCTCATGCCCCTCAGTACCAACCATAAGTCACCTGGAGCCTGACAGTGCCAACCCAACTCCACCTTCAGCTGCCAGTACCAGTCCAATAACAACTCACTGCAGCCGCAGACAAGACTGAGAGGCATGTGGGTTTGAGAGGGGCTCACAACAAACCAGTTTCATAGTATGTCCTAAGTATACATTTCTTCCTGTGTCAGTACACACTGAGGCTGTGCAGGGGCTTTGTCCAATGAGCAGTGAATGAACAAATATGGATTCCAGGGGGTGGCAAGCCCGGTCAAAATCTGGCCCACTACACTTGTCAACATGCATCTGTCTCGCCTGCCTGAGACACCACAAGGTTGAAGGTTTCATGGGCTCTGCGGCTGAAACCCCAGTGCTTCAGCCAATGGGGAGGAGGCTTTCATGAAGTGGCTCTGCTCCCCCTTTCCCATTGGCCAAAGACTGTCACATGCTTTGTAACATTTTCCCCTAATTGATTTGTTTTATGAAAGTCTATTTTTTATATTTTTACTGACCACTTCAAGATCTTGGAATACATATATGAAACTGTAAGTGCCATTCAAGTGTGTACATAACCTGTAAATAAATGAAGTCTTTGAACTAACATGTCTCCTAAGAAGAGTTTGGGAGAGTGTCAGCCTCCAGGGAGAGGACAGATGCGGTGGGAAGGAGGTCGATAGACTAACTTATAGATAAACAGAACGAAGGAAGAAATGTTTACATCTGCTAGAGACCTGTGCTGAGGGGCTGCTGCCTCTTGGACTACTCTTTTCTCTTCTAGTGCTTTTCATTTGTGAGGGCCAGGTCACATGGGGCAGCCATCTTTAAGTGGGGTTTTTCACTCTGAGTAGTAATGTCAGGATTAGCTTTCTCTCTCTTGTCTCCATGCAGGGTGAAACAAGTATATCAGGCGTAAATTTTTACCACGAGCCGGTAATGCTTATAAAACGTTGAACCGGTCTTTTCTCGTGAATGCATGTGGCACCAAAAAGGAGGTGTGCAAGGGGGAGACTTCCTGCACGGGATGTGGGGGTTACAGAAATGATCAGATGCCTCATCCATTTAAAATTTCTTCCCTGCCGTGGAGGCGGTATGAGGGGCCATCCTTCCTCCCCCTGAATTGTAGACTCCACAACTAGAGTGAAATTTGTGTGAGATGAACAACACGCAGATGCCACAACAAGGGCTTCTCAAATTCATGGGAAGATGGGTGCAACGGTTCCCTGAGGAGCGACGAGGCAGGTCCTAAGGGTCAAGCTGTGCTGACTGACGAGGGGCTTTGTACAGGGGAGCAGTGGTAGAATTCAGCACTACGGAGAGGGAAGATGGGCAAGGCTCTTCATCTCAAGTGTTTGCACAGTGCTTGGAAGTGCCCGGCTGGCTGCTGGAGGAATCCGTGCTTCCAGAAGGAACATGGGCTTTGCAGCATGAATCCTTTTCTGGATTCACATGCTGTGCATTATTTCACCATCTAGTGGTTGGGTCCGGAATAGTCTTAGCTTGTTGTTTTTTTTGCTTTTGGCGTCATCAACCACCATTTGGTGCTAGGTCCATCCCTTGTGTGACGTCAGGCGGCGCCCCGGAAGTTCCTGTGCGGGGTAACCATCTTCAGAGTCTTTTTTCCATCATTGGGTTTGGAAGCAAAGGGAGACCCTCCACAAGATTTGGTGGCGCTGGGAGGCAAGATGGTCGACTGACCTCACGCTGTGCCGCTGCTGCCCTTCCCCTCCGCCACCCCACTGAAATAAAGAGATCTGTGTACTCACCTCATGGCGTGTCATGCGGCTGCTGAACTTCGGGATCCCGCTGCGTGAGAGATTGATCGTCACAGCTCTACGGTGGCTCCTCCGGAGCATCCGCTGTTACACTGATGGGCCGCGGGAGCTCTCTCATCACTCGCGCCGGGTCATGGCTCCGAGACCCGACAAAGGAGACAAGGCAATCAAAGGGGGGCCAAAGGACTCCGCTCATGTCATGGCCGGTTCTGGAGTGGCCCCCAATGTTAAAACGACGGTGAACGCTGGTATGGTTTCGGGACGGCGTGGAGGCCGGATGGGAAGAACGAATGGCGGATTTAAAGATGTTAGTGCTATCGGAGGGGCTCGATCGCGGACTGCAGCAACCGGCACTCTGAGGCAATCGGCAGTCACCGAGGCATTTTCATCACCCAGTGCCCCACCTGCCTTTGCAAAAAATATTAAAGAAACCTCCAACGACTTGATTCCAGCAGGAGCTGCGGAAACTGTCCTGCCTGAGTCAGCTCAGCTAAACCTGGCTACAGGGCTGGAAGCATCATCTGGACCGGAACAGCAGCAGGAACCCGGCTTGGATCTACAAAATGAAAGCCTACAGGTAGATTCTGGCCCTTGTAGGAAGGAAAGCAACTTATCTGAAACTATGATCCCTGTACTTAAAAGTAATAATGGTGGCTCAACAGATTTGGTGGAATCATATGGGATCCATGTGGGGCTCCAGGAGATGAGCAGAGCAGTGCCGTCAGGAATATGTCAGAATAATACTGACACTGCTGACATTCAAGGAGGGCTTGCTAGTATAATGGGCGACGCTACTAATGCCTCCGATAGTGACTCCATCAAAATGCTCCGACTCCTGGCTACAATATCGCTTGGCTCCCCCGAGGGGGATATATTTTACTCGCTTAATGACTATTCTGATCCGGATTCACTAGTTTCCAACGAATCAAGCATTTCCAGCGGTACGGACTCTGGGGAATCACTCACAGTACAGAAAGGCCACTTTAATAAATCAGCCTTATTAAAGCGAAGAACTAGAACTAGAACTAAAATAAGCCCTATCTGGAATGGGACTATTCCGCCACAAGTATGGTGTATGACAATATGGGGTCTGTAGCAGAGGATGGCTCAGCTGCACCCCCGGCTCCCGCTGCCCCCCCTTCTCTGGAACTAATATATTACACTCTAAAACAAATACAGGGTGAGGCCAGAATTGAAAGTAGGCAGGCGCTACAAGCAACAAAAAAATGACAGGCTTCAATACGCAAGGCAAATACATTTTGCACCGAAATGGCCGAAAGGGTCACTCAAGTGGAGGACAGGACAGTGGCTCTGGAGGAAGCAGTTGATAAATTACAAGAGTCCAAGGGGCAGTAGGAAAAGCAGGCAATGGATGTGTGCTGGAAGCTTGAGGATTTTGAAAATCGTCAAAGAAGAAACAACGTTCGACTATTGGGAATCGCGGAAAATGCGGAAGGGGGAACATAATGTCCTTTGTTATCTCCCTACTAAAAGGCACACTCCCGGAACTCGCCCAGTGGAACTGGGAGATGGAGGTTCAGCGGGCTCACCGCTTCCCAATTACCCTGAAATGAAACTATCCAGCCGGGCAAGAAGAGCGCCCCAGAGCAATTTTGATATATGTTGGAAATTTCCTGCTCCGCCAAGCCATAATAGATATGGCCAGACCAGACGCTAAGAGGACTTTTGATGGGCACATTTTTTTTGCCCGCCCAGATTTTTGCCATGCCACTGTGGAGCGCCGATGGAGACTTCGCCAAATGATAACCGCATTTCAGGGCCAGGGCTGTGAAGCGTATCTGCTTTTCCCCGCTCGGCTGAAGGTTATTGCTAATGGTCGTGTATATATGTTTTTTTCTGAAGTCAAGGCCCAAGATTTCTTGACAGATTTGAAACTGGCAAAAGAGAAAGGGAGGAGCGTTGATACGTGATATTTTTTATGAATAGTTGAAAATGCCAAAAATAAGTTAGATGGTATGAGTGATATTCAAAGGACAGAGCAGATTAGCTTTTAGATTAGCCTTTAATTTGCCGCACGATGTATTCCTGTGCTTTCTTTATGTTTTGTGGGTATAGGGTCTCAAAATGGATTTTTCTGCTTTATTACACATAAGGGGGCGGGGAGGGACAGTTCAGGCTGTGAGATCGGCCGCCACATATAGGTCTTGTCAGACCTATTTGCCTGTTTGGGTAGTGGGGGGGGTTTCAGGTGGGGGTGTTGGGTGGGTTGACACAAGGGGGTGGTTGGGGCATGGAGGTGGGTAAAACATGGCACAGTAAAGTACAATGTAAGTGGGACCAAAACCTCAAAGATTTTAGATATTTCGGACAGATTATTTACAGAAGAGAAGAGGAGATTAAGACGGTGTTAAGAGAAAAGATAAACAGTAAGATCATGATGAAGGATAGGTATCTTAAACTGTTTTATGGGATCATTAAAGCTTAGAGTTATAACTATCAATATTTGTGGGCTCAACGAACAAGCTAAACGACAAAGGGCGGCAATCTTATTGAAAGCTATGAGTGCTGATATCTTATGTATACAGGAGACTCACATAGAAGGTACGCGGAGCGGAGTTCTCGAACAGCTCGGATTTAGGTTACTGGTTGCTACAAAGCAAGGCACACGGACAAGAGGAGTAGCTATTCTAACCCGACGGAGTGATATTATTGTTAAAGGAAACTATCAGATAAATGGGGCCGCTGGGCAATAATAGAATGTGCGTTCGGCAGAGAAGTCTTTACTGTATGCTCATTGTATGGCTCGACCGCTGATGAACCAGAAGTCTTGGAGTACTTAGACATCGGACTAGCAAATTGGCCTACACCTTTAATAGTTTGTGGTGATTTTAATATTAATGGACTGGGGGGGGGGCAATGGGGTAGGGGGGGAGATATCTATTCCGGGCGAAAAAAAAGGGTCTTCAAGGCACTGACTAATATGGTTAGCAACCATGGCCTTATTGATTTATGGTTTCATGTAAAACTAAATGATCCAGGGAGTACGTTTTTTTCTGCTCCACATAAGGCAGTTTTTAGACTTGATTATTTTTTTATGTTCGAGGCATATGAGCTGCAGATTACACACTTTTGCATAGATCGCCATCTGGTTTTGGGCCCGGATGTTTGCAGTTTGTTTTTCCTCTTGGAAAGTCTTTGGAAGTCACGAGGTCGGTGACTCCTCCTTTGGATGGTATTGCGCATGGGCTTCGGCTCCATCCTCAGATTGTTTTTTTCCGTCATCGGGCTCGGATGTAATCTTCGCGCTCCGGTTCCGAACAGCTTCCAGTTCGACGATCGACGCGCAATCCTCACCCCAAATCGCGGTATTGTTTCGATCACGATCTCTCCACTCGACGCGCCTTCTCATCGGCACAGACCTTCGGTTCCAGTCGTCGACGGCGGCCTTCCGGCCTACCCAAGCTCCGGTCCTGGCTCATGGAAAGGACTCCATTTAAAAAGTGCCCTCGATGTGGGTCCAAATTCCCCCACACCGATCTTCACGAGGTATGCAATCTCTGCCTCTCCCCGGAACACGAGGCTCGAGACTTTCCGGCGTGTAAGTCTTTCCGATCCAAAAAGACTATTCGGGACCGAAGAGCCAGAAGAAACATGGCACACTCCTCCACGCCGATCCCGGAGGACATCTTCGGAGAAGGCGTCGACGCTCCAGAACAGCATCGCACCGAAGAGGACCTCGTCAGCACCTCCGAGGCCGACGACTCAGATGTGGAGGACATCACTCCGGCGCAGAGGGTCGTGAGTACCAATCTACCCCCACACCCTCGCCGGCACCACAAAAGGCTTCGGTTACGCCTTCGCCTCCAGGCCTAGGCAAGACCAGAGACACTGCTTCACACACCGCACCTTCGGGCCCGGTAAAGAAGCCAAGTAAGCCTTCCGGCGGCTCGGGCTCGAGCCAGCCTACCAGCGGTGCCGATAAACACGCTTCGGCACCGAAAAACAAACATGCCTCCACCTTGACACCGAGCTCCGCACCGAAGCCCTCGGGGTCGAAACCCAGCTCTTCGGTACCGACCAAAGCACACAAGGCCACCGGCACCGACACTTCGAAGCCGAAACCCATCTCGGCGCCGACCAAGCGACCGGAGGTTCCTAAGCCGGGGTCCAAGCCAACCAGTACAGAAAAACCTAAAAAGCCGACGCCTCCGGCGCCGAAGGACCAAACAACCCCACCGGAACTATTTACACCGGATCCCTTGCAAAAGACTCTCACCAAGGATCCAAAAACTGAACATTTGACACTCTCTGCCAAAAAGAGAGATTTGGAGAAGCCTGCTCCGCCTCCACCTCCAAAGAGGAAGGACTGTGCTACCTCTCCTTTCAGAATACCTTCCCCACCTCCACCACCTCCTCCACCATCTCCACCTCCACCCCCCCCCCCCGCCTTCTCCTCCCCCACCTCATCGTTCTCCCACCCCGTCTCCAGACGATGATGATCAGTGGGACCCATATTATGATATAGGGGATGTGCCCCAGGACCTACCCATAGGGGACCCCACCCCTACAGGATCCCCAGACCCATGGGACGATTACAATATCCCTGATATCCCCAACGTCCCACAGGATGATCTTTACCGTTCCAGACCATCTCCACCGGAAGACTCATTGGGGTTCAACCATCTTCTACAGAGGGCGGCACATTATCACGGGGTAGACTTGCATACCGACCCCGTGGAGGAGGACTTCCTCCTAGACACATTTGATACCACACATAGGTCTACCTCCATATTACCCATGCTCAAAGGGGTGGTAAAGCATGCGCCAGAAGTTTTTAAAGACCTAGTTAGAGCCAGGGTCATTAAACCGCGCATTGAAAAAAAATACAAATCTGCCCCCACAGATCCCCCCTACATCAGAGGGCCAGCACCACTAGATTCTCTAGTAGTATCTACCGCACGTAAAAGGGCAAACTCACAAGCGTCAGGTGAAGCACCACCACCTGACAAAGAATCGAAACTACTGGATGCATCAGGCAAACGTACAGCATCCCAAGCGGCCAACATATGGCGTATAGCCAATACTCAAGCGCTACTGTCCATATATGACAGGGCCCATTATGACGAGTTAGAAAGCATGATGCACCATCTCCCTGACAAATATAAGGCTAGGGCCAATGAGTTAATTCAGGAGGATAAAACCATCACAAATACCTCCATACGTTGCGCCCTAGATGCAGCGGACACAGCCTCAAGGGCCATCAATACCAGCGTCCTCCTCCGTCGCCATGCTTGGCTAAGGATATCTGGGTTTAAGCCAGAAGTACAAGCCTCCATCCTTAACCATCCTTTTGACCAAGAGCATCTATTTGGCCCAAAGGTGGATGAGGCATTAGAAAAAAAAATGAAAAAGGATACTGATACGGCATAATCCATGGGAGCCTTACAGTCACATCCACCCAGATGCTCCTTTCGCCGCTCTTCCTTTCGGACTACATCCAGAGGCCATTCCTCAGACACAGCGTCCACGTCATACAAATCCCCTACTCAGACCACCTTTACAAGTGGTTATCAAAGAGGCGGCTACAGGGTTAACAACAACAAGGGCAGAGGCAAAACAAACACCGCCCGCTCTGCCACACCGCCTACCCAATGACTTTCCCCCGCTCCCCCCAGACCATCCCACTCCGGTCGGGGGCAGACTCCAAAATTTCCTTCCTGTCTGGGCGACCATCACCTCAGACAAATGGGTGACACAGATAATTTGGTCAGGCTACTGCCTAGAACTAAAATCTACCCCCCCAAACATTCCACCCAAACAGCGCCCAATGTCACAACAACATTTAATACTACTAAAGCAGGAGGTAATCTCCCTCCTACAAAAACAGGCAATAGAACACGTTCCTGTCAACCAACAAAATATGGGGGTCTACTCCCTATATTTTCTCATACCAAAAAGGGACGAGACTCTACGACCCATTCTAGATCTCCAGCCCCTAAACACATACATACACTCAGACCAGTTTCATATGGTAACGCTTCAGCAGGTACTTCCGCTCCTCTCGCAAAACGACTTCCTCACAACTTTGGACCTAAAAGACGCTTACTTCCACATTCCAGTGCACCACGCTCACAGAAAGTACCTCAGATTTGTAGTGGACGGACAACACTACCAATTCAAAGTGCTCCCATTCGGAGTCACAAAAGCGCCACGAGTATTCACCAAGTGCCTAGCAGTGGTGGCAGCACACTTGAGAAGACAACACATTCACATCTTCCCATACCTAGACGACTGGCTGATAAAAGCCAGTTCATACAATCAGTGTGTACAACACACCTCCACCACAATCCAACTACTTCACCAACTGGGCTTCACGGTCAACCACGAAATGTCCCATCTACAACCATCCCACATAAAACAATACCTTGGTGCCACCATAGACACCTCAAAAGCGCTAGCCTACCCCAATCCAGCCAGGATTGCAAGCATACAGCTCTACGTGCAAAATTCATAGCACAACACTCCCTTCCAGCTCAAGTGTTCATGCAATTAATAGGGATGATGGCCTCTTGCATTTTCATAGTACCTCACGCAAGACTCCAGATGCGTCCTCTCCAAGAGTGCTTAGCGCACCAGTGGAACCAGGCCCAGGGTCAACTGACAGATCTGGTAGACGGTCGCACCCATCGCTGTCTGCAGTGGTGGAACACCACAACCCTTTCCAAAGGTCGACCGTTCCTGGACGCATCGCTCTCCGGCTGGGGAGCTCACCTATTACATCTCACCATGCAGGGCACAGGGACACCTCAACAGAAGTTACTCCATATCAACCATCTGGAGTTACTAGCAATCTTCTTAGCCCTAAAATCTTTTCAAACACAGATTTCAGGCAAGGCAGTCCTGATCCGCACAGACATGACAGCCATGTATTATATCCAAAAACAAGGCGGCACACACTCTCCACAGCTCTCTCAGCTAGCACAGAGCATATGGAGATGGGCCATACCCCACAAAATCTTTCTCCTAGCTCAGCATGTCCCAGGAATCCAAAACACTATGGCAGATCTACTCAGCAGACAAACACAACAAATCCACGAGTGGGAACTCCACCCACAAGTTCTACACCCGTACTATCAAATGTGGGGGCATCCACAGATAGACCTCTTCGCCACCCATGAAAACACCAAATGCCCAAGCTTCGCCGCCAGATACCCACACCCATTGTCCAAAGGAAATGCGATATGGATGAACTGGTCAGGCAGATTTGCGTACGCTTTTTTGCCTCTCCCACTCATTCCATTAGTGGTGCGCAAACTACAACACTCCCTCACACTAATCCTAGTAGCTCCAACATGGGCCAGACAACCGTGGTACACCACACTGCTGGAACTATCTGTAGAGCCGCACCAAAAACTACACCTCTCCCCAGACCTCTTAACCCAGAACCATGGAGAGATCAGACACCCGGACCCAGCTCAACTCAACCTTGCGATCTGGCTCCTGAAATCCTAGAATTCGGGTACTTAAATCTTCCCCCTGACTGTATGAACGTCATCAGAGAAGCTAGACGACCTACCACTAGAGCGTGCTACGCCGCCAAGTGGAAACGCTTTGTTGTCTATTGCCATAACAACCACATCAATCCCCTGGACGTGTCCATTCAACACATCATAGGCTATTTACTCCACCTACAAAGGTGCAATCTAGCCTACACGTCCATTAGACTGCACCTCGCAGCTATTGCAGCTTACCTACAAAACAGGCAACATCTCTCACTCTTTCAAGTACCTGCCATTAAAGCCTTCATGGAAGGCCTTAAAAGGATAATTACCCCTAGAGTACCATCCTCACCTGTGTGGAATTAAATATAGTTCTCACAAGGCTAATGGGGCCTCCCTTAGAAACTCTGCACAAATGTGAACTACAATTCCTAACATGGAAAACTGCTTTTCTTGTAGCCATCACTTCTCTTAGAAGGGTCAGTGAGATACAAGCACTTACCATTCAAGAACCCTTTCTCCAAATGCATCATAATAAGGTTGTTCTCCGCACCAACCCAAAATTCCTCCCTAAAGTCATTTCCCCTTTTCACCTAAACCAATCTGTAGAACTACCAGTATTTTTCTCGCAAACACAGACCGTTGCAGAAAGGGCTCTTCACACACTAGATGTCAAACGAGCCTTACTCTACTACATCGAGAGAACACAACCTTTCCGTAAGACCAAACAACTGTTTGTCTCTTTCTCTCCACCACACAAGGGCAACCCCATCTCCAAATCAGGGATAGCTAGGTGGATTGTAAAATGCATTCAAATCTGCTACCACAAAGCAAAGCGAACGCTATCTGTTCCCCCTAAAGCCCATTCTACACGAAAAATAGGGGCTTCCATGGCATTCTTAGGGAACATCCCATTAGATGATATCTGCAAAGCAGCTACATGGTCAACACCGCACACTTTCACTAAACACTACTGTGTAGATGTGCAAGCTAAGCAACAAGCTAGTGTGGGCCAGGCTGTACTCAAAACATTATTTCAAACTACTGCAACAGATACGGGCGGTCGCCGCTAAGGTTGGGAACTGCTATATAATCTATATATGCAAAAGTGTGTAATCTGCAGCTCATATGCCTCGAACGGAATATGCTACTTACCAGTATGCATCTGTTCTTGGCATGTCGAGCTGCAGATCTACACACGCCCACCCGCCTCCCCGGCTACCTGTATCTGTTCCAGTTTATCTTATTTAGATACACACACATGGGTTTCTTCACTGTTCGCTCCATCTTTCCCTGCTGGCGAAAAACAATCTGAGGATGGAGCCGAAGCCCATGCGCACTATCAGCCAAAGGAGGAGTCACCGACCTCGTGACTTCCAAAGACTTTCCAAGAGTAAAAACAAACTGCAAACATCCGGGCCCAACACCAGATGGCGATCTATGCAAAAGTGTGTAGATCTGCAGCTCTACATGCCAAGAACAGATGCATACTGGTAAGTAGCATATTCCTTCTCATTCACTTGCACATCGGGCAGGGATAGAAAAGTATCCTAGGGTAATCTTTGATCATAACCCCTTGGCCCTTACTCTTGCTTTCTCTGGCAGTCTGCGTAGCGAGCGGATATGGACCTTTGAAAGAGGGCTTTTAATAGATCCTGAATATGTCTCTCGTATGAAGGGATGGATTACCTCATATTGGGATATGAATAGATATAGTACAAGCTCTGGGAAGGTGTGGGATGCCTTTAAGGAGGTATTAGAGGGGAGACGCTTAGCTTCACCCTCTCTCGACAAAAGAAGGAAGCATGTCGGACGGAAGCATTGCATAAATCTCTAGTTAGGAGTGAGGAGGAATTGGCAACTGCAGTAGGCGCTGGTTTATCTCTAAAGGATATCTTACTCCGGCTGGCGTGGGCCAAGGCAGAAATAGGAGATCAAGCTGCCTTAAAGGCAGCCGAGCTTTTTTTAAATAAGAGGGAACATTGCTATGAATTTAGTGATAGAATTGGCCTTACGCTGGCAGCCAGACTCAGACAAAGGAGTGTTCAGAGCGAAATAAATGAGATCACAGATGAGAGCGGGAATTTAGTTAAGGATCCATTTAAGATTCAAGGAGTATTTTTGCGATTTTATCAGCGACTATATGGGGCTGAACCTCCGGTTCAGAAGGAATTAATATTAGGTTATCTTAATAGTATACCACTATCTCGTATTAATGATGAGGCTAGATTGGGACTTGAAACTATTCTGACATACGAAGAGGTATACTGCGCCTTGAATAGTCTCCCTCCATGCAAGGCCTCCGGTCCTGATCAGATTCCTCTGGAATTTTATCAAACTTTCTGGGATGAAATCGGACCTGTATTGGTGGATACGATCTGCCTAGCACAACTTGGGAGCTCTGTCCCCGATTCCTGGTCGGGAGCTGATATTATATTTTTAAAAAAGGGTAAACCACCCTTAGAGCCCGGATCTTATCGACCCATCACTTTAATAAACTGTGATGTAAAGATTATGTCTAAAGCTTTGGCTACTAGATTAAATTCCATAATAATGAAAGTAATCCATCCATTTCAACACGGATTTATCCCTGGAAGAGGGACTAGCCAACATATCCGTCGGGCAATAACTTTATTCGATGCAGCAGAAATCTCCGGTGATCCTATGGCTATGCTCCTTCTGGACGCCGAGAAGGCTTTCGATAGGGTCTCCTGGGACTATCTATGGCAGGCTATGAATTGGTTTGGAATTGGGCCAGGGTTTACAAAAGCTATTCGCACCATGTATAATGCACCCATAGCTCGCCTCAGAGTCAATGGGAAATATTCTCACCACTTTCCGATTATGCGGGGTACTAGGCAGGGCTGCCCCTGCTCACCCCTATTATTTGCCATTTATATTGATCCTCTAATCCGGCAGTTTATGGCATGCCGTGAGATTGAGCCTGCTATTTATCATGAGGAATCTACAAAAGTCTTAGCATACGCTGATGACGTTGCTTTAGTCATCCCCAACCCAGTAGCAGCAATGGCAGCAGTTGAGGAAATTGCTCTAGCCTTCGGCTCAATTTCCGGATATGCCCTAAATAAACAGAAAGCGCAGATTGTCGTGAATAGGGAAATAAGACGCTCAGATTCACGGATGACAGATTCAGCGATATATCTTGGGATTACTATTACTTCAGATTTGAATAATTTAGTGGCTACTAATATTGATCCCATTATTCGGAAGGCCAACATAGATTTTGATAAATTTCACAATCTACACCTGACACTGGTTGGCCGCTGTAACGTGATAAAAAATGGTACTCTTACCAAAGATATTGTACCTGTTTAGAACAATACCCTTGGAATTTGAGAAAAAATGGTTTATTGCATTGGACAATTTGGCTAACAGATTTATTTGGGCTCACGGTAAAACCCGGAGGGCCCTACGTTTTATGACTCTACCCCAATCAAGGGGTGGCTGGGCTGTTCCAGACTTTAAACTATATTATTGGGCTGCCGCTTTTCAATATATGGCTGGAATACTTGGTGGAAATCCCAAAAATTTTAATTTGGAAGGCAAGATCTCAGATGTATATATACTCCTGGTGGGGGAAGATGCCAAAAACTGCCTTAGGAGATTTAGTGAGCCGAGCTATTTTAAGCGAACCAAGTTTAAAACTCTTCAGGCTGCGTTTAAAATCTGGTCTATTTTAAAAAAAAGGTTGGCTTAGGGAGGTTAAATTACTACACACAAATGAGTGGTAACCCAACACTCCCAGAAATCTTCTCAGATCAAACTATGGCATTTTGGGTGGGACGTGGCCTCTCAAAAGTTGGGGATTTATTAGGCACTGATGGAATCTATCAGTTTAAGGATATTCAAGATAAATATGGAATTGGGGCGGGGAATTTTTTTCAATATCTCCAGCTCAGAAGTTACCCGAGTAAAAAGCTAGGTGGACCTAACGGGTTAGATAAGGTAAAAACTATGGAAGTTATAAGAAGTGGGGATGGTTGCACTATTAAAGGAATATATAGGGAACTTTTGGCACTTAAACAAGATGATCTAGAGAAACATGCTGGAAAATGGGAAGATAGGCTGGGCACTGATCCGGACAACTTCTTTCAGTCGCTGGAGCTGGGACAGACAGTATTATCCTCTGCGGGGCTTCAGGCTCAACATTATAAAACAGTATTTTTCCTGTACTACACTTCGGCAAAAATCTCACAATGGGGGGGGTGGCAGCAGGGAATCACGTGTCCACGCTGCGATTCCGTACGGGCTGATTTAGATCATATGTTTTCAGCCTGCCCCCGATTAGATATGCTAAAAAAGGCAATTTTGACCTTTCTCGAGTCCAACTTGGGTCTTCGGATTAAGTTAACTTCATCTTTAATTCTGCTGGGGGTCGATAACACCCAGGGACATACCATGTCTCTCCGCTTTCTCTTTATTGCTATGGCAGTTTTACGAATCTGTGTTGCTTCAACCTGGCTAGATCCAGTTGCCCCTACATTTAATTTATGGCTGGCCCGGCTTCTCTCTGTATTTAATCTTGAGAAGGGAATATACGAGAAAAAAGGCAAGAAAGGAAATCTCTCGGTAGACATATCTGGGCACCTCTATATAGTTGGCGGGAGTCCTAGGTTAAAAATAGATTTCTGATTGTTCCAATGGAATGGAGCCCATATGCTGCCAATTCATATAATTTTTTATTTTTTTTTATTTTCCGCTACAAAAATATTTATCTCATATTCATTGTGGGCTCTCGGCTTTATTTACTTAATTCCTCTCTCTGCTGCCAAATGAAATGCTGTTTGTTAAAATATGGTATTATGTTTCCTCAGATATAACTGTAATGAATTGTTAATTACTGTGCAAAATAATAAATAAAAAAAGATTTGGATGAAATCCCAGAAAGAATCAAAGAATTTGATTGAAATGACCATTGATCATCGACTACGTAGACACCGGAGAAGACGACAGACCTCCGGATACATTTTCCATCGGGGTTTCCCGACGGAACAACGACACACATGGATCAACAGAGGGCGAAGTAGGAGCCATGGAAAATACCCCTTTCAAATTCTGCGCAGAGTGCCACTACAAGTTCGCTCAGTGAGATCCACACGACGTTTGTAACCTCTGCCTGCCAAGGGATCACAAGAATAAAGACTCCGAGGTCTGCGCGGTGTTTGTGTTGAAGACGCTCAAGATACGCCGAAAGAGGAGGGAGGACCATTACGCAGCCATGCTCCAAAGCCATAAAAAAACCTTCGCTGAGGGACTTAGGCCTCTCAGGCAACGAGGACGACCAGGGAGTACCCACAGAGTCGACACACAGGGGATCAGACATCAAGATACTCGAAGGGGATGCTGAGAAGAGGCATACTACGAAGAAAGAGACAAAAGACACGGAGAAGAAGACGAACAAGGTAAGAAACCCTTAACCATCGAATACCAAGGGCCACAAAAAGAACGGCGCTAGAACAGCCCAGGCATCATAGAAAATGATGATCGAGGGTCAGCCGCGACCAAAAGAACTCCAGGAATCCCACCCCAGGGATACCGTCAAGAGAAGAGTGTCAAAATCGACAAATGCAAGTGTCGAACAAAGGGCCATGGAGGGGAAAACGACACCCGCTGAGCCTGAAACCACCACACCCAAGAAGAAGATCTCCCCGCCCTCAGACTCCGAAAGGGCTCTCGAGCTGGAGAAAAAGAAGAGACACCTGGAAGCGGAAATGGCGACACTCCTTCAATGGAAGAAGGAGTTCGACGAGGTGCTGAAGGAATTCCAAATTCCTGCTAACCCCCCGGCGATGCCAAAAACGGCGAAGAAGAGGAAGATATCCTCGAATCTCCGGCAACCAACAAACCGCATGAGGAGAATGTCGAAGAGGAGTTTGATGCTCCAGAAGAGGAGGAAGCCTTGGGAACTTTCGAGGAAGAATGGAACGACCTCGACACAGAAAGCCCAGAAGAAGAGGTCTGTCGCTATCCCTCGAAGGCTTCACCACCAGTTGACATAGCCTTCTACGACAGCCTCGTCAAGAGAGCAGCTGACACCTTTGGGGTCCCCTTAGAAGAGGAAAACGGAGACTCCTGCTTCCTCCTAGAACTTTAACATGATCCACCAAGGGAACACAATACCTCTCAATGCTACCAAGCATCCAGGAGCAGGGAAAAGAGGCCTTCAAAGAACCAACCTCCGCTAAAGGGATAACACCAAGAATAGAAAAGCAAGAACCAACCTCCGCTAAAAGGATAATACCAAGAATAGAAAAGAAAGAACCAACCTCCGCTAAAAGGATAACACCAAGAATAGAAAAGAAAGAACCAACCTCCGCTAAAAGGATAACACCAAGAATAGAAAAGAAAGAACCAACCTCCGCTAAAGGGATAACACCAAGAATAAAAAAGAAAGAACCAACCTCCGCTAAAGGGATAACACCAAGAATAGAAAAGAAAGAACCAACCTCCGCTAAAAGGATAATACCAAGAATAGAAAAGAAAGAACCAACCTCCGCTATAGGGATAACACCAAGAATAGAAAAGAAAGAACCAACCTCCGCTAAAAGGTCAGTCAGTCAAAAAGCTTTTATTTCGGCATAATGCCATAAAAAGACATAAATAATTCTGTACAATAAAACACAATTAAATCACATATACATAGAGTGCAAGCCATAAAAACATTAAAACTTTATGCTAAAAAATTTGCACAGAGAAACAAGATAGATTATTTCCACAAGCCAATTGTTAGAACTATGACCAAAACCCCAGGTAATCTCAGAACACCGGCAGATTCTAGAATTGCAATAATAATAATACCGGAATCAAAAGGGTTATGGGACAATGATCATCTTTTTGGACCTGGTGAGCCACATGGAAAAAAGAAATTTAGCCATCGCAAAGACTATCAATGGGGTGGTATCATATTTTACAATTCTAAAGACTAGCTGGTAGTCCCTAAGGCCCCTAGACTTACATAGCTGAATAATCCATTTCTTCCTAGCCTTGATATAAAGGGGACAAAAAAGAACAACATGCATCTCGGTTTCACAAGTGTCAATACAAGCAGGACACATGCTTGAACGATCAGATGCGTTAGACCATCTATAAGTGAGGGCCCTCAAAGGTAACGAACTATGACGAAACTGAATGTAGAGTTTCTTTGCCAGGGGGGGTTGGATAACATCCAGGAAGGTTTCGTACTGGGGGCTGGACTTAATGTCCAAAAAGATGTCAGTAAGCCTACCCAGAGAAGAATGTAATAACATTTCCTTCCGATAGAGACACAAGGCCTCACTCAAGGATTTCTTGGATAATGTGCCGCTTGTCTCTTCCGGGGCGGTCCAAAGGTCCCCCTTCCCTATGGCATAACACAAGGTCTTA
Organism: Triturus cristatus; assembly: GCF_964204655.1. NCBI lineage: Eukaryota > Metazoa > Chordata > Amphibia > Caudata > Salamandridae > Triturus > Triturus cristatus. The sequence goes on from NC_140590.1 coordinate 1,879,930,959, forward strand.
ACGTATGTTAACCAGGGAATCTTGTTCAGTTTCCCCCTTGTCAATATATCGGCCAGGTCAAGCCTATAGCTTGCAAGCTCAGGTGTTGACCAAAGTCGTCTCCAAAACAGGAGAGGGCGATTCAGGGCAATTTCTTCTATAGGAACTAAGCCTAAATCCCATCTCAAGGGGATTAGGGGGGTGCTTGCAGGTAGTTTCAGTAGACGCCTGATGAAGGAGTTCTCAATTACCGCTAAAGAAGCAGGAGTAGAATACCCCCAAAGCTCAGCGCCATATAGCTCGCCCCCTCTTGCTTGGGATTTATAGATTTCCATGGGGGGGCCCAAAGGTTTGGAAGAAGTGTTATTAAAAACCTTCAGTAAACCCCCCACTGATTGAGCTAGCTTCAGGTTTGCCTTTGCCATGTGAGACCCCCATTTCATTTTATCATTGAGGGTCACCCCTAGATAGTCAAAGGTAGCAACCCTATCTAGTTCTACATCTCCCATCTTAGGGTGGGGACAGTTGATTGACTTGGGACTAAAAACCATAAATTTTGTTTTGGAAAGGTTCAGTTCCAAATCCCTTTTTTCACAGAAAGAGCAAAAGGCCTCCAATGTGCGCTGGACGCCCATGAAAGATTTAGATAACAAGAGCGTGTCATCCGCGAACATAAGGGCCGGTATCCTACGCCCCGCGAGGATAGGAGAATCCAAATTAGCGGAGCGCAGGAGATGCTCAATCATCCCATTGATAAAAAGGGAGAAGAGAGTGGGGGCCAGGACACAACCCTGCCGCACACCCTTTTCAACCGGAAAAGGCCCAGAAATTTCCCCACATCTCCCATATCTCACCCTTGCATAGGTGCCTTGGTGTAGGCGTTTGAATAGATGACAAAGGTAGGGGGGAACACCCATCTCTAATAGCAAAAGCCACAGTTTTTCCCTTTGGACCAAATCGAATGCTGAGCGAAGGTCCACAAAGATCAAATCAAGATTACCAGCTCCCATACTGACTGTCTTCCAATAGATCAACTGCAGCCTAAACAGTTGGTCGATGGTAGAAACCTTTGCTCGGAACCCTGCCTGGAGCGAGGTTAAAATTTGATGATCCTCCATCCAGGACTGCAACCTTGTTAAAAGGACTCGGGCAAACAGCTTCTGCAGGACGTCAATCAAACTAATGGGGCGGTAGTTGACTGGGTCCAGGGGGGAGGATTTTTTATGAATGGGTATTATTTCTGCTCCCAACCAGATATCCGGGATCTCAAGGCCCTGCAAAATGGCATTGAAGTATACCAAAATGTAAGGGGCCCAAATATTTGGTTCACTTCTAAACAGATCACCGGGGATCCTGTCAAGCCCCGGAGCCATCCCTGCAGCCAGGGTGCTAAGAGCCAACTCTATTTCTGAGAGGGAGAAAGAACGACTCGCAGAGTCTTCTTGGTCCTTCTGGTTCAATGGAGTAGCATTAGGCGGGGTTACCAGAACAGATCCTCCCCAGGGGACACTTAAAGAATATAGGGGTTTGAAATGGGCGAGCCAGAACTCCTCACTAAGGTTAGGAATGATAGCGGGACTACAAGCTGCTGAACCAGTTCGAACAATGTTCCAAAAGGCCCTCGAGTCATGAACTGCTAGTGCTTGTTTCATGTTTTGCCACCTAAGATCCTCCCACTCCGATTTTGCCTCCTTAATCAAATTTTTATAAAAGGCCCTTGCAACCTGGATACTCGACAATGTGCCGTTTTTTACCTCCTTAATCAGGGCAGTCTTAGCCAGCCTGCAGGAACTATTGTACCAATGCTCAGGCCTTGGGGCCCGTGGCCTTGAAACAGAGGCACTATAGAAAAAACCGGCCAGGCCACCGAGGAGTTCCTTATGGATGTTTTGGAGATCAAGGAGATGGTTCTGTTCAATATCCCCGTTGGGGCTCAATAGGAGGGAAACCGCCTCCAAGGAACGAGTAACACTACTATATAAGGCTGCAAGCTTTATTTCATCGGACACAACCCTTGCCCACCTAATCCGTCTACCACCTGCAGCTAAAACCAAGTTCTCACTATTATGTGGCGGCTGGCCGTGTAGGCTTGCACTGCCACCAATATTACTTATCAACTCTAGGGACAGTAGGTTATGATCGCTATCGACCCGCGGAATAACAGAAAATGCTGCTAAATAGCCCCAAAATTCCACGTTCACCAAGATGTAGTCGATAGTTGAACAACTCCCGGGTCTATTGAAGGTGAAAGCTCCCGGTATGTCAGGGCACAATCTACCATTACAAGCCCTCAAGGAATGTGCAATAGCTAACTTATTGATCTCGAGGGCTAAAGGGAGGAGACGCTTGGTCGGGTAGATGGTAGGGACAGGGATTTTATAGTTTTCGTCCTCATCACAGGTAAGGGGAGGGATCCCGAGGAGAGGTTCGTAGTGGCAGTTAAAATCCGCACCTAGTAATTTGTGCGACGCAGGAGGAAGGGAGTGTAGTACCTCATCCAAGGCTCCCAAAATCGACAACCCCAGCTGAGCCGGATAGGGGCGTAAGTAAACGTTTAGGACTACCAGCGAATATCCGGCAGGGAAGGTAAGTAACAGGCACAAGATATCAGGGGATTTTGTATCAATTGATTTTACAGAGCAACCTAAATGGGTTGCAACCCAAATAACTAACCCCCCGATGGTCTACCCCTTGCGCCTTGAACCGCGGGAATAGAAAAAGTTGCGTAACCCACCCTCGCTGGGCTGTACCGGAGCCAAGTTTCTTGAAATAAACAGATATCAAATTGGTCCATTAGCTCTCCCCACTCAGGGTCAGAGAGTTTGGTCTCTAGTCCGGCCACATTCCAGGACCCTACTAGTGGTCTACGAGAGGGTGTGGAACAAGGACTGGCCACCGAGTGGAGGGAAGTAGGGGACTCATGCGAGGCAGTATGTTCAGGGAGACCCAGCTCAGGGTATCCTTCCATAGGGCTATTGTTCAGATGGGAAAGGGGGAGGGAAGTAGGTCGACTCCCGGTACCAGATGTGATCAGGGAAGAATCCCTCACCACTCCATAAACCTCTCTACCAAAGTTCCCCTCTGTACGCATGTGCCTACCCTTGGTGTTCCTTCCGGATGATGGTCAATCCACGGAACTAAGCACATCAAAACGGTTAGCAACCGGGATATTGAATAAAAAATTATGAGAAGGATGGTGGGAGTGTAAGAGTCCTACCGGGTTCCGGACATTAGGATGAGAATAAAAATACCCCAAATGGAAAGTATCAATAGAACCTAATTTAAGCTTCCCACCCAAATCCAGTATATGTCCCACTACTCTAGGGTCCCTAAAGTTGATCAAAACACAATCCCCACTAATGTCCTTTGGGCGGGTCCCTAGCCAACTAACCCTACGAACAAACAAAATCTCCCCATTACCAGCTCCATTCAGTGGTCTATTTTTGGACAACCAATGAGTGACTTTGTTTTTTAATTCATAGTAGGTTTCCCCCTTAGTACTAGGTAACGGAGGAACTCCTGTGAGCACGATCACATACGGGGCAGACTCGGGGGGGAGGATTAACCAGATTCCGAGTGGCTAAATTCCCTCCCGTAATAGGAAGGGTCCTACCCCCACCAGAACCCCGTGGGCTATGTTCCTTATTGCTCAGAGGCTGATCACATGCTGATGGAGCGATAGAGATTCGGGGAGCGTTCCGGGGAGTAGGAGAACTAACAAAAGGAGAAGGGGCAGTTGGTAGAGCCAGAGGAGGCTGGGCTAAAATAGAGGAAGTAGGGGGCAAGCAGGCACTAGGCTGACCCTGGGGAGCAGGGTTAGTACTCTTAGCTTGGGTAATACTGCCTACCGTACAGCGAGAATTGGGCAATGGATCAGGGTGTGACTGTTGTGGCCCTACACCTTTGGTATTAACAAGGGATACCAACCTGTCTATTTTAGAAGACAGGGTTTTTAGGAGAAGGTTTAGGGAGTGATCAATATGCGATTGAAGATCTAATAATAAATTAGAAGCCCAGACCGGTGGATTAATAGTAGCAGGTTGTTGGATCTGGTCTAGAGAGGCAAGACCAGGATCAGGGAGGGCAGAGTTGAAGGTCCTTTGTTTTGTTTTCTGTTTAGTTTTCTGTTTATTTTTCTTTGGCTTTACCCGTTTCGTGGGGGCCACTATAGAAACAACAGAGGAAGATAATGGACCAATTTCCGAGCACTCAGGCTCATCTGCAATCACCTGGGCACAAGGTAAGTGGGTAAAAGATGGCAGCATAGATGTCATAGCTTCCATATCCACCTGGTATGTGGACACATCAGCCGAGCCCTCGTGTGGGGGTTCCATGGTAAATGCAGGAGTAATGGACAGCCGTCTTTCCGTATTTTCAATGGCTGTAGTAACCACCCCAATTGTTTTCTGCAACATTTTATCTATCGCTGTCAAACTTGGCAGCGGAGGATTCAGATTAGCTAATTGTCTAGTCATGGGACGACTCGAAGAGGGTTTAGTGTGTTTCCCCATAACTCAGTTGGGGACTAGCAGACTGGTACGATGCAGTTAGAAACCCCTCTAGGTACGATAGCTGAATGCTAAAAGAACAAGAATAAAATAACATAAAACACGCTATGTAAACTTATGACTGTATACTGTGTAACGATTAAAACACTACTCGTTGTTAGTGAGATTTTACAGTCCAAACTAACCCGAAGTCCACAGCCAAGTGGTGTTGCCCGGCCCGGCCTCTTCCGGCCCCGGACGGCCACAGACGGCCCGCCCTCTGCCCGGGCTCAGCCCGGCGACGCCCGCGCGCGTCCCGCGACGCGGGAGGAGCTGCGTCCTTTTGTGCGCCTCCGGGCGCGTGATTTGCGTGCAGCGGGCTCTAGGGCGCCTGGGGAATGTAGTCTCCCCGCTCTTCGGCCGCACGGTGGTGTAGCGGCAGCAGGGGAGACACGGTGTTGATGGACCCAGAAGCGGCAACGGGACAGCAGGCCGGTAAGGTTGCCAGCAGACTTTCCCCAGCAAAATGTCCGGTTTCAATTGCAAAAGCTTCCCGCTCCCCAGAGGGAGCTGCGTCCTTTTGTGCGCCTCCGGGCGCGTGATTTGCGGGCGCTAGGGCGCCTGGGGAATGTAGTCTCCCCGCTCTTCGGCCGCACGGTGGTGTAGCGGCAGAAGGGGAGACACGGTGTTGATGGACCCAGAAGCGGCAACGGGACAGCAGGTCGGTAAGGGTGCCAGCAGACTTTCCCCAGCAAAATGTCCGGTTTCAATTGCAAAAGCTTCCCCTCCGCTAAAAGGATAACACCAAGAATAGAAAAGAAAGAACCAACCTCCGCTAAAGGGATAACACCAAGAATAGAAAAGAATGAACCTCCGCTAAAGAGATAACACCAAGAAAAGAAAAGAAAGAACCAACCTCCGCTAAAGGGATAACACCAAGAATAGAAAAGAAAGAACCAACCTCCGCTAAAAGGATAATACCAAGAATAGAAAAGAAAGAACCAACCTCCGCTAAAGGGATAACACCAAGAAAAGAAAAGCAAGAACCAACCTCCGCTAAAAGGATAATACCAAGAATAGAAAAGAAACAACCAACCTCCGCTAGAAGGATAATACCAAGAATAGAAAAGAAAGAACCAACCTCCGCTAAAAGGATAACACCAAGAATAGAAAAGAAAGAACCAACCTCCGCTAAAGGGATAACACCAAGAATAGAAAAGAATGAACCAAACGCTAAAGGGATAACACCAAGAATAGAAAAGAAAGAACCAACCTCCGCTAAAGGGATAACACCAAGAATAGAAAAGAAAGAACCAACCTCCGCTAAAAGGATAACACCAAGAATAGAAAAGAAAGAACCAACCTCCGCTAAAGGGATAACACCAAGAATAGAAAAGAAAGAACCAACCTCCGCTAAAAGGATAATACCAAGAATAGAAAAGAAAGAACCAACCTCCGCTAAAGGGATAACACCAAGAAAAGAAAAGAAAGAACCAAGCTCCGCTAAAGGGATAACACCAAGAGTTCAAAAGAAATATAAACCCTCAACTAAAGACCCTAAGCAAAGCGCCAGACTCCATCATTGTCACCACAGCCCCCTCTTCCACTAGCCCACCTCCTGAGAGAGCGCGCAAAAGAATGGACATGGAGGGGAGTAAGAAGCATTAACACAATGGTGCGTTGCAAACTCTAATGCTCTCCTCAACAGGTATGGACACCAACAATGGGATGACATCAAATAACTGATGAACAAGCTCCCAGAGGAGGATAGAAAGAGGACAAAATCTATCATACAGGAGGGAAAGAACATAGCCACCACCTGCCTGAAATCAGCCCTAGATGCAGCTGACACAGGCAGCAGTCAAATGTGCAACGTTGAGAAGGCACGCCTGGCTCAAGGCTTCAAGAAAGTGGTCCAAACCTCAATAATTAACTGACCCTTCACAGGAGACGCCCTGTTTGGAAGTAAGATAGATGAATCACTTCAACAAATAAGAAATGACATTGAAAAGGCCAGGGCTACGGGAGCCCTGCAACAGAGGGGCACCTTCAAGAGAGGAGGTTTTAACACCAGAAGACCCACAGGAAGGGGAGTCTTCTCAACAGGCCAACAACAAACTCAAGGCAGCGGACAGCAGCCAAACCAGTAGCCCGGATACCAAGCCTGGCAACAGCAACCAAGGCAGCGGACAGCAGTCAAACCAGCAGTCCGGATACCAAGCCTGGCAACAGCAACCAAGGCAGCGGACAGCAGCCAAACCAGTAGCCCGGATACCAAGCCTGGCAACAGCAACCAAGGCAGCGGACAGCAGTCAAACCAGCAGTCCGATACCAAGCCTGGCAACAGCAACCAAGGCAGCGGACAGCAGCCAAACCAGCAGCCCGGATACCAAGCCTGGCAACAGCAACCAAGGCAGCGGACAGCAGCCAAACCAGTAGCCCGGATACCAAGCCTGGCAACAGCAACCAAGGCAGCGGACAGCAGTCAAACCAGCAGCCCGGATACCAAGCCTGGCAACAGCAACCAAGGCAGCGGACAGCAGCCAAACCAGTAGCCCGGATACCAAGCCTGGCAACAGCAACCAAGGCAGCGGACAGCAGTCAAACCAGCAGTCCGATACCAAGCCTGGCAACAGCAACCAAGGCAGCGGACAGCAGCCAAACCAGCAGTCCGGATACCAAGCATGGCAACAACAACCAAGGCAGCGGACAGCAGTCAAACCAGCAGTCCGATACCAAGCAGGGCAACAGCAACCAAGGCAGCGGACAGCAGTCAAACCAGCAGTCCGATACCAAGCCTGGCAACAGCAACCAAGGCAGCGGACAGCAGTCAAACCAGCAGTCCGATACCAAGCCTGGCAACAGCAACCAAGGCAGCGGACAGCAGTCAAACCAGCAGTCCGATACCAAGCCTGGCAACAGCAACCAAGGCAGCGGACAGCAGTCAAACCAGAAGTCCGATACCAAGCAGGGCAACAGCAACCAAGGCAGCGGACAGCAGTCAAACCAGCAGTCCGATACCAAGCATGGCAACAGCAACCAAGGCAGCGGACAGCAGTCAAACCAGCAGTCCGATACCAAGCATGGCAACAGCAACCAAGGCAGCGGACAGCAGTCAAACCAGCAGTCCGATACCAAGCCTGGCAACAGCAACCAAGGCAGCGGACAGCAGTCAAACCAGTAGCCCGGATACCAAGCCTGGCAACAGCAACCAAGGCAGCGGACAGCAGTCAAACCAGCAGTCCGATACCAAGCCTGGCAACAGCAACCAAGGCAGCGGACAGCAGCCAAACCAGTAGTCCGATACCAAGCAGGGCAACAGCAACCAAGGCAGCGGACAGCAGTCAAACCAGCAGTCCGATACCAAGCAGGGCAACAGCAACCAAGGCAGCGGACAGCAGTCAAACCAGCAGTCCGATACCAAGCCTGGCAACAGCAGCCAAGGCAGCGGACAGCAGTCAAACCAGCAGTCCGATACCAAGCCTGGCAACAGCAGCCAAGGCAGCGGACAGCAGTCAAACCAGCAGTCCGATACCAAGCATGGCAACAGCAACCAAGGCTGCGGACAGCAGTCAAACCAGCAGTCCGGATACCAAGCCTGGCAACAGCAACCAAGGCAGCGGACAGCAGTCAAACCAGCAGTCCGGATACCGAGCCTGGCAACAGCAACCAAGGCAGCGGACAGCAGTCAAACCAGCAGTCCGATCCCAAGCCTGGCAACAGCAACCAAGGCTGCGGACAGCAGTCAAACCAGCAGTCCCATACCAAGCAGGGCAACAGCAACCAAGGCAGCGGACAGCAGCCAAACCAGCAGCCCGGATACCAAGCCTGGCAACAGCAACCAAGGCAGCGGACAGCAGTCAAACCAGAAGTCCGGATACCAAGCCTGGCAACAGCAACCAAGGCAGCGGACAGCAGTCAAACCAGCAGTCCGATACCAAGCAGGGCAACAGCAGCCAAGGCTGCGGACAGCAGTCAAACCAGCAGTCCGATACCAAGCCTGGCAACAGCAACCAAGGCAGCGGACAGCAGTCAAACCAGCAGTCCGATACCAAGCCTGGCAACAACAACCAAGGCAGCGGACAGCAGTCAAACCAGCAGTCCGATACCAAGCCTGGCAACAACAACCAAGGCAGCCCTCTCGGGACAGAGGAAGAGGCGGGGACAACCCTCAAGAGGGGGAGGAGCAAACTCCAAGTGACCTGCCCACAACAAACGACCACCACACAATACCAGTTGGAGGCAGAATAGCATGCCACATACGTCAATGGAAAGACATCGCCACAGACAGTTGGTTTTTAAAGTTGGTACGCCACGGCTATTGTATAGAATTAACAAACAATCCCCCCACCAAACAAGAAGAGGTTCCAAGGAACAGAACTCTTACAATTAAGACAGGACATAAAGGAAAACCTACAAAAACAAGCAATAGAGACTGTACCAAGGAGGGAACACTTCAAAGACACTAGTCACCTTACTTCTTGGTACCAAAGCTAGATCTCACGCTAAGACCCATCTTAGACCTCAGGTTCATTCGCACACAGCACTTCAAGATGGCAACACTGCAGGAGGTAATCCCACAGCTGCAAAATGAAGATTTCATGGCAACAATAGATCTAAAGGACGTCTATCTGCACATCCCCATGAACCAAGCTCACAAGAGACACCTCACGTTCTTCTACAAGAACACTCCCTACCAACTCAAGGTCCTGCCTTTCAGGATAAAGATTCTTCACAAAGTACCTAGAAGCAGTGGCTGCTTCCCTAAGAAGGAGAAGAATCCACATCTATCCCGACCTAGACGACTGGCTGGTGAAGGCAAATTCAAAGCAAAGATGTTACACACACGTCCATCAGGTGATCACAACACTGCAAAAACTGGGGGCTTCTATAAACCACAAGAAAACATAAACAAAGCCAGAACAAGGAAAAACCTTCTTAGGAGCAAGATTAAACCCCAAGGTTTCACGGGCATACACGACTCAAAGTAGAACACAAGCCATCAGACAACAAACTCTCCTCTACCAGAAGGGTCAGTCCCTGACCGTGAGGACGGTCATGAAGCTCATTTCCATGATAGCATCATGCATCCCCTCATCACCCATGCACGCCTCCACATGCGCCCTCTGCAGGAGTGGCTGTGCATCAGCTGGTCACAAGCCCCTGGTAGTCGGGAGGATCTAGTGATTGTAACACAAAAGGTTCAGACAGAGATACACTGGTGGGCATCCAAGATCATAACACTGGGCAGACCTTTCAAAACGCCAACTCCCTCAGTGACCATCACAACAGACGCGTCCCACAAGAGTTGGGGAGCGCATTCAGGAAACCTGAAGGTACGGGGTCAATGACCAGCCCCCTCTACAGACAGAAGAGGAGGAGTGAACGGGCTCTGAGGTTCATGGTGTTGCCACATCTTCCCCACATGAGAACTGAGGAGGTTTCTTGGAGGCAGGGCCGGACTGTGAACCCAAAGCAGCCCTGGCGATCTGTCAGACAAGCCCCGGAACGGTGCATAGTGAGCAACCGAGCCTCACCACTATTAGTGGGGTTTCTTCCTCCGAGAAAATTTGGGAAACACGATTGTGCATTCTACAACACATTTTTCATTAGATATTCAATTGTATTTGTTTTTAAAGCTTAGTAAATGATGACCTTACAGTGCACCTGGATACGGCAACCGTTATTGGGGCTCTTGAATGATTCGCTCACTATCCCCCTCCAACAGCGCCCCTCATCTCTCCATAGCTCCTCTCTCACATGTATTTCATTTGTTTTATAGCGCCTCTCATACCAGTGTAGGGTGTCGGTCCACTACACCACACACACATACAGAGACAATGAGTCATACGTGTGTAAGTCAGTGTGTAGGAAATGTTACATAAAACGAGGGGGATTACGAGGTGTAAGATACACGTGTCATCCATACTGGTGCTCTCGGGTATCGGGATAACTGGGACAAAAGTGAGGCGCTGCCCACGTCACGGGTCATTGTGTCACCAGTGTGGTAGTACCTGCTTATCCCTTCCAGTGGAAGTCCTTACGCCTTAAGCACCTCACCCTCGGGGTTTACATCAATCAAGGACTGGACCGCACTGAGATGGATAATCGTGAGCCTCTGCTGGCACGTATGAGGTTACGCTTCGAGAAGTGGGCCCACCTCGGGCTCTCGTTATGGGGCAGGGTACAGGTGGCTCGGATGGTGACGCTGCCACGATACACCTACGTCCTCCGTATGTTGCCCCTGCTGGTTTCTCTTTCATTGCTGCATTCCGTGGACCGAAGCATACGGTCTTTTGTGTGGGGGACTCCTCCTGGATCACTGATCATGTGGGGGCCCGGGCCTCCCCTCCGTTGAGCATTATGCTCTGGCTCTGTACTTGGCGCAGATCGCTGGCATGCTTCCCAGGAATCCGGATCCGCTGCAGGGTGTTGACAGAGTGCGCCCTGCTGGGGTGCTCGCAGGGACTGCACCCCCTCTACAAGAGTGGCGCACCTGTAAGGCTGCCCGGGGGGGGGTCGCGCAGCGGCCCGCCCCTTGGAGGGCGGCCGCCTTAGTGCCACAGGAAGGCACAGGGGTGGGAGGTCGAGTCCCTGGGCTAGTCCGGGGGAGACCCCAACAGATGGCTGTTTCCGGCGAGGGCGGGCAGGAGACAGGGGTACTTATACTGTCTCCGCCCCCTCCTCGTCCTCTTGTCCGCTCGTTCGCCTTGATGCACCGCCTCGACTGGGTCTGGCGTCGTGGTTTGTCGTCGTCGCGTTCGTGGGTGCCTGCAGGGCATTTCGGGTGAGTCCCTCGCTACGGGGGTGCCGCGCTGCCTGTTTGTCGCTGGATCGTGTGCCACCTTTGTTCCCTCGGGGCATGGGGTGGGGGCGCTTGAGCGTGCATCGGTTCATGTGCGGGCATTGTTTGCCCTACGTTTCTTTGCGTTGGGGGAGTGGTTCCCTGTTCCCCTTGTGGGGTGGATGCTCGGTGTCCGGGGGAGGAGGCGGCGCTGTGCGGGGGGCGGAATTGCTTCCCTCGTGGTCTGTCGGGGGGTGCATGCGGACTAGCTGCTGCGGGTCGCCGCTCCGAGTTTGGGATACATTGTTGCCTGCAAAGGGTTCGGGCACTGGTGATGGCCACAATTGTCGGGTTTGCTGTTTGGAGGGATCACCGGAAGGGGTGGCCCTATTGTCATGTATACTGCAGAGGTTTGGATGCGTGGATGACGTGGATTGGCCGTCGCGCTCGGCTGAAGACGGGGGAGCGTTCCGTGGTGGGGCTGCCTGGACTGCGGTTTCTTGGTTTCAAGTGTGGTAGGAGTAGCCTTGGATGGGCACGGCAGTCGGTCGGGCACGTACTGGATGAAACGCTGCCCTGCCTAATAGATAGGACTGTGCATGGTGCACAAGCGTTTCAGTTAAGGTCTGAGACTCTGTTCAGGTAGATCTCTTTTGGTAGTGCCTGCTCCGGGACACCCGGGCCCGCGTTACCGTCCCCCCCTCGCCTAGAGACCCTTACGGGTGATGGTTCGCGTTCGTGGCTTTGTGGCAGAGCTGCCGTCCTTGGGTCTGAGGTATCACGGTTCGAGTCCGGGCTTTTAATTTCTCGGTGGTCAAGTGGTAAGGCGTCGATCTCATAATCTCGTAAACCAGAGATCACGGGTTCGGACCTCGTCCGAGCCTCTTATTGGATTATTTTGGACTCGGCAAGTGGTACATTGGCGCCACTTGAGCGCTTTGGCTGGCGCATGCCGGGCGTTTCTATACGCCTGTCGGGGGTCGGTAGTGATTAGGTGCGAAAGGGAGCAGTCAGGGCACCCGGGTCTGTGCGGCCCCTTCTCCCGTAATCCCCTCGAGGCAGTGGCATGTGTCCCGGGAGGGTTGGTGGTCCGCCGGAAGCGAGCCTGCTGTCGGGTGTAGGAACTTGTAGATCGCGGATCGACTAGGGGAGAGGAGTTGGCAACGGACAGGGCGCTCGAGCTCGGACCTGGGTTCAAGTTCGTTTTTGACGCTGAACTTCTTAACTTCTTGTGATTCTGGGCAAATCACAATCTCCCTGTGCCCGACAAAATTAATAAATAATGTGCGTCCCCATGTAATGCAACTGGTGCTATGTAAGGCGCCCTGATACCTGATTGGACTCCGGCAAGCTAGCACTGTATAAAACTCTGCAATATTAGATAAATAATAATGTGCAAGTTTTCAGCTATCCTACAGGCTTTATAAAAGTTGGAATAACCTTCCATTGCGTCAGTGGCCTGGGCAATTCTCTCCCCCCGTCTCGTTTTCTGCTGTGGTGTGCCATGCTCAGTGGTCGACTGGGTGGCAGGCACCCCGGGTCGTGCCGCGGGGCCGCGCTCCGTCCGCTACACTACCACCTCCCTAGGCCGGCAACCTTTTAACTTACCAGGAGCAGATGGTACAGGGTAGGTTTTCGGGGCTAACGTGCAGCAGCCTACATCGGGCAGGCGTAGGCGCCCAAGCCTTGTGTCTCTTTCATGCTATCCGGGGTAGCAAAATTTTTCTCGCCTGGACAGTTTGCACTTCGGCGCCCGGGTGCTGCCACCGCTCTGAGGGGGAGAGTCTGCGGCCAGGGCCAGGCCTATCCCCCGAGACGGCCAGAGAGGAGGTAGTCTGTTGGCTAGATGGGCCACTTTGGTGCAGGAACCAGGGTCGAACCTCGGGTCCCGTTCACTGACGGTGATTCTGAGGAACTCACTTTTCCTCTCTTGCATGAATGTGTTAGGTATATACTGTGCTCAGGTAAGCGCTTCACTCTTCTGGGGCGAGTTTGCGCCGCCGATTTGGTGCTGGAACCAGGGTTCTAGCCTCGGGGTTGCGTTCACATACGGTGAGTCTGGGCAACTCACTTAATCTCCCCGTGCCTGAAAGTGCAATGTATGAACTGTGCCCATGTAAACACTCCTACTTTAGGGTCGAGTCGCGCTGTCGATATTGGTGCGGAATTACATTAATCCTAATCAGCATAGCGCAGGACACAAACCACATTATTTCCGGCAACTAATAATAATTTTCTAGGGATACCCAATGAAACTTGTTTATCGGGCGGAAAATAACAGAGTTCAAACATTTACCTACTGAAACTTATGCTTTCCATGCACAACTAGCTAGTGCATGGCCCATTACGATATGCTGGAGAGAACCAGGCCCGAAGTCTCAGCGCATTCTCAATATGCAGTGATTCTGGGCAAATCACTTAATCTCCCCGTGACAAAAAAGAAATGAGTGTGTCCTTGGTGTAGCGTTATTTGGTGCACAGGGTTTATAGACCAATGCAATAATCCTGCATCAGTTGTAATTTGGACTTCAGCCCGCCTGAAAGAGATTGTTTATTTGTTGTTACAATGCAGGATATGGTTTAGCTTGGTTGAAGACTGTTTAGATATCACCATCCTATTATGGAGAGGAGCATAGTTGAGTAGACTGCCTTAAGTCTTTAGTTTTGACTAGGCACTATTTAAGAACTCTGCTTCATGTGTGTGAGATGATTTTCATCTGGCAAGGAAATATATGGAAAGGGCTTTTAGGGGACAACATATTCTGATTGGCACGAAGTAGAAATGACTTTGAGGAGGAAGGTAGGGGTCATGTTTATCATTGCCTTGTTTTTTTTTGTAATGTGATATATGGCTTAATGAAACATAGGGGCTGCATCACACAATTTGGTACTGAAGTAGTCGCAACGCAGCACAAACTGTGAACTGCAGCTATATGCAGGGGCTTGAGTTGGAAGGCATTCGTGTAAATAGCTCATTGTTATGATCCCTGGGAGAATCCAACATATTTGGAGAGGAAACCTTGTACAAACTTCCATAAATTCCTATATACTGGGAGAGTGAAGAAAGAAGTAGGGGAAGAACTTTGTCTATATGCAGCAAGAGCTGCTAAGAGCCATGAGTTGAACTTAATTAAATACAAAACATGGCCTCGCTCTTCTCTTTTGGGACCTTTAGTGAATCACCTGACCGCTTGGCAAACTTGATGCACAGCTTCTTCTATTTGCATGTGGAAGATGGCCAGATGCTCTTGGGGTTAAACGTTGACTTTATGTCTCAACACTTTCCTTTAATTAAGGAGCTGTTTGAGTCTACAGTGCCTCTCTTCTAAATTATTGTGCTGGTGGTGAATGGACAATAAATATGCCTTTACAACTTGTTTTTATCACGTGTGCTGTGCATTCAAAGACAGGTCATATGTCCCTGGTTGCGGTTTGGGTTTGCGGTGGTTGATTTGCCTTCCTCCCATGCATTGTCATGTCATGGCATCGTTGCTTGTCTTAGAGATTGGGTGACGTTGCTTGAGTTCTACCAGGCTGAAAACTTTCGGAGTGCACGTGGTGAGTCGGCCACCTTGCAGGCAATGTTCTGAAGGGGTAATGTGTTAACAGCATCCATTAGGGGGTAAGTGTCCTCCGCCACAGTAGATTACCTCGTGGGCCTGAGTCGGACAATGGCATAGGGTGAGGGGCCCGTTTTGTTGTGTCCGTCAACTTCCCTTGTCCAGGAAGGAGGTGTGATTTCCCGGTTATTGCCTGCGTTGGGCCAGGCAGGTTGACCTATTGTGTGAGTTCTTGGTGGCCAAGTGCAACATCTCTGTGTCCACTGCTTTACCAGCCTTTTGTATAAGTCGTTCATCGCCACCGGCCCAACATGGTATTCTGGTGGCTATGCATTGCAGATGCCCTCAACGTATTTGGTATCTCAGTAAATGTTGTAAATAGACCTGGGGAAGCAATGATCTGCCTGACTTTGCCTGGGCTCACCAGTAATGACTACGGATCTCACTTTTGGTAATGCACACCCTTCATCGGGATGGGCTCGGGGCCCGTAGGTATCCCATGTGCCTTTTTGATTCGAATAATATTTACACTGAAAGGGCTTTGGAGTGTAAAACTTTAGTAAGTTTGGCTAGTAGTGTTGGTGACCTGGCCTTACCATGCCTGAACGGAGGCATTTTTCAAGAGGATATGCCTGTTAGCCACAATCATGACTCATTCATCTTAGGCACCAAAGAGGCATAGTCAAGCCAGCACTGATGATGAGAGATGGGAGGTTGATTGATAGTATTCCTGCCGAAGCAGGGGACTGGGTCTGGTTTTGGGGGGATTGGTTGCAATGCTTGGTTTCATTGGCAAATTAGGCCGAGTGGACTTAGAACACCTATTAAATGCGCGGTGTGTTGGTGGCCGGTCTGTATGCCATAGTCAGTGCCGGAGCATGCTGGGTAGCCCTGCAGACCAATTTTTACTCTGGAAAACACTTGTAGCTGCGCAGGGCTCCCTCGGTTCTGTCGAGGTCTTTTATATTAGCCGAGCACTCCTGGGACACTTCACCACTATGGTCGGGAGCAGGGGGAGGTGTCACTTTGCATCCAGCACCTAGGCTAAGCAAAGTGTTACGCCTAGGTTGAGTGAGTGTTAATGTTACCTGGTCGTTCTTTGGGGCTCCTGAGGGTATGATGACCTACCGGCAAGGAACAGTTAGGGTGGTTTACGTGTGCTTCAGCAATCAGTTAAAAAAATAAAAAAAATAAATAAAAAAGGAATGCAACGGGGGCCCTGGCTCACACGGTAGTGGGCAAAGATCACACACGCCACAGGTGCCGAGGCCTGTTCTGATGCCTGGCGTTGTGCTCCCAGGTTACTTCTGAAGGGCTAGGCCTTCAGATGCTGAAAGGATGTCCGTTGTTATTTACTTGATTGTTAAACGATGGGTTATTTCCGGGGTCTCCGCTGGTGTAGAGCGTTAGGTGCTTGTTGTCCTTCCATCGGGTCGGTTTGATGCGGGATGGTGGTTTTTTGGGCACAGCCACGTGGTGGGTTTTTCTGTGTCTGACTGGGGTTAGCTTTCCGTTAATCTCCCTGTGTGTCGCACACGGTTGTAAGACAGGGGGGTCGGTTTGATGCGGGATGAAGGTTTTTGGGGCAGATCACAGGCTGCTTCCTCTTGCTGTGTTTGTTCTTCTAGGTGTGGTAGGGTCAAGTGACGGAGGAGAGCAATCATCTTGTGGTATATCTGGGCATGATAGAACGCCAGGCAAGATTGTAGCGTAGGCAGATAGTGGCACTTATCAGGGAAGGAATGTTGGTCGCAATGGCATGCCGCCATGCAAGGGGACCATGTACTTAGGTCACGTACATCAGGCAGTGACAGGTGAACAGGGACCATGTGTACTAGAATATCAGGAGTGGTTCCCACCACGGTCGGGCAGAAGGGAAGCTGTCATCTTGATGCTCGATGGACACCCTTACTCCATCACACCCATTGTAAGCTGAGGATGCCTGTTGACGCTGTTAGACCTGCTATTAGTTAGTACACTCACTGTTGTGCCTTGGCTCGGTTTGTCTCGCATCAGGGCCAGTTGGGGTTACTGGCGAATTTTTTGCTCTATGGCTGAAGCGGGCGCTTCTAGAACAGGGCAAGACTGGTTAGGCCAGGCAGCATGACAAAGGTCTTCTCGGCACTGGCAGAATGGTACAGGCTGCGAAGTAGAGCCTTTGCAGAACTTAGATTTGTCTACATTCGGCTAGGGAATGTTTAGCAGCAGGAAGGTATTGCACCATGGTGAGCAATTGGTTTTGGGTTCGTGCGCAACAGGAGCAAGGGAATTGCGTTCTGTTCCATCAGGGTACGGGGACAGTCTATACCACCAGATACTGTAGAGCTGCCATTTTCGCTCTGGGCTGGGGTGTCAATATCTTCCAACTTTACAGCCAGACTCTGAGCAGGCAAAGGCATACTTGTGATGGTGCAACGGGCACTCAACAGTAGAGTTAGATGTGTCATCATACCCCGATATAACGTTAGTGATGAAACATAGGTTGTGGCTACACACGACCAGGCACTCTAGGGCAGCTGGGGCGGGGGTGTGCCAGTGCCAAGAGGGTGCGGGTTGCCTGGGTAGGGCTGCTGGCTTGAAGGGAGCACTACTCGGATCGCCACAAGGGCACGTTTGTGTCATAGAAGGCTGAATTGATACTTTTATGGCATGGTGCCAGTTGCTCTAGTTATGCGCATGTTGCTTGGCAGTGTCAGAAACATTCAGAACGCAATGCTGGTGGTTAGCCTGTTGTCATGCTGTTCAGAGGTATTTTAGCTCAGGCATGGCCATGCAGGGGTTATAGGCCGGTGGCCTGCCCTGGGATTCGTGTTAACAGGCAGGTGAAGCAGCAGAACTTGGAGGGGCTTGGGTTTGACCTCTGGATACTAGGGCGGAGCCTGGTTGCTCACTTGGTAGCCCTCCCTTGAGTTCGATGAAACAGGTACCTTTGATGCAAGTATTAGTACCGGGTAACTTCTCCCGCCCTTCAGCACTGGCTGGCAGCTATGCAGGTTGTGGAAGTGGCTTTTGGTCCATACGATTAAGGGAAACAACGGGGCAACACTTTGGGCTACAAATATGCAGGAGAACAATTGGGTTGTTCTCCTCTGCGGTCACCCTGATCTGTCTCTCCCTGGTATACTAGCAGAATTTTGGGAGGGCAAGGCTTTACATTTGGTGGTGACTGATGGAATACGATGGGCGTACTCCACTGGAGTGAAGGAGGAAGGAAGGCAGGCTTCTCAACTCTTACCTCCTCCCGCATGGGCACTGCCAGGCAGGAGTGTCTTGGCAAAGAGATTGTTATTTAGCCATGCAAAGGCAACCTTGGACCATCGCCTAATTTTAGGTTTAAAGTCATTCCAGTTAAATCCACGAGGGGGTTAGAAAGGATGGGGGAACCTGTCCTGATTGTGCCCGCCGGCTCGGTTGGGCGTAGACTTGTTTTGGCTGGACCTGGGAGAAGCCCGGTATCAGTATGCTGTAGGTATGAAGGCCTACCGGGAGCCATGCGCAGTTGCGCAGAGCAAAGAGGTCTTGGCTTCATCAGGCATGGTCTTGTACACGCCAAGTACACAGGGTGCCTGGAGGGAGATGGGGTGCACCTCTCTAGTTTAGACCTTTTCCTACTGGACCTAGGGGAAGCTTGGGCTGCAGCAGGTTGTAAGTAAACAGGTCTACCTTGGTGGGGGGCCCTGGTAGTGACGGTGGCCACTCCCAAGGCTGTGGAGGAGTTACAGGGCGATCCAGGGTCTGCACTTACCAAGGGGTACAGCATGCAGCAGCACCATGGGGTGCTAAGCCAGGATACCCAGGGATGTTTAGCGGGTCCCCTGGAAGAACGACGGCGCCCCGTTAACCGAAAGGCGGTTGTGGGTCTGAGCAACCGGGGGCTGCCATTTATGCTCCGCCCACCCATCACGGGGGGGCGTGTGAAGCATGTGGACTGGTGGTCCACGGATGGGAGGGGTGGACCCTCCCAATATTTGGTATACACCAGTTGGCGTTGCCATGGTGACTCTAGGCTTATCAGACGGGCAGGCGGCATAGGGCTGGCCTGCCCTGGGATCGCCCGTAAGATAACCCACCTTGTTTGCATATTGGTTATGCTAATAAACCTGCAGCAATATTTCTCCACTTACATTACAGTGTCGTGTGTTTTTATTTATGCACTTATGTCTTATGTGCTTGGTGATAACTGTTGCCGATATTGGCACTATGTAAGGCTGCCCGGGGGGGGGGTCGCGCAGCGGCCCGCCCCTTGGAGGGCGGCCGCCTTAGTGCCACAGGAAGGCACAGGGGTGGGAGGTCGAGTCCCTGGGCTAGTCCGGGGGAGACCCCAACAGATGGCTGTTTCCGGCGAGGGCGGGCAGGAGACAGGGGTACTTATACTGTCTCCGCCCCCTCCTCGTCCTCTTGTCCGCTCGTTCGCCTTGCCCGCCCCTCCGCTTACCCGGCGTCCGGAGGGACAAAAGGGGGGGGGCAGGTTTTTTCTAACAATGTTACTTTGTGTTGCAGGAGGAGTTACAGGACGATCCAGGGTCTGCACTTACCAAGGGGTACAGCATGCAGCGGCACCATGGGGTGCTAAGCCAGGATACCCAGGGATGTTTAGCGGGTCCCCTGGAAGAACGACGGCGCCCCGTTAACCGAAAGGCGGTTGTGGGTCTGAGCAACCGGGGGCTGCCATTTATGCTCCGCCCACCCATCACGGGGGGGCGTGTGAAGCATGTGGACTGGTGGTCCACGGATGGGAGGGGTGGACCCTCCCAATATTTGGTATACACCAGTTGGCGTTGCCATGGTGACTCTAGGCTTATCAGACGGGCAGGCGGCATAGGGCTGGCCTGCCCTGGGATCGCCTGTAAGATAACCCACCTTGTTTGCATATTGGTTATGCTAATAAACCTGCAGCAATATTTCTCCACTTACATTACAGTGTCGTGTGTTTTTATTTATGCACTTATGTCTTATGTGCTTGGTGATAACTGTTGCCGATATTGGCACTATACCTATGCCGGGCCCACCATCCCAAAGCCGCAAGCCATGGCCAAGTCATGGTGGCGGGCCCACCGCCTCTTCAGGGTGGGTCCCCGTCCTCACAACCATGCACCATCATGGGGTTGCTCTGGCATTCGTATAGGTGGTGAGACGTTGAACTGGGAGGCGTGACCTACGGCGGGCATCTACAGCCTTCATCAAGTCCTCGAACAGGGCGCCCTTAAATCCTCCGTGACGCGCCGCGAAGAATTTGTCCTTCCATCCCATCAGTCCTGGCAATATTTACAGCTCTGGCATTGCCTCAGTCGTCGTCCCCCCCCCCTGCTGTTCCCTACCTTAGAACGGTGTGATGTCCGGATTTTATAGCCTCCTGAGCTGCCATCTTTTTTCCCTACCCCGTAACCTCCGAATCACAGACTCCAAACAGACTCAAAACAGAATATGAACCGGACGATTGGGCAGACCTGGAGGCATTGGAGCGTGGGGCCCGGGAGGCCCGATTGAATTCCTGTCTCTTTGAGTCACTGCATGGCTGGCACTGGACTCCCGTAAAACTGCGGTCAGCGGGACTCTTACCTCATGCAAAATGCTGGCCTTCCTCCCACGACCAATGTAACCAGATACGTGTCCTCTGTGATGGCCTCTCGGTGCAACTCTTTTGGGAGGCAGCCGGCATCACGGTGTGCGAGACCCTGCCAATCACGCCACCCCTGTCTCGTCCCCGCCTTCTCATTCTACATGATCCTTTCCCGCCTTCAGGGCCGTCTATGGTATATGGCTCTCCCCCAGCTAAGGTCTGCGTTCTTCGCCCCCGGCATTCTCCCCCACCCATGATAAATGGCTCTCGACAATACACCAGACGTCCTCCTATGAGCGGGTCGCCTACAACCTACCGGATGAAGCCGAGACCTTCCTCCTCACCTGGGCGCCTTTTCTTCTGGATGAAGCCCACTAGTACTTACATGGAGGGGGCGGGGCGTATATAATATCACACTGACACTTCCCTTGAGACCACAGCTGGCCATGATCCTTGAGGGTGCGTGGCTACTTTCCCAGCTTCTTTCCTCGCACACCCGCTTTTCTACATTTCTCTTGTTCTTTGTCTCCCATCCTTTTCCCCTCTTCACCTGTCTCTTCCTATCCCGCCCTGTCCCCCTCCTCACCGTGTGGATTCGAGTATGGATTCTGTGTTTGCTTCCATCCGTTTGTTTCTTTATGTCATGTCACATTTTTCTGGCCCCGTGTGTACACGTGTGTTTACGCGTGGCCTCCTTGATATTGTCCTTCCTTGTCCTTCAAGGGCCCCGGCCTCGTGGCGATCACCACACGTGTGTACACGTGTGACCTCCTTGATATTGCCCTTCAAGGGCCCCTGCCTCGTGGCGATCAACACACGTGTGTACACGTGTGACCTGCTTGATGGCCCCTGCCTCGTGGTGATCACCACATGTGTGTACACACGTGACCTCCTTGATGGTCCCAGCCTCGTTGCGATCCCCACACGTGTGTACACGCGTGACGTCCTTGATGGCCCCTGCCTCGTTGCGATCCCCACACGTGTGTACACGCGTGACGTCCTTGATGGCCCCTGCCTCGTGGCGATCACCACACGTGTGTACACGTGTGACCTCCTTGATGGCCCCTGCCTCGTGGTGATCACCACATGTGTGTACACACGTGACCTCCTTGATGGTCCCTGCCTCGTTGCGATCCCCACACGTGTGTACACGCGTGACGTCCTTGATGGCCCCTGCCTCGTGGCGATCACCACACGTGTGTACACGCGTGACCTCCTTGATGGCCCCTGCCTCGTGGCGATCCCCACACGTGTGTACCCTGCGCTCTGTTTCATCTCTCACGGTCTTTCTTTGTACAGTGTTACTGTTTCACATATGGTGGCTCGTGTTCCCCGCCCCTCCTTCCCCCATACACTGTTTTGTTTCAATCTTCCAATAAAGAATTGTGAAACAACACAGAGTGCTTGGTCTGGGAAGCACAAACTCAGTGTTCAGAAAGTAACACAGTGGCTAGGGTTGGCTTCACTATTAAGAATGTATTTCTACTCAAACAAACCCTTTTTAGGAAAATGAGTATAATGAAAGGCTAGGTAAAAACATAACTTTCTGACCTATAGTACGATTGTAACTTATGACCTGCACAGTAGCAAAATGATCTCTGTGACAAAAGTGGTAACCTGCTAAGTTATGCACATAAAATGCGGTGCTGTGATCTGCATAGTGCGCACTCTTGGCAGCCGGCGTATTAACCCTCTGCGCTACCTTAGGTGAGTCGAAGCCGCCACTAGACAAACCTCTGGCAGCAGGTACATGAATCACCAGAGCTGTCCTGGCAGTTTGTTTGTTGCCTGAACACTGTTGGATGCACAAGGAGCTCAGCAGAGCTTTGAAAACTGCTACCACACCGCCCCCCAGTAACAAAAGTGCCCCCCCCCCCCAACACCCTTCCTACCTCCCGGGACACGCCCGGTGTCTGGTACGACCAGTCCAGCCTTACTTGGAGGAAAAGATGTGGGCTTTTTGGAAGCGAAGACGAGATGAGAGCATGAGCTGCCAGCACCGTGTATGATGCACGCGAAGGATCCTAAAACAACCCCATTAGATGTCCCAGCACTGGGTACCCCCCCCCCCCCTTCCCAGGCTCAGCAAGGCTGAGGGTTCACGTCTGAGAAACATGTCGGTCCACCCCTGATGGAGAGCGGTCACGGCCAAGGTCTGAGGCCTCAAACACAACCGTTTCTGTGAAGGGTCACGGCAATCACATGTTTGTGGGACATCCTCTGAAAACCAACGGACCTTTTAATAAGACTTTCACCAAAAGGAGAATCCGCTGTAAAGGGCGTTCTGGGATTCACCAAAAGATCCCACCGTATGACGCACCACAGTATAAACATGTCATATTAAAGGTTGAGAGCACACCTACCTCTTGAATCTGCTCTCACACCATGATCGGGAACATCCTAGGTCAGGTCGGATGAGCATGTATGTGGGGGGTTTATCAGCCGTAGCAGCCCTCATGCAGAACAGACAACACCGGTATTTAGTTGAAATTCCTGTTATGAAAGCGTTTATGGGGGGGTCTGTTGCTTTTCCAAGCCCCACTTAGGGACATGGCAGTGTTTTGTGTTATGTCTCTCCATGCGACAAGCTACCAAATGCACAGAAATGTACTTCATGACGGAGCTTAGTTCACAAGTGGTGATCGAACTCTTGAAAGATGTTGTGGTGGTATTGGGTGTATTCTCTGGTGTGGTTTTGAGACTTCACCGTCTATTACACTGGCCAACCCCTTTAGGCTCAGTAGGTTTCATCTGTAAAACCCTCAGCTCAACCCTGAGCAGCGTTGGCTCTGGGCAGCGTTGGCTCTGAGCAGCGTTGGCTCTGAGCAGCGTTGCCTCTGGACAGCGTTGGCTCTGAGCAGCGTTGGCTCTGAGCAGCGTTGGCTCTGAGCAGCGTTGCCTCTGGACAGCGTTGGCTCTGAGCAGCGTTGGCTCTGAGCAGCGTTGGCTCTGGGCAGCGTTGGCTCTGGGCAGCGTTGGCTCTGAGCAGCATTGGCTCTGGGCAGCGTTGGCTCTGAGCAGCGTTGGCTCTGAGCAGCGTTGGCTCTGGGCAGCGTTGGCTCTGGGCAGCGTTGGCTCTGGGCAGCGTTGACTCTGAGCAGCGTTGGCTCTGGGCAGCGTTGGCTCTGGGCAGCGTTGGCTCTGGGCAGCGTTGGCTCTGAGCAGCGTTGGCTCTGAGCAGCAAGGCTCTGAGCAGCGTTGGCTCTGGGCAGCGTTGGCTCTGAGCAGCCTTGGCTCTGAGCAGCGTTGGCTCTGGGCAGCGTTGGCTCTGAGTAGCGAGGCTCTGAGTAGCGAGGCTCTGAGCAGCGTTGGCTCTGAGCAGCGTTGGCTCTGAGCAGCGTTGGCTCTGGGCAGCGTTGGCTCTGGGCAGCGTTGACTCTGAGCAGCGTTGGCTCTGAGCAGCGTTGGCTCTGGGCAGCGTTGGCTCTGGGCAGCGTTGGCTCTGAGCAGCGTTGGCTCTGAGCAGCAAGGCTCTGAGCAGCGTTGGCTCTGGGCAGCGTTGGCTCTGAGCAGCCTTGGCTCTGAGCAGCGTTGGCTCTGGGCAGCGTTGGCTCTGAGTAGCGAGGCTCTGAGCAGCGTTGGCTCTGAGCAGCGTTGGCTCTGGGCAGCGAGGCTGACAGAAGGACACGTGTGAAGCATTTAAACAGCGACAAAACAATTGAAGAAGAATTTGACACAACACTCAAAAAATCCGACACCAATTTACAAAAATAGACTGTATTTTCATAAGAATTTAGCCACTAGAACGAAAATGATCCGCCAGAGGCTTCCGGAGATATAGATTTTACAAATAATAAATCAAAGGAATTTCACTCAACCGTAAACAAGCCTTGGCAAAGTCAATGAATTGGACACTTGGAAACATTTTCAAGGAAAACTTGGGTGAATGTCAATGCGGTCAGTTAGACGTACTTGGGGTGACCACCTCCAGCAGGGAGCTTGTCAGGGGAACCAGCAAGGTCCTCGAGAACAGTTACCTTCACAGAAGAAGCCGTCCATCAGCAATTCCAGGCCCTTTTTTTCTGTGCTGCAATGGATTCCTATGGAGTGGTCCTGATGCAAGGGATGAAGGATGCTGTGGATGCCGCACTGTTGACTGAGCTCTTCCTTCCTGCAGGGATTCCTTCTTCCACGAAGGTGATGAGGGGATCCTGTTTGCAGGGTCGACATCCCACAAAGTCCTCTCAAGTCTGGTAAAGTTCACTCGCCACTGGACTACCAGTCGCCCGTTATCTCAGTCACAAGCTAATCTTTCCTGAGTCGATAACTCTCCTTCTGAGGGTCCCAGCAACTCTCCAACAGCACTCCCGGGTTCAGCGAACGTGGGTGCAACTATGTGCGTCAGGTCTTGGTACTCTGTGCTGCACGGCGGCAGTGGACGTGGCTGTAGGAAGCCGGGGCCCGATTCACAGAACTAACTTAAGACAAAATCCTAAACTTACTACTTTTGGTATTCACAGAAGTTAGAATATTGTCTTAAGTTTGTCTTAAGACAAACTTAAGACAAACTTAAGACAGACTTAAGACAGACTTAAGACAGACTTAAGTTAGGATTTTGTCTTAAGTCTGTCTTAAGTCTGTCTTAAGTCTGTCGTAAGTTTGCCTTTCAACTCCGCCTCCTTACGTTCAATTGTCCCCTTGAAGGAACGTGCTACTAGAATAGCCGCGCTTGCTGTCTTGGAGGGAGTGGATGAGAAATACTGTTGAGGAAACGCCCGTGAGCGGAGTTGGTGGCAATCCCTGGGCAGGAGATGTGTTTCTTGGAGTAGGCATATATCCGCCAGAGTTCGCAAGGTTTGATAAAATTGCCTTAAGTTTGCCTGGATTGTTAGGGCCTTTTACGTTAAGTGTTAATGTTTAGAGGGTGGTTTCAGGCATCACGTTGTAAGAAAGGGGTGGATAGCGTATGTATGGGTCTGTGCATACAGGAATGTACACCATCCATAAGGGCTGTAGTATCATACGAGGTGTGGAGGTCAACAATGGTGAACCAAGTGTAACCCCCAACATAAAAATCCCCAATAGCGTAGGGGATATCAATTGGTCGTAATATAAGGACCTGGGTCTGACTACAGTCTTCCAGGTCTGGAAATCAGGAAAAAGGGGTCCAAAGTGTGGCCTGTGATCCCACCCCTCCCCCGGCCCTCTCAGGCGTGAGCATATTAGATACTCATGGCCGTGTTGGCCAGCACCTCCAGAACAGAGCGCAGCGCCGCCTGCTGCCCGTCCGCCATCACGCCGAGCCTCTCACACTTCCGTGATTGCGCCCCTGATTTCTACTCGATCTTCTGTGTGCAAGAGAAGATGTTGAATGCTGACCTTCGTGTTCGGGGTCAAGTCCAAGGATTTGGGCGGTCCCGGTCAGGGAACGTAGCTGGTGAAGCTTGCCTTCTAAGCGGAAAATAATACAGAAAGGATGTCCCCAGGAGTAGGCCACAACCTTTTCTCGTAGGTGCTGAGTGACCGGCCTGAACACACTGCGTCTTTGTAGTGTAATCGCTGCTGGGTCTTGAAACAACATCGGAGTCTGGCCTCTGAAGTTAAGGGGATGCTGCTCACGTGCCTTACGAAGTATGGGGCATATTTACAAGCTGGCGATAAAAAATGATCGCCGCTTTTGCGGCCGTTTTCGGCCGAAAAGCGGCAATAATTTTATCGCCTAATTAGCAAGGCCACGCTAACACATGAAACCTTGCTTTAGCGTCAGGATTCCCAACGCCCAGCTTTGCATCTCTAATGAGATGCAAAGTGGGCGTTCCTGACTTGACATGACAGGAGAAATGTCGCTAAGCGACATTTCTCCTATTATCAAGCCCCACGCTATGAAGCATAGCGTCAGGAAAAGTAGCGATAACCCCTGTTCTCTCTACTTTCCTTACGCCTGCTTCAGGACTGACTTAGCCATGATATCCTATGGAGGGTGGATATCATGGCTAAGTTTGTGAGGCCCTATCAACAAGCTAACGCCACATTGCGTGAGATTATCGCTGGGTTTCCAGTGATAATCTCACGTTAGGTAGTTAGCGTGAGGATTTTTATCACTGAGGAGATAAGCGTTGCTAATAGCACGCTATCTCAGCGATAAAGATCCACGCTAGCTGGCGATAATTATCCTCACGCTAAGAGCGCTGAGCGATAATTATCGCCGGGTGTCGCTGATATGCCCCTATGTCTCTTTCACGGGGGAATCATGAAGACAGACCAAAATGTCTTCTGGGGGAGCCCCTCTGGGCGAGTTCTCCCAGCGCGATGGGCGCGCTCTACTTTGATAAGTCTCTGGGGCTGTTCCTAGCATATGACAAAAGAGATCCCCTACAGAGGCAACATATCTTCGCCCTCAGCTTTAGACGCCACTCCCAGAATGTGAATGTTGTTGCGTCTAGACCTGTTTGAGGTCTTCGGGGTGTGCCTGGAGCTCTAGATGTTGTTCTCGGAGTTTGAGAACCTCCTGCTGCAGGGTGTGCATCTCCTTTGCACAGCTGTCTCCAAGTTCCTCCAGTGATACAACTCATTCTCCCAGTGAGTCCACATCTTGTCGAAACTCCTCAATATCCTGTGAGAGGTCTCGCTTGATTTCCTGCAGGCCATCTTTGAGGGAGGAGAACAAGGATTCCAAGAAAGCTCTGGTCACTGGCTCATCTGGAGTACTTCCGCCTCGAGCTTGCAACGTTTCCTGGGGACTGGCCTGATCCCCACTAGCTGTTCCGGTGGGTCCGGCGAGAAAATCCTTAATCGTGCGATCAGAGGCCATCTTTGGTGTTGACCAGTCTAGTCCTTTTGTTGCAGGGGGTCTGCCATGGAGCGATCACTTCTATGGGGCCTCCAGCCACTGGCGGTGTGTACGACTTAGGGTGCACCCATTCCTGACGCAGCCAGATGCTTAGAGCTCCAACCCGGAGACCGGTTCAAATAGATACCGTCGCCGAGCACCTTGGCTCCCCGCTGCAGGGTTTGGTAGGTAATGGCTGCTCACCAGAGACTTCTGGCTCTGTTTGGGGTCTTGTCTCCACACAGATGGGGATGTTCTCCCTTTGTTGTAATGTTCTGGAGTGGTGTCGCCAGTGATAGGTACCAGTTCAGGAGTCTTTTGGGAGGAAGATGGCACCTCTCAGCTCGTTGTGGAGCTGGCCCCATCGACCGTCCCTCTTCTCGCCCTGGTGGTTGCGGTGCGGCTCTTTCCTGAAGAGGCCCTTTGTCTCCGCGGCTCCTTTCACTCTGGATTAAGGTCGCCGAGGGCTGCTCTCTCTGCTGTTCTTGATCTCTGGACCCTATTGGTGGCGTAGCTGATCTACTGGCTGTATTCTTAGGACCTCTTGCTGACTAGAAGCAGGGCCACAAACGGGTAGTTCTCCCCACGTCTCTCCCTTCTCCACTATCGCGACATGTTGGCAGGGTTAGGGCACAGACATCAGTGCGGAACTTTATACGGGCGTGATCGGTGCCTCAGCCCCATCCCGACAAACTGCTACCTGTGGGCCTCGGCTTCTTTGTTGTAATCCTGCCCTCTGGGGGGCAGACATGGCGACGGTGCGGCCGCTCCCTCACAGCTGCGCTCCGCTGTGGGCCTGACTGGACACTTGTAGGTCTCTCCGCCAGTTCTAAAGGCCTTGTTGGTTTATGGCCCTGGTGCGTTATGGTATCTTCAGGCACTGGGGTCGATCACAGCTCCCTCCAATTGCATCAGGCTGGGCCAAACTACTGATGGCCAGATTTACAAGCCCTGTGCGCCACTTTTGCGCCACAGTTGCGTCACTTTTGTGACGCACCGGTGGCGTAAAGCTAGCGCCATGCTGCGGGGATTTACAAGGAAATCCCTGCGCCACACGAAACCTGCGTCAGGTTTCATGCAGGAACGCCCCGGAAAAGTGCCTGAGTGAAATCTACTAGACCCGCTGTGTCAAAACCTTGCGCCTGCTGGCGTGACGCACCATGTGGAAGATAGGCCGGGTTGGCACAGTGCTGGAGTTGCGCCCGCGACACAACTCCAGCACTGCGCCAACCTTACGTCAGCAGATGTGACACGCATCTGCCTATCATGGCGCAACGATGGCATTGCGTGTCACACGCTTCTTGGCGCATCCCTACTGATGTGCAGAGATGTGCCAGGAAAAGTAAATCTGCCCCTCGGTTCCCAATGCTTGCTCTGGATGGGCCTGAGCTGCGCACACTCTGCGGGCATCTAAGGCTCTCTCTCCTGGGTAGCTCCACTGCTCACCGGCCACCAGGACTAGTACATCTTGGCCACGCCCCCTGTCGACCAGTTTAAAGCCTTGATCAGGGGAGAGGAACAGTTCACCAATCCGTGCGCACCTGGTCTCCGTGAAAGTGGCACCATATGTGCAGGGTATCACCTTTGCGCCATGTGTTTGAACAGCCCAACCTATATCTGCTCTCACACGATGCAAATAATCTCCGTGAGACCCTCCCATTTCTCATAAGTTAAAATAAACTTTTTTTGTAAACGTTGCATAAAACATAAACACACTGCAAATGTCTGTAATAGATTCTCACAGATCACATTAAATCAAAAATAAATCAAAGGAAAACGGTATTGAAATCCATCTGTTTAAGAATTTTCAAGGTCATTGGATAAGAGACTCTGCAGAACAGAGCTGTATCTATCAGGGGCCCCCCTGAAAGGCTGGGGTCCTGGCCCAAAACCCGCTTTGCCCATGCCTTCAAATGTCTCTGCCTTCGAGGTCAGAGAAAGACCACTGTGTGACTGCTCTCCCTCACGCAGCTCCACCACTATGTGACTGCTCTCCCCCACGCAGCTCCACCACTGTGTGACTGCCCTCCCCCACGCAGCTCCACCACTGTGTGACTGCCCTCCCCCACGCAGCTCCACCACTGTCACGCAGCTCCACCACTGTGTGACTGCTCTCCCCCACGCAGCTCCACCACTGTGTGACTGCTCTCCCCCACGCAGCTCCACCACTGTGTGACTGCTCTCCCCCACGCAGCTCCACCACTGTGTGACTGCTCTCCCCCACGCAGCTCCACCACTGTGTGACTGCTCTCCCCCTCGCAGCTCCACCACTGTGTGACTGCTCTCCCCCACGCAGCTCCACCACTATGTGCTGCCCCCTGAGCTCACAGTTGCAGGGTGTTTGGGGTCCTCACCACCCGCAGGCTCCTGCCTGCGCCTCATCCCTGGTGGTCCAGTGGGAGTTGCTCTTCTGCCTCTCTTGCCTCTTTCTTTGTGCCCTCTTTTTCTATTTCCTTCTCTTTCCTTCATTGCCCTTCTGTCACTTTTCTCTTTTACTTTTTTCACTCTTCTGTTTGTTTTTTCCTCAGTTTCCCCCTGTTGCTGAGCCCCTAAGGCCCCTCCAGTGTGTCCTTCCTGCTCCCAGCTGACCCGCCTCCCCCTGATTCCTACTTAATGGTGGCCACAGGCAAAGCCGTCTGGACCCGACCGTGACCGGCGCCAGGGACCCTGGTCCTCCGACCTGCACCCACTACAACTTCAGCACCCTCCATGATCTCAACCCCGGACACAACAGCAACTGCCAGCTCTTGACAACGACCCTCACCCACCTCCGTAGCCCAGCAGAATCTCCCAGTTTACCGGACATCACCGCTCACAAACCACTCAACTGCATCCCTAACGTACGTTCCCTACACAAGCAACCCATAGAAACCTGGCACCTCCACAACACCTACTCGCCTGACATCACCTTCCTCACAGATCTGGACCAACGCCATCCCTGCACCTGACATCGCCACCGCCATTCCAGAGGGATACAAGATGTTGTGCAGGGACCGCCTCATCCATCCAGTAGAAGGCATCACCGATGCTTACAAAAGCACCCTCAACATGACGACCATCCCGGACGACACTACGACCCTCATGGAGCACCTCTACCTCCAGATCCTGACCAACCCCAAACGACTCTCCACGGAACCCTCATCTACAGGCCGCCCGGTCCCCGCGCTCCCTTTAACGGCACCATCACCGACCTCATTGCACCCTACACCCTAGCATCCACAGACTACATCCTACTTGGAGACTTAAACTTCAACCATGACGACTCATACACCGCCTCCCTCCAAGAGAACCTCGCCAACATAGGACTGAAACAACTAGTGACTGCCCCCACGCACACAGTGGGACACACACTCGACCCCGTCTTTACCGGAGGAAACAGCATCTACTCTACTGGACAGATGACCACGGCATCAACATTTCCTTCAAAAAACCTATTGTACACAAGCACACCCACCGCCTCCCACGCAGGAGCTGGAGCAAACTCACTGAAGACCAGCTCACCTCTGCCCCCGTCACCACCCCACCACCGTCTACATCAAACGCAGACACTGCAGCACTCAACCTCCACTGCTGGATCATGAACTGCGCTGACAAACTCGCCCCTTCAAGAAAACCACCTAAAGACGCATCAAGAAAGCAACCTGGTTTCCCCCTTGCACTCCAAGAATCCAGACACTCCTGCAGACTACTCGGAAAGACATGGAGGAACAACAAAATTCCAGAAACAAGTGCTGCCTACAAAGCAGCCACCACCGCACACCACCCACTCATCAAATCCACAAGGAAGAAATCCCTCCAAGACAGAATCCTCACCAACGCCCACGACACCAAAGAGCTCTTCTCTGTCATCAAGGAATTTGCCAAACCCTGCAGAGAAACAACAGACATCCCACCCTCCCAAGACCTCTGCAACAGACTCGGAACCTTCTTCCACCATAAGATTATGATGATCTATGACAACTTCGACAACCAAGACCACCTCACCGCTCCAACTCTCCCGCCATGCAACGCCACCCAACAGACCATGCTCAAAGGGATCCTGCTCACGACAGAAAACACCTTGAAGACCATAAAAAGCATCCACTCTGGAGCACCCTCAGAACCCTGCCCACACCACATCTTCCACGGAGCCACCACTTCCATCGCAGGCGAACTACGTCGGACGATCAACTGCTCCTTAGAGACTGCCACCTTCCCCGATGACTGGAATCCTGCCAAAGTCAACCCCCTCCTGAAGAAACCCTCCACGTACTTGAAGGACCTCAAGAACCGCAGGCCGTGCACCCTGCTTCCATTCGCAGCTAATTTCATCGAAAAGCCGTCAACACCCAGCTAGCAAAGTTTATCGAAGCTAACAACGTCCTGGAAATTTCCCAATCTGGATTCCGAAGCAACCAAAGCACCAAGCCTGCCCGACTTGCTGCCACCGACATCCGCTCCCTCCTTGGCCAGGATGAAACGGCAGCCCTCATCCTCCTGGTCCTCTCGGCCGCATTCAACACCGTCTCCCACCGCACCCTAGCCAACATACTCCACGACGCCGGCTTCCGCTGAAAGGCCCCCGACTGCATACGCTCCTTCCTCACTGGCAGAACTCAGCTGGTCAGACTCCCTCCCTACCTCTTGGAACCAACAGAGACCCACTGTGGAGAATCCCAGGGCTCCACCCTCAGCCCCACTCTCTTCATCATCTACATGGCCCCCCCTCGCAACCATCTTCAGGAACCAAGGGCTCAGCATCGTCTCTTACCCCGATGACATCCAGCTGATCCTCTCCCTCACAAACGAACCCAACCTCCAAGAAGGGATGAAAGCGTTCGTCACCTGGATGAAGTACAGCTGCCTGAAACTCAACTCAGAAAAGACAGAAGTCCTCATCCTTGGTTTCACCCCCTCCGCGTGGGACGACTGCTGGTGGCCCTCCACCCTCGAAATCCCCCCACCCCGACGGACCACGCAAGAAATCTCTGCATCATACTTGACTCATTGCTCACAATGCACCGCCAGATCAAAGCTGTATCCTCTGCCTGCTTCAACACCCTCCACATGCTTCGAAAGACTTTCAGATCAATCCCAACCGAATCCAGAAAAACTGTCATGCAGCAGACGGAACTATGGCAATGCTCTTCATGCCGGAATCAACAAGAACTTCCCTTTCAACAAGAATTTCTGCCCCAGTTCAGGAAGGACCTCGAGACCTGGCTCTTCGGATGACCCCCAGCACTCAACAGAGCAGCAAACCCCCCCACCCCAGTGCCTTGAGACTCTCACTGGTGAGTAGTTGTGCTTTACCACCCCTGATTGATTGATTTCAATTACTTGATACAACAGAGGGCCCACTCAGCTGTCCATCACAAAACACACACCACTAAGATGCCTTCCCACTCAGACTAAAGTAAACCAGTAGCAGCCATCATAATTCTGGTCCGCCCAAAAATCTGGACTCGACTGGAAATGCAGATTCGGGGGTGCTGAGGTACCATGAAGCTAAAAAACGATCTAACGGCCTGCTCACGCGTTCAGAACATACTCTGTGGCACTATATCACGAGGCACTTGTTGCCCCCTGGCTGAGAGTGGATGCTTTCAACACCAACCCCACGGAAAACCGGCCAGTGGCGGGTCCATGTAGTTAAGAACTGTTAAAAGGTGGTTCTGACACTAGGGGCCGCCCGGATTTTTCGCTTTTTGAGCACCTAATTGTTGAGCTCTTACTGTGGGGGAGCCTCATAATCTGGGACTCACCCACAATGAACTCAGGATGAAGGAGGCTGCATGGAGGTCTTACTGGTGTCCCCCTGGCTTGACTAGGCCGCTGCGCAGCAGCTGGAGTATGGGGCACCGGGCTGGTTACATGCAGACACATGTGTACAAGCGTTTGCACATGTGTATGGGCTGCGCAGGGGAGATTCCTAGCGTGCGCAGTCCAGGAGCAGCTACAAAGTGAATAGTGTGGCAGAACTTATGCCAAATTGGGTGGTGACATGGAATAGGCTTTGTGCGCTGGAAAGAAACGTGCCAGGGAAAGTCAGTGTGTCTTACTGTGTCTTCACTTCATTGTTCCCCTATGGGGATGTGGGGCCCATGGCTAGAGTGACTTCCACAAGGCCTACAGAGTCCAGACACACACTAAAGTCCATTGTAGCGGATGTGAAAAGAAGTATGCTGCAGAGTCCAAAGTCATATTTGTACTGCTTTTCGGTCCTCCAGAAATGTCATATTTCTCTAAGTCCCTGGCTGGGGTCTGTCCCTGGCGGGTTAGATTAATGACCTTTCTTCCCAGAGCGAAGATCTTCCCTCCAAGGGAAAGGAGATAGGTGGAGCTACAGGCCAATCCATCAACCGCTGTCGCTGGGTACCAAGCTGAACCAAGGTGAAGGCAGCACTGGAGGAAGGGGGAGCATGTGGCCAGAGACCCTGGACGGTGCCATTTTGAACAAACCCAGAGGCTGGACAAGAAGGAGGGAGCAGGGGCAAGTGATGTGTCGCTGTTTGATAGGCCAAACAGAGACTTCCTGCCGGCCCCCTACTCAACTTTTAAAAAGTGCTTGCACAGGAAGAGAAGCTCTCTCTGAGGTGTGGTCTAAGGAGTCGAAAGGTGCTGGAGCCTGGCAATGAGCAGTTGGAAGGGAGACCCCCTGACTGCCCCCCAGGGCCCTAGCGGCACGAGAAGAAGAGCCCAGGAATGGTGCACAGAAGCAGGGGCCTATGCGCAGGGAGAAGAGAGGTCCAGGAGGAGAATCAGGCGAAAGCCTGGCGCAGGGAGGCAGTGAAGAGCACTCCCTGCAGAATGGACCCCCTCACGGGCTCCGAGGGCCAAAGAGAGGGTTTCCAGTGGCTGTGGGTGGTCGAGAGGAGCGAGAGGACACGAAAAGGATGCAAATCGGACTCCGGGGGGCTGAGATATGCCCCCCAGAAGGTAGGCGACCTTTGACCCCACCTGGGACCGATGATGAAGTGCATGGGGCTCCGTCGCCGGTCACCATCAGGCCCCCGGGGTGGGTCAAGTCCCGGGGGCTGCCCTACCAAAGCTGGAGAAGGTCCAGGGGCCCGGGACCCCATCCCCGGGGTGCTTCCCATGAAAATTGAAGGAGGGGGTGCCAGGAGCCCACCCTGGCCCCCCACCGAGCCCGTGAAGACGGGGAGCGCAGGCACGCTCCCCGCGAAGAGGGAGGCGGGGGCCAGGACCTCATCCAGGGCCCGAAGTCATGGAGGGGGCCTGGGACCTCATCCCCAGGCCCCGAAGATGGAGGGAGGTGGGGGAGTGCCGTCGCACTCCCCCGACGGCCGCCGGACCGGCGGGAGCCTCCGTGTCTGCCCGCCCGCGCAGGTAGACCAGTAGACTGTGCCGGCTCCTGTGGCCGCACACGGAGGTGCGGGCCGCACGGGGACCTGGCGGGGGCAGCCGGGGGTGGGCTCCCTGTGCTGCCCTCCCTCGAGGATGGCCTACTGGGGTCCAGGGTGGGACCAGGACCCCCAACCCCCGCAACCGAGGAGAAGTTGCATGGGGCCCGGGTGGGACCGGGCCCCCAAAAATTAAGCAGATCGGCTGGGGGTGGGCTCCCTGAGCCGTACCCTCACCTGGGGGTCCGGGTGGGACTGGGCCCCCCACCGAGGCCCAGGAGGCGGCGCAGAGCGCCATAAAGATGATCGCGGCTCTCCCCGGCACAGCGGGAGAACCGCTGCTTCCATATGCGAGCCTACCCATAATGCCTTGCAGGCCAGGACCGGCCTGCAGGGTCAAACCAGCGTGTTCTTTGCTTGTGGTGGCCCCAGGAGGACGGGGTCACCACCACATGAATGTGAAGGTGCTGGGGGAGCTGCTGGAGAGATGCAGTCTCCAGCCCTGCACGAAGAGAAAAGTCCCAGCCCAAGGGTTCAGCCAGCATTTATCTACTTCTGGGCTGGTACTTTTGTTCTACAGCTGAGGGTGAATTGAAAAGTGCATCGTGGAAAGAAGGGCTGAGTTGGGGATGTTTGGAGAAGGGCATTCCCTGGAGGTGAAGAGATGTATTTGCACCAGAAATGCATTTACTAATGGTTATTTCTTTTTAGAAGGGCTAAAGTTGATGTTTTTAATGTGAAGTACATGTGAGGTGATGTCATAAGCAAAGTGGGGTTATGTTGCCAGACATTCCTCCTAGGGTGTCTGGCTGTATATGCGCAATCCTGTGATTTCATCTGTGACGCCTTTAGGGGCTGCAATTGCAGTGCATTCTAATGATCCACAAATGTGATGAGTCCTGTCATTCTAAAGTGGTGCTTAAACATGGATTCTTGCTGCTGCGCTTAGGTGAAGAACCCAGACTGCTAGCCCTTAAGATATCGAGGTGCATACTTTATGGTCAGTAGGACATACTCAGTCAGGGTTGTATGTCACCAAGACAGGGTTACCTATTTTAAATGCTTGTTGAGATATTGGGGGGGTCGTCACTGGGATGGTGCCAGTGCGCAGGTCCCTCGCCCCAGGTTATGTTCAACCAACTGCATTGGGGGCAAGATGATGCGCATACATGGGAGTGGTGGTACTAGACCCCACCCCCCCTGCGAGAGGGGTGGAGATGTTATGCAATGTCACAAAGTAATTCCAACAGCTTATGTATATTTGTAAAATGGCGCATAGTATTGTGTAGCGTGTGTGTTTAATAAATGTACTCTTACTTTTATAAAGCAAAGTACAGACTGGACAATCAATTATTGAGTGTTATTTTTGTGCACCTGCAAATGGCGATTACTAGCCCACACCACCTCCCTTGAGTAAGCCTCAGACTGCTCTGCAACGCTACCCTCTGAGAGTCAGGCGCTACACTTGGGTGTTTGGTTCCCAGTGAAGGACAGATGGAGTCATGTTATTTGTGCAGGCCTCACAGATGCTGCCACGTTTTCCAACAAGAACCCAGAGCTCCACAGGGCACAGAGCAGATGTGAGTCACCAAACAAGAGTTTAACCAAAAACTCCACCGAGTGAGGCACGTCTGGGGCTCAACAGTAGCCGACTAAAGGACCTTTGACGCCAATGGAAGGGGGCAAAGGATGGCCGCACTCCAGGCCTTACTGACCCGCCCATTAAGCAAGCAAGCTGAACAGTCGACTGAGGCGTAGGTGTCCGTGAGGCAGAGTGAATTCTCAGGACTGGCTGTCACAGCTGGAGCAGAGTGAATTCTCAGGACTGGCTGTCACAGTCGGAGCAGAGTGAATTCTCAGGACTGGCTGTCACAGCTGGAGCAGAGTGAATTCTCAGGACTGGCTGTCACAGCTGGAGCAGAGTGAATTCTCAGGACTGGCTGTCACAGTCGGAGCAGAGTGAATTCTCAGGACTGGCTGTCACAGCTGGAGCAGAGTGAATTCTCAGGACTGGCTGTCACAGTCGGAGCAGAGTGAATTCTCAGGACTGGCTGTCACAGCCAGAGCAGAGTGAATTCTCAGGACTGACTGTCACAGCTGAAGCAGAGTGAATTCTCAGGACTGGCTGTCACAGCTGAAGCAGAGTGAATTCTCAGGACTGGCTGTCACAGCTGGAGCAGAGCGAATTCTCAGGACTGGCTGTCACAGCCAGAGCAGAACGAATTCTCATGACTGGCTGTCACAGCCGGAGCAGAGTGAATTCTCAGGACTGGCTGTCACAGCTGGAGCAGAGTGAATTCTCAGGACTGGCTGTCATAGTCGGAGCAGAGTGAATTCTCAGGACTGGCTGTCACAGTCGGAGCAGAGTGAATTCTCAGGACTGGCTGTCACAGTCGGAGCAGAGTGAATTCTCAGGACTGGCTGTCACAGCTGGAGCAGAGTGAATTCTCAGGACTGGCTGTCACAGCTGGAGAAGAGTGAATTCTCAGGACTGGCTGTCACAGCAGGAGCAGAGTGAATTCTCAGGACTGGGTGTCACAGCTGGAGCAGAGTGAATTCTCAGGACTGGCTGTCACAGCTGGAGCAGAGTGAATTCTCAGGACTGGGTGTCACAGCTGAAGCAGTGTGAATTCTCAGGACTGGCTGTCACAGCTGGAGCAGAGTGAATTCTCAGGACTGGCTGTCACAGCCGGAGCAGAGTGAATTCTCAGGACTGGCTGTCACAGTCGGAGCAGAGTGAATTCTCAGGACTGGCTGTCACAGCTGGAGCAGAGTGAATTCTCAGGACTGGCTGTCACAGCTGGAGCAGAGTGAATTCTCAGGACTGGCTGTCACAGCCGGAGCAGAGTGAATTCTCAGGACTGGCTGTCACAGCTGGAGCAGAGTGAATTCTCAGGACTGGCTGTCACAGCTGGAGCAGAGTGAATTCTCAGGACTGGCTGTCACAGCTGGAGCAGAGTGAATTCTCAGGACTGGCTGTCACAGCTGGAGCAGAGTGAATTCTCAGGACTGGCTGTCACGGCTGGAGCAGAGTGAATTCTCAGCACTGGCTGTCACGGCTGAAGCAGAGTGAATTCTCAGCACTGGCTGTCACGGCTGAAGCAGAGTGAATTCTCAGGACTGGCTGTCACAGCTGAAGCAGAGTGAATTCCCAGGACTGGCTGTCACAGCTGAAGCAGAGTGAATTCCCAGGACTGGCTGTCACAGCTGAAGCAGAGTGAATTCCCAGGACTGTCACAGCTGAGGCAGTGTGAATTCTCAAGATTGGCTGTCAGTGTCAGAGCTGGAGCAGAGTGAATTCTCAGGACTGGCTGTCACGGCTGAAGCAGAGTGAATTCTCAGGAATGGCTGTCACAGCTGGAGCAGAGTGAATTCTCAGGACTGGCTGTCACAGCTGGAGCAGTGTGAATTCTCAGGACTGGCTGTCACAGCTGGAGCAGAGTGAATTCTCAGGAATGGCTGTCACAGCTGGAGCAGAGTGAATTCTCAGGACTGGCTGTCACAGCTGGAGCAGTGTGAATTCTCAGGACTGGCTGTCACAGCTAGAGCAGAGTGAATTCTCAGGACTGGGTGTCACAGCTGAAGCAGTGTGAATTCTCAGGACTGGCTGTCACAGCTGGAGCAGAGTGAATTCTCAGGACTGGCTGTCACAGCCAGAGCAGAGTGAATTCTCAGGACTGGCTGTCACAGCTGGAGCAAAGTGAATTCTCAGGACTGGCTGTCACAGCCGGAGCAGAGTGAATTCTCAGGACTGGCTGTCACAGCTGGAGCAGAGTGAATTCTCAGGACTGGCTGTCACAGCCAGAGCAGAGTGAATTCTCAGGACTGGCTGTCACAGCCGGAGCAGAGTGAATTCTCAGGACTGGCTGTCACAGCTGGAGCAGAGTGAATTCTCAGGACTGGCTGTCACAGTCGGAGCAGAGTGAATTCTCAGGACTGGCTGTCACAGCCGGAGCAGAGTGAATTCTCAGGACTGGCTGTCACAGCCGGAGCAGAGTGAATTCTCAGGACTGGCTGTCACAGTCGGAGCAGAGTGAATTCTCAGGACTGGCTGTCACAGCTGGAGCAGAGTGAATTCTCAGGACTGGCTGTCACAGTCGGAGCAGAGTGAATTCTCAGGACTGGCTGTCACAGTCGGAGCAGAGTGAATTCTCAGGACTGTCACAGCTGAGGCAGTGTGGATTCTCAAGATTGGCTGTCACGGCTGAAGCAGAGTGAATTCTCAGGACTGGCTGTCACAGTCGGAGCAGAGTGAATTCTCAGGACTGGCTGTCACAGTCGGAGCAGAGTGAATTCTCAGGACTGGCTGTCACAGCTGGAGCAGAGTGAATTCTCAGGACTGGCTGTCCCAGCTGGAGCAGAGTGAATTCTCAGGACTGACTGTCACAGCTGAAGCAGAGTGAATTCTCAGGACTGGCTGTCACAGCTGGAGCAGAGCGAATTCTCAGGACTGGCTGTCACAGCTGGAGCAGAGTGAATTCTCAGGACTGGGTGTCACAGCTGAAGCAGTGTGAATTCTCAGGACTGGCTGTCACAGCTGGAGCAGAGTGAATTCTCAGGACTGGCTGTCACAGTCGGAGCAGAGTGAATTCTCAGGACTGGCTGTCACGGCTGGAGCAGAGTGAATTCTCAGCACTGGCTGTCACAGCTGGAGCAGAGTGAATTCTCAGTACTGGCTGTCACAGTCGGAGCAGAGTGAATTCTCAGGACTGGCTGTCACAGCCGGAGCAGAGTGAATTCTCAGGACTGGCTGTCACAGCCGGAGCAGAGTGAA
This sequence comes from Triturus cristatus, assembly GCF_964204655.1. NCBI lineage: Eukaryota > Metazoa > Chordata > Amphibia > Caudata > Salamandridae > Triturus > Triturus cristatus. The sequence goes on from NC_140590.1 coordinate 1,879,970,215, forward strand.
TTCTCAGGACTGGCTGTCACAGTCGGAGCAGAGTGAATTCTCAGGACTGGGTGTCACAGCTGAAGCAGTGTGAATTCTCAGGACTGGCTGTCACAGCTGGAGCAGAGTGAATTCTCAGGACTGGCTGTCACAGTCGGAGCAGAGTGAATTCTCAGGACTGGCTGTCACGGCTGGAGCAGAGTGAATTCTCAGGACTGGCTGTCACAGCTGGAGCAGAGTGAATTCTCAGGACTGGCTGTCACAGTCGGAGCAGAGTGAATTCTCAGGACTGGCTGTCACAGCCGGAGCAGAGTGAATTCTCAGGACTGGCTGTCACAGCCGGAGCAGAGTGAATTCTCAGGACTGGCTGTCACAGTCGGAGCAGAGTGAATTCTCAGGACTGGCTGTCACAGCTGGAGCAGAGTGAATTCTCAGGACTGGTTGTCACAGTCGGAGCAGAGTGAATTCTCAGGACTGGCTGTCACAGTCGGAGCAGAGTGAATTCTCAGGACTGTCACAGCTGAGGCAGTGTGGATTCTCAAGATTGGCTGTCACGGCTGAAGCAGAGTGAATTCTCAGGACTGGCTGTCACAGTCGGAGCAGAGTGAATTCTCAGGACTGGCTGTCACAGTCGGAGCAGAGTGAATTCTCAGGACTGGCTGTCACAGTCGGAGCAGAGTGAATTCTCAGGACTGGCTGTCACAGCTGGAGCAGAGTGAATTCTCAGGACTGGCTGTCACAGCTGGAGCAGAGTGAATTCTCAGGACTGACTGTCACAGCTGAAGCAGAGTGAATTCTCAGGACTGGCTGTCACAGCTGGAGCAGAGCGAATTCTCAGGACTGGCTGTCACAGCTGGAGCAGAGTGAATTCTCAGGACTGGGTGTCACAGCTGAAGCAGTGTGAATTCTCAGGACTGGCTGTCACAGCTGGAGCAGAGTGAATTCTCAGGACTGGCTGTCACAGTCGGAGCAGAGTGAATTCTCAGGACTGGCTGTCACGGCTGGAGCAGAGTGAATTCTCAGCACTGGCTGTCACGGCTGAAGCAGAGTGAATTCTCAGCACTGGCTGTCACGGCTGAAGCAGAGTGAATTCTCAGGACTGGCTGTCACAGCTGGAGCAGAGTGAATTCTCAGGACTGGCTGTCACGGCTGGAGCAGAGTGAATTCTCAGGACTGGCTGTCACAGCTGGAGCAGAGTGAATTCTCAGGACTGGCTGTCACAGCTGGAGCAGAGTGAATTCTCAGGACTGGCTGTCACAGTCGGAGCAGAGTGAATTCTCAGGACTGGCTGTCACAGCTGGAGCAGAGTGAATTCTCAGAACTGGCTGTCACAGTCGGAGCAGAGTGAATTCTCAGGACTGGCTGTCACAGCTGGAGAAGAGTGAATTCTCAGGACTGGCTGTCACAGCAGGAGCAGAGTGAATTCTCAGGACTGGGTGTCACAGCTGGAGCAGAGTGAATTCTCAGGACTGGCTGTCACAGCTGGAGCAGAGTGAATTCTCAGGACTTGGTGTCACAGCTGGAGCAGAGTGAATTCTCAGGACTGGCTGTCACAGCCGGAGCAGAGTGAATTCTCAGGACTGGCTGTCACAGCTGGAGCAGAGTGAATTCTCAGGACTGGCTGTCACAGCCGGAGCAGAGTGAATTCTCAGGACTGGCTGTCACAGCTGGAGCAGAGTGAATTCTCAGGACTGGCTGTCACAGCTGGAGCAGAGTGAATTCTCAGGACTGGCTGTCACAGTCGGAGCAGAGTGAATCCTCAGGACTGACTGTCACAGCTGGAGCAGAGTGAATTCTCAGGACTGGCTGTCACAGCTGGAGCAGAGTGAATTCTCAGGACTGGCTGTCACAGCTGGAGCAGAGTGAATTCTCAGGACTGGCTGTCACAGCTGGAGCAGAGTGAATTCTCAGGACTGGCTGTCACGGCCGGAGCAGAGTGAATTCTCAGGACTGGCTGTCACAGCCGGAGCAGAGTGAATTCTCAGGACTGGCTGTCACAGCCGGAGCAGAGTGAATTCTCAGGACTGGCTGTCACAGCTGGAGCAGAGTGAATTCTCAGGACTGGCTGTCACAGCCGGAGCAGAGTGAATTCTCAGGACTGGGTGTCACAGCTGAAGCAGTGTGAATTCTCAGGACTGGCTGTCACAGCTGGAGCAGAGTGAATTCTCAGGACTGGCTGTCACAGCCGGAGCAGAGTGAATTCTCAGGACTGGCTGTCACAGTCGGAGCAGAGTGAATTCTCAGGACTGGCTGTCACAGCTGGAGCAGAGTGAATTCTCAGGACTGGCTGTCACAGCTGGAGCAGAGTGAATTCTCAGGACTGGCTGTCACAGCCGGAGCAGAGTGAATTCTCAGGACTGGCTGTCACAGCTGGAGCAGAGTGAATTCTCAGGACTGGCTGTCACAGCTGGAGCAGAGTGAATTCTCAGGACTGGCTGTCACAGCTGGAGCAGAGTGAATTCTCAGGACTGGCTGTCACGGCTGGAGCAGAGTGAATTCTCAGCACTGGCTGTCACGGCTGAAGCAGAGTGAATTCTCAGCACTGGCTGTCACGGCTGAAGCAGAGTGAATTCTCAGGACTGGCTGTCACAGCTGAAGCAGAGTGAATTCCCAGGACTGGCTGTCACAGCTGAAGCAGAGTGAATTCCCAGGACTGGCTGTCACAGCTGAAGCAGAGTGAATTCCCAGGACTGGCTGTCACAGCTGAAGCAGAGTGAATTCTCAGGACTGTCACAGCTGAGGCAGTGTGAATTCTCAAGATTGGCTGTCAGAGCTGGAGCAGAGTGAATTCTCAGGACTGGCTGTCACGGCTGAAGCAGAGTGAATTCTCAGGAATGGCTGTCACAGCTGGAGCAGAGTGAATTCTCAGGACTGGCTGTCACAGCTGGAGCAGTGTGAATTCTCAGGACTGGCTGTCACAGCTGGAGCAGAGTGAATTCTCAGGAATGGCTGTCACAGCTGGAGCAGAGTGAATTCTCAGGACTGGCTGTCACAGCTGGAGCAGAGTGAATTCTCAGGACTGGGTGTCACAGCTGAAGCAATGTGAATTCTCAGGACTGGCTGTCACAGCTGGAGCAGAGTGAATTCTCAGGACTGGCTGTCACAGCCGGAGCAGAGTGAATTCTCAGGACTGGCTGTCACAGTCGGAGCAGAGTGAATTCTCAGGACTGGCTGTCACAGCTGGAGCAGAGTGAATTCTCAGGACTGGCTGTCACAGCTGGAGCAGAGTGAATTCTCAGGACTGGCTGTCACAGCCGGAGCAGAGTGAATTCTCAGGACTGGCTGTCACAGCTGGAGCAGTGTGAATTCTCAGGACTGGCTGTCACAGCTGGAGCAGAGTGAATTCTCAGGACTGGCTGTCACAGCTGGAGCAGAGTGAATTCTCAGGACTGGCTGTCACAGCTGGAGCAGAGTGAATTCTCAGGACTGGCTGTCACGGCTGGAGCAGAGTGAATTCTCAGCACTGGCTGTCACGGCTGAAGCAGAGTGAATTCTCAGCACTGGCTGTCACGGCTGAAGCAGAGTGAATTCTCAGGACTGGCTGTCACAGCTGAAGCAGAGTGAATTCCCAGGACTGGCTGTCACAGCTGAAGCAGAGTGAATTCCCAGGACTGGCTGTCACAGCTGAAGCAGAGTGAATTCTCAGGACTGTCACAGCTGAGGCAGTGTGAATTCTCAAGATTGGCTGTCAGAGCTGGAGCAGAGTGAATTCTCAGGACTGGCTGTCACGGCTGAAGCAGAGTGAATTCTCAGGAATGGCTGTCACAGCTGGAGCAGAGTGAATTCTCAGGACTGGCTGTCACAGCTGGAGCAGTGTGAATTCTCAGGACTGGCTGTCACAGCTGGAGCAGAGTGAATTCTCAGGAATGGCTGTCACAGCTGGAGCAGAGTGAATTCTCAGGACTGGCTGTCACAGCTGGAGCAGTGTGAATTCTCAGGACTGGCTGTCACAGCTAGAGCAGAGTGAATTCTCAGGACTGGGTGTCACAGCTGAAGCAGTGTGAATTCTCAGGACTGGCTGTCACAGCTGGAGCAGAGTGAATTCTCAGGACTGGCTGTCACAGCCGGAGCAGAGTGAATTCTCAGGACTGGCTGTCACAGCTGGAGCAGAGTGAATTCTCAGGACTGGCTGTCACAGCCGGAGCAGAGTGAATTCTCAGGACTGGCTGTCACAGCTGGAGCAGAGTGAATTCTCAGGACTGGCTGTCACAGCCAGAGCAGAGTGAACTCTCAGGACTGGCTGTCACAGCCGGAGCAGAGTGAATTCTCAGGACTGGCTGTCACAGCTGGAGCAGAGTGAATTCTCAGGACTGGCTGTCACAGTCGGAGCAGAGTGAATTCTCAGGACTGGCTGTCACAGCCGGAGCAGAGTGAATTCTCAGGACTGGCTGTCACAGCCGGAGCAGAGTGAATTCTCAGGACTGGCTGTCACAGCTGGAGCAGAGTGAATTCTCAGGACTGACTGTCACAGCTGAAGCAGAGTGAATTCTCAGGACTGGCTGTCACAGCTGGAGCAGAGCGAATTCTCAGGACTGGCTGTCACAGCTGGAGCAGAGTGAATTCTCAGGACTGGGTGTCACAGCTGAAGCAGTGTGAATTCTCAGGACTGGCTGTCACAGCTGGAGCAGAGTGAATTCTCAGGACTGGCTGTCACAGTCGGAGCAGAGTGAATTCTCAGGACTGGCTGTCACAGCTGGAGCAGAGTGAATTCTCAGGACTGGCTGTCACGGCTGGAGCAGAGTGAATTCTCAGGACTGGCTGTCACAGCTGGAGCAGAGTGAATTCTCAGGACTGGCTGTCACAGTCGGAGCAGAGTGAATTCTCAGGACTGGCTGTCACAGCTGGAGCAGAGTGAATTCTCAGAACTGGCTGTCACAGTCGGAGCAGAGTGAATTCTCAGGACTGGCTGTCACAGCTGGAGAAGAGTGAATTCTCAGGACTGGCTGTCACAGCAGGAGCAGAGTGAATTCTCAGGACTGGGTGTCACAGCTGGAGCAGAGTGAATTCTCAGGACTGGCTGTCACAGCTGGAGCAGAGTGAATTCTCAGGACTTGGTGTCACAGCTGGAGCAGAGTGAATTCTCAGGACTGGCTGTCACAGCCGGAGCAGAGTGAATTCTCAGGACTGGCTGTCACAGCTGGAGCAGAGTGAATTCTCAGGACTGGCTGTCACAGCCGGAGCAGAGTGAATTCTCAGGACTGGCTGTCACAGCTGGAGCAGAGTGAATTCTCAGGACTGGCTGTCACAGCTGGAGCAGAGTGAATTCTCAGGACTGGCTGTCACAGTCGGAGCAGAGTGAATCCTCAGGACTGACTGTCACAGCTAGAGCAGAGTGAATTCTCAGGACTGGCTGTCACAGCTGGAGCAGAGTGAATTCTCAGGACTGGCTGTCACAGCTGGAGCAGAGTGAATTCTCAGGACTGGCTGTCACAGCTGGAGCAGAGTGAATTCTCAGGACTGGCTGTCACGGCCGGAGCAGAGTGAATTCTCAGGACTGGCTGTCACAGCTGGAGCAGAGTGAATTCTCAGGACTGGCTGTCACAGCCGGAGCAGAGTGAATTCTCAGGACTGGCTGTCACAGCTGGAGCAGAGTGAATTCTCAGGACTGGCTGTCACAGCCGGAGCAGAGTGAATTCTCAGGACTGGGTGTCACAGCTGAAGCAGTGTGAATTCTCAGGACTGGCTGTCACAGCTGGAGCAGAGTGAATTCTCAGGACTGGCTGTCACAGCCGGAGCAGAGTGAATTCTCAGGACTGGCTGTCACAGTCGGAGCAGAGTGAATTCTCAGGACTGGCTGTCACAGCTGGAGCAGAGTGAATTCTCAGGACTGGCTGTCACAGCTGGAGCAGAGTGAATTCTCAGGACTGGCTGTCACAGCCGGAGCAGAGTGAATTCTCAGGACTGGCTGTCACAGCTGGAGCAGAGTGAATTCTCAGGACTGGCTGTCACAGCTGGAGCAGAGTGAATTCTCAGGACTGGCTGTCACAGCTGGAGCAGAGTGAATTCTCAGGACTGGCTGTCACGGCTGGAGCAGAGTGAATTCTCAGCACTGGCTGTCACGGCTGAAGCAGAGTGAATTCTCAGCACTGGCTGTCACGGCTGAAGCAGAGTGAATTCTCAGGACTGGCTGTCACAGCTGAAGCAGAGTGAATTCCCAGGACTGGCTGTCACAGCTGAAGCAGAGTGAATTCCCAGGACTGGCTGTCACAGCTGAAGCAGAGTGAATTCCCAGGACTGGCTGTCACAGCTGAAGCAGAGTGAATTCTCAGGACTGTCACAGCTGAGGCAGTGTGAATTCTCAAGATTGGCTGTCAGAGCTGGAGCAGAGTGAATTCTCAGGACTGGCTGTCACGGCTGAAGCAGAGTGAATTCTCAGGAATGGCTGTCACAGCTGGAGCAGAGTGAATTCTCAGGACTGGCTGTCACAGCTGGAGCAGTGTGAATTCTCAGGACTGGCTGTCACAGCTGGAGCAGAGTGAATTCTCAGGAATGGCTGTCACAGCTGGAGCAGAGTGAATTCTCAGGACTGGCTGTCACAGCTGGAGCAGAGTGAATTCTCAGGACTGGGTGTCACAGCTGAAGCAATGTGAATTCTCAGGACTGGCTGTCACAGCTGGAGCAGAGTGAATTCTCAGGACTGGCTGTCACAGCCGGAGCAGAGTGAATTCTCAGGACTGGCTGTCACAGTCGGAGCAGAGTGAATTCTCAGGACTGGCTGTCACAGCTGGAGCAGAGTGAATTCTCAGGACTGGCTGTCACAGCTGGAGCAGAGTGAATTCTCAGGACTGGCTGTCACAGCCGGAGCAGAGTGAATTCTCAGGACTGGCTGTCACAGCTGGAGCAGTGTGAATTCTCAGGACTGGCTGTCACAGCTGGAGCAGAGTGAATTCTCAGGACTGGCTGTCACAGCTGGAGCAGAGTGAATTCTCAGGACTGGCTGTCACAGCTGGAGCAGAGTGAATTCTCAGGACTGGCTGTCACGGCTGGAGCAGAGTGAATTCTCAGCACTGGCTGTCACGGCTGAAGCAGAGTGAATTCTCAGCACTGGCTGTCACGGCTGAAGCAGAGTGAATTCTCAGGACTGGCTGTCACAGCTGAAGCAGAGTGAATTCCCAGGACTGGCTGTCACAGCTGAAGCAGAGTGAATTCCCAGGACTGGCTGTCACAGCTGAAGCAGAGTGAATTCTCAGGACTGTCACAGCTGAGGCAGTGTGAATTCTCAAGATTGGCTGTCAGAGCTGGAGCAGAGTGAATTCTCAGGACTGGCTGTCACGGCTGAAGCAGAGTGAATTCTCAGGAATGGCTGTCACAGCTGGAGCAGAGTGAATTCTCAGGACTGGCTGTCACAGCTGGAGCAGTGTGAATTCTCAGGACTGGCTGTCACAGCTGGAGCAGAGTGAATTCTCAGGAATGGCTGTCACAGCTGGAGCAGAGTGAATTCTCAGGACTGGCTGTCACAGCTGGAGCAGTGTGAATTCTCAGGACTGGCTGTCACAGCTAGAGCAGAGTGAATTCTCAGGACTGGGTGTCACAGCTGAAGCAGTGTGAATTCTCAGGACTGGCTGTCACAGCTGGAGCAGAGTGAATTCTCAGGACTGGCTGTCACAGCCGGAGCAGAGTGAATTCTCAGGACTGGCTGTCACAGCTGGAGCAGAGTGAATTCTCAGGACTGGCTGTCACAGCCGGAGCAGAGTGAATTCTCAGGACTGGCTGTCACAGCTGGAGCAGAGTGAATTCTCAGGACTGGCTGTCACAGCCAGAGCAGAGTGAACTCTCAGGACTGGCTGTCACAGCCGGAGCAGAGTGAATTCTCAGGACTGGCTGTCACAGCTGGAGCAGAGTGAATTCTCAGGACTGGCTGTCACAGTCGGAGCAGAGTGAATTCTCAGGACTGGCTGTCACAGCCGGAGCAGAGTGAATTCTCAGGACTGGCTGTCACAGCCGGAGCAGAGTGAATTCTCAGGACTGGCTGTCACAGTCGGAGCAGAGTGAATTCTCAGGACTGGCTGTCACAGCTGGAGCAGAGTGAATTCTCAGGACTGGCTGTCACAGTCGGAGCAGAGTGAATTCTCAGGACTGGCTGTCACAGTCGGAGCAGAGTGAATTCTCAGGACTGTCACAGCTGAGGCAGTGTGGATTCTCAAGATTGGCTGTCACGGCTGAAGCAGCGTGAATTCTCAGGACTGGCTGTCACAGCTGGAGCAGAGCGAATTCTCAGGACTGGCTGTCACAGCTGGAGCAGAGTGAATTCTCAGGACTGGGTGTCACAGCTGAAGCAGTGTGAATTCTCAGGACTGGCTGTCACAGCTGGAGCAGAGTGAATTCTCAGGACTGGCTGTCACAGTCGGAGCAGAGTGAATTCTCAGGACTGGCTGTCACGGCTGGAGCAGAGTGAATTCTCAGCACTGGTTGTCACGGCTGAAGCAGAGTGAATTCTCAGTACTGGCTGTCACGGCTGAAGCAGAGTGAATTCTCAGGACTGGCTGTCACAGCTGGAGCAGAGTGAATTCTCAGGACTGGCTGTCACGGCTGGAGCAGAGTGAATTCTCAGGACTGGCTGTCACAGCTGGAGCAGAGTGAATTCTCAGGACTGGCTGTCACAGCTGGAGCAGAGTGAATTCTCAGGACTGGCTGTCACAGTCGGAGCAGAGTGAATTCTCAGGACTGGCTGTCACAGCTGGAGCAGAGTGAATTCTCAGGACTGGCTGTCACAGTCGGAGCAGAGTGAATTCTCAGGACTGGCTGTCACAGCTGGAGAAGAGTGAATTCTCAGGACTGGCTGTCACAGCAGGAGCAGAGTGAATTCTCAGGACTGGGTGTCACAGCTGGAGCAGAGTGAATTCTCAGGACTGGCTGTCACAGCTGGAGCAGAGTGAATTCTCAGGACTTGGTGTCACAGCTGGAGCAGAGTGAATTCTCAGGACTGGCTGTCACAGCCGGAGCAGAGTGAATTCTCAGGACTGGCTGTCACAGCTGGAGCAGAGTGAATTCTCAGGACTGGCTGTCACAGCTGGAGCAGAGCGAATTCTCAGGACTGGCTGTCACAGCTGGAGCAGAGTGAATTCTCAGGACTGGCTGTCACAGCTGGAGCAGAGTGAATTCTCAGGACTGGCTGTCACGGCTGGAGCAGAGTGAATTCTCAGGACTGGCTGTCACAGCTGGAGCAGAGTGAATTCTCAGGACTGGCTGTCACAGCTGGAGCAGAGTGAATTCTCAGGACTGGCTGTCACAGTCGGAGCAGAGTGAATTCTCAGGACTGGCTGTCACAGCTGGAGCAGAGTGAATTCTCAGGACTGGCTGTCACAGTCGGAGCAGAGTGAATTCTCAGGACTGGCTGTCACAGCTGGAGAAGAGTGAATTCTCAGGACTGGCTGTCACAGCAGGAGCAGAGTGAATTCTCAGGACTGGGTGTCACAGCTGGAGCAGAGTGAATTCTCAGGACTGGCTGTCACAGCTGGAGCAGAGTGAATTCTCAGGACTTGGTGTCACAGCTGGAGCAGAGTGAATTCTCAGGACTGGCTGTCACAGCCGGAGCAGAGTGAATTCTCAGGACTGGCTGTCACAGCTGGAGCAGAGTGAATTCTCAGGACTGGCTGTCACAGCCGGAGCAGAGTGAATTCTCAGGACTGGCTGTCACAGCTGGAGCAGAGTGAATTCTCAGGACTGGCTGTCACAGCTGGAGCAGAGTGAATTCTCAGGACTGGCTGTCACAGTCGGAGCAGAGTGAATCCTCAGGACTGGCTGTCACAGCTGGAGCAGAGTGAATTCTCAGGACTGGCTGTCACAGCTGGAGCAGAGTGAATTCTCAGGACTGGCTGTCACAGCTGGAGCAGAGTGAATTCTCAGGACTGGCTGTCACAGCTGGAGCAGAGTGAATTCTCAGGAGTGGCTGTCACGGCCGGAGCAGAGTGAATTCTCAGGACTGGCTGTCACAGTCGGAGCAGAGTGGGTATGTTTCCCTGACACAAACATAACTTGCAGAAGTAAAGAAGCCATCGAGGCAAAGCATTTACAGCAAGCCTGGATAGCTTTTCCACCAGATCTGAACATTTGTTTGTTCCCTCTTGTGCTCCAATGTTTCTCTGTCTCTCTCCAGCTAAGCACGGACTTCGTAAAGCATAAATACGGTACAATAGTCCTTTTACTGCACTCGACCACCTGCGCAGTATTTTGAAGGCGTCTCACCCCAGAGCTGCCTCTGCACCCCTTCTGCAAAGAGAAATTCCTCTTTTCCCAAACCTGGTTAAGGCAAACACCTCTTTGTGCACAGAGGACCCCTGACAAAATGTGACCCCAGGGGGGGGCGTGGCCACGACGCCGACCAAGATGGCCGCCTGACGCGGGACCTCCGACGCAACGGAGCTTCTCAATGATCCCGTTTTTCCTCCGGAGAGCCCTTTCTCACCGCAGACACAAGATTTACACGTCGGAATGCAGCGCGCTTCTGGTGAGCGCTTTTTGACGCATTTTTAGGGCCGGGGTGCCCCTTTTTTCGCCGCAGTCGCTCTCTCCTCACAGAGCGGCCGCCATTTTGTCTGTGGCGTGATGTCCGTTTTTCTGCCGGCTTGACTGCATCTGCTCTACATTGCCCTTTTTGGAGTTTCACGCCTCCTGACTGCGGTATCATCCATTCTGGGCGCTGCCATGCCACATGGATATCTTCTAGCCTGTGCTGCTCCACATGGATGGAATGAGGTAGTTCCTGATAAATGACTTTTTCTTTGTGATGTTCCTGTCTTTCTTTTTTGATTGCACTCACTGCCTCTGACGGAGGACGTCTTTGACCTGGTTGGTTTCTGACCCTGCACTCTTCATTTTTGCCTAGTTGGGCACTGGCTTGTCTCTGCTCGCTCTGGAACATTTCCTTACTCACTCCACAAGCTCTCCTTGGATTATTACTCCACCTCTATGCGACTGAGTCCCTTCATCTTTCCTCACAGTCGCCCTCTTGTTTGCTGCTTGTTTACTGCTTGTCAACTCCTGACTGGCTTCTATGGGCAAACTACGTAATCCAAAGTTTGTCTTTACCCCTTCGGGGAACTCTCCTGTGGTAACCTCTTCACCTCATTTACCGACGGACTCTCCTACCAAGGTAGCACCAATGGCGGTGTCAGGAACCTAGTGAACGTCATTTCTGTAATGGAAAATCAGAATTGCAATCGTAGGGTTATTGTGAAGCCCTCTAGTTGCAATTGTTGGGTAAACGTTTAGGCGGAATTGACCCCTTTAAGATGGCCGCCCTAATTGCTAATTCTTCTGATGTACTTGTGCTAAGGCATGGATATCGCGTGAACCGAGATTTCATCCTCGGCGCGCGCGCACTCCATTGCGCACTTCAATTTGAGTCTTGACTGAAGTAGAAGTATTTTCGTGTCGCGCTACAGTTTTCTGTCAAAACTGGTAGCGTTCCTCTTCGTTTTGCACATTCTCTTCAGAAGAGAAGAGCAGCATTCAGACCAGTTCGTCCTCATCACAGCTCCTCGTTTTGGGCAGTTGGTCAACTGTGCTGCCCCTTCAGCTGAGAAGTTCAAAGTTTCCCGCTGCTCGTCGAATTCCTGAGAAGCTTCCTACTATTTCACAGCTCCGGTAGGCTACCGTCAAATACGAGGTGAGCCAGTGGAATACCATAGTGACCAGAGACAAGTAAGAATTAGACTTGGTAAAGACTGCGTCGTGAACACAGCAAGTTCCAACTCTGTGATAACAAATGCTCAGTCTCCTTTTCCCCTTCCCCCCTGCCTTTCATGCGTGCTTCCCTTTTTCTTACCTCCACCCTTGCTCCTACCTGGCTTCCTTTTTTGCGCGTTCAGTCCTAGGAGCTGAGCATAAGGAAAAATCAACTTTCAGTTCAAGGCTTCGCCTTTCCTCCCAGAGATTTGAAAAGCAATGAGTATTGACAATCGTTTTCTTCAAGAAGACTACTCAAACTGCTGTATGTTGTAAACCAGAATCCTCTATTGGGTAGTCGCAGCATTAGCGAGAAAGGTAGGAAGAGAGGCCCATAGAAGAATTAGAGAATTAGGTTAGGAAGGGAGTTTAACTGTTCCTTTTCTCTCCCATGTGCATTAGGAAAGTAGCTGTCTCTCAATCCCAGCTGCAACCTACTGAATATACAGAAAAAGAAAGAAGAGAAGCAATACTCACGCAGAACCTGGTAGGATAAAAGAGAGAGAGAGAGAGGGATCGATAGGAGGAAGAAGTCAGAAGTAGGTACAAGTGTAGTATTGAAGTGTTGTCTCCCTCTGTGCATTAGGTGCTCCTGTATCATCTAAGAAAGGCGACGAAGGAGTTCAGGTCCAGCACGAGTGTCTCTTCTCTGTCCACTTCCCCTTTCCCCCGGCCTGGAGAAGCTGCTTAACGCAGTGAGCTCCGGGAGGCGGGCATTGGGAAAAAGCAACATTCTGCCTCCGTGGAGATTCCAGCGCACCTTCTGACAGATTGAAGTGCCCACGAATTTCCTTCACCCAGGCAGAATGGCTGAGGGATTTAGTTTAAAGGCTTTAGGAGAAATGTTAGAGGGAATTCAGCGAGAAATGGGGACACTTAGTGAAGACAACAAAAATTTAAGGCAGGATATATTAGCTTCCCGTCAAGAGACAATGTTACTCTCTAAAAGGGTTAGTGAAATCACGACAGGAGCTTCCATGTCCCAGTCCTTGTCTAGTAACATTTCAGCTGACCAAGACCAGCGCACAGTAGCACAGGTAGTGCATTCAGTTTCTCCACTTATTCCTTTGGCCCCCCCAGAAAGATTTAGTGGAGATCCACAAAAGGCCCAGCTTTTTCTAACGCAGTGCTCCTTACATTTTATGTGTCGTTCTACTCTCTTTCCAGATGCTCAGTCACGAGTAGCCTTTATATTATCCTACCTGAGTGGGGATGCTGCAAACTGGGCCATGCCTTTAGTTTCACGGGATGATCCTTTTTTGTATGACTTTGAACGTTTCAAGGCTGAATTTTTGAGGATCTTCGATAGACGCAGAATCTCCCAAGCTACAGACAATGAATTGTTAGAGTTGCGTCAGGGATCCAAAGACCTTATAACGTATTTGACTCATTTCAATAAACTTTTAGTAGAAACAAACTGGCCAGAGGAAAAAAGATCTGCCCTATTCTATCGGGGATTACGTGATGACATCAAAGATACATTGGCACAGATTCCAAATCGGCCTACAGAGTTTTCGGAACTAGTGGACCTGGTGTTGGAGATTGATTTCCGAAGTTCAGAGAGAAAAGGAGAAAAGAGGTCACGAGATTTTCGATGGAATATTCCACGATTCGATAGAGCAAGAGCTGATCAGAGTAAGAGTTCAGGAACTTCCCTGGAAGGTGAACCAATGCAGATAGGATCTGTTCGCGGTCCTTTAACCCGAGAAGAGAAAGAACAAAGAAGACAAAAGAAGCTCTGTATGTATTGTGGGAGTGCTGGACATTTTGTGAAGGAGTGTCCTAAGAGACCTAAGACCGTAGCTTCGGGAAACTCCCAAAACCATCTGTAGGCGGAGTCGCTCAGGTGGTGCAACAAGGGAATCCGACTCCTGTGAGCCATCAAATTATGAATACTCTTCAAACTCTAAGTCCACATTTAACCTTGCAAATGACTGTACGATTCAGCAAGAAAGAAATCACAGGAGTGGTCATCATGATTGATTCTGGGGCCACTGGTAACTTTTGCGATATTAAATATGCCAGAAAGATGGGAATCCAAGCGGTGCTTAAGGATCGTAAGGAATCAGTTAGAGCAGTTGATGGAACCAACCTCTCTTCGGGCCCTATTACACATCATACAGAATTGGTGGAACTCATTCAGTCCAACGGCCACCGAGAAAATATCCAATTCAATTTAATTGATGCTCCGCAATTTCAAATTATCCTAGGTATTCCGTGGCTCTCCTTGCATAACCCTAATATTGATTGGGAACATCGGACAGTCAACATGGATTCATCCTTTTGCTCAGAACATTGTTTCCCGCAAGCTGAAGAGATTTTGGAGCCCTCGCTAGCAACTCTGTTGTCCTATGGGGGAGGATCCATTGGAGTTATTGATACCTTGGAGATTCCAAAGGAATATGAAGAATACAAGGAAGTATTCAGTGAACAAGAGGCTGAGAAGTTGCCACCACATCGTTCTTATGACTGTGCCATTGACTTGGAACCAGGAGTTGCTCTGCCTTGCAGTAGGATTTATGCTTTGACCGAAGCAGAGAACGGCTACCTTAAGGAATACCTCGATAGATATCTTGCCAACGGCTTCATTAGACCGTCTCAGTCGCCGGTCTCTTCTCCGCTGTTCTTCATTCCAAAGAAAGAAGGTTCCTTAAGAACGTGCATAGACTATCGTGCAATCAACCGAGCAACTATTAAGAACCGTTATCCACTACCATTGATCTCTGTTCTTCTTGATCAGATTAAAGATGCTCAGATATTCACCAAACTAGATCTGAGAGGGGCCTATCACCTTATTCGCATGAAGGAGGGGCATGAATGGAAAACTGCCTTCAGAACCAAATATGGATTGTTTGAATATCAGGTTATGCCATTTGGCCTCTGCAATGCCCCAGCGGCATTCCAACATTTCATCAACGACGTCATGGGAGATTTGTTGGATAAGATTGCTGTCATCTATTTGGATGACATTTTAATCTTCTCCAGGGATCCTCAAGAACATTCTGGTCATGTTAAGGCTGTACTAGAAAGGCTCCATCAACATCAACTGTATGTCAAATTAGAAAAATGTGCTTTCAGTGTACAGTCAGTAGAGTTCCTGGGATTCTTAGTGTCTCCTGGTGGGATCACAATGGACGCTAAGAAGGTTCAAGCTGTCATAGAATGGCCTCCACCTAAGAATGTCAGAGAGATCCAGAGCTTCTTGGGGTTTGCCAATTTCTATCGCCGGTTTATTCAAGGATTTTCGCAAAAAATTGTCCCGATTACTCGATTGCTCAAAAAGGGTGTAAAGTTCCAGTGGTCAGTTGAGGCGGAACAAGCTTTTGAGTACCTCAAGAAGAGTTTCACTTCAGCCCCAATCTTGCTTCATGCGGACCCAGCCGAGCCATTCTATGTGGAAGCAGACGCTTCAGATCAAGCTATTGGAGGAGTCTTGTCCCAACGGCACAAAACTACTGGGCAATTGCATCCTGTGGCATATCACTCAAGAAAACTTAGTCCAGCCGAGATCAATTACACCATTGCTGAGAAGGAGTTATTGGCAGTCAAAGATGCTTTTGCCGAATGGAGACATTATCTGCTTGGAGCTCGACATACGGTTACAGTATTCACCGATCACAAGAATTTGCAATTCCTCAAGTCCGCACGAACTTTAACTCCTCGCCAATTGCGATGGTCCCTTTATTTTGCAGATTTTGATTTTGTAATTACTTATCGTCCAGGAAACAAGAATGGCAAGGCGGATGCCTTATCGCGAATTCAGACAGAAGCCTCAGAACACCCGATAGATCCACAGCCGATCATTCCAGAATCAAAGATTGTATGTACTCTCTCTCTGACCGACTACAAAGAAGAAATTGGAAAACACATGTCTCCTTCTGAAATGACAGAATGGGCAAGTCAGGAAGAGGGAAGAGAGATCGTGGATTCTTTACCATACTTTCATGGAACCCTCTATGTGCCGACTAAGGAGATTCGAGAACATGTTATGAAAGATTGTCACGATCACCCTTTAGCTGGCCATAAGGGCATCCTGAAAACTACCGATCTAATTCAACGTTACTTCTGGTGGCCCCACATGAAAACCCAGATCAAACAATATGTAGATTCCTGTGAGTTATGTGCCCGAGGGAAATCCACTAGACAGGCTCCTCAGGGGTTTTTGCAACCATTACCCATCCCCAAGCACCCTTGGCATACTGTCACATTAGATCTGATAGTGGACCTACCATTGAGTAGAGGTTATAACACAGTATTGGTAGTAGTAGACACCTACACTAAGATGAGTCACTTTATCCCAGTAAAAGGGGTTCCTTCGGCTCCAGAGTTAGCTAAGCTTTTTAGTGAACATATAGTAAAAATACATGGGATTCCCAAGATTCTAATTTCTGACAGAGGTCCCCAATTTGTGTCCCACTTCTGGAGAGCCTTTATGAAGGGTTTAGGAGTAGAGGTCAGACTCTCCACTAGTTACCACCCTGAGACAGATGGTCAGACCGAGAGGATGAATCAAGAGTTAGAACAGTACCTTCGGCTGTTCCTTCTGGATCAGGGAGGCGATTGGTCCGACCTGTTGTGGATGGCTGAATTTGCACAAAATAACGCAAAGAATGTCTCCACCGGTTTTTCCCCATTCTTTTTGAATTTTGGGAGGCATCCAAATCCTTTTACCACTCAAGGAGATTTTGGGGTACCTTCAGTTAAGGATCTGTTCACAGAGTTATCCTCAGCTCATAGGTCAGCGGAATCTAACCTACTCAAGGCAAAAGAAAGCTATAAGAAGCAAGCAGACAAACATAGGAAGAGAGCAAGAGAGTATCAAGTGGGAGATTCAGTTTGGTTGTCCTCACGTCACCTCAGATTGAAAGGCAATCGAAAATTTCAGCCTCGTTTTGTGGGTCCTTTTCCTATAGAACAGGTCTTGGGTCCAGTGACTGTTAAATTGAAACTACCTGCTCATTTGGGTATCCATCCTGTCTTTCACGTTTCCCTCTTAAAGGCTGTGGCATCAAATCTTAGGAAAAGTAAGACACCCCCCCCTTTAAAGATTGAAGAACATTTAGAGTATGAAGTTAAAGGGATCTTAGATTCTAAAAAGATTAGAGGAAAACTATTTTATCTAATTGACTGGAAGGGGTATGGTCCTGAAGAAAGATCCTGGGAACCTGCAGAAGAGGTTCATGCTCCATTACATATAAAACGTTTTCATTTGCAACACCCCTTCAAACCAAGACCGATCAATCGGTCATTGAGAGGGGGTACTGTCAGGAACCTAGTGAACGTCATTTCTGTAATGGAAAATCAGAATTGCAATCGTAGGGTTATTGTGAAGCCCTCTAGTTGCAATTGTTGGGTAAACGTTTAGGCGGAATTGACCCCTTTAAGATGGCCGCCCTAATTGCTAATTCTTCTGATGTACTTGTGCTAAGGCATGGATATCGCGTGAACCGAGATTTCATCCTCGGCGCGCGCGCACTCCATTGCGCACTTCAATTTGAGTCTTGACTGAAGTAGAAGTATTTTCGTGTCGCGCTACAGTTTTCTGTCAAAACTGGTAGCGTTCCTCTTCGTTTTGCACATTCTCTTCAGAAGAGAAGAGCAGCATTCAGACCAGTTCGTCCTCATCACAGCTCCTCGTTTTGGGCAGTTGGTCAACTGTGCTGCCCCTTCAGCTGAGAAGTTCAAAGTTTCCCGCTGCTCGTCGAATTCCTGAGAAGCTTCCTACTATTTCACAGCTCCGGTAGGCTACCGTCAAATACGAGGTGAGCCAGTGGAATACCATAGTGACCAGAGACAAGTAAGAATTAGACTTGGTAAAGACTGCGTCGTGAACACAGCAAGTTCCAACTCTGTGATAACAAATGCTCAGTCTCCTTTTCCCCTTCCCCCCTGCCTTTCATGCGTGCTTCCCTTTTTCTTACCTCCACCCTTGCTCCTACCTGGCTTCCTTTTTTGCGCGTTCAGTCCTAGGAGCTGAGCATAAGGAAAAATCAACTTTCAGTTCAAGGCTTCGCCTTTCCTCCCAGAGATTTGAAAAGCAATGAGTATTGACAATCGTTTTCTTCAAGAAGACTACTCAAACTGCTGTATGTTGTAAACCAGAATCCTCTATTGGGTAGTCGCAGCATTAGCGAGAAAGGTAGGAAGAGAGGCCCATAGAAGAATTAGAGAATTAGGTTAGGAAGGGAGTTTAACTGTTCCTTTTCTCTCCCATGTGCATTAGGAAAGTAGCTGTCTCTCAATCCCAGCTGCAACCTACTGAATATACAGAAAAAGAAAGAAGAGAAGCAATACTCACGCAGAACCTGGTAGGATAAAAGAGAGAGAGAGAGAGGGATCGATAGGAGGAAGAAGTCAGAAGTAGGTACAAGTGTAGTATTGAAGTGTTGTCTCCCTCTGTGCATTAGGTGCTCCTGTATCATCTAAGAAAGGCGACGAAGGAGTTCAGGTCCAGCACGAGTGTCTCTTCTCTGTCCACTTCCCCTTTCCCCCGGCCTGGAGAAGCTGCTTAACGCAGTGAGCTCCGGGAGGCGGGCATTGGGAAAAAGCAACATTCTGCCTCCGTGGAGATTCCAGCGCACCTTCTGACAGGCGGGAGTAACCCTCCCTCGCTCCTCCTCAACACAGCCTCCTTCAAACAAATCTTCACCTCCATCTGCTTCATCTTCTAAACGCCTTAAGCAGGATGCCTCTTCATCAGAGAAGCCATCATCCCCTATTTCCATGGAGATGCTTTTTGAGGAAATTCGTGCCCTTCGGCCTTTTGTTGAGGAGACTAATAGTAAAATGCAGTTTCTTGAGGAGAAATGGTCATCTATCGACAACAGAGTTACAGTTGTGGAGCAACAGGTTTCAGACCTTCACTCTACATCTCAGAGAGTCTCCTCCTTAGAAAAATCTGTTCTGGCGCTTCAGCAGCACACGGAAGAGTTGGAGAATAGGAATAGGAGGAACAACCTCCGTATTTATGGTTTGCCGGAAGCTTTAGAAGGGGACGACCCTGTGCTCTTTTTCTCCTCCTTTCTCCCGAAGCTTTTGGACATGCCATCCACCACCTCCCTTAATATTCAGAGAGCGCATAGACTTGGTCCTCGTTCATCTACCTCAACCAGGCCAAGGGGTGTCATTATCCTCTTTCTCAAATTCACAGATCTTCTCTCTGTCCTTTCAGCGTCCAGAGCCAAGCGTCAGATCTCCTGGCTGGGTCAGAGAGTATACCTTTCCCAAGATGTTTCAAATGCCACTGCCTCCCGTCGGAAGGAATTTTTGTCCCTGCGAGCTCCGCTGAGGTCCCTTGGTGCTAGATTTGGTTTATTTCACCCATGCACTTTCAAAGTTACGTTACAGAATCAGACTTGGACCTTTCAGGATCCTGCTGAACTCAAAAATTTCATTCATACCCGTTCTAATTCTGCCATGGAGACCTCCTCCTCTTCTTGTGGCTGATTGTTTAACTGTTTTGCATCTTTTGATTAATTGATATGTCTAACTTTTGCTTCCCTTACAGGTCATCCATTTCTGTTCCTGCCTCTGTCTCCGTTTATTAATTCTTCGTATTAGGTTATAATATGTTTTTCTTACTCACATGTTTTTAACCTTAGACTCCCTCATATCTTTTCTAAGTTTTGTGTCCAGTTTTGTTCCTCAACACTTGCATTCTCATCCTTGGTTCGTCATAGTATGTCTTCATGTTCTCAAATGTTACTCTTTCTTTATTCATTTATCTAGATGGACCGTCTCCCCCTCATCCTGGCTCTTCGGTTATGTTCCTTTTGTTCCGGTGCGATCCGGCCTGGTCTCCCGTTCGGGGGATCTGTCTCGTTGAGTGTCGCCACTTCCCCGTTGTCCTATTTCGTACTCCCCTCAGGTATGTTCTCCTCAGTCGTCCCCTTGGGATATGTGCTGTCTCTCCTTGTACTTATTTTCCTTTCCCTTCTCCTTTATCCTTTTCTCTTCCCTGTACTGGTTGATCAATTCCGATGTCCCTTTGTTTCCATTTACCTCTTTTCCTCTCTTCTTAACCTATTTCATCGGTATTTCTTAAAGTTTTCTCTTTTTCGACTTGTCTTTTGCGTATGCCTCTTCTTCTTTATTTCTTCTGTCCTACTTGATTCTACGTTATTTGTTAATTCAAAGTTATTACATGGAATGTAAAAGGTTTTATTAACCCTATCAAGCGGCAGAGAGTTCTGTCCCATTTGGCCTCCTACAACCCAGATATTGCTCTCTTGCAAGAAACCCACCTTAATGATGTTGAATCCCTGAAGTTAAAAAGAAGTTGGGTAGGTACAGTCTTATTTTCACCCTCTGACAACAAAAAGAATGGAGTTGCTATCCTCTGTCACTAGAGGCTTAAATGTACGGTTCTGTCCCAGGAGACGGACTCTGAAGGTCGTTGGGTGCTGGCTAAATTATTGATAAACTCGATTCCTTTGACTGTGTTTAATGTTTATGGGCCTGTACAAGCAGACTGTTCTTTTTGGCCTTTGATTACAGAGAAATGTATTCAATATAAAGATGTTTCATTTGTTTTTGGAGGTGATTGCAACCAGATTGTTGACCCGTTCCTTGACCGCAAATCCACAGTCCGTTTTACACCACACAAACCCCACAAACAATTTCTTAATACTATCTCACAATCACATCTTATTGACTCTTGGCGTCTTTCACACCCGGACACGTTGGACTATTCCTTTTTCTCTCCTCCTCATTCATCTTTCTCTCGTCTTGACTATATTTTCCTCTCTAATTCTTTATCTCAGAACGTTCTGTCTTCTTCTATTGAACCTATTGTCATCTCGGACCACGCTCCCATCGTGACAGTTTTTGATCTTCTCCCACCACAGCCTAAACCTTCCCGTTGGCGCTTTAACAGTGCACTCCTCACTGATCCCAATTTTTCTTCTTCTTTTCGCTCTTTCGTTGAGGAATTTTTCTCTCTCAATTCAGACCCTAGTACTTCTCTTCACACTCTGTGGGACTCTTTTAAAGCCTCCGCGAGGGGTTTCATTATTGACTTCGTCTCTCGGAAGAAGAAACAGTTTATTCAAAAGCGGAAATCCTCCCTGGCTCATATTAAAACTCTAGAACACCAGTTTTACACCTCTTCTGATAAAATTATGTCACCGGATCTCCTGCGAGCTAAACTAGAGTTCAACAAATTAACTACAGATAATGCTTCTTTGATTCTCCTTCGCAGTAGTGCACGGTATTACGGAGGTCGCAATAAATCTGGTAAGCTCTTGGCCAATTATCTCAAATCCCGTAAGGAACGCACTCTTATAGACTCAATATATTCCCCTGCTGGCACTCTTCTCCACAAAGACAAAGAAATCCTTGAGCAATTTCAATTGTTCTATCAGAATCTCTACACCCCAGAGTGTCCTCCCACTCCTTCCCTTATTCAGAGTTATTTTGAGAAGCTCCCTGTACCATCTAACTCTCACCTGAATTTTCCGGATCTTGATCTCGATCTCTCTCTTCAGGAACTCTCCACTGCCTTGTCGGCCCTTACTAAAGGGAAGACCCCTGGCCCTGATGGCTTTCCTGTGGAATTTTATTTGCATTTCTCAGACATCCTACTACCTAAACTTTTAACCCTCTTTCAATCATTTTCCTCTTCTGGCAAGGCTGAAGGCACCTTTCAAGATGCCTCCATCTGTTTGATCCCCAAAGAAGGCCGCGACCACCAGTTTTGTAAAAATTACCGACCGATTTCGTTAGTTAATGTAGACTACAAAATCTTTTCCAAATTACTTGCAATGCGCTTAGACCCCCTTATGCCTCATCTCATTGGCAAAGAGCAATGCGGCTTCGTTAAGGGCAGGCTTACTTCGGACAACTCTCGCCTTTTTCTTAACGTCCTAAATAAAGCTCCCTCACTTTCAACCCCTCTTGCTGCTATCTCTGTCGACGCAGAGAAGGCCTTTGACAGGGTTGACTGGTCTTTTTTGTTCGCTTCATTGCGTTGGCATGGTTTTGGTCCCAAATTTATATCCCTTGTCTCTCTCCTATATTCTGCCCCCAAGGCCTCGGTGCTTGTGAATGGACCACTCTCTCCCTCTTTTACTCTTCAGAGAGGTGTTCGCCAAGGTTGCCCTCTTTCCCCACTTCTTTTTGTTTTATCTCTCGAGCCCTTTTTATCCTCCATTCGCAATAACACTTCCATTTCTGGTTTCCCGTATGGCTCTCATCAATTGAAACTTTCTGCCTATGCGGATGACATCTTGCTATTTATTTCTGACCCTGAATCTTCCGTCCCCCCCTTATTATCCGAGTTTCACTCCTTTTCTTTGGTTTCCGGTTATAAGATCAACTCGGACAAAACCGAAATACTCCCTCTCACCTCATCC
Organism: Triturus cristatus; assembly: GCF_964204655.1. NCBI lineage: Eukaryota > Metazoa > Chordata > Amphibia > Caudata > Salamandridae > Triturus > Triturus cristatus. The sequence continues at coordinate 1,879,992,213 of NC_140590.1, forward strand.
TGTCTTCCCCATCTTTTCTCTGCTACTGGTTTTGCATGGAGTAGCTCCAAGATTAAATACCTTGGTATTCTGTTTTCTAACTCCATCTCATCCTCGGTTAAATTGAATCTCTCGGCAGTTATTTCTAGGATTGATCAGTCACTCTCAGCCTGGAATCCCTTATTTTTATCCTGGTGGGGTCGCTTGGACTCAATCAAAATGATGATCGCCCCTATTTTAATTTACACCCTCTCTATGCTACCGGTTCACATCCCCGCATCTTACTTTAAAAAAATTGATTCTCTTCTTTCTCGCTTTCTCTGGAAAGGTAAGAAATCCAGAATTTCCATTGCCTCCCTTCGTAAGCCTAAATCCAATGGTGGGGTTAACTTCCCTGATTTCCGTCTTTATCATAGATCCTTCTCTTTACGTCAGGCCTCGAGATGGATCTCATCTACTCTCTCTCCTTTCACCCCCCTCTGGCTCCTCATTGAGCAGTCTTTACTACTACCCTTCTCTTTTGCTGAGGTGATGCGATTCTCTTCCAGGAATCCTTTTTCTCTTTGCCCCCTATTCAAACATACCTCTTCTCTTTTAAACCCTCTGGTTCTTCCCTCCGAGGTCACACGTACATCCTTCTTAAACTCCACTATTTGGTATAATTCTCTTATCCTTTTAAGAAATAGACCTATTTTCTGGAAAGCATGGAGGGTAAAGGGCATAATATGGGTCAACCAACTTTTTGACGGTGTATCCCCTTGCTCTTTTCCCCAATTTCAACTTTTATTTCGATGCCCTCGCTCCTTTTTGCGGAAATTCACAACCCTCATGGCAATTATTCTTGATTGTTTCTACTCTCTTCCCTCCTCATCATCATCCTCGTCGTCTCCTTCTCCTCTTCTTAATATTCTTGCTACGCTCCCTAAAGCATCTCTCATCTATAAATCTCTTGTATCTTCTAGTCCCAATCGTGTCAAATCTAAAGTGGAGCTCGCTTGGGAAACTGATTTTTCTTGTAATTGGTCAACTACTCTTTGGGATAAGCTGTGGTCCAGATCTCTAAAAATCTCCCGCTCTGCTTCTCTTACTCAATCCTTATTTTATTTGTATCACAGGCTTTACCTTTCTCCTCTTTCTTTATCCCGTTTTTCTCCCTCCTCCGACTCTAAATGTTGGACTTGTTCCTCTTCTGATGCTGACCTTTTCCACATGCTTTTTCTTTGCCCTGTTGTCTCTACCTTTTGGGGGAAAGTGTGGTCATGCCTCTCTCGTATCTTCCCTCTCCCTTCCTCTTTTACACACTCATTTCTCTTCTTGGGTAGCCTCTCTGATTCCTTGAATCTCCCTGATCATCTACACGGTCTCTTTGACCTCACGTTTGCGCTTGCCTTCCAACATATTTCCTCCAACTGGAAATCTTTAGCTTCCATCTCCTTGCAAGGTTGGTGGAATTCATTATGCCACTTTCATAGATTGGACGTTTCCTTTGCCTCCTCTTGTAAACCTGCTCGCAATGTTGATTTTTTCTGGTTGCCTCTCACCACATATTTGGACTGCTTGGCCCTAAAGAAACCTATATGTCTCAATGCAGAAAATTTTAAACCTCCTTGAACGTCTCGAACTCTCTCCTTTCCTATTCACTATATGTTTTGTTTAATATTCTTACTTGTTTTATGATGGTAATTGTGCATCGCTGACTTTTTACGAGTTTTACAATTTGGATATGTGTCGTATTTTTTAGATATTGTATGGTTATTTTATTATCTTTATATCCCCCTTTCCCTCTCCCCCTCCCCCCCTCCCTTCCTCCCCTCCCTTTATCCCCCTCAACGTTTAAAATCCTCCTAAAATGCTTTGTGGTTTCTAATACTGATATTAGCAGTGTTAAGCTTCTCAATGATTTTTGTATTGCAATCTGTGCTGATGTCTCTTTCTTGTCATCAATTTTTTAATAAAGCTTTCAAACATAAAATGTGACCCCAGGATGCATAATGCCTTCACTCATGCTGTGCATGAGGGGAAAGCATTGCGTCACTCTAACATAACCAATCACTGTGTGGCATGATGATAAAGCACACTGTGATTGGTTATGTTCTTTAACCATCCTGCCCCCACTGCTTCCATGCGCGGGACCGGCTAACCTCACCACAACCAATCCAGAGTTTGCTTTCATGAAGCTTCGAGTAGAAAATGCATGAGAGCAATGTCAGGATTGGTGTGAGGTGAGCCTAGAGCTCCAACGGAGACTGGGGCCTGGCCTGTGCTTCCCAGACTCCCTGAAAGAGTGTGCTTGAGAGGTGCAGGGTGACATGAACCATGTACAACCCCACATAAGCACCAGACCTCATCCTGATACCACTGCCAATCATCAGGATTGGCCCCGCCCTAGCCCCGCAACGACAAACAAACACATCGAGCCCAGTCCCTTAAAGAGTCCCAAGGTGAGGAATTTTAAAATTGTATGCTCGTGGTTGCACTCAGTAGGGGGTAAAGGCACCTACACTCCCCACGAGGAACCGCCCCTGCACTCTTCACCACTCTATTCTATGTCACTCCACACCACTCTGACACACTACTCCACACCATGCTACTCTACAGCACTCAACTCCCCGCCACTCCACTGTACACCACTCTACTCTACCTCACTTTACGCCATTCTATTCTAAGCCACTCCACACCACTCTATGGCACGCTACTCGCCGCCACTCAGCTCTACACAGTGCCACTCTATGGCACTCTACAGCACTCCACTCTATGCTGTTCCACTCTATTCTATGTCACTCCACGCCACTCTGACACACTACTCCACACCATGCTACTCTACAGCACTCAACTCCCCGCCACTCCACTGTACACCACTCTACTCGACCTCACTTTACGCCATTCTATTCTAAGCCACTCCACACCACTCTATGGCACGCTACTCGCCGCCACTCAGCTCTACACAGTGCCACTCTATGGCACTCTACAGCACTCCACTCTATGCTGTTCCACTCTATTCTATGTCACTCCACGCCACTCTGACACACTACTCCACACCATGCTACTCTACAGCACTCAACTCCCCGCCACTCCACTGTACACCACTCTACTCTACCTCACTTTACACCATTCTATTCTAAGCCACTCCACACCACTCTATGGCACGCTACTCGCCGCCACTCACCTCTACACAGTGCCACTCTATGGCACTCTACAGCACTCCACTCTATGCTGTTCCACTCTATTCTATGTCACTCCACGCCACTCTGACACACTGCTCCACACCATGCTACTCTACAGCACTCAACTCCCTGCCACTCCACTGTACACCACTCTACCTCACTTTACGCCACCCTACACCACTCTATTCTATGCCTCTCCACACACCACTCTATGACATACTACACTATGCCATACTACTCAATGCCACTCCATGGCATTCTACGGCATGCAACTCTCCACCACTCCACTCTATGCCATTCCACTGTACGCCACTATATTCTATGCCACTCCACACCACTCTATGCCATTACACTCTATGCAACTCTACTCTACCTCACTTTACGCCACTATGGCACGCTACTCCACTCCACACAATGCCACTCTATTATGCTCAACTATCTGGCACCCCTCTCTATGCCACTACACTGTACACCACTCTACTCTACCTCACTTCACGCCACTCTATTCTAAGCCACTCTATGGCACGCTACTCTCCGCCACTCAGCTCTACACAGTGCCACTCTATGGCACTCTACAGCACTCCACTCTATGCTGTTCCTCTCTATGCCACTCTATTCTATGTCACTCCACACCACTATATGACATGCTACTCCACACAATGCCACTCTACAGCACTCAACTCTCCGCCACTCCACTGTACGCCACTCTACACCACTCTATGACATGCTACTCTATGCAATGCCACTCAATGGCACTCTATAGCACTCAACTCTCTGCCACTCCACTCTATCCCATTCCACTGTACGCCACTGTATTCTAAGCCACTCCACACCACTCTATGACATGCTACTCCACTCTATGCCACTCCACTCCACACAGTGCCACTCTGAGGCACTCAACTATCTGGCACCCCACTCTATGCCATTCCACTATATACCACTATACACCACTCTATTCTGTGCCACGTCACAACCTCCACGAGGAGTGACTTGCAGTGTGCTGGACAGCCTAGCTTCACAACCCTCGCGAGGAGTGACATGCAGTGTGCTGGGCAGCCTTGCTTCACAACCCTCACGAGGAGTGACATGCAGTCTGCTGGGCAGCCTCCACGAGGAGTGACATGCAGTGTGATGCACAGCCTTGCCTCACGGCCTCCAGGAGGAGTGACGTGCAGTGTGCTGGACGGTCATGCCTCACGACCTCTATGAGGAGTGACGTGCAGTGTGCTGGACAGCCTTGCCTCACGGCCTCCAGGAGGAGTGACGTGCTGTGTGCTTGCAAGCCTTGCCTCACGACCTCCATAAGGAGTGACGTGCAGTGTGCTGGACAGCCTTGCCTCACAACCTTCACAAGGAGTGACATGCAGTGTGGAGTGATGTGCAGTGTGCTGGGCAGCCTCCACGAGGAGTGAAATGCAGTGTGCTGTAACAGCCTTGCCTCACAACCTCCATGAGAAGTGACATGCAGTGTGCTGGACAGCCTCCACGAGGAGTGACGTGCAGTGTGCTGGGCAGCCTCCGCGAGGAGTGACGTGCAGTGTGCTGGGCAGCCTCCACGAGGAGTGACGTGCAGTGTGCTGGGCTGCCTCCACGAGGAGTGACGTGCAGTGTGCTGGTTAGCCTCCACGAGGAGTGACATGCAGTGTACTGCACAGCCTTGCCTCACGGCCTCCAGGAGGAGTGACGTGCAGTTTGCTGGACAGCCTTGCCTCACAACCTCCACGAGGAGTGACGTGCAGTGTGGAGTGACATGCAGTGTGCTGGGCAACCTCCACGAGGAGTGACGTGCAGGGTGCTGGAACAGCCTCCACGAGGAGTGACGTGCAGTGTGCTGGACTGCCTTGCCTCACAACCCCCATGTGTCACATGCAGTGTACTGGACAGCCTTGCCTCACAACCTCCACGAGGAGTGACGTGCAATGTGGAGTGACGTGCAGCGTGCTGGACATCCTTGCCTAACGACCTCCGACTAGGACTGACGTGCAGTGTGGAGTAATGTGCAGTGTGTTGGACAGCCTTGCCTCACAACCTCCATGAGGAGTGACGTGCAGTGTGGAGTGACGTGCAGCGTGCTGGACATCCTTGCCTAACGACCTCCACTAGGAGTGACGTGCAGTGTGGAGTGATGTGCAGTGTGTTGGACATCCTTGCCTCACAACCTCCACGAGGAGTGACGTGCAGTGTGCTGGGCAGCCTCCACGAGGAGTGACGTTCAGTGTGCAGGGAAACCTCCATGAGAAGTGACATGCAATGTGCTGGGCAGCCTTGCCTCACAACCCTCACGAGTGATGTGCAGTGTGCTGGACTGCTTACACGAGGAGTGACGTGCAGTGTGCTGGACAGCCTTGCCTCATGGCCTCCAGGAGGAGTGACGTGCAGTGTGCTGGACAGCCTTGCCTCACAACCTCCACGAGGAGTGATGTGCAGTGTGGAGTGACGTGCAGTGTGCTGGGCAGCCTCCATGAGGAGTGACGTGCAGTGTGCTGGAACAGCCTCCACGAGGTGTGACGTGCAGTGTGCTGGACAGCCTTGCCTCACAACCTCCATGAGAAGTGACGTGCAGTGTGGAGTGACGTGCAGTGTGCTGGGCAGCCTCCACGAGGAGTGACGTGCAGTGTGCTGGAACAGCCTTAACGAGGAGTGACATGCAGTGTGCTGGACAGCCTCCATGAGGAGTGACATGCAGTGTGCTGAACAGCCTTGCCTCACGACCTCCATGAGGAGTGACGTGCAGTGTGCTGGACAGCCTTGCCTCACAACCTCCATGATGAGTGACGTGCAGTGGGGAGTGATGTGCAGTGTGCTGGGCTGCCTCCACGAGGAGTGACGTGCAGTGTGGAGTGACGTGCAGTACACTGATGGTTTTAAGCATAGGACAGCTCCTTTACACTGGCACCACAGCAGCTGGTGTTCTTCAGCAGGAGCCTTAGCCCACTCATCTGCCCACCTCCTCCATGCCTTGTTCTTTACTATGAGGGACACCGAGGCAGGTATTGGGCTCCCCTCCTGCTGTACCAATCTCAGCCATCAGAACACAATACTAGAACAAGATGGTGTGTGGGGACCGTGGGGCCGGTCAAACAATGACCTCTCCACACCAGGGAGACTCTTGCTCTGTCCATCATCCTTGGGTCGCCTCAGCTCCTCTCCTGTGCTCCAGGCCACCCTATGGCTCCTCCCTCACGGCCACTGTGAATCCCTCTCTCCCTCCAAGTGCCACACCGCACTTCATGCCAGGGTTGATGGACGCCATCTTCAAGTAAGGAAAACCATAAAAATACAAAAGCAAGCCATTGATCAACCTTCGCATAGTTAAAACAACGCAAATCCAAAATACCCTAAGCGAGTACACGATGTAAACCATTGATTGATAGGTGGATGGGTGCCTGTCACTCTCCTCTGTCCCCTTGAAAGGGCAATGTACCTTCTGCTTCTCTCTGTCCGCCTACAAAACAACAAAGTGCTGCAGATGGACCGCCAAAGATGGGAGCCGGAGGGTATCTCATCAACTTTACATTCTATGTCATGACCAGAGATGAGAATTTACTATTCTAAGCATACCAACAACTCACACCAACTCTACATTCTACATCAGGACCAGAGACGAGAATTTACTGCTCGAAGCATACCAACAACTCTACATTCCATGCCAGGACCACAGATGAGAATTTACTATTCTAAGCATACCAACAACTCACACTAACTCTACATTCTGTGTCAGGACCAGAGAGGAGAATTTACTAATTGAAGCATACCAAAATCTCTCACCAACTCTACATTCTATGTCAGAACCAGAGACAAGCATTTACTAATCTAAGCATACCAATAACTCTCACAAACTCTACATTCTGTGTCTGGACCAGAGACGAGCATTCTAAATCTCGAAGCATACCAACAGCTCTCACCAACTCTACATTCTATGTCAGGACCAGAGACGAGCATTCACTGCTGGAAGTAATCAACAACTCTCACCAACTCCGCATTCTGTGTCTGGACCAGAGACGAGCATTCTACTACTCGAAGCATACCAAAAACTCTCACCATCTTTACATTCTATGTCAGGACCAGAGACGAGAATTCACTGCTCGAAGCATATCAACAACTCTCACCGACTCTACATTCTATGTCAAGACCAGGGATGAACATGTCTTGAAGCATACCAACAACCCTCACCAACTCTACATTCTATGTGAGGACCAAAGAAGAGCATTCTACCACTCAAATGATACCAACAGCTGTCATCACCTCTACAATCTAAGTCAGGACCGGAGACGACCATTTATTACTCAGAACATGCCAACAACTCTCAACAACTCGACATCCTATGTCAGGACCAGAGACGAGCATTCTACTTCTCGTAGCATACCAAAAACTCTCACCATCTTTACATTCTATGTCAGGACCAGAGACGAGAATTCTACTGCTTGAAAAATACCAACAACTCTCACCGACTCAACATTCTATGTCAGGACTAGGGATGAACATGACTTGAAGCATACCAACAACCCTCACCAACTCTACATTCTATGTCAGGACTAGGGATGAACATGACTTGAAGCATACCAACCGCTGTCATCAACTCTATATTCTATGTCAGGACCAGAGACGAGCATTCTACTACTCAAAGCATACCAAGAACGAAGTAATGTGCTCTCCCGGCATGGAGGACAACGACTTCAGAGATTCACAGTCTTTAGAACATATTCCAGCCCAGGTCTCACCAGCCTGGCCTTCGCCAACTCTGCTGAATGAGACCCAAAGCTGACCACATCCTGTCCACCACCAACAGCAGTCACTTTCCCATAGGACTGAGGCTGGAGGCTAAGCTAGGAGAGGCTTTCTGGTAGCCTCCTGTTCACCCAGACAACCAGCAGGGTGGAAACCCACCCAAGGCATGTGTCATGTGTCTCACATTAGACTGGACTCCCACCCCTTCTCCAGACAGCACCCCCACAAGCTGGGATTCAAGACCATCCACGTGGAGATGCTGGAAACCACTCCATCATGAAAGAAGACTGGACACTTTATAATGCGCCCGGCATCTTACACTTTCTTGCAGTGCAGAATACAGACCACCATTGGCAGTGGCTTCTCTCCAACTGATGAACTCTGGACACTGGGGACTGCACTTGAAACTGTCACTGGCACTTGGGTCCAGATTAAAGTCCAGCTCTGTTCCTTCAGAAGACTCAAGGTCCAGCCTACGCCATTGTTCCCTCGCTCCATGAAATACAGCTGATCTGAGATTCTACTGTGAACCACGATAGTCACTAGATAAACCCAAGCTCACTCCCCTGGTAGCGATGACAACGAGCAAACTGGCTTACATTAGAGACAATTGAAGCATATTTAGGTAGTACTAAAACAGTAATGAAGTCAAAATGCAAAAACAATAAAAATCCCAAACTGAATTTGAAAAATAGAGTAAAATGTAATGAACAAAATAACACAGAAATGACAAAACTCAAACGTGGGGAACCGGAGATAAACATTTTTAAAGTATCACGTATGAACAGCGCTACAAAGCTCAAAGTGCCGATGATAGTCAATAGAACAGGACGTAAGCGCAATCTGACGCTGCAACCATCATCCATGTTTTTCACGTTGCAAACACTTTTTGGGCACATCTTATTTTTGATGCAATCACCAATCTTGCTTTCATTCTTCTGTATGTATTTGCATCCTATCAAGGGGCATTCTGGGAGCATTACAAGCTGCAACAAACAGATACCTTTTGCAAACAAGTTTAAAGGTGTTTGTATTGGAACCACTGGCAGTAGCTCAAGCTGAGCTCACAGCTCTCTGTACTTCCTAAGAGTGCTCATTCTAACAGTGAATGTTTTGCATCAGTGAATCATAATTACAAGGTTCAACAACTTGTATATTGGGATTTACATCTTGCCTTAGTACCGGCAGCAAATCCTCTTCCTACAGCCATGACTGGGACTGCAAACTGGTGGCCAAACAGTTTTAACAAGGTGTGGGGGATTGAATCTACGTGTTCAGTGGACAAAATAAGTGCCTAGACTTGGTCACCTTGCCCCACTGCCCAATGCCAGAGTGTATCTACAGCATACCGTGCATTCCTTTCTTCCTGTTCTGGCGCCGTTTCAGCAGCCTAGCGCCAACATAGGCACCCTTGCACCCTGCTGCACGGGTGCCGCCATTGCAGGCAGGGTTGTTTTTGTGCAGGAAGGGGCACCTTCCTGCCCAGAAACAATCCTGGGAGGCGTTTTCCTCTATGTGAGATGCAGAATGCAGCACACATGGAAAGATGAAAAAACGACGAGAAATAAAGATATTTCTCCTCGTTCCGCCTCACCTCGGGAGGCGTAAGGATTGGGCTCTTCCCCAGGTTTACATGAAGTTTTGGGGCAGTGTCAAAATACATAGGAATCGCATGGAAACACCCACTGCAACGCCCACCGAAAACCTCTTGGGTGCAGAGGAAGGCGACGCAGCGGTTTATGCTGCGTCACCGTATTCAAGATTTATGAGGCCACTCGAAGCCATGGAGGGCGGCTTCATAAATCTGATTCAGAGCCCTGCGTCACACATGTACCACTTTAAGTGGTGCGAAAGTGGTGAGGGCTCTCATGAATAAACCCATAATATGTACACATGAAACAGGATCGCTATCAGGCGGCAATAATGAACACACGTTTAGTACTGCTACAACAAATAGAATTAGATCGGCCTTAAGAACAGCTGTAAACACAGGAAGAGGTGGCAAGTCAAGTTATGCAGAAACATGGCATACTTACAAAACCTCATACACACTACTGGATGCTGGACTCGAGGCTCTGAAATCCTATTATGGAATGCTGTATGGTTATATCCCCGATGACCAGTGTGAGTGGCACTGTCCTACTAGTCTATTAGCCATTGGGCTAGCTGTGCGGAGCGCGAGCTGGTCCAGGGCCTGACCCCTGCCTGGTTATCTTATGCAGGGGCCATATTTCACTGTATCTTGCCCTGGGACGGTTGTAGCCAATCAATCTAGCATGTGTATTAGCAGCCTTGCGTTACTCTAGATTTAGCAAGCCAAGCAGGGCCCAGCAAGATGGCCTTGCGTGGCTTGATAAATCTCATTCAGTTTTGCGTTGCCCTTGCGTGGCTTGATACATTTTGTTAGGATATGCGTTGCCCTTGCGTGGCTTGATAAATCGTGTTAGGTTTTGCGTTGCCCTTGCATGGCTTGATAAATTGTGTTAGGATATGCGTTGCCCTTGCGTGGCTTGATAAATCGTGTTAGGTTTTGCTTTGCCCTTGCGTGGCTTGATAAGTCTCGTTAGGTTCTGCATTGCCCTTGCGTGGCTTGATACATCTCGTTAGGTTCTGCGCTGCCCTTGCGTGGCTTGATACGTCTCATTAGGTTCTGCGTTGCCCTTGCGTGGCTTGATAAGTCTCGTTAGGTTCTGCGTTGCCCTTGCGTGGCTTGATACATTTTGTTAGGATATGCGTTGCCCTTGCGTGGCTTGATAAATCGTGTTAGGTTTTGCATTGCCCTTGCGTGGCTTGATAAATTTTGTTAGGTTTTGCTTTGCCCTTGCGTGGCTTGATAAGTCTCGTTAGGTTCTGCGTTGCCCTTGCGTGGCTTGATACATCTCGTTAGGTTCTGCGTTGCCCTTGCGTGGGTTGATACATCTCGTTAGGTTCTGCGCTGCCCTTGCGTGGCTTGATACGTCTCATTAGGTTCTGCGTTGCCCTTGCGTGGCTTGATAAGTCTCGTTAGGTTCTGCGTTGCCCTTGCGTGGCTTGATAAGTCTCGTTAGGTTCTGCGTTGCCCTTGCGTGGCTTGAAACGTCTCATTAGGTTCTGCGTTGCCCTTGCGTGGCTTGATAAGTCTTGTTAGGTTCTGCGTTGCCCTTGTGTGGCTTGATAAGTCTCGTTAGGTTCTGCGTTGTCCTTGCGTGGCTTGATACGTCTCGTTAGGTTCTGCGCTGCCCTTGCGTGGCTTGATAAGTCTCGGTAGGTTCTGCGTTGCCCTTGCGTGGCTTGATAAGTCTCGTTAGGTTCTGCGTTGCCCTTGCGTGGCTTGAAACGTCTCATTAGGTTCTGCGTTGCCCTTGCGTGGCTTGATAAGTCTTGTTAGGTTCTGCGTTGCCCTTGTGTGGCTTGATAAGTCTCGTTAGGTTCTGCGTTGTCCTTGCGTGGCTTGATACGTCTCGTTAGGTTCTGCGCTGCCCTTGCGTGGCTTGATAAGTCTCGTTAGGTTCTGCGCTGTCCTTGCGTGGCTTGATACATCTCGTTAGGTTCTGCGTTGCCCTTGCGTGGCTTGATACGTCTCGTTAGGCTCTGCGTTGCCCTTGCGTGGCTTGATACATCTGATTAGGTTCTGCATTGCCCTTGCGTGGCTTGATACATTTTGTTAGGTTGGCTTTGCCCTTGCGTGGCTTGATAAATCTCGTTAGGTTCTGCGTTGCCCTTGCGTGGCTTGAGAAGTCTTGTTAGGTTCTGCGTTGCCCTTGCGTGGCTTGATACGTCTCGTTAGGTTCTGCGTTGCCCTTGCGTGGCTTGATAAATCTCGTTAGGTTCTGCATTGCCCTTGCGTGGCTTGATAAGTCTCGTTAGGTTCTGCGTTGCCCTTGCGTGGCTTGATACGTCTCGTTAGGTTCTGCGTTGCCCTTGCGTGGCTTGATAAGTGTTGTTAGGTTCTGCGCTGCCCTTGCGTGGCTTGATACGTCTCGTTAGGTTCTGCGTTGCCCTTGCGTGGCTTGATAAGTCTCGTTAGGTTCTGCATTGTCCTTGCGTGGCTTGATACGTCTCGTTAGGTTTTGCGCTGCCCTTGCGTGGCTTGATACCTCTCGTTAGGTTCTGCGCTGTCCTTGCGTGGCTTGATACGTCTCGTTAGGTTCTGCATTGCCCTTGCGTGGCTTGATACGTTTCGTTAGGCTCTGCGTTGCCTTTGCGTGGCTTGATACGTCTCGTTAGGTTCTGCATTGCCCTTGCGTGGCTTGATACGTCTCGTTAGGTTCTGCATTGCCCTTGCGTGGCTTGATACGTCTCGTTAGGTTCTGCATTGCCCTTGCGTGGCTTGATACATTTTGTTAGGTTGGCTTTGCCCTTGCGTGGCTTGATACGTCTCGTTAGGTTCTGCGTTGCCCTTGCGTGGGTTGATACATCTCGTTAGGTTCTGCGTTGTCCTTGCGTGGCTTGATAGGTCTCGTTAGGTTCTGCGCTGCCCTTGCGTGGCTTGATAAGTCTCGTTAGGTTCTGTGTTGTCCTTGCGTGGCTTGATACGTCTCGTTAGGTTCTGCGCTGCCCTTGCGTGGCTTGATAAGTCTTGTTAGGTTCTGCGCTGTCCTTGCGTGGGTTGATACATCTCGTTAGGTTCTGCGTTGTCCTTGCGTGGCTTGATAGGTCTCGTTAGGTTCTGCGCTGCCCTTGCGTGGCTTGATAAGTCTCGTTAGGTTCTGCGCTGCCCTTGCGTGGCTTGATAAGTCTCGTTAGGTTCTGCGCTGTCCTTGCGTGGCTTGATACATTTTGTTAGGTTTGCTTTGCCCTTGCGTGGCTTGATAAGTCTCGTTTTGTTAGGTTGGGGGGCAGAGCTTGCCTGCAAGCAAAATGGCTGCGCTGTAGCGTAGCTCCGTTAAGACGAAAACAACGAACCGAAATTAATTTGCATAACTAGCCACCAAATACGCTGGTGGTGGTGTCTGCTTAGCTTCTGAGACGCAGTAGAGCAGATTGATGCCCATCTCAGCCTTGAGTCACTATGAGTGGTGCTAATACCTGCGTCCGCAGGAGCGAGCTGCCTGCTGCGCCATCGAGGCCTGTGGCGGCCTTGAGCGGAGCACGCGGAGCACGCGGAGCCGGCAGCCGTGCGGAAAGGCCGGAACCTCTATGCGCTGCTGCAGGCGAGGCTTAGTGAGACCTGCCTGCTGCCTGAGGAAGTGCCTGCATCAACCCGCGTCCTGCCGACTCCCGGTGAGGAGCAGTGATCAGCTGCACTGCGGGAGAGAGCCCGGGGAGGGCCCGGGGAGCTGACACCTGAGCTCCGTTGTGCGATCCTCCTGCCGTGCGCTTCTGGACTCAGTGAGGGGAAGTGTTAACTGCCTCGTATGAGCTGCGCTAGAGACATAGGAGCAGGCATTTGAAGAGCGTGGATGCAGATGAGTCCGCGAGGTCTGCTGTAACGTGAGTGCCCCAGAGTGGACTATATCAGCATTTTTTCCAATGGTCACTATCCTTAGGAGAGGGTGGAAAACCTATTGAGCAGACTACAGCCACCCACGGGAGGGGGAGACAGGTGAAACGTCCATTGGTGTAACTAAGGAAGACCCTTGCACTGGCCAGCGCCTGTCCTCCCTCGTGAGCTCATTAGTGGCAGCACTGTAGTCACGGTGCCCGAGGGTGAGAGTTGTTCACTCCTATAACTCATTTACGGCCCGGTCTGGGCGGCGAAGATGCGAATTTATGCTATTTTTGGCCCTAATACTCCCCTCACTGAATACTGTGGTGAGATACGATAGAGACTCTGACAGAGGCATTGGGGCAGTTGTGGTCCATCTCATCATGGGTAAAGTGGACAAGGCCCAATCCAAGCTCCAATTTCAGCAGCGCAAAACCAAACCCCGAGAAGACGAGGACGCCCAGCATTCTCCTGAGCAGGGGGACAAGCCCGAAGAGGTGCCAGCGGATTGGTGCCAGATACTAACAGCTGTGCAGATCAGCCTGAGCTCAATTGATGGTAAAATGGATTCTCTCTGCTACCGAACGGACCGCATGTCTGAGAGACTAGATAAGCAGACGGATAGACTGGACATAGCAGAGAGACGCATTACGGAAGTCGAGGAGGCGCACATGGAAACGGACGCAACTCAAAAACAAATCAATAAAGACCTTGTGCAATTACAAGATAAAGCAGAAGATTTGGAAGACAGGACTCGGAGGAGCAATATCCGTATTACGGGACTTCCTGAATCTACACCCACAGGTAACATGGAGACCTTTACTGAGCATCTTCTGGAGACTCTGTTGACTCAAGATACTTTCTCCCCCCTGTTTATGATAGAGAGAGCGCACCGCTCTTTAGGCCGTAGGCCTCCGCCAGGGGTGCCTCCGCGTCCAATAATAGCTAAATTCCTAAATTATAGGGATCGGGATGCGGCGCTCAAGAAGGCCAGAGAGTTAGGAGAATTAAAATGTGAAGGCTCCTCCATATCACTATCCCTGACTTTACCCTTAAAGTTCTAGAGGCAAGGAATCAATTGGATCGACTGAAACGAACTTTGCGAGCCCAAAAGCTGGAATACGCCATGCTCTATCCAGCCTGCCTCAGAGTAGTGATGAACGGTGTCTCAAAAATATTTATGGATCCTAAGACCCTAGACAAAGCACTGAAAGACTACGCTAAATCGCAAACAAATAAGGGGGAAGCAGAACACTCCATGGGGGCAGCGGGTGGATCGTTGGACGGTCAGGACTAGTGTCACTTTCTGAGGGTGCTCTACAACAAGAATTGAAACAGGAGGGATGGATATTTAATATTTTCACGATCAATGCTGAAGGATGAGTGCGAATAAAGGGCGTACGAAGTTGGCTTGACCATGAGGGGTGTGTGGGTACTTGCTCTATGAATATGGGAGGTTGTCCTTTATAGCTGCGTAGGCGGTGCGGGCCGAATTGTGTCTTGCCCCCAGTGTGAGATAACCATCGGCAGGCTGGAGGCTGCTCTGGGAAGTGGATCTTAGAATTGTTGTTTGTTATGAACACAGTGACTTTATTTTCAGTAACACCTACTGTGAGAAGGTGGCCTGATATATGCTGTCCACTAGTTCTAGTGGGCACCTTGTATCAGTCCAAACAACCCCTTATGGTGATAGGTTAAAGACAACCTTTATTGAGAGCTATCCTAGTGGTAGCTATGGAGAGCAGCCTTCAGGCTAAGTCTTGAAGGAATGTAAAGCAGCTTGTTTTACCAGTCGATAATCTCTTGAATGATCAAATGAAAGGACAACCACACCAGGTATTTATTCAAAATATATGTATTTAGGATAAAACACACCCCTCTAGTCTCTTTATGAGACTGGAGTTCGAAGTACTTCGTTTACAAGATAGCAATTATCAGTAATAGCACACATACACGTTTGGGCCCTAGGGTCGTACCAAACCATATACCAAAAAAGTGGTATAAGAACCACGACTGGGATAGACACAAGGCCTAGAGCCTGTAGAATCGTTGGGACCCCAAGGAACCACCCAAGGTAGTGGCACAGGGGACCCACGGGGACTGTATGCAGTGTGTAAACACAACCGCGGGTTCCCGTTATCTTCTATGGGCAATGTCGCGGTTGGAAATTTAAAGATTAGGGACACTTAGAATCGAGTTAGGACCAAACCCTTTTGGACTTAAGAAGTTCTAGGGCTAGCACCCACGGGAGCACCGGAGTACTCGAGATACCTCACCCAGGGAAGCCGGGTGCATAGGTGTCTTTTGGTGTCGGGTCGCGTCGTCGATTCTAATGGAAGCCTGCAAAGAACTGCTGCTGCCGTGAAGAGAAGTATCCAAAGAGAACCAAGCCTGGATCTAGGATGGAAGGAACCTGAAAGCAGAGGGGACAGAGTCTGGGTCACTTGCCAGTGACCGAGGGCAGGATGGACCAATGCCCACAGATGTCGGGTGCTTCAGGTGAGTTGATGGGTGTCTTGACTCTTCAGCCACGAGTTCCAGGAGGCGTTGACGAAGTCCACGTGCTGGATTCGAGCTGTCCCACAAAGTCTGTCGAGTGCTGCGGTGTCGGTGACCAGGATGGACCAAACAAGCCTTGCCAACGGCAAGTCACTGGAATTCAGAGAAAGGACTGCGTTGCAGACCAGCAAGGTCTGAGGGACTCACCCAGCAAGGGTAAGTCAGGGCACGTCTGGAGCAACCAGGAAAGCCCAATTAGAAGAGGAGTTGCCTTCGTGGGGACTTTCTAGCCAACGGGCTAGTGGTCACGAAGGAGCCTCAAGCAGTCACACTTGAAACTGGCCCACGGGTCACTCGTGGAGTGGAGGCCAACAATCTTTGGTGCAGGAGGTGCTCAAGGCTGGGGCTACTCGGAGCCCAAAGCACAACTTCGAGGAAGTCACAGAAGATAGTGTTGCTGCAATAGTTCATGGTGTCCAGGGGTCATGGTTCCACGTCACCCACGATAGCCACGGGCCTCAGCTTTGCTGTGGACTCAGGGTAGCCTCGGCGAAGTCTGGAAATCCACCTCTGGGGATGCAGAGACTTCGGCATCAGGCAGGAACTTCAGAATTGCAGACCGGTCAGTTGCTTCTTTGGTGCCTGCCAAGCAGGGGAGTGACTCCTTGACCCCAAGGGAGATTTCTTCCGTCTTCTGGTCGTGATAGAAAGTCGAAGGTCCAGGATATATGATACACAGTTTCGTCCAGGGTAATCTAAAGTCGCAAGGACTGGGTTCCCATACATATACTAAGTTTGGGGTGTGGACATACTCTAGGGACCCTCCTATGGGAGGGTTTGGAAAGAGGGGTGGTTACACCCATTTTCTTTGACCAGTTTCACGCCAGAGCAGGGGCAGGTAGCCCCTGCAACCGGTCTGAACTGGACTATGCACAGGGACACCAAGTGTGCCCCCAGTGCAGGACTTCAAAGCACCAGAGAGTGCTCCCGCCCAGCCCCAATACACATCTGCCTGTCTGGGGAGGTGGTCACACCTCCTTTCGACAGAAAACCTATTGTTTAGGCCTCCCCTGCCGGAGTTTCGGAAAGCAGCAGGAGGCCAGACCCGTGTCTGTGGCAGAGGCATCCATTTTGTGATGCCAGGGCTCAGGAAATTCCTACCGGGTTTAGCCAGTGTGAACATGTCTCTCCCTCTAGAAGGGTGGAATGCTACCCCTGCCACCAGAACTGGCGGGGGGGGGGGGGTAGTTGACACCAAACACAACATGTTTTGATGCAGCCATTCCAAAGTTAGCATTTACCGCGAGGTTATAATGCACTTAGGAGTATATGGTATGGCTGTATCACAGAACAGCCATGAGGAAGGATTTCCGAAAGCTGCAGAGGGGCTCAGCTCATGCTTGGGCACCCTCTCACACTAAACCAAGCACTCTGTCTTCAGGATTGTCAAGGCCTGCCATAGGAGTGACTTATAGGTTTATATGTGTCTGTATATATATGTGGATATAGGTAGCCTATACCACTGTAAGGGGTGCAAGCACACCCTTACCCAGGCTGTAGTAGCAGACCTGTGGTGCCATTTTGGAGTGCTTCCCAGGGGTGGCATAATATATGCTGCAGCTCCTGGTAGGCCTCTGAGGTACCTATGCCCTAGGTACATAGTATACCATATACTAGGGGCTTATAAGGCACTCCAGAATCCAATTAGATATGTACCTAATGTACATGCAAAACTTTTTAGAGAGGAAGCAGCTAGGCTGTGGTCCCTATTAGCAGGGCCACAGCAGACTAAGGTCGAAAAACAGTGAAACACCAGCAAAAAGTGGGGGTACCCATGCGAAGCAGATTCTACTCTCCTACACCTACAACAATGAGAATAGGCAGAGGTCCACACAGGCTAGGTCTGGCATGAGGGTTTTAACTAGAGGGTTTTGGCCCTTTTACAAATGACGCATAGGGACTATAATAAGGCGAGATTTATCTCCTGGAATATCAGGGGACTTAATAATTATCGCAAGGTACGGAATGTGATAGCATACCTCAAACGGCATACTATAGATGTCGCACTTCTCCAGGAAACTCACCTTCCCCGAGACAGTGAGATTCTCTCCCAAAGGACACTCCAAGGGCCTTTCACGCAGCTGCATTTTCGACTCATGCTAGGGGTGTGCTTACTTTGGTGAATCCAAAATCAGGAATCACAATAAAGCCGATTGTTGCAGATACTGATGGACGCTACACAATCTCTGGACGCAAGGGGAAGGGCCTCGACTTGCTAGTGATTAACATTTATAGTCCAAATTATGACAATCCACAGTTTTATCAAGCTCTTTTAACATGCTCACACTTAAACATTAACATACCAATCATGATTGGGGGTGACTTCAATTGCGTGCTCGATCCAACACTAGATCGATCTGGCGTGCTACGTCCTCAGCAAAATACATAGTTGACGCTAGGCTTCGCCTGGATTTGGTGGATGTATGGCATTCGCGATTTCCAGATAAAGGGGGTTTCATACACTATTCAGCGCCACATGCTTCGCACACTAGAACAGATTATTGGTTGTTATCTAAAACATTGTACCCAATGATTAGGGAATGCACGATATTACCTCGTACACTTTCTGACCACACTCCAGTATTAGTTGAGCTACTTTGCCCGCAGAAAAGACTGGCTCCGTTTACGTGGCGATTCCCCCTATTCGTTGTTGGATACTGTATTTAAAACTGCTATGTTTGAGGCCATACAAGACTTTTTTCTATACAGTATCAGATCATTTCGAAGCTTCTCTACTGTATGGGAAACTTTCAAAGTTTATATCAGGGGCATTGCTATTTCGAAGCGCTCAGGCGTGTTGCGCTCTATTAGGAACCGTCTAGACTATCTGGAGAAACGTCTGGCAGAGCTAGACAAAGCTCTACTTAGGGGGGATGGTAGTGATGCACAGGAAGAATTAAAACGTACATTAGAAGAATACCACGATGCCGCAGATAGTGAGACCAGACACATAGGTAAATATGCGGTGTCCAGAGTCTATGGGGAAGGGGAATGGCCTGGGGCAACACTTGCGGCTTTGCTGCACAATCGCAGAGAAGCTGCTGGGGTCACAGCTATTCGTACAGAGTCAGGGGATCTACTGATGGACTCTGAAGATATTGCTAATATTATTCTGAGCTGTATCGCTCTCGACAGTCATTCAACGAGAACACTGTCTTAGAGTATCTTGCACACATCAAATGACCTTGGCTGACTCATGACCACCGTGCTTACCTTATGAGGCCACTTGAGGCCTGGGAAATACATGAGGCCTTGAATATTATGAAATCTGCTGCTGCCCCAGGGCACGATGGACTCACAGTTGCCTTTTACAAGGAATTTAAAGATCTTCCGGCACCTCATCGAGAGACATTATTTGAAGAAATAAGCGAATCTGGTGTGATGCCCCCTACAATGAGGGAAGCTCTGATAGTTACAATCTTGATATCGGGTAAGCCATCTCACAAGTGTTCCTCGTTTCGGCCATTATCTTTATTGAATGTAGACACCAAGATCTATGCAGAGGTGCATGCAAATCGACTTGCCCCTCTGGTTCCGAAGCTTGCCAGCACTGAGCAGGCGGGATTCATCCCCGGTCACAACTTGACATACAATTTGCGGACGTTCTTTGGCACAGTGCAACACGCTCATCTGGAAGTCAAGGCGGCGGCTGTGTTTTTTGATGCAGAAAAAGCCTTTGACTCTGGAGTGGTCGTTTATGAATATGGTGCTGAGGCGAAAGGGGGTGGGAGATCTATTTATTAAATTAGTAAATGTCCTTTACACTTTGCCAACGGCAACGGCAGTGCATGGTAACTGCCCCTATTAACATATCCAGGGGCACCAGGCAGGGTTGTCCGTTATCGCCGCTTCTTTATGCCATAGTGGCGGAACCCCTGGCCTGTGCACTCAGGGAATACCACGCTTGGCGTGGAATTTGTTTTCCCAATTATAATTTAATTATATCATCATATGCTGACGATATGCTACTATATATAAGACACCCAGAGATTAATCGGTCATCTGTTCTTAGAGAGGTCGTTCGATTTGGAGAATTCTCTGGTTTAAAGATAAACTGGACTAAGTCAATAATATTCCCATTGACTGTGAGCACTGTTCCTTTCGAAATGGACTTTCCACTGACTTGGTCAACTGAACCGGTGCGATATTTAGGCATTCAGATACATACTGACCCCGAGACGATCTTTAAGGAGGCATCAGATACATACTGACCCGGAGACGATCTTTAAGGAGGCATTCAGATACATACTGACCCGGAGATGATCTTTAAGGAGACCTATGGTAGGGCGGTTTCTGCACTAGAGGAACAGGTGGAACGATGGACTCGCCGTCCACTCTCTCTGATGAGCCGTATTTCAATAATGAAAATGGTGATCTTACCCAGGTTCTTGTTCCTGTTTTTAAACATACCAATGGTCCTCCCTTCACACTCCTTTAAAACTATAAAAACCATATTGATAAAACTGGCGTGGGCAGGGAAACAATCGCGGGTACAATGGGGAGTTCTCACGCTTCCCTATGCATTGGGTGGCCAGGGGGCATCAGATCTGGAATTTTATTATAGATCCGCGCAATGTACGCAGGCGTTTCATTGGATACATCCACTACTAGATCCTCCTCATCTCCACATAGAGAAGTTAGCATTATCTCCTGACACACTTCCAGAGAGATTGTTTCACGCTCCAGATCGTGGAACTAGTATTCTGGACTCGATCAATGCCACGGTACATGCGTGGCATGATTTGGTTAAGAGACAGGGCTGTACCAGACTATGTTCACCTTGCACTCGGTTGGAGGGGTGTGACTGGCTGCCCATGGTTGGGGAAAAGGAAGTATCTAAAGCACTCAAGACACTTGGGGTCACTAAAGTTGGGGACTTATATCTAGATGGCAGGGTGCGCACTTTGGATGAGACTGGGGCTGAAACACATAATGTCAAGCCATTGGTGCGTTTTCACTTTTACAGAGTTCGCCACACTCTACAGGACGTTCTTGGAGAGGACATGGCGGAGCCGCCAGAAGTTGCTCCTTTTTCGTTATTATTAAAAGCCGACTCACCCAGTAGACTGGTATCTAATATCTATAGTACAGTTCAAGATATACTAAATCGAGATTCGAGTGGCATACAAATCTAGATATAGTTATAGATGATGATATATGGGAATATTGTTGTGACGTAACACAAGGAATCTCCCT
The DNA here is from genome assembly GCF_964204655.1 of Triturus cristatus. Lineage (NCBI taxonomy): Eukaryota > Metazoa > Chordata > Amphibia > Caudata > Salamandridae > Triturus > Triturus cristatus. The sequence continues at coordinate 1,880,013,246 of NC_140590.1, forward strand.
AAATGGGAGACAAAGGCTTCTTCACTTTAAGTTTTTGCATAGAGTGTAATATACTCCTGCCCGACTACATAGGTACGGGTTACGCGAGTCGGCGGAGTGTGATAGATGCAGAGCCGCCCCAGCGGATTTAATGCATACTGCCTGGTTATGCCCGAGTATTGCAGACTTTTGGAAATTGATTTTTCAAAAATTAAGTGACATGATAGACACCCCAATACCACCGGATCCTTTAATAGCATTGCTGGGTTACTCGAAAGAACTAAAAAATGTATACGAAGATTGGTAGAGATGGGGCTGTTGAAAGCAAAACGGAGAGTTGCAATGAGCTGGGGACGTGGCCGCCTCCCACTTTGACTGAATGGACTAGAGACATGCTCTATTCGAATACGCAAACAGAGGCCTATAATGAACTACTCCCTCCCCAGAGTCGCCCCAAATACTTTTGGGGACTGTATCAAAGTTACATAGTGGGAAGAGTGTCTAATGCCCTGGAATAGGTTATTGATACAAATTGGTACTATATAAACTACTGATAATGACCTTGCGTGGCTTGATAAATCTCGTTAGGGTCTGCGTTGCCCTTGCGTGGCTTGATAAATCTTGTTAGGATATGCGTTGCCCTTGCATGGCTTGATAAATCTCGTTAGGTTCTGCGCTGCCCTTGCGTGGCTTGATAAATCTCGTTAGGTTCTGCGTTGCCCTTGCGTGGCTTGATAAATCTTGTTAGGATATGCGTTGCCCTTGCGTGGCTTGATAACTCTCGTTAGGTTCTGCGCTGCCCTTGAGGGGCTTGATAAATCTCGTTAGGTTCTGCGTTGCCCTTGCGTGGCTTGATAACTCTCGTTAGGTTCTGCGCTGCCCTTGCGTGGCTTGATAACTCTCGTTAGGTTCTGCGCTGCCCTTGCGTGGCTTGATAACTCTCGTTAGGTTCTGTGTTGCCCTTGCGTGGCTTGATAAATCTTGTTAGGATATGCGTTGTCCTTGCATGGCTTGATAAATCTCGTTAGGTTCTGCGTTGCCCTTGCGTGGCTTGATAAATCTCGTTAGGTTCTGCGTTGCCCTTGCGTGGCTTGATAAATCTCGTTAGGTTCTGTGTTGCCCTTGCGTGGCTTGATAAATCTTGTTAGGTTCTGCGTTGCCCTTGCGTGGCTTGATAAATCTCGTTAGGTTCTGTGTTGCCCTTGCGTGGCTTGATAAATCTTGTTAGGTTCTGCGTTGCCCTTGCGTGGCTTGATAAATCTTGTTAGGATATGCGTTGTCCTTGCATGGCTTGATAAATCTCGTTAGGTTCTGCGTTGCCCTTGCGTGGCTTGATAAATCTCGTTAGGTTCTGCGTTGCCCTTGCGTGGCTTGATAAATCTCGTTAGGTTCTGTGTTGCCCTTGCGTGGCTTGATAAATCTTGTTAGGTTCTGCGTTGCCCTTGCATGGCTTGATAAATCTCGTTAGGTTCTGTGTTGCCCTTGCGTGGCTTGATAAATCTCGTTAGGTTCTGCGTTGCCCTTGCGTGGCTTGATAAATCTTGTTAGGTTCTGCGTTGCCCTTGCGTGGCTTGATAAATCTCGTTAGGTTCTGTGTTGCCCTTGCATGGCTTGATAACTCTCGTTAGGTTCTGCGCTGCCCTTGCGTGGCTTGATAACTCTCGTTAGGTTCTGCGCTGCCCTTGCGTGGCTTGATAAATCTTCTTAGGTTTTGCATTGCCCTTGCGTGGCTTGATAAATCTCGTTAGGTTCTGCGTTGCCCTTGCGTGGCTTGATAAATCTCGTTAGGTTCTGCGTTGCAGGGACAACGCGAAACTGTGATACATCTGCCCTTAGTGCGTCTTCTCCCACTACATATCTCTTTTCCCACCTCCTAGTATCTCACACATTACAAAATGAAAAATGTTATGCATCGAAATAGACGTCCTGCATATTTGAGTGAAAGATGTAGGGGCAGATTTATGAGCCCCTTGCGCCACTTTTGCGTCACTTTTAACATGGGAAAAGTGACGCAAAAGTGGCGCAAGGGGCTCATAAATCTGCCCCGTAGTGTGTTACTACATGGTGTATTCCTTCAACTTTAATCTACCTACACCTCTTCTTTTCCAGTATGTTTCCTGTAGGGCCCCTATCTCAGCCTTGCTCCATTCGAGGCTCTGTGTAACTTTTAACTCTTAGCCGAGGAGATGAATCAAATTATTATACAAGTTTGGATTATGAATGCTTTCTGCTCAGAGGGGTACTCTTCCAAACTTCTTCTTTCCTCTCACTAAGTTTACTTACATGTGATCAATCATGGAGCTCCCTCGTCCTCACCCTAAAAAAGGTAAGAATATGAAAAATTAAACAAGAACAAATAAATATTTATAACTTTGTTACAGGCTTGTCAAAAAGCCCCCTTTTGGAGCCTGTGTTTGCAGGCTTCCAGTGCAGCCATCAGCCTAAGGCGGCCTCCACTACTCAGGGCCTGCACTCCATTGGTTGTTACTGGCAATAAACAACTCCCTTAGTTTGGATCTATTTGTTGTCCATGAACAACTCCTTAAGTCTGAGCCGCCCAGCCTTCGACACCTTCCATTCAGGGCCTTCTCTCTACCATAGCACTCACCTTCTGTGGAGGAGCCGCGTCCTTACACTGCAGCGGGAAGTGTCTGGGCCAACTAGCCTTTGACGCATACCATTTCCGGGCCTTCTTTCTACCATAGCGCTCTCTTTCTGTGGAGGAGCCTGAGGAAATATGAATTTTTATGATCAATTGTGTCCCCTATCTTAGACCCCAACGGCTCTATGTACATGCTACAAGTACATATATGTTCCCTCCACTTCCAGCTATGAAGACGCAAATACATATGCGTCCAACGTTAACATGTCCTCTTTCAAATCCACCATGAATGGGTCGAATATTCCGTTCCTAAGTATGCCTTGCCACCGTCTTTATATAGAGTACCTTTCACGTTTTTCAGCTCTGGCAAGTTAGGCCCTGAATTCTGCCATCGAGCTTTTCCTGCTTTCTGCCTCTGAATGCTCCAGCCTGGACCTGTATCTGTATCCATGACCTTTGTCTTACTTCCTGTGCGGCTAACGGTGCCTGGCCCGGCCTGTTGCCTGCCAAGACTGTATTCAGCCTTCAAGTTATCTGCTCCGCTCCTCGAGAAATACATTCCTGTCTAGTAGTTTAGGTAAACATCCTCCCAGCTACAGAGCAAAGGGCCCGGCCTTACTGTCTCCGTGCAAGTAATTCATAGCTCCTGTTACCATGATAGGCCCATGCCCCCTCGCATCTCATGTAGACACGTAGACGCTTATACACGCACTAGAAGTCAGTATAGGATAGCCTCTGCCTGAGAGACCTTTCCTTCCAGATAATACAGTTCTTTAAACACAAGATATTAGATACGATTTGGGATTAGGTTGTTCTGACATCCCAGACTTCTGTCTCCTCATGTAGGGCTAAATGTCAAGTCCCCTTCACCCTCCAGTTACACGTCAATCACACATCATGCTGCCATGCGCGCATCTCTGCCATGTATTTCTGCTGACCTTGCAGGATTCTCTTATGGATCCACCCACCTGTGACATCCTCATAATGACGTTTCTAAGTACACGCCTATTATAACGCCTTTTTCATTACGTATGTGTATTCTTATCTCTCTTCTCAGCTGTTACGCCTCCTGCATTTGCCTTTACTGTAATGCATTGACTATATATATGACAACCTGTCAATAAAGTATTGCTCGATCCCTTCCCGAACCTTCGTGGTGACGGAATCCGATTGCCTGGTCCGAACCAATTCCTTTGTAAGTAATAAATCCCCTTTTAAAACCTCAAATACCACGGATTCTGCCTCTTATTTTTACTGAGTTATTCTTATTGAACTTTACCGCATAAATTAAGTCTAGGTAATTTAAATTTACCACATAATTGGCGCCCGAATAGGGACACCTCCCCCACCCCACGCGCCGGAGGTGCATTGCAGACCTGGTCTCCTGCCACAGCCGGACGGACAACTACGCGTACCTGCAGGATTTCCTGTACCTCCCTCAGGCCAACGGAGGGGACTGAGGCTGCGATCAACACCCAGACGAGGCGGTGAGGAGTGCGGAGGATCCCGACCAGAGCCCACCTGCGAGAGAGCTGTGTCCGAGGTATACAGAGGCCCACCAGGTTCCAAAGTTCCGAAGTACCTACGTCACGAGTCCGGTCCAGTCCAGTTCAGAGTTTCCGAGGCCTTCCGTTCCGTGCTTCCCGGTGAGTACCGTTGCTGGGGACGCATCTAGACGTGCGCATTAATTTGTGCCGGTCAAGACGGGTTTGGGTACACAGACCCGGTCTGCACTGTTTTAGCGGTGTATCTGTACTGTTTAGCAGTACATCCAGTATTATGCAGTTAGCTAGTTTTATTCTAATTATCGTTGTTCGTTTTAAAATGTTTTAATGTGTTTTAAATGTCGTGGTATGAGTGATTGTTCGATCTTCATTACTGTGTTTATTGTATTAATTATGTTCAAGTCCGAGAAAGAATCAAGTAGCAAGGTTTAAGATGCCGTTATTCTCAAAATTAAGACAGATTAGAACTAGAAAAGGGATACTCGAGGAAGCCGTTCCCATTCCACCTAGGGACACTCCAGGGTACTTTATGTACCATAAACATGGCCTAGATGCCGTATTATATCTCAATTTGTGGGTGGACTACACCAAGGATTTAGCAGAAAATCAGAGATGGCCCGCCGCTGGGACATGGGATGCAGATTGCATCATGAGAGTAGAAGAAGCATTATGGAAAAAGAAAGCCAGACAGTCACAGAAAGATGCCATTGAATTATGGCGTAAAGAATCGCATAGACGCACAGAGAAAGCACTCAGAAAAGAAGAGAAAAGTAGGGAAGATTCAGACAAAGTCCGAGAAAACGTATTAATTGAGGAAGGTATCCGAGCAAAAGCAGAACAAGTAGACAGACAACGAAACACTCTTATGAATGGTATGTATCCTCTTCTGGCCGAGGGTTTACCTAAGGCCACCCTGGAAGTACCGAAAGATCTGCCACCTCCATTGCTTCCGACTAAATTGCACCCCAAGACCGCAAAGGACATTTTCCTTTCTTCCTATTTAGACGATGTAGCCCCCGAATATGTTAATGCTCCGCCGCCACGCACACCACCTACTAATGACGCTCGACCCCGAGATAATCTGCCCCCACTTCCGCAGCAACATACTCCTCCTTCCGTTGCAAACCTTCCGCCCGTTCCTTCACTCCTTCCTGCATCTATTCTTCCCACCTTACACCCAACGAATCCTTTTGGACCTAGCACCTCAGGAGGTGCGACAGGAAGTTTTCATACGCCGCCATCAGCGCGTCGATTGACTTATAGGGATTTAGCACACCAACGTACACCTCAAACAGCGAATTATGACATATTTAAAGAGCCTCTTACAGATTGTAGATATGATCCAGTACCTGGTAAAGACGACAGAATGATGCTATCATCAGTACGTCTACGACGAGTTGCAAATTATTTAATGATATTACCAGGAATGATTGATCATCTAGACAAAATATATCACTTTGTCCAAACAGGGCAAGGTCCTGAAAGTATTGGCGAGGCCATGGCATACCAGAAAGTGGACACGCAAAAACTGTTGTTACGCTTCTTCATAAACTGCCTGATAAGACACAGAGATAGGCCAGGTGTAGACCCGGAAGAAATGAAAGCACTTAACAAATGGGGTCAGAATATAGCGGACGGAAAACATGATAAACAGAATAGTATAGAAAGTATGTACCGAAGGATCCGAAAAACAGTAGAACAAATATGTGAAAGAGAACGACCTGAACGAGAAACAGATGCAGATAAGACTGAGTCCTCGGGGGAGGAGGAACAACTAGAAATGACAACAGGACAATTACAATTACCAGCTAGAGAAATGATAGCTTATGTAGGTAAGGGAAGATCCTTTAATAATTCAATACGTCCGATACGTCCAGAAAGTAAGAGAAATTTTCAAGCAGCCATGTCAAATCCAAAGACCCCTGAACATTTATTTCAGGCTACTGATAAAATACTTCAAGAACGAATGGGGTACCATGTACTCGATTCTATGGATGAACAAGAATTAGCCAGGTCAGCAGTACAATGGGCTGACAGTTCTGATAAATATAGTGATGACACGCTAGCACACACGTTTTTGAATCTTTCACCAGACGAACAGCGTTTAGCTGGTATGTACATGATACAACACCTCCTTATATTGTATAAAGGCCAACACTCCGATCCTGGTCCCCTACCTGAGATACTGATAGAACTACTCATGAAGAAATGGAGAGGTCTAGGTACCGATCTAATTAAAGTAATTCTAGAACATCGACATAGATATAGTGCCTTTCTGTGTCCACAGCTTGATCCAGCTCCCTCCATGGAAAGAAAAATGTATTACATAGACAGACAGAATCCCTTACGCGAAGTACACCCAGTTAGAAATGATGATAATACTTTTAGACGCGTGTTTGTGTACACGCCCATAACTAAAATAGAACTATTGGAAATGAAAAAATTAGTGCCTAGCCATGACAGAGATCCAGCAGGTTTTCACCGTGAAATAAAAGACATGTTACTCATGGGTGATTATACCTATCCTGACATTATGAAAATATTAAAAGTATTATTGCCTGCCGGTATTTACGAGAAACTCAAAGAAAAAGAATGGGAGGTGGGAGAGCAAAAGATTGATTGGACAGCATTAGAAAACGAAGAAAATGCCCGAACTGCAGGCCTAGGGCTTGGGGACAAAACTAAAGCATTACCAGGATTATTAGTACAAGTATTGCCACGTTTATTAACCACGAAAAAGGAAGAATGGGGAGCAATCTCAGCTTGCAAACAGAAACCCGATGAAGACACTAGTGATTTTTATTCCCGATTTGAAAAATGTTTTGGTATTAATAGCGGCCTGAAAGCAAGTAGCGATTCATATCCACATCTCTTTGTAACAAAATTAGTCGAGAATTCCTTGCCCCAGGTTAAGAACAGAGTATTGAAAGTAGAGAGCTCTTGGCAAGCCAACACCCCGTCACAAATGTTACAAATGTTACAGTACCATCAGAATAGAATTAGAGAAGAACAAGAACACGAACAAAGACGTATGAAAGACACGAAAATGAAAATGCTCGTTGCTCAGTCAGTTCCAGCTGACAGTCATAAAAAGGGTGCGACACAGTCCAGTAATTCAGCGGTTCCTGTTAAAGGGACATGTAACTATTGTAAACAGCCAGGTCATTATATAAACGATTGTGCAGTTCTGAAACATAATATCTCTACGGGTAAAACCAAGGAGAGACCACGTCCACCTAGACAGGATCAGATCCAACCACAAGTACCTCAGAATGTACAGCCTATGCCAGCTTCACAACAGACCGTAGCGGTACCACAACCACAGCCTAGTGTCGCAACACAAAACACGACACAACAGATGTACCAGTATGCACAAAATGACTATCCCGATTATCAGCGATACACATAAAAACAGCCTCGAGAGGGAGGTTGGCTTACCCCTTATTGAGGTTCCTGTAGATCAAGAGGGTCCTTATGTACATAGTCAAGTATTAGGGAAGGACAGAAAGTTTTTAATTGATACAGGGGCAAGCAGAACAACTATAAGTCACGACGAGGTTCCAGGGGCACCCCTCTCAGGCTCACAGAATGTTTCCCTTGGATTTTCAGGAAAACCTATTATTAATGAAGTATCGAAACCTCTTCCTCTTGCAGTTGGTCCATTGACACGGACTACAGATTTATTGCTTACAAAATCATGCCCAGAAAACTTGTTAGGTATAAAGACATTGAAAGCTCTAGGAGCTGTAATATGTTGTTCCCCGGAAGGGGTACGACTATTTTTGCGTGACTTTAAAGGTCACTATGTATTTAGAGACATGGATCACCGGTTACAGAATGTCCCTGCACATTTATGGGCACAAGGCCCCACTGATGTAGGTTGTATGCATATTACACCATATCGAGTTACACTCAAAGCAGGAGTGGTATTACCACGAATTCGACAATACAAGTTACCTCCAGATGCTGTAGTGGCTTTGCTGCAAATCATTGACGAGCTCATTGCACAAGGAGTGGTTGTGGAAACCGACTCCAATGTATGTAATTCTCCTATTATTCCAATTCTTAAACGAACTGATCCAAAAGCACCCCCCGTTTATCGATTAATTATTGATCTGCGCGAATTGAATAAATGCATTGTACCACAGTATCCCGTGGTTCCAGATATCTCTTCATTATTAACAGCTATTGATTCAGAAGCAACGTTCTTTACTGTAATTGACCTCAAGAACGCCTTCTTTAGCGTCCCAATCGAAACGGAAAGCCAATATTTGTTCGGATTCTGTTTAAATGGACGAAGCTTCAAATTTGCACGCACACCTCAAGGATTCACAGAAAGTCCCAGCATTTACAGCCAAGCACTGAAAAGACAACTTGACAGTATCCACATGCCTGTTAACACTGCCCTGCTTCAGTATGTCGATGATCTACTGATCACCGCCCGAAGCGAGCCCGAATGTGAAAAAGCATCACTGACGGTTTTACATTTCCTGGCCGACAAGGGGCACAAGGTGTCCCCTTCGAAGCTGCAATTCTGTGTTCAGCAAGTTGTGTACCTTGGGCACTTGCTGTCCAAGGGGGGGAGACAGCTCACACCTGACCGCATCCAGTTAATTGTAAACATGCCACCACCCAAGACACAAAAGGAGGTGTGGGCCTTCATAGGTCTCACTTCATACTGTAGGCAATGGATTCCCCAATATGCATTTCTAGTAAAGCCACTCATTCAGTTGACAACCCAGGAGGCAGCGACTTCGACTGTCCTCCCTTGGACTCAGGAACATATACAAGCTTTTGAAGACTTAAAGAAAGCCTTATGTCAAGCACCTGTTTTAGCGACACCATGTTACAGTAAGCCTTTTACACTTTTTGTTACAGAACGCGAAGGTACTGCCTTGTCAGTACTCACTCAGGAACAAGCAGGTTCACACAAGCCGTGTGCTTATTTTTCTAGCACATTAGATCCAGTAGCCCAGGCTCTGCCTACGTGCCTGAAATCAGTCGCAGCAACAGCTTTAGCGATCAGACAAAGCGATTCCATAGTATTAGGACATCAATTGATAGTGCAAGTTCCACACTCCGTGGAAGTTCTTTTAAACCGAACTCAGACTCAGCACTTGACTATAGCACGACTGACAGGTTATGAATTAACATTGTTCCAGCCACACATAGAAATCAGACGCTGTAGTACATTAAATCCTGCCACACTTTTGCCATTAAGTGGAACAGACCCATTGGCACATGATTGTATTGAAGTCATTACTATTACGACGAAACCCAGACAAGACTTGACAGACATTCCATTACCAGATCCAGACCTGACACTTTATGTGGATGGTTCATGCATGAGAACAAGTACAGGAGAGTTAGTGGCCGCTTACGCAGTCACGACAGACACCGAAATTATTGAAACAAATTGTATTGACACATTGTCAGCTCAAGCAGCAGAGCTCATCGCTCTGACGCAAGCCTGTATTCAAGCCAAAAATAAAAGAGTCAACATATACACAGATTCCCGTTATGCATTCGGAGTTGTACACGACTTCGGAGTCCTTTGGCGAGAGAGAGGTTATTTAACTTCTCACGGTGCCAACATTCAACACGGTCCCCTTATTCAAGCTCTGTTAGATGTAATACATCTACCTACTGCGATATCTATCATGAAGTGTAAGGCCCATACAAAAGTCACCGATATTATTTCCCAGGGTAACGACCTAGCAGACCGAACAGCTAAGCAAACAGCGCAGAATCGGACTCATGCAACTGACTTGACAAAGACAATAGTTCCGACATCGACACACTGCATGACAGTTAGGGATCCCGCCCTTGATGTAATTGACATACAGACACATGCTACACCAGAGGAAATCAAGAAATGGACTGAACTAGGAGGGATCCAAACAGATCAGGGATGGATGACGAAGGGAAAATCTACATGGTTTCTCCCCGACTCCATGGTTCAAGTTATCATTAACACAATACATAGTCCAGCGCACCTAGGAGAGAAAGCTATGTTAGACAGTATTCAAAACATTTGGTTTAATAAACACTTACGAGCTGCAGCCAAACAGAAAGTGCGTACTTGTATGATTTGTTGTCAGTTCAATCCAGGTAAAGGCGTTCCTGTAGAACAAGGTGGATTTCAACCTCCCGATCACCCTTTTGAAGTCCTCCAGATGGATTATATCCAGATGGAACGTTGTCGAGGATTCAAATATGTCCTCGTAGTTGTATGCGCACTTTCCCGTTGGACAGAAGCATATCCAGTCTCAGATTATACTGCCCCGACCACTGCCAAGCAGCTGGTTCGTGAATTCTTCCCACGGTATGGTTTGCCCCGTATCGTGTACTCAGATAATGGCCAACCGTTCTCATCCGAGCTAATGAAACACATTTCACTCCTGTTAGGCTATCAATGGAAATTCCACTGTGTCCGGCATCCCGAGGCAGCAGGTCTCGTGGAGCGTCATAATCAGACTCTGAAAATACGACTTTCTAAAATCTGCAGAGAGAAAGGCGTCAACTGGATAGTAGCTTTACCAGTCGCGCTCTTTTACATGAGAATGATAGCACATTCCCGTACGAGGTGGTCTTCGGTAGGCCACCAAATATGTGGGGGACGCCTATACCTCGTAAAATCACTGATGTTGATTGTAATATGCTGACAGATTACCTTGCTTCCTTGATGTCTGCACTACAATCTTGCCGTTCACAGGTAGCTGCAGCCTTTCCCGACAACACCGAGGTGAAGCCCCATGAAGTGGTTCCCGGAGACTTTGTTTTCATAAGAAATTTCGACAGGAGGAGCCCGCTGGAGCCTCGCTGGCAAACGCCGAAATTAGTACTCCTGACCACGAGGACAGCAGTGAAGATTGAGGGTCGCAAGGGTTGGCTACATTCGAGCCATATCAAGAAATTTCATGGACTGCCTTCTGATTTGAACTCTCAGCCCTACCCTCCTCCACAGACTGACTCAAAACTCCCCCTGGTCGAGAAAACTGCTGCCCAAGAATACAAACTGAAATTAAGGTCTAGCAAGTCAGACAATTTGACTGTTTAAGTCCTCTTCTAGGTGAATCGGTTAAATTAGTTTCTGACATGTATCCTCTAGACCGAAATAGAGAGAGAGATAGACAGCAACAGCTCAAGAAACGTGCATATTGTAAATCACTTCATAGTCACTGTATAGTGACATTATTGATTATGTTTTTTCTAAATCTTCTGATTATTGCTGCAAGTATACTGTTGCACATATACTACCCTATTTTCAAGCGTGCACATTCTGCTTCCGATGTTACTGCCGAACACTCTTTTAGCGAATTACCTCCACATGAGTTGCCCTTCAGACTTGCGCTGCGCAATAACACATTCATTAGTATGTTACATCACTCCCATCAGGCCAACAACGCTACAAATTGTTGGATATGTGGCCGACTCCCTCCCTACCAGAAATACAAGGGAGTTCTGCCCCTCTTTCCATATCCATTCACACACAATGGTTCCTGTGGTGCATGGTTTAGTTTGATTAATTCTTTAGATTAAAATACCGTAGTTTACCAGAGCAACTGGGTATGGGGAAACCTGAACTTAGTTTTGCTTAAAGCCTGCTACCCTAACAAGGAGGGACTTCCCAAAAGGACAGGAACTGATCTAGAAAATGAAGTATATGGATTAGGTAACTTTACACTTAACCTCATGATTCTGAATGTTGAATCCGAAGCCGCACCAGTCTTGCCTGCTATGTCCGTATTACCAGCTAAAGGTGAATTATGTGTAAAAAAGAATGGTTCAGTACACTTGGGTCATAGTAAATGTACTACTGTGATCGAATTCAGTGATCAAGGCAAGTCTACATTTAGAGCTTCCCGTCATTCCTACTTCGTTTGTGGTCATACCGCATATATACGTTTACCTCTAGATTGGGATGGTACCTGTTACATTGCATTCCTTCTGCCACCTGTTTTCCTAGCCCCTCCTGATTATCATAGAAACACCCATCTAGTACACAATAGACCCCAGAGAGATCTCCCGATTGTCGACTACACTGAAACGGCATGGGAGCAATACACAGACTTCAATAAAGGTCTCTTTCCCTACATAGGTGTTGTCTCTAATAGTAAACTGATACGCAGATTAACCAGAACCCTTGAAGCAGTAGTGAATGAAACTACCTCTGCCCTAGGCAACTTAACAGAGGAGCAGTCTGCGATGCGGATTGTTGTTCTCCAAAATCGTCTTGTCCTTGACGTCATCCTGGCCGATAGGGGCGGAGCCTGTAGAGTCATCGGATCGAGTTGCTGTGTTTTCATTCCAGAAAACGCGCCATCGGTATATAAAGCCATAACTCGTCTTCATAAGATTGCAAGTCAGATACACCAGAATCCAGGCACCTGGACGTGGTCCGGTTGGTTCTGGAGCGTGTTGTCAGCCGGGGGATGGAAAGTCCTATCCTTCCTAGGTATTGCCCTTCTCATAGTATTCAGTTGCTGCCTGTGTCTACAATGTGGACCAGCGATTTGCGGCCTGTGTGCCACATCATGTATTCCACACTCAAGTTCTCATTCAAAATCCCGGAAGAAGAAAGAAGAACAAATGATGTTACATGAACAGATTGATGGATTCCTGAGGATCGATATCTCATGAAGGGTCCGTAGGGGACAAGGAGGGAATGAGGAAATATGAATTTTTATGATCAATTGTGTCCCCTATCTTAGACCCCAACGGCTCTATGTACATGCTACAAGTACATGTATGTTCCCTCCACTTCCAGCTATGAAGACGCAAATACATATGCGTCCAACGTTAACATGTCCTCTTTCAGATCCACCATGAATGGGTCGAATATTCCGTTCCTAAGTATGCCTTGCCACCGTCTTTATATAGAGTACCTTTCACGTTTTTCAGCTCTGGCAAGTTAGGCCCTGAATTCTGCCATCGAGCTTTTCCTGCTTTCTGCCTCTGAATGCTCCAGCCTGGACCTGTATCTGTATCCATGACCTTTGTCTTACTTCCTGTGCGGCTAACGGTGCCTGGCCCGGCCTGTTGCCTGCCAAGACTGTATTCAGCCTTCAAGTTATCTGCTCCGCTCCTCGAGAAATACATTCCTGTCTAGTAGTTTAGGTAAACATCCTCCCAGCTACAGAGCAAAGGGCCCGGCCTTACTGTCTCCGTGCAAGTAATTCATAGCTCCTGTTACCATGATAGGCCCATGCCCCCTCGCATCTCATGTAGACACGTAGACGCTTATACACGCACTAGAAGTCAGTATAGGATAGCCTCTGCCTGAGAGACCTTTCCTTCCAGATAATACAGTTCTTTAAACACAAGATATTAGATACGATTTGGGATTAGGTTGTTCTGACATCCCAGACTTCTGTCTACTCATGTAGGGCTAAATGTCAAGTCCCCTTCACCCTCCAGTTACACGTCAATCACACGTCATGCTGCCGTGCGCGCATCTCTGCCATGTATTTCTGCTGACCTTGCAGGATTCTCTTATGGATCCACCCACCTGTGACATCCTCATAATGATGTTTCTAAGTACACGCCTATTATAACGCCTTTTTCATTACGTATGTGTATTCTTATCTCTCTTCTCAGCTGTTACGCCTCCTGCATTTGCCTTTACTGTAATGCATTGACTATATATATGACAACCTGTCAATAAAGTATTGCTTGATCCCTTCCCGAACCTTCGTGGTGACGGAATCCGATTGCCTGGTTCGAACCAATTCCTTTGTAAGGAATAAATCCCCTTTTAAAACCTCAAATACCACGGATTCTGCCTCTTATTTTTACTGAGTTATTCTTATTGAACTTTACCGCATAAATTAAGTCTAGGTAATTTAAATTTACCACAAGCCGAATGTACTTACACTGCAGCGGGACGTGTTTGGGTACTCAGCTTTCGATGCCTTCCATTTCCGGGCCTTCTTTCTACCATAGCGCTCTCTTTCTGTGGAGGAGCCGAATGTCCTTACACTGCAGCAGGACGTGTCTGGGTACCCAGCTTTCGACGCCTTCCACTCAGAGCCTTCTCTCTACCATAGCGTTCACCTTCTGTGGAGGAGCCGCATGTCCTTACACTGCAGCGGGACGTGTTTGGGCAACCCAGCCTTCGACGCCTTCCATTCAGGGCCTTCTCTCTACCATAGCACTCACCTACTGTGGAGGAGCTGTGTATCCTTATACTGCAGCGGAAGTGTCTGGGTCACCCAGCCTTCGACGCCTTCCATTCAGGGCCTTCTTTCCGCCATAGCGTTCACCTTCTGTGGAGGAGCCGCGCATCCTTACACTGCAGCGGGACATGTCTGGGCCACCCAGCCTTCGATGCCTTTCATTAAGGGCCTTCTCTCCACCATAGCGTTCACCTTCTGTGGAGGAGCCGCATGACCTTACACTGCAGCGGGACATGTTTGTGCCACCCAGCCTTTGACGCCTACCAGTTTCAGGGCCTTGTTTCTACCCAAGCGCTCACTTTCTGTGGAGGAGCCGAATGTCCTTACACTGCATCGGGACGTGTCTGGGGCACCCAGCCTTCGACGCCTTCCATTCAGGGCCTTCTTTCTACCATAGCGTTCACCTTCTGTGGAGGAGCCGCGTGTCCTTACACTGCAGCGGGACATGTCTGGGCCACCTAGCCTTCGACGCCTTCCATTCAGGGCCTTCTCTCCACCTTCTGTGGAGGAACTGAATGTGCTTACACTGCAGCGGGACGTGTCTGAGCCACCTAGCCTTTGACGCCTTCCATTCAGGGCCTTCTCTCTACCATAGCACTCACCTACTGTGGAGGAGCTGCGTATCCTTACACTGCAGCGGGAAGTGTCTGGGCCACCCAGCCTTTGACGCCTACCATTTCAGGTCCTTCTTTCTACCACAGCGCACACTTTCTGTGGAGGAGCCGAATGTCCTTACACTGCAGCGGGACATGTCTGGGCCACCCAGCCTTCCATGCCTTCCATTCAGGGCCTTCTCTCCACCTTCTGTGGAGCAGCTGCTTGACCTTACACTGCAGCGGGACGTGTCTGGGCCACATAGCCTTTGACGCCTACCATTTCAGGGCCTTCTTTCTACCACAGCGCTCACTTTCTGTGGAGGAGCCGAATGTCCTTACACTGCAGCGGGACGTGTCTGGGCCACCCAGACTTCGACACCTTCCATTCAGGGCCTTCTCTCCACCTTCTGTGGATGAACCGCGTCCTTACACTGTAGCTGTCAGAGGGCTCCTCTCCCACCTGGGCACTCCCACTGCTTAGAAGGTGCATTCTTGCAAGGCCTTGGACAGGGGTCTCCTCTCACCATCCGAAAAGCCCTCCATGGATGTTCCTCTTGGCCTTCAAGGCAACAGACTGCATGGGGTAATTTTCATCACAGTACATTGTTGTCTGTATTTACAGTTTGTAGTGATGAAGCCGGACACGTTGACATATTTCAGGTAGGTTTTTTGAAGAAAGATAGTAACAATGAATAAGCCCCACCAGGAGCAGCCAGATGTTTGTATGTTGAGATAGGAACTGGCATATATTGAATTTGGTTGAGGGCGAAGATTGATGTAGACAGCAGTAACAAATTTGAAATTCATAAAAGGAAAAGGCAGCGCTCTGTTGATAGCTGGCAATCCAAACAAACACCACGGGCGAGTTTCGACACACTAGTCACACTCATGCTGTTGTAGAGGAGTTGATAGGTGCATGTTGAGGATGAAGTAGCGTAGATTGCGTAGATTTAGGAAGAAAGTCCGCTTCCCTTGATGTCGAAAATGTTGAGAACACAGTAGGGTTGAAGAGGCATCTGGCATGTGTAGGTTGGGGCGACCGGTGTGAGGTCACTGGTGGGGCTCAGATGCCAGAGTCTTTGCTTGAAGATTGAAGTTTGATGAGCTTTTTGAATAGATAGTTGAGTAACAATGAATAAGCCCACCAGGAGCAGCCAGCAGGCGGCTCAGCCCATCTCAACTGTGCCTTTGTTGAGAGACACCCAACATTCCACTGAGCGTCATCACACTGGGCATTGCATGTGATGCAAGAGGAGATGGACAAGTATGGACAGAGGTGTAAGATACTACACAGTCCCCCAATATTTTTGGGGTATCAGGCCTGGAGTGTGGAAATCGACACAGAGCTTCAGAGGCACGTCTGTCATCTTCCTGGTCTGGTTGTGCCCCCAATGGGTGTATTCGAATGCAGTAAACGTGGCAGAAGGTAGAAATGGAATTTGAACTCGATTTCAATTTGTCGAGGTAATGTGAAGAGATGGGAGTCATTTGTTCTTGTGTTTGAAGAACAGGCGTGGAAAACTGATGAGTAAAGATATAAATGTTGTCATAAACCGTGGAGATGGTGACATGATAAGAGAGGAATGAAGTAAACATTGATAGAGGTTTAAGAACAGAGGGGCATATCAGCAACAACCGGCGATAATTATCGCTAAGCGCACTTAGCGCTAGGATAATTATCGCCGGCTATCGTGGATTTTTATCGCTGAGATAGCGTGCTATTAGCAACACTTATCTCAAAAGCGATAAAAATCCTCACGCTAACTGCCTAACGTGAGATTATCGCTGGAAACCCAGCGATAATCTCACGAAATGTGGCGTTAGCTTGTTGATAGGGCCTCACAAACTTAGCCATGATATCCACCTTCCATAGGATATCATGGCTAAGTCAGTCCTGAAGCAGGTGTAAGGAAAGTAGCGATAACAGGGTTTATTGCTACTTTTCTTGCCGCTATGCTTCATAGCGTGGGGCTTGATGATAGGAGAAATGTCGCTTAGCGACATTTCTCCTGTCATGTCAGGTCAGGAACGCCCACTTTGCATCTCATTAGAGATGCAAAGCTGGGCGTTAAGAATTCGTGCGCTAATGCAAGGTTTCACGCATTAGCGTGACCTTGCTAATTAGGCGATAAAATTATCGCCGCTTTTCAGCTGAAAACGGCCGCAAAAGCGGCGATAATGTTCTATCGCCGCCTTGTAGATATGCCCCAAAGTGAGTTAGGAGAAAATGTTTATTAAGTTGTATTCTTAGTACTGTTTACTATTGAGTCTGGTATGGGGCATGTGGAATCCCTTCAGTGGCAGCACGTGGCGTGTGACCAGACTAGAACGTGGAGATAGATGTCGACGACCTGTCTTGCTAAACTGCGAACAGTTGATTGAAGCTATGTCTGATTTAAAATTAGTTTGAAAGGTTGCTGGACCCACACGTGAGGGACACACTGCAGAAGTTATCTTTGTTAATATTCCCACGCTAGAAGTGGAGGTCTCAGTTCCTCCACCTAGTCCCTTCCCACTTACAATCTTCACTGCAGCAGCAGTGGCGGCTGGTGACATTTCTAAGTAGTGAGACGTGAAAGGTAGGGCCAGGTTTTACACATTGAGTGAATGAAGCGAGAAACCCCTGTTTGACATAAGGAGGGTTCGAGGTGGAGGGGCAGTTCAACCCGCTAAGCTAGAATACCCTTTTCCATTAAAATATAGAACTAATGCACAGCACTTTTTAGTATTTAAGATACCCTTATGGCCCAACTTCACAGTTTTGATTGCAAACTGCGGGCCCCAAATTTGGGTATCTGTGGGGATGACTTTGCCTTCCATCATTCAGAAGTCTATAAAACAATTGTATACATGTCTGTGTTAAGTAGTTATCACTGAAGCTCTGAGACATTGTTTAGAGTGTGAGCTATGCAAACGGTTGCATGTGTCAAATTATTTAGTTTGTTTTTGCCAAATAATAACTGAGCTGTGTTCTTTTCCCTCGTGGCATATTGTCTTGTTTACTATGAACACAACACTGTGCCAGTAGAAACCTCTCAGACCTGAGCAGAGCTTTGATTTTGCAAAATAAATATTGTCGCTCATTAGAGGAAAGAATTTCGTCTTCCTCTCTTGTGCAATGCAACTTGCCTTTTTCTTTTGGCACCAGCCGCATCTTTCCGACACTTTAGGCCTTTCGTCTGCATGGCCCTTGCATTCTTTTCCTCTCACCACCGTAAAATGTAATGTCATTTTATAATATGATTATGACACAGGTGCCAGTCAACGCACTGTGCTGCACTCGGTCTGGAACAAGGCGCAGCCAGAGTAATACATCGAATTTACCTAGTGTGCATTCTGAAATTAATAATGCTCAGTCAGCCGCCTGAATGGATGTTACAGGGCACTAAAACGCTCTTCTCCTCACCGGACCCCAGGATATTGTCCCTACAGGTAGATTTATATAGCATACGAGCCAAGCGTGGGCGTGTGGAAAAGTGTGAGGTAGAGGCGCAGCCGAACCGGCAGGTGCTTGTTTACCACGTACAGTAGGTGGTCTCATACATGGTTTATGAACAGCTCCAAACAATGGTAAATAGTGATGCTGAAATACAACCTCAATAGTCCCTTAAAGTAAATAGAACTTCACATTCTTGGGTCCCACCTGTCTCTACCTGAACCTGCGTCTGAAAAGTTATGTAAAAGCAAGCCTCTGGTGGGCCAAATGGCAAAGGCAAGATGCACCTCCTTCGCTCACCCACCTCACCCCCTAACGAGGAGCACATGTGATTTGTAACACCCCCCCCCCCCCCGGCCCAGGGCAGTGAGAGCATCCCATAATAATAACAGACCAACCCGAAGGAGTGTCGCACACTTCCCTGCAGAGCAGCCGGACGGGGACCCTCCGTGATAAGCACCAGAGATGAAGGGCTGCAGCCTGGACTAAACGTCTTCGACACTTACAGGCATGCATGCCTGTACAAACGTTTATGAGGCATGCCTGTAACTGATGCTGTACAGTATGACCGGTCCTAGGATGCTTGGTTCCAGTCCAGGGAGGACCTGGCTTGGCAGTTCGGGCTGGACTGTTCCCATGAGGCACAGGGTCAAGACTGATTTGCATATGACTGGGTTCAAACTGGAATGGCATGGTGTGCAAGGAAACGATGGATTTAGGCCCAGATCTCTGTACTGGGGTGAATGTATGACATTGTTCTGCATTCAACTGTTGTTTTTGCATTTGTACAGTATGACAAAGCGTAGTTCCAGGAGGGATCACCAAACTCACCAAATAATCTTTTCAGCTGCCGGTCTAGAGGCATACCTAGAGTGAAAGGCTCCGATTATGCTTCTCAATCTTTACTAATCATAAAAAACAGCAGCCAATCAAAAAACAGTGAAGCATACAACATACATTTCCCATGAGGCTTTGAATCACGCCTCTAACAAACCCACCAATCATCTGAGAACGTCCAATACAAAACAGAGAGGCACAATCTTCCAGCTTATTTCTTTGCTGCTCTGCAGTCAAGATAAGTGCCTCTGTATTTTGTCGATTTTAAGACTTCATTTTAATGCTGTGCCATTGCTAAACTTTATGCATGTGAGCATGCCGCTTGTGATAGGCTTAAATAACCCCTTGGTTTCAGGTTCGACCGGCGCTCTGGCCTGATTGCCTCGTAAGACCGCTCTGCGATCACTTCTCCTTACTTCCCTTAATTGGCGTGTGTTGTGCCTTCCAAGTTGAATTTTTTCCCCTTCGTTTTAACTTCCCCTTCGGCGTTCTCAGTTCACCGCTTTCTTTCTTCTATTCAATTCCTTTGTTTTCCCTCACGTGATTTGCACAGCCACACTACAGTGTCATGTACTGCCTATACAGGATCTGCGTGTTTGGATAACATAAACTGTGTGATTGGTGGCGGACTGATTCCGTGCACCCCCACCGGATACGTTAGCCTGTCTGTATCAGCTAGCTCACAGTGCCACTAGGGTCTCCTCTTATCGGGGAGAAATAGTTTCTAGCAACCTCAGAACATGGCAACCCTGATCCCCCTGGATCGTGGAAACATTATTCAACTTTTTGCTCAGTTACTCGTGCTCACTTAGTTTGTCTCAGAGATACACAGAATAAACATACCAGGCGTTTATCAATAAGGATTTATTGAACAGTTGTTATTCTAGTGTAGAATAGATGAGCTGCCACAACCATTAGACAGAGGCAGAGATATATGATTAGCAATACTACAAAAGTAAAGGGATGGAATAGTTCTACCATCTTACATGAATATATACATGTACATAACACACATGATAACAAGCATTGGCATAGCCAATAGATCTCGCCTTTGGGGCCTTATAAGTGTTTAGCCAGAGCAATTGACTTTGCAAATGTCTTTAAGCTGTGTTGTAGAGAAGTGTGGATGCTGTGCAGCATGCTGAACAGTTGTGAAGCATTTTTGTTACCTTATATATGACTAAGAAGGCTTTATGTACAACTGAATGACCTTATGAGTGATGCTGTGGTGACGCTGAGTGATGCTGTGATAGCCCTGGGTGATGCTGTGGTAGCCCTGGGTGATGCTGTGGTGACGCTGAGTGATGCTGTGGTGACGCTGAGTCATGCTGTGATAGCCCTGAGTGATGCTGTGATAGCCCTGGGTGATGCTGTGGTAGCCCTGAGTGATGCTGCTGTGGTAGCGCTGGGTGATGCTGTGGTAGCCCTGGGTGATGCTGTGGTAGCCCTGGGTGATGCTGTGGTAGCCCTGAGTGATGCTGCTGTGGTAGCGCTGAGTGATGCTGCTGTGGTAGCGCTGAGTGATGCTGCTGTGGTAGCGCTGAGTGATGCTGCTGTGGTAGCGCTGAGTGATGCTGCTGTGGTAGCGCTGAGTGATGCTGTGGTAGCGCTGAGTGATGCTGTGGTGACGCTGAGTGATGCTGTGATAGCCCTGGGTGATGCTGTGATAGCCCTGGGTGATGCTGTGGTGGCCCGGAGTGATGCTGTGGTGGTCCGGAGTGATGCTGTGGTGGTCCGGAGTGATGCTGTGGTGGTCCGGAGTGATGCTGTGGTGGTCCGGAGTGATGCTGTGGTAGCGCTGAGTGATGCTGTGGTAGCGCTGAGTGATGCTGTGGTAGCGCTGAGTGATGCTGTGGTGGCGCTGATTGATGCTGTGGTGGCCCGGAGTGATGCTGTGGTGACGCTGAGTGATGCTGTGGTGACGCTGAGTGATGCTGTGATAGCCCTGGGTGATGCTGTGATAGCCCTGGGTGATGCTGTGGTGGTCCGGAGTGATGCTGTGGTGGTCCGGAGTGATGCTGTGGTGGTCCGGAGTGATGCTGTGGTGGTCCGGAGTGATGCTGTGGTGGTCCGGAGTGATGCTGTGGTGGTCCGGAGTGATGCTGTGGTGGTCCGGAGTGATGCTGTGGTGGTCCGGAGTGATGCTGTGGTGGTCCGGAGTGATGCTGTTGTGGTGCTGAGTGGTGCTCTGGTGGTGCTGAGTGATGCTCTGGTGGTGCTGAATAATGCTAAGGTGGAGTTCAGTGATGCTGTGGTGGCGCTTTGCTATTTAAGCAAGACCTCATAAGAGGGTGAGCCCTAGATTACCACCTTCAGAGACTTCCCATTACCATACCAGCACTATTTTACTTCCCTCTGCTCTGCCACACCTGTGGCTTCCAAACACTACATAATTTATTAGGGAGTTTCCCATACCCACTGCAAAGCACTAAACTTTCAGAAACACCAAATCATTGCAAATTATCAAATCCCATTATGCGTGTAGGAGAGGATTGTGGCATTACAGCCAGATCTCCTGACTCTGGAACTGGGGAACTGGGTTTGAGTCTCGACAGTCATTTCAACATCCTGTGATTCTCGGCAAATCAATTATTCCTTCCGTGCAAAAAAAACAAACAACTTGTGTAATATAGCTGATGGTCATGTAAAGCACTCCAATACCTTAGGGTCAAGTTCGCGCTATGCAAAACTTAAAAAAATAAAAATACATATAAAATCCCAAAGTTTCTACAGCTCAATTGCCATGATGTCTAGGAAACAGCCACAAACGCTAACTCTGGGTTTAAATGGTAAACTGATATTTCTTCAGGAATTAAGTATGCAGCTGCAGGAACAGTGAACATAGAACCGTGGCATCTGTGCATTTCTTACCTGTTAACAACATTATCAATTTGAGGCCTTTGTCGCACTGAATGCTATGTACAATGGGACATAGCAGGCAAAAGCGATTTCTCAATGACAGCTTTACTCGCCACCAGACACATTGTTCCCTGCCCATCCTGGTCTTGGCGTCTTCCGTTGCGACCAAGGCCTTCGCGTGGACCCAGAAGATGCCCTCTGTTTCATGTCTGGGGTGAGCCTCGTCCTTTGAGGTGTTAACCCCACTCGTGCCTCCCAGCAAGGGCGCGGGGCAGATGGAGGGCACAGAGAGCGTGGTGGATTAAGTTTGTATAGTGCTTCATGCCAGATGTGTATCCCAGAAGCTCTTTCCAAGCAGTTACGGGACCATGTAAGTTTGGGGGAGTGGGTGCGCCTCGCTTTCGGTGTTGGTGCCTGTGAGACCGGCCTCGTGGCGTGGGCCCTCCCGACCAGCAAGTTACACTACAACCACGCCGAACCTCGTGGACACGGCCTTCCGGCTCCCGTGGGCCAACATCCCAAGGGCCGACCAGATCCCCAACACGCATGCCCGGCCGAGGGCGAACGAAACACCCCCCCCCCCCCCAAAACCAGACCGAGAGGCGCCGACCCTGTCACACCTCTGGTCTCTCCCCCGAGGGAGGTTTCGATCGACCACCAGGACCCCGGTGAGCGGGCGCCTCGCCTGCTGGGTGTCTGGAGTCCCTCCCGGACCCACCTGAACAGATCAAAGGACCGAGCGACAGGAAAACCATCACACCGCCCCCCAGACAACAGACCCCTCTCCGCGAGGACTCCGGACTTCAAAGAGGAGGGAGAGTATAACAAGGGGTGCTGACGGTACGGGGGCAGAGAAGACCTGGACTGACGAGAGCCTGCTGACTTGGTCGCGGCTCGATCGCTCCCCGAACAGAAGAACGCTACCCGAACTCTGAACCATCTGAACCCTGCTGACGCTGTCGCGGCTCCCCGAACTCTGAACCATCTGAGCCCTGCTGACGCTGTCGCGGCTCCCCGAACTCTGAACCATCTGAGCCCTGCTGACGCTGTCGCGGCTCCCCGAACTCTGAACCATCTGAGCCCTGCTGACGCTGTCGCGGCTCCCCGAACTCTGAACCATCTGAGCCCTGCTGACGCCGTCGCGGCTCCCTGAACTACGACCCTCCGGTGCCTGCTGAGTGACTCGCGGCCCGCTCCTCCAAGAGAATCGGCAGAGATTGCCGAGAGAAGCAACATCCCCTCAGCTCGAGGATTGAGAGCTGGGCGCCGGATACCTCGCAGAGACACTGATTCAAAGACTGTCCCGCTACCCCTTTTCCCCTCATCACGAGATCGCTGCCGCTCGTGGCATTAATTCTGCACCTGCCTGCCGGATCATAAAGATCCCTGACAACCACCGATAAAAGCATATTATCTTACAACGAATTACTGTGTGGTGTCCCTCTATCCGAAGAAGAGAGTAAGCGCAGCGTGTGCGATCCTAGGTACGAGACCCTTCCAGGAAGGGCCTCCCTGCTCTTGCTCGGCCTAACTCTGGGTAAGGTGGGCCTCCGGGTGGTCAGGAACGCATTCCGCAGCCTCCCCGGGGAACGCCTTCCAACATTTGGTGGCAGGCGACGGGATCCGAGCCAACACCTAGAGATCGTGCAGTAGACGGCTTACGCACTACCAAAAAGAATGGAAGGAGAAACTTCCCTAGGTGCCGCAGGCACCAACCCGAGCACGGCATTCCAAAAGGACCAGTTAGAATCTTATACGCACCGAGAACTGAAACAATTTTGCAAAGACTTTGGAATCGCTACCACCGGACTAAGCACGAAAGAGGACTTCCAGGGGGCATTAAAAACTTGGGTCGAGGCGGAAACTCCCCGGACACCAACAGAAGGAGAGCCTCCCAACGAAGCACCCCGGGGAGGAACGGCGCCCCCGAGAGGGGCCTATCCCCAGAGGAACTAGCGGACCGAGAAAGAGGTCGCAACCACGAACTAGAACTAGCAAAATTAAAAATCGAAGGAGAGCTAAAACTGGCTGAAAAAAAACTGGCGGTGGAACAGTTACGCCTACAAGGAGAACTAGAGGAAAAGAAACGACAGAGAGAACACGAAGAGAAAAAACTCCAACTAGAGCACGAACGTAGCCTAAAAGAAATCGAGCTCAAGGCTAAGAAGGAGGAGGCCCGACCCTCGGAAACCCAACCCATCTCCTCCACCGTGGAACCAAAGGTCCACATCCCCAAAGATGTGGTGAAAGAATACTATAAGAACGACGATATTCAGCAATGGTTCAAGGCCTACGAAGTCGCCATGACCTCCCACCGAGTCCCGCAGAAAGACTGGGGGGCTGGGCTGTGGGGCCGGTTCCTGAGCGAGGGGAGAGATACCCTGCTGGACCTGCCCTCCACGGTGATGAACTCCTACAGTCACATGAAAGAGGCCCTAGTAGCCAGATATGGGCTCACCCCTGAAATGTACCGGCAACGGTTTAGAGACTGCAAAAAGATACCCGGTACCACCTGGGTGGAGTACGTGAACTTTTACAGCCGGGCCTTGGACGGATGGATCAAGGGCAGCAAGGTCTCCACCTTTGAGGAGCTGTTCGACCTAATCGCATGGGAACACTTGTCCGCTAATTGCTTCGTAGAGCTGCGCCAGCACCTCCTGGACAGCAAACTCACAGACCCTCGAAAACTGGCCGTCGAGGCTGACCGGTGGGTGAACACCCGGGCCTCCCGGGGCCCCGTGGGAGACTACGGTCGCCACAGTCAGGGACCCCCCCCGCCAGAGGGGCGGAGGGAATCAAGGCCGGCAAAGGGAGCTCCCGGGGGGATCCCCGCTCAGCCCTCCCAGAGGACAATCTCCGCCCTTTCCAGCTCCACCTCCGGCCAGCACCGGGCCACCAGGGAGGCCGGGGCCCCGAGTGAGGATCACCTGTTTTCGCTGCCAACAGACCGGACACTATGCCAGCGACCCTCAATGTCCCCTGTACCAGCGGACCACCACAACAACCCCGCCGGCTCGACAGATGGCCTCCGTAGCGCTGGGGGAAGAGATGGAAGACTCCGAAGAATGGAAACCAGCCGCCATGGCCTTGATCTCCCTAGGGGACCGGGAGATGGTCCCCGGAACGTCCCTGCCCGCCAACACGAAGAAGTACCGACAGCAGGTAACGGTCAACGGTCACCGCATCGAGGGCCTCCGGGACACGGGGGCGAATGTCACGGCGGTTCATTGTCACCTGATCTCCGAAGATCAGATCCTGCCTGGCGCCTTTTGCCCCGTCATATCATCAGACAATTCCGAGAGCCTCTGCCGGATGGCCCTAGTCCCCTTCGAATGGGGGGGGAGTCACCAGCAAGTTAAAGGTGGCGGTCCGAACCTCCCAGCCCGTGGACTGCCTCCTGGGCAACGACCTTGAGAACTCCCCGTGGGGACAAGTGGAACGAAGAGCCCACCTCGAGATGATGGGCCTACCCGAGTGGGTATGCGCCACCACGCGCTCAATGACTCTCAGGGCGCCTTCCTCCGAGGGGAGAGAGGCCATGCCGCTAGACACCGCCACCATCCCCGAGATCCAGAATACACCACCAGAGGCCAACGATCCCCTTCTGGACGAACAGACCGCTCCCGACGAAGGGTCAGTGCCTTCCGACCCCGACCAACCTCGAGGACTTGCCAGAACTGGCCCAGTGGCCCTGCGAAGGGGGCCCCTCCCGTGAAGAGTTCTGCCAAGAACAATCCACCTGCCCGTCCCTCATTGGACCACGACAACAGGCCGAGGCCCAAGCAGCAGGCGACCGGACTGGCACCCACTGGGTATAATGGGAGAACGGCCTCCTGTACAGCGAACAGAAGTCGGCCGAGTTGGGATCGGCCCGGGTACTAGTGGTACCCCTACGCTTCCGAAGTCTCCTCCTGGGCCTGGCCCATGATGTACCCCTGGCCGGACACTTAGGCCAAGATAAGACCTACCAACGACTCGTCACCCACTTCTATTGGCCCAAGATGCGAGCAAATGTGGAGGCCCACTGCAAGTCCTGCCCCACGTGCCAGGCCAGCGGAAAGAGTGGGGGCAAGCGCAAGGCTCCGCTACAGCCCTTCCCCGTCGTCAGTACCCCTTTTGAGCGGGTAGGAATCGACATTGTGGGACCGCTGGACCCCAAGACCGCCCAGGGCCACCGGTTCATCCTCGTCCTGGTGGATCATGCCACCCGTTACCCCGAAGCCATCCCTCTCCGCACCGTGACGGCCCCCGTGGTAGGCCGGGCCTTGATGGGGATCTTCTCCCGCATGGGGTTCCCCCGCGAAGTCGTGAGTGACCAGGGTACGAACTTTATCTCCCGATATATGAAGTCCCTCTGGCAGCAGTGCGGAGTATCGTACAAATTCACCACCCCGTACCACCCCAAGGAAACGCCCTAGTCGAGCGCTTTAACAAAACACTGAAAGGAATGATCATGGGCCTCGAGGAACCCCTACGCCGGAGGTGGGACGTCCTCCTCCAATGTCTCCTGTTCGCCTACCGGGAGGTTCCCCAAAAATCCCTGGGATTCAGCCCATTCGAACTACTATATGGACACCCCGTCCGAGGACCCCTGAGCCTGGTCAGGGAGGGGTGGGAAACAACCCCCCGGGGGACCCCTCCGGATGTGTTCCGATACATCTTGGCGCTCCGCAACCAGACCCGAAAATTCAGAGAACTCGCAGAAGCGAACCTCGAGGCTAGTCAGGAAGAAATGAAGCGCTGGCATGACCAGAATGCTACGCTGGTCGAGTTTCAGCCGGGCCAACAAGTCTGGGTCATGGCCCCGGTGAGACCCTGCGCTCTCCAAGATAAATGGACTGGGCCCTTCAAGGTGGTCGAGCGGAAGAGCCAGGTCACCTATCTCGTCGATGTGCAGTCCCCGCGGAACCCCCTCCGGGTTCTCCACGTGAACCGCCTCAAACCTCACTTTGTACGGACCGAATTGAGTTTACTCCTGGCCACTGACGATGGGGCCGAAGAAGACACCGAGCCCCTTCCAGACCCCCTGGGGGCGGAAGAGACCGATGGGTCCGTGGAGAGAGTGAGACTGTCAACCGCCCTCACAGCCCAACAGTCCGACGACTGCCGCCAGCTACTAGGGCAGTTCGCGGACCTCTTCTCCCTGACCCCTGGGGTCACCAACTGGTGTGTCCACGACGTAAACACCGGCGACAGCCCGCCAGTGAGACATCGGGCCTACCGGGTCCCTGATCGGGTCCGAACCTGCATCCAGACCGAGGTGGCGAAGATGCTCGACCTCGGGGTGATTGAACCCTCCGACAGCCCCTGGGCCAGCCCGGTAGTCCTGGTCCCGAAAGCGACTACCCCGGGTGTTGCCCCCGAGCTGGGGTTTGCGTGGACTACCGAGGACTCAATGCGGTCACCCGAGCGGACGCTCACCCTATCCTCCGTGCCGACGAGCTCATTGACCGCCTTGGGGCCGCTCGCTACCTCAGCACCTTCGACCTGACTAGTGGATACTGGCAGATTGCCCTCACCGAGGGAGCCAAGGAGCGCTCCGCCTTCTCCACCCCGGATGGACACTACCGCTTTAGGGTGATGCCGTTTGGAATGAAGAATGCCCCGGCCACTTTCCAGCGGCTGATGAACAGGGTCCTGTCCGGACTAGAGGGGTTCAGCGCAGCATACCTCGACGACATAGCGGTCTTCAGCTCCCAATGGACCGAGCACCTCCAGCACCTCCGTCAAGTCCTGCTGGCTCTGCGCCGGGCCGGCCTCACCATCAAAGCCAGCAAATGTCAAATTGGGCACGGCTCCGTAACCTATCTGGGGCACCAGGTGGGAAGTGGGCAGGTCGCCCCCCTCCAGCCGAAGATCGACGCCATCTTGTCCTGGGAACCCCCCGCAACCCAAACGGAAGTCCGGGCCTTCCTGGGCCTCACCGGCTACTACCGAAGGTTTATTAAGAACTATGGCAGCATCGCAGGCCCCCTCACAGAACTAACCTCCAAAAAACACCCCAAGAAAGTACACTGGACTCCCTCCTGCCAGAAGGCGTTCGACACCCTAAAGGCCACCATGTGCGCGGCTCCAGTGCTCAAAGCACCCGACTACGCCCAGGAGTTTGTGGTCCAGACGGACGCCTCGGAACACGGCATCGGGGCAGTCCTCTCCCAGTTCGACGACAAAGGCATAGATCGGCCCATAGCCTTCATCAGCCGAAGGTTGCTGCCCCGGGAACAGCGGTGGAGCACAATTGAAAGAGAGACCTTCGCAGTAGTCTGGGCCCTCAAAAAGCTACGGCCCTACCTGTTCGGAACACACTTCCGAGTACAAACAGATCATCGACCCCTGCGGTGGTTGATGCAGATGCGAGGGGAAAACCCCAAGCTGCTACGCTGGTCCATCTCCCTCCAAGGGATGGATTTCACTGTGGAACATCGCCCCGGGACGGACCACGCCAACGCGGACGGCCTGTCCCGATTCTTCCGCTTCAGCGAGGAGAACCCCCAAGTGGATGGGTAGTTCTCCCCGCCTTTCAGCTGGGGGGGGCACGTGTGAGACCGGCCTCGTGGCGTGGGCCCTCCCGACCAGCAAGTTACACTACAACCACGCCGAACCTCGTGGACACGGCCTTCCGGCTCCCGTGGGCCAACATCCCGAGGGCCGCCCAGATCCCCAACACGCATGCCCGGCCGAGGGCGAACGAAACCCCCCCCCCCAAACCAGACCGAGAGGCGCCGACCCTGTCACACCTCTGGTCTCTCCCCCGAGGGAGGTTTCGATCGACCACCAGGCCCCCGGTGAGCGGGCGCCTCGCCTGCTGGGCGTCTGGAGTCCCTCCCGGACCCACCTGAACAGATCAAAGGGCCGAGCGACAGGAAACCCCATCACACCGCCCCCCAGGCACCAGACCCCTCTCCGCGAGGACTCCGGACTTCAAAGAGGAGGGGGGAGTATAACAAGGGGTGCTGACGGGACGGGGGCAGAGAAGACCTGGACTGATGAGAGCCTGCTGACTTGGTCGCGGCTCGATCGCTCCCCGAACAGAAGAACGCTACCCGAACTCTGAACCATCTGAGCCCTGCTGACGCTGTCGCGGCTCCCCGAACTCTGAACCTTCTGAGCCCTGCTGACGCTGTCGCGGCTCCCCGAACTCTGAACCATCTGAGCCCTGCTGACGCTGTCGCGGCTCCCCGAACTCTGAACCATCTGAGCCCTGCTGACGCTGTCGTGGCTCCCCGAACTCTGAACCATCTGAGCCCTGCTGACGCCGTCGCGGCTCCCTGAACTACGACCCTCCGGTGCCTGCTGAGTGACTCGCGGCCCGCTCCTCCAAGAGAATCGGCAGAGATTGCCGAGAGAAGCAACATCCCCTCAGCTCGAGGATTGAGAGCTGGGCGCCGGATACCTCGCAGAGACACTGATTCAAAGACTGTCCCGCTACCCCTTTTCCCCTCATCACGAGATCGCTGCCGCTTGTGGCATTAATTCTGCACCTGCCTGCCGGATCATAAAGATCCCTGACAACCACCGATAAAAGCATATTATCTTACAACGAATTACTGTGTGGTGTCCCTCTATCCGAAGAAGAGAGTAAGCGCAGCGTGTGCGATCCTAGGTACGAGACCCTTCCAGGAAGGGCCTCCCTGCTCTTGCTCGACCTAACTCTGGGTAAGGTGGGCCTCCGGGTGGTCAGGAACGCATTCCGCAGCCTCCCCGGGGAACGCCTTCCAACAGTGCCGGAGTGGGAGGCAAACCTAAGAGGGGGTAGGTGATGGGGACATAGAGGGAGTGTACCTCACATGTCATTCATTGGGTGGTGGGGACTAGGGCAGAAGTGGGTGAGCGACTGGAGCCCATGAGAAGGGGAGGGGGGAAAGAGGGCGGCTTATGGGGAGAAATTAATGGGGAGGGGTGAAACTGGAAGAGAATCGAGGGGTCGAAAAGGGAAGGCTTGAGAGAAGAAGGGAGGGGTCAGAGAGAGGGTGAGGGGACAAGGAATAGCAGGGTGTGAAAAGAAAAGGAAGGGGTGAGAGAGGAGCGGGTGGACTCGGAGAAAAGAGAGGTGGGAAGGAGAGAGTAGTGTGAGAAAGTGCCATCTTTCTTGCATGGTATGCCCCCACTTTTTGCTGAATTGCTGAATGTACTTTGACTGAGTGTGCCCTGGACTCCTGCCAGTCAGGTGCCCAGGGCCTATGTTCCTCACCTAAAACACACAAAACCAAAATTGGCAAACCCTGGCCACATGTCAGCCCCTGGTAAATGGTACCCTAGGTACCCAGGGCCTTGTGACCAGGGAAGGCCTCTAAGGGCTGCAGCACTCATTGTGCCACCCTAAGAGGCCCTGTACCCTTACACACACACACTGCCTTTGCAGGCTGGGTGTCTGGGTGCAAGACAAAACAAAGTCGACATGACACACATCCCTGTGTGCCATGCCCATCACCTACACTGCCATGGCATACATCAGCCACCCCTCTAGCTGGGTGCCTTATACCAATGGCGTGGGCACAGGAGCCCTGTGCCCCTACAGTACCCAGGTCCATTCTTGAGCACTGTAAGTGCAGTGCTGCCATTTAAGAGTACATGGTGCTGAGAGCTCGTCAAACACGAACTCCACAGCACCATAATGGCAACACTGAAGAATGAGAAGTTTTGTATCAAACTTCTCAGCACATTAAACCCACACTGATGCCAGTGTGGGATTTAATGTACCAAGCACCCCAGAGGGCATCTTAGAGATGCCCCCTTAAACCTAACCTACAATCCACGTCTGCTCTGAGGCTGCCTAGGCTGCCACACAGCAGACATGTTGCTGGACCCCTGGGTGGGAGAGCCCCTGCTCTCCTGGGCCTGCAACAATGCACATCCTGGGCGAGGTGCTAAATCTCCTCCCCCAGGATGGGCAGGGGGAAGCTTCAAAGGCATGCCGCCTCTGTGAGCTTCCCCAGGCCGCTGCAACCCCCCACTCTGGTGGGAAGCTTTGGCCGGAAACCCCAAATAAGGACAGGGGATGTGCCAGCCTGCCAACCCCACCCCTCAGGTGGGGGAGGCGAGGTGAAGCACATCTCCGGGCTCTCGCCATCTTGAAGATAGGAAGCCCTATCAGGACTAGGCTACTGCCCCCCTCCCACAGGAGAGAGGCAGGATAGGGGGTGTACCCACCCCAGGACAGGGACCCATTGGTCCCTGCCCTTCAACTACCCTGCCCTTCAACTACCTGTAACACCCCTAAATCTAGTATTTAGGGGCACCCTGAACCTTCCTTCCCCAGATTCCAGAATACAAAGAAGAGCAAGAAGAAAGAAGACCTGCCCTGCAGCTGCTAAGAAGAGGAAGACACCAACTGCTTTGGCCCCAGCCCTACCGGCCTGTCGACCCTCGAACCTGCTCCTGCGCCAACCCAGAATCTCTTGTGGCCAGCAACCTCACAAACCCCAGAGGACCTGGCTACCTTTTGGCTCTAAGCCCCTGGGACTCCCATGAGTAGAGGCTCTACTCAAAACCTACCTCTAATCCCTGGCAGAAGCCCGGAACCGCGAACCCAGCACACTCTGCACCAGCCAGGCCTGGCCAGTGCCGGAGTGAACAAAGACCACGAGGACGACCCCACGGCGACTGTGACCCCGAGTCCGGCACCCAAGGACCTCCCTCGACACTCCTGAAGAAGCCTGCAGCCTCAGAACAAGGTGCCCCCCCTACCGCGATCAAGAGGATAAGATTTCCCGACACCAAAAGGCACCCCTGCACGCAGCGCCCCGCGGCCCCCTGTGCCCAATCCCGGGGTACCTACCTATACTCCAACTACCCAACTTACCTCTCGAAGTGGTGGTGGCACCTGAAGAATCCTCGCCCCCTAGCTTGCAGTCTTTTTTCTAAACCGGCGATTTCACATTGAAATCAATTGAGCGCCCGAAGGCTCATAAGCACCCTGCACCCAGCCGCCCGACTGGCCCTGGCAGTGCAACCTCTACACCTACCTACTTCCCCACTTGCCCGGAGTAAGTGACCAGGAGCCCGGCTCCCACAGCCGCGTGGCTTGCTAGTCAGCAGCCACCAACCAAGGCCCCCCTATCCCTCATAGGATAACATTGGGCCTAACTCTCTCTGCACCCGGCCGCCCTAGAGTCGCTGTGTCATGACCCTGCTAAGGGGACGGCTGTCGAGGCACAGTTCCCCCGTCCAATCCACAAGCCAATGCCAAAAAACGACACTTCCCAGAACACCTCCTCCTTCTCAGCCGCATCACCAGAACCAGAGAGCTTCCTGATAGGTCGGCTATATAGCCCCGCCCGTTCCAGGAAACAGGGCTTGACAATCTTCCCTGATCCACAGCCACACGAGAGTGCCAGGCGGACGGTGCTTCCCCGCCGGAGGTCGGGCGCTTTTCCACCCTTCACGAACCCAGTTCGCAGCGAGGCTTCCCGGAGCTGTTTTCGGCACTTCAGGCGAGCGCCAGGCGGATGGTGCTTCCCCGCCGGAGGTCGGGCGCCTTCTTCCGTGACTTTCCCGCAATCTCTGCAACCGGAACAGGTAGAGTTCCTTGCTCGTGCGAGACCCTCGCTTTTACTATTCCGGACGTAGCTTTGAGCTTCCTTTCATACTAGGTACTTAGGACCTCGCGCTTGTCTTTCGACGCGTGTCCCCGTAAACCCGTGCTACTTCCAGCAGGAGAACTATTGGGCAGTGACATTAAGCTACCATGCCCTCGTTGTGCAAATAACAGTGTGAGTGTGGGATTGGCTTAACTGCTGAGAATACGACGCCTCACAGTGCCGCTACGGTACGTGGAAGATTACCAGCAAAAGACTTCTTGTTTTGTTTCCCTCTTGAGGCTCTTCCGACGGGGGGCTCCTTCGCTCAACCTACTCACGTGCAGGTAGGCGGGGGGAAAAAACCTCTTATAAAGAAGGGTAGCAGACTCCACCGGATATACCACATTCCTTCCTTCTAACGCCAGTCCTTGTAACTTTCTTTTGGTACAGTGCCACCCACGACACGTGAGCGGATACAGCGAATCTCCATAGCCGCCCTGAAGGGGTACCTCACAGAGCCATCCTTTACTATTCCCTTCTCCCCCGGGGGGGCGCCTTCCTACAGAGTAGTGTACTCCTCTCTGGGGAACGATGCGCCTTCGGGAAGGAGGGAACATTCTTCTGATCACCGTCCCTGCTGCCTTCTTGTCAGGTTAGCGGCGTTCTCACAGTTGTGTCACTAACGGTGCTGCGACACGCTGAGGGTGAACCAACTGTACCTACCTGACCCTGGGGGACCCCTGAGTCTATGCCCAGAACCTCAACTCTGCCAGTCGAGTACTTACCTTTAAACCGATAACTCTATTTTCTTCATAGGGCAACATTGACTGGCTTTTTCCTGAAATTTCTTCTAAGTGTGGACTTTTCAAATCTTAAAATATTCACCAAAAATCGGCCGAGTGACGAAAACAAAAATACTCACCTGCTCTTATGTGAGCTCCCAGTGCTGGATCTTGGTGCCCAGCACCGACTCTGAAAAATACTTACAACTGTACCAGTAACCCAATTTTCTCCCATAGGAAATCATTGACTGTTTTTCTGTGAAATTACTTCTAAGTGTCAATTTCTGCAATCTTTAAATATTCTTTAAAAATCGTATAATATCTGAAAACATAATTACTTACCCGTTTTGGATAAAGGTCCCAGTACTGAGTCTAGGCACCCAGTACTGGATTACAAAAGTAACGAGAACATACTGTACCTGCAACTTGAATTTTCTTCCATAGGGAATCATTGACTGTTTTCTTTGAAATATTTTTTAAGTGTCAACTTTTAAAACAGCTAAATATTGTTTAAAAATCATCACAGTAATTAAGTCGACTTTCATCACTTGATTCTAAGTACTGACCCAGGACTGAATCTAGGATCCAGTCCTGGAATTCCAAAAGTAATCCTAAAAGTAATCTGTTGCAAATAACTTGAAATTTCCATTGAGCTCAATGCATTGTTGCGTTTAAAATAGAGTTGCCTATTGCAACCACTTGTAACTGTTTACAAAAGTCAATTGCATATTGCAAAAGTATTTATATAAAGCATATCATTCTGAGAAAGTATATTTTAAATCCAATTGTTGATTCTAAAATAAAACAAGCATATATTTTTTATATATAAACCATTGGCCTAGAGTTCAGTTATTGAGTGTGTGAGACCATTTGCTGACTGAGTGTGTACAACAAATGCTTTACACTGTCCTCTGATACTGCCTTACTGCTCGACCAAGCTACCACTTTAGAGAGTAAGGTTATATCTAACTTTAGCCTCTGTCAAACCCTTGGGGACTGTGGACTCTGTACACCCTGTACCT
The DNA here is from genome assembly GCF_964204655.1 of Triturus cristatus. Classification (NCBI taxonomy): domain Eukaryota; kingdom Metazoa; phylum Chordata; class Amphibia; order Caudata; family Salamandridae; genus Triturus; species Triturus cristatus. Next base: position 1,880,047,562 of record NC_140590.1, read on the forward strand.
ATTAAGGAACAGTATATACAGAGCCACTTTCCCACAAGTAGGCATTGATAGGTGAAAGGACAGAGTGAAGCGAGGTAGCAAGCATAAGCTGGAGAGGATGCAAGAGTGAGAGCCCTGACCCCCACCCTGTGCAGGTGGACACGATAATAAAACAGGGAGCTGGAGGGGGGTAAAGGGAGAGTCCAAGGAGGAGGGGGTGACGCCGGTGAGTGGGAGAGAACGAATAACAGGACTCATCAGAGGCAGATGAAGGCAAACGCATCGAGAGTGGAGGGCAGTGAATAAATGAGGGCAAAAGCGAAGGTTAAAAGAATAACACTGCTAAAAAATATTTTTTACTCTTAACACAACTGCTTGGATCACCAAGCTGCAGGTAATGGCTCCCACACCCCTATCCCAACTTCCTCTGGGGGAGAGACCGAGGTACTTTATACGCAATTGGGCAAAGGTCACTTTGATTCTTGAGTTCTAAATACTACTCAGGGTTATCGGATAGAACTGTCTCACCCTCTCCATCAAGACTCCCTACACACCCTCCTTTTTTCCAACAAGATGAGTCTTTTATAGACACCAAACTTCTGGAACTTTTGTCGAAACAGGCAAGTGCACTGACGTCCCCTCACCCCAAGGACGTTTGCAGCAATGCGTTTCTAGTACAAAAGAAAGGTGGGGGTCAAAGATTAGTTCTGAATCTCAAGCTTTTCAATCTTTTTTGTGATTTATCATCACCTCAAGATGGAGGGCATCCATCTATTAAGGGATCTTCTGCATAAACCAGACTGGATGGTTTGTCTAGATCTCAAAAATGCATCTGTCAGTCCCTATTTGCCCCTCTCATCATCAATACCTGCAAGTTCACTGGAAAGGTCTTTGGTGCCAATATCACTCTCTCCCGTTCGGTCTATCCTCGGCTCCCTGGGTGTTCACCAAGCTTTTGTAACCAGTTGTTGTCCGTTTAAGAGAGATTGGGATTTGTATGATCATCTATCTAGACGACATGCTCCTCCAGGCTCAAGATCACGGTCCTATGTTAACTCATTTGTTTTGGACAATGTACCTTCTCCAAGATCTGGGGTTTGTGATAAACACCAAAAAAATCCATGATCGTTCCATCCCAACAAGTGGAGTTTCTGGACTTTCAAGTGAATTCCTTCACAGCGCAGTTGCTCCTTCCGCCCTTGAAAGTGAAGTCCATCAAGAGGGAATTCAGATCGATTCTGTGGAAACAGATGGTGTCTTTAAGGTCCCTGGCCCGTATCGACAGGTTGCTGGCATCTTCCATTCAAGCGATTTTTCTGGGCCCATTGCACGACAGGGCTCTCCAATGCCAGAAAGCTCTCCAATGCCAGAAGGTTCATTACTTGCAACAGGGTTTCAATTATGACCATCTGATTCCCTTAGCGGCCGAAGCACAAGAAGAACTTCAGTGGTGGCTCCTCCACATGGAAGTCTGGAACAGCAAGATCATTTTCGGAGCATGCCCAAACGTAATCATCGAATCAGACGCAATTTGTTGGGGCTGGGTTGCTCGATGCGGAGATTTTTCTACAGGCGGTCGTTTGTCAATCAAAGAATTATGACTGTATATCAATTGCCTGTAGCTTTTGGCAGGCTCTTTCACCATTCAGTCAATCTCTCACATCAAAAGCAACTGCTGCATTCTCTTGCGGATGGACAATATCTCAGCAGTCCAATACATCAACCACTTGGGAGGCATGAGATCGCGTCTGCTGGCCAACATTGCCCGAGACTTCTGGTACTTCTGCCTTTAACAGAAAATTACGGTTCTGGTGGAGTATCTTCCGGGCAAAGAAAACCTAGTAGCGGATTGGAATTCCAGATTCATGAGGGCCTATAGCGACTAGAAACTCTATCCTCACATTTTTCAGGAGATGTCTGCTTGGGGTCCATGCAAGGTGGCCTGTTTGCTACCCAGCTCAACACTCGATTGAAACGGTTCTACAGCTGGAGGCCGGATCCGATGGCCATAGGGACGGGGGCCTTACTCCAGTCATGGAGAAATCAGTTGAATTAAGTTTTCCCACCATTTGCCATGATTCCGAGGGAGGCGGCACAGGTCCAGCGCAACTCAGGTTCTGATTTCCCCTTTGTGGAAGACTCGATCATGGTTTCCAACTCTGTTGGAATTATCTGAAGCTCTTCCCATCCTCCTCCTGGTTTTCCCTCAGCTACTCCTGGATCCTCTGGGTTCGCCGCATCCTCTAATTCTTCAGGGCCAATTGAATCTCTTGGTCTGGATGGTATCAGGAGACATGAACAGATTGTGGGACTTTCGGTGGGAGCTGCAGAATTTATATATCAAGCTTGGGCTTCGTCCACCCGCAAACTATATTCTTCTTCATGGAAACGATGGGTTGGTTGGTGCCTCAAAGGGAAGGTGGATCCTGTGAGAGCCTAGTTGAAAGATATCCTGAATTTGCTTTCTGAGTGTGCTCAATCTGGATTATGTTACAGGTTAGTAAATAATTTTAGGTCAGCACTGTCAGCTGGATATAACCCTATCGATGGCAAACCTGTGTATGTAAACTACTAAAAGGTATTAGGGTGGTCGTCCTCTGAAGCCTAAGTACAATCAGTTATGGGAAGTCACAAATGTTTTATCTTTATTAGAATCATGGCCTAATGATTTAACCTTGAAACAAATTTCTGCCAAATTGACTATGCTTTAATGCTTGATTTCGTGCCCATGGGTGTCAGACGTACGTGCTCTGGACCTGGCAACCTCCGTTTTCTCTTCATGTGATGTCATTTCTTTTACTATTACAAAAAGAACGAAGACCATGTCACAATCTATTGATTACCCTGCTTTTCCACACAATACTAAATTATGCATTGTAGAAAATTTAAAGGATTATGATGAACGTACTTTGGCTCATAGAACTGATCCTCTTGGTCCATTATTGCTGGCTATACAAAAACCACTGTGCCCAGTAACAGCTGTGACATTGGTTTGTTGGGTCATGTCAGAAGCTGGAATTGATATTTCATTGTATAGTGCTCACTCAGCTAGAGGGACTATGGCTTTTAAAGTTTTCGCTTTGAGTTCTAGACTGAAAGATATTCTCTGGGCTTCTGATTGGTCATCTGATTCCATGTTTAAGATTTTTTACTATAAACCTTTGTGCATGTATCCTCGGTTGTTGTTGGTGAGCTTTGAACCAGCATAATTGGAGCCTACGGTCCTGTCATAGAATAGAACATTTTCTAGCATCTGCAAGAAGAATTTTAGATTCTATTAAGGACCCGGAGGCGAGGATTATACCACCCGTTGGAACAGGTAAAATGTATGATCTCATTGCTGTCAATGTATGTGTATAAATATTATTGTGATTCAAATTTGTAGAGCGCATTATCGCCGTCAGGTCTCCAAGCGCTGTCAAGAGTGAGAGGAGCGTCCGGCCCGGGGGCGATTTTAGATTAGGGAGAGCCCCCATGCTTCAGAGAAGAGGATAGTTTTTAACCTTTTCCTAAAGGGGAGAAGGGCCTGCTCCTTGCAGAAATTCTCTGGCATTTTGTTCCAAAGTGGGTGGGAATCGAGTTAGAGAAAGCTCTTCCTCCCATGGTGGCGAGGCTGATGCGGGGACATGCAAGTAGGCATGCCTCTGAGGATCGTAGGGTCCGGTTAGGGGTATAGAGGTTTAGGCGGTCTTTAATGTAGGTGGGGCATGGCCATAGATGGCTGTGTGTGCAATGCAGAGGCCCTTGAATTTGGCTCTCTGCTAGACGGGTAGCCAATGCAGCTGGCGTAGGAGGGGGGTAGCGTGGGTTTTCCTGGGGAGTCTGAAGATCAGCCTGGCTGCGTCATTCCTAATGACCTGAAGTCTAGTTAGTGATTTTTCCGGGAAGCTGATGTACAGGGCGTTTCCATAGTCAATGCGTGACATTATCATGGCCGACACGGCTAGTCTAAGAGTAGAGAAGGTAAGGAGGGGGGCCAGTTTACGCAGTAGTCTCATGAGGCCAACACATGTTCCCACCACAGCGGACACTTGCTGGGTCATCGTGAGTTTGGCATCGACCTTTATCCCTAAGCTCTTTACAACCACTGCTGGTTCTGGGTTCGTGCCCAAGTCCTGGGGCCAGAAGAGGTCGCTCCAAGGATTGGAGTCGGTGGTGACGGCCAAAATCTCGGTTTTATCAGGGTTGATTTTGAGGGAGTTAGCAGTCATCCAATTGCCAGTGAATTTAAAGAGGTTTTGAATTCTGGCGTGGGAGATAGAGGAGCTATCAATTTGGATGATGATTTGGGTGTCGTCTGCATAGTTGTAGATCTGGCAATCCATGAAGTTCAGTGCGGCTCTCAGGGGTTGTAAATAGGCGTTGAAAAGAAGGGGAGACAGCGCCGAGCCCTGTGGAACCCCACAGGAGAATAGATCTGTGTCGGATGCGTGCTTTGACAGTTGGACTTTCTGCGAACGGCCACTGAGGAAGGATGTGAGCCACCTCAGGGTTGTGCCCTGGATACCTAGTTTGGAGATTCGTGACAGGAGTATGCAGTGGTTGACAGTGTCGAACGCTGTGGACAAGTCCAGCAGGACCAGGGCACACGGCTTCTTTTTGTCGGCCCGAAGCCTGAGATCATCTAACACTGCTAGCATGACAGTTTCCGTGCTGTGATGGGCCCTGAATCCGGCCTGGTTGAGTTGTAGATTGTTTGCTTCTAGATGATGGGAGAGGGTTTTTAGCACATGCTGTTCCAGCACTTTCGCCAGGAAGGAAGTTGGGAGATAGGCCTGTAGTTTTTATGGTTCTTCACATCCGCCCCTGGTTTCTTTAGAAGTGGGATGACCCGGGCTTCCTTGAAGTTGGCAGGGACGTGGCCAAGTGCCAGTGATCGATTGAGGAGCGACCGCACCTCATTTTCGATCCCAGGTAGGGACATCTTGAAAACCCTCGGCGGGCAGGGGTCCGCAGATGTTCTTTTTTTCCCTCTCTTCTTCTTACACTCAAATTAAGATTGGATTAAAGTTATTTTTCTCTTTTAGGATCAGATTCGAAACAAAATTAATGCCCATGGCTTGGCTGATTCTGTGGGTTGATGTTCAACTTCACTGGCTCAGTCTGGATTTCCTTCTTGCTGCCCCACACTGCCTTGAATGCACATGCTGGCGCAAAAACAGACTACCCGGCCCATAACCAATGCAAGCTTTGCTCTCATGCTTTTTATAATTCAAGCGCAAGACAGCAAAGCAATGATTGGTGTGGACAGGTGAAGCCAGTCTTCCAAAGGAGACCAGGGGGCTGTGCTGAGCTTGTTTATTTATTTATTAAGCTTATAATGCGCAGCAGCTACCCAAAAAGGGTTTCCCCGCGCAGGGGCAGATCAGACTGAGATGGAGAGGCTAGTAGGTTACTTGTTAAAAGTCACGTCTTCAATGACTTGCGGAATTTGACGTATTCTGTTTCATTTTGAAGAGCTGTAGGCAGGGCATTCCAGAGGGCGGGGCCCAGATAAGTGAAAGATCTTCCACCCATCCTGCATCCTGAATAGTTTAATTTTGGGAACAATGAATTTCCCCTGAGTGGATGAGCGGAGGTTCCGAGTAGGAACATAAGGACTAACCAGAGATTGAAGGTATTGGGGGGCAGCTCCAGCTTTTATTTTATCCATATAGCTCAGAGCTTTGAACTGGATGCTGTTCTCCACCCTGAGCCAGTGTAGATTATGTAAGTGTCCAGAGATGGAGGCGGTACTCGGCATAAAAGCCTAACAGTGGAGTTCTGGACCATCTGGAGCCTGTGAGTGGCCTTGTTTGAGCCCAAGTAAAGAACATTTCCGTAGTCCAGCCTTGATGTGATCAAGGCATGGAGCACCGTGTTCCGAGTGGGTTTTGGTAGCATCCAGATGACATTCTACAGCCATTTAAGAATGGTGAAACAAGTAGCTGCTACTTTGACCGCTTGGGCATGCATGCTGAGCGAGTCATCAATGGTTACGCCCAGGTTGAGGACTTGGCGGGTGGGGGAGGGAAAGGGACCTAGCTCATACGGCCAATGTTGCGGGCCCCAGAGATCCTTATTTTTCCCAAATATAAGGACCTCAGTTTTCCCCATTAAGTTTTAGGGAGTTTGATCGCATCCCTGATGCTATTCTGCTCAAATCCAATTGAAGGGGAGAGGGTCCAGCTGCGTTCTTCATAGAGAGTGAAAAAATTATTTGGGAATCATCCGCATAAGGAAACAGGGACAGCCCGGATTCTTCCGCCACCTTGGCTAAGGGTCGCACATATAAATTAAAAAGTAGCGGACTAAGGATAGAGCCTTGAGGGACCCCATGGGTGATTGAAAGGGAGTCGGATCTGGCTATAGGGGGAAAAACCTGAAGTGTTCGATTTGAGAGAAAAGAAGAGAGCCAGCTCAGAGCGGAGCCGCAGATGCCTAGCACACTTAAGGTATTAATTAGCACGGTGTGAGACACCGTGTCGAAAGCTGCGCTCAGATCCAATAAAATGAGGGCCACTGTGTCACCGGCATCCAAAAGACGACGCAGTCTTTCAGTTACCCCCAGTAGGGTAGTCTCTGTGGAGAAGCCCGCTCTAAAACCAGACTGGGCGGGATGAAGAAGCCCTTGAGTTTCGACGAATAGAGACAGCTGTGTGTGGACATGCTTCTCCAAAATTTTAGAGAAGGCGGGAAGTAGCATAATGGGTCGATAGTTGGAAGGTAGATCGGGGTCAGCAGTGGCCTTTTTGAGGAGAGGTAGAATCATGGCATGTTTCCAGTCAGGCGGGACGGTGGCTTCCTGTAAAGAAGCATTTAGAAGATCCTTGATCACGAGCAAAGGAGCCGGGTCCAGCTGCTGCAGTACAGAGATGGGTAAAGGGTCCATAGGTGATCCCGATTTTATACTGTCTAAGAGTTTTTTCAAGGTAGGAACGTCTAAGCAGTGGCCATGTATCAATATAGTTTGCAGATAAATTAGATGTCACAACCTGATCAGCAGTCATGCTATACGTTAAAAAGGGAGCAAGTGTTACTAGAGGGGAGAGAGGGTTGTCATCAAGTTATGCATGGACTATGTCCAGGTACATTTTCTCAACCTTATGGACAAAGAAGGAAGCTAGCGCCTCACATTGATGTTTATTGATTGCAGGGGGCCTGGTTTGGGTTTTGGAGCCAGCGAGCTCCTTGACCGTGTTAAAGAGGGTTTTGGAGCAGTTTAGGGCATCAGAAATGGTGGATGAGACATAGTCCGCCCTAGCAGTTTTGCGAAGGTTATGATAAACTTTTAGGGTGGTTTTGTAACTGATCTTAGTTTTGGGAGAATAGTTCCTTCTCCACCTGCGCTCCATAGCTTTGCATTTGGCCTTCTCTGCCTTCAGAGTTTCGATGAACCAGGGTGCTGGGGGCCGGTGATTGTTAGTCCTTTTTTTGGAGAGAGGAAGACAAGTGTCGCACAGAGGTGGAGAGCAGGTTTACCGTCTGCTTGGAGATGGGCAGGTGCGAAAATAAAAACTTGTTTAAGGCAGTAATGTCTAATTTTTTCCAATCCCTAGTTGAAATGCCTGGGATAGGGGAGGCAGACGCAGAGTGCCCAGGAAGTGTCAGATTGAATTTGGTAAGAAATTGATCCGACCAGCATATCGGCAGTGCCAGAGATCATTTAATCCCAGTGAGATTAGAAAAGATGGAGTCCAGCAAATGACCTGCTTCATGCGTGGGGCCTGAATTAATTAGTTCAACATTTAAGGCTGACAGATCAGAGATTAGTGCTATTTGTGCATGTGGGGTCCTCTAAATGAAGGTTAAAGTCACCAAGAATTGAAAAATTGGCTGCTTTCATATTTAGAGGGGCGATTAGTTCAGGGAGGGCAGAGGTCCAGAGGGACCGGGAGGGCGATATAGAAGAACGCCGAAAAAGGTAAAATTTGGCGTTAGGGCCAACTTAAATACGGCTGCTTCGCAGTTAGGAAGTAATAGATGTTCAAATTTGCATTGGTAATCCCTTTTAAAAATAATGGTAATGTCCCCTCCAATCTTAGGATTGTGTTCCCCCTGCCATCATAGCAGAGAGCTGGGGCAAAGCGCGAAGTGCGCCAAGTAGGGCTGGCCACAGTCAGAACTGTTCAACCGACATGTGCACTAAACTTCAGCTGACATCTACGAAGATTGGTTCCAGCAGAAGTACTAGATTCCGCCACGATGTACAGCAGCGTGGCTGCCTTGCAGCACTGCTGAAAATTTAAAAAAAACAATGAAGTGACATGGCATTTTCATTTTTAATTGCTGGCGGAAGGGAGGGCGGGAGTCAAGACGACAGGATGAAAGGCATGTAGGGAGCAACATAGGCAAAGAAGTGCGTATGGAAAAAAATGCTATGAACTAGCCAGCGCTGGCCAGGTCAGGGCTTTTTTTTTTTGTTAAGGCAGGGGGGTACACGGACCATGGAAGAAAGACGCTTGGGAGGGACGACATGGAAAACAGAGAGAGAGCAGGTGCGAAGGACAACACAGACAACAGAGGGAGGGTGGCAAGGGCAATACTGACAGAGGCCCAGGTAGGAAGGACAACGGAGGAAGGGCAGGTGGCTGGAAGGTAAACAGACAGCCAAGGCTCGGCGTACGAGAGCAACACTAAGTGGGTAGAAGTTCTCCTCTAGTACAGTGCTTAAACAAAAAAGTAGCGCCAAAAAGAACAAGCATTTGCAATGCAACAGGACTCGCGTTTACTCGAGTTTGAGCTATTCGCATTGTAAATGACGATGACTTTTATGTTTTAGTTTTTGAAACATAAATAAAATGCACTGTCATTTACAATGCCAATAACTTAAACTTGTGTAAATGCGAGACCTATTGCATAGCAAATGATTGTTCTACCCAGGCTTTCTAGTCTCATACACACGTCCAATATAGTACTGGACCGGGTACAGCTCCTAAAACAGGTTATGTGATATTAGCCAACTTTGAGAAAGATTATAGGTTTCTAAGCTGCTACCAGAGAGATTATAGGTGCTTGGCCAGCCTGCACAAGGATGATAATGTCTTTCTAACCGATGGCAAAAAATGATAGCTTCTGACCACGTGTGAAAACGACAAAATAGTAAAATATTAATGTTACAAAATATGCCTCATTTCACACCCAATGTGCTTTTTCTTACCACATAATTAAGTCAACCCTGCCACATAAATTGGTCCTACCCTTTTGAACCGGTTGCATTATTCCATTTTCCTACTTATTACTCTCCTTAAACCCCATATTTAAGCATGCGATTATTCTCCTTTTGCATCCTCCAGTTTTATGGATTGTAACCCTTGCTTTGGGGCTTCCTCTAATTTTCGAAAGTCCAGCGTGTTACGGACGTCACTTCCAAACCTAATTCTGGATCTCCATTGCGTTGACCCCAGGGCATATCTTGAGCCCTGTCAGAGGACATGATGTCACTTCTACCTTGATAAGGTCGTCTGGACCTATGTCTCCAGTCTCCTTGTTACCCTCACTGGGGATTTATATTGTAGATTATGAACACCTCATAACCCTTTCACTGCAGATCTCTCAAGCTATAAAAAGCACCTAGAAATAATGCGGTCACAGAGTGCACGCTTTACAGGCAAACATACCTACGCGCATAACATTCAGCAGGTTAATCACGCCCTAGAGATACACACACAGAACAAGAAGCAGCACAAACACACATACTGGTTACACACAGAACAAGCAGCACACATAAATACTGGTTACACACAGGACAATACACAAACGAAACGGGGTAGGTATCTCAATGCACCAATTCATCTAGTTAGGTCAAAAATTATCAATATTTTTCAGGTGCCACGGATCATGAGGTTAGATACCCCTAAACCTCCTTAGGATCAAAAGATCCAGCAATATGTCAACAAAACACTGAGATCCAGCACTCCACAACGTTATTTTGCAATCATGTAATATATCAGTCCATTCAGCAGGTGTGATTTCACAATTGTTTCTTTATTATATTCTTCTTTTCTTTACAAATGTAAAAGACATAAACAGCGTAGCCGACGCGTTTCGTCCAAGCGGACTTCTTCAGGGCTACAAACAAACAGATACAAAATATCTTACAAACATGTCTATCAGATTATATACAATTTAAAACATTTATAATATTAAAATTCTGTATAAACCACTCTTTTATACAGAGAAAAGCTAAAAACACCAATAATTTTTCTATAGTTCCTTATACACATATCTTACAGGTTGCTACAGTAATCCATTATAAACCTTGCTACACCTGCCACTTCAATTTTCAATTTTGCATTTCTTCCTTATGTTCATGTTCTGGAAATATATTGATTCATTATTACACGAACAGTCTTTATATTTAGTCAAGTGAAGGCATTCAGATAAATCTATTCTCCTCTTCATATGTCAGGTAGTTTCTAAGTATTCATAGAACCACTTGTTATTACACATTTCACACAAATATTGTCGATGTACATAGTTGAAAACGTCTCATTATCTAGCATCTTATTCCAATCCTAGATTAGTCATAAGTATATCATATGCTCTTACCAATCACTTGTGTAAAGAAGGTTTCAACTTGTTTCCCTCCAACTTCAAGAAATATAGCTATACCTTCCTCTAGTAGTCCCAGTCAAATACGTTTTCCTTATAATCAAAAGAGAGAGTGAATATATCAGTGATAACCTTCCTATTTCTTATAATGTATTGAACTTTTGTTGCAAAAGTTTAAGAAAATCCTAGTGCATACCTTATTCTTCGTTTGTTTGATCAGGTTAAGTTCTTCAAATATATTTATTTCATTAGTATACAGTTAAAATGATATCTGAAAGTTATAAAAAAGAGAAAGGAAAATGGATTGAAGCTAAAAGGTATGTCATTATTCTTAAGATCTTTGGTCCAATAAGATAAATTAGATTGAATAAGAGACAATGCGATCAAAGTGATCCCTATCAATTAGACAGCAATTGTTTTCATCAACAATTATACCTCTCATTGTGTAAAGCATTATGTAAAGCATTAAAATTATTAATAGCATAACGCGTCTAATGCTAATTATGCATGTGAGTAGAGGAGTTTATCCTTAAAGCATAGGGGTCAAACCCTATGATAAGTAAGGTTTCAACCAACTGGAAATTATGACTAGGACCTTTAAGAGATCAACCAGGTATTGGGTACAGGGGAACAAACACCATTATTTTTTTATTTTATTTTTTTAAATAATAGCAGCAGCAATGTTTAACCCAGAAGCATCTAGGTCAAAATTAATACTATGCAAAGTTCTGATTAAATGACTATTGTTAGATAGTCACATAAGAAGATCTATTCTGGGATCACTAAAGTCCTAAATTGTAGTCAAGCTTACCCGTATGTAGGAGCAGATTCCCTCCATCTAGAGGTCCCGGCTGTAATGAGCTCTGTTTTTCAGTTGGTTTAAATACACTCTCAAAGGCTCACCTGTTCAGAGTTAAGGCTATAACGAGGGAAAATTATGGAAAACCAGGCTGCCATCTTGTAATAGTGTATTTTAGCACCATATCTATATATTTCACATATGGTATTGCGTCATTTATTTAAAAGCATGTAAATTTCCAAAGATAGAGTTCAACACATCACAATGTTTGAGATGTGGACGCATTAAGGCTATAACGAGAGAAAATTATGGAAAAACATTATGGAAAACCGGGCTGCCATCTTGTAATGGTGTATTTTAGATAGTGTTTTAGCACCATATCTCTATATTTTACATATGGTATTGTGTCATTTATTTAAAAGCATATAATTTCCAAAGATAGAGTTCAACACATCACAAAGTTTGGGATGTGGACGCATTAAGGCTATAACGAGAGAAAATTATGGAAAAACATTATGGAAAACCGGGCTGCCATCTTGTAATGGTGTATTTTAGATAGTGTTTTAGCACCATATCTATATATTTTACATATGGTATTGCGTCATTTATTTAAAAGCATATAATTTCCAAAGATAAAGTTCAATACATCACAATGCTTGTGATGTGGAAACATAATTATAAAGTCTCTTAGTAATCGAGAGTATTATCTCCATTTTGAACTATAGAGATCGGAGCCACCATCTTTAGATGGAGTGTTTAAGTAACGTGTACCAACTATTTTAAACAAACACTGTTCGGTCTAAAGTTTTATTTATCAAAAACATATCACAAGTTCCTTTTTAGTATTTTGTCCTATTGTATATCCGTTATTTAAAGGACAATGTCTGTAGCTCACTGATGTTACTTGCGCATATTCTAATGTAGGAGTATCAGGCCGCCATTTTGGAATGGGCAGCAGATTTTAAACGATATTAGCTACATATATCCAACCAGGTTCTTATATCAAAACCGAAGTAAAGATCACCCCTGATATGGGCATTATCTAAACAGATCCAAATGGTACCTAATAAATGTTAAAGGTCATAATAAATAAATAAATTTTCGCCGCTATCCTCGACTGTAGCACATAGTGCGTATTGATTCGCTGTGCAAACCCAATAATTTAGGATGTCAACCCGAAATCAGACAACAGATCCAGTTTATCTCAATACTATGTCCATTGGTAATAGATGATTATAATTACCTAACTAAGCCATAGTTCAAAACGTTATGACATAAGATCCATATGAGTGTAATTCAGTTTTCTAACATGGCCATTCCTTCTCCAATAGGAATACATTATGCCAATTTATTCAATTAAACAATTCAAAGAAAATGATACATTTCATTGTTAATATTCAAACCCATGTTGATAGTCCTAAGGCGACAAATCCAACTTGCCTCAGCCTGTCTAAACATTCTTTCTCTGTCTCCACCCCTTTCGGGGACCTTTATATGGTCAATTGCATGAATCCAGATTGTTGTCTTATCCGGGTGTAGTTCAGCAATGTGAGTGGCAATTGGGTATCTATCATCTCTGTTCCTTATTGCTCTCACATGTTCCTGTATTCTTGTTTTGAGGCAGCGAATACTGCTACCCACATAGACTTTATCACAGGAACATCCAATTGCATATACAGTAAATGTCGTGTTACAATTGATAAAAGCGTTAATCTTAAACTCCCTTTCAGCAGGGATGTGGAATTCCTATAGCCCGACGTCCGTTACATACTGTTTGGGGTCAAGGGCCACAAGTTTTCATGTGTATTTTGTCCTTGGGACAAGTAGGCCCAACCCCCTACAGCACAAACCCTTTGGCTGCCAGTTTACAGTACCACATTATGGATCAGGGAAAGGCATTGCCTGCAGTTAAGGTAATATATGTGTCCATGTGTTAATGCTGTCCAAACCTGTATTTATGGTTCATTAATGCAAAGCCTTTATTATTAGGGTGAGCTCTCTAAGTAAATGTTGTAAGCTCAGACTGCACTACTGACAGTGGTTAGAGTATAAAAATGTGCCACACGTTAGCAAAGTTTAACAATATGAGGATATGTATGCTGCTCCCAGAATGCTCTCTGTTTACATGCAAATATTTGAAGAAGCCTGAAAGCATGTTTGATTCTTTGTTTTCAAAATAAAATGTTCACATGAAAAATGTAAAACATTTTGCTAAACTACTGAAAAAATGTAGGTAACATTTCTTTGTAGCATCATTTAGTAAAATGTGTTGATGCATGCTAGTATTTCCCAAAAAGATTAATAATGGAAAATAAGTGTAACTAGTTTTAATAAAATTATGGGAAACAAAAATAAACAAGCATTGGTAATGCCAGTACATCGGAAATTGTTGGTCAGCCTTTTGGTTTTGTAAATGCGTGATTTGTTTTGGCATGGTGTTTGTAAAACATTATTAGTGTGGGAGCTGCTGGGCCCTGAGCCATTATAGCAAACATTGGAAAAGCAAAAATTGTTTTGGTCTCAAAAAGCACACATTGCATAGTAGTTCCTGGCACTGAACAAAACAACTGTATCGATATGCTCCTTGTGAAAGAACAGAATGCTGTCACTCCCAGTGAAGCTAGCCGATAGACAGAAAGAGAGACTACATTTTAATACATACCAAAGGTCATGATTAACGCCAGACCTATAGGGGCCCAATTATAAAATAAAGTGCACCCATGTCCTTGGATTAAGTGCAGATGTACAACTCTCGTGAATTCACAAGACTTTACAGAAGTAGGCCAAGAAATAGTACTCCTAGAAAATATTTTTGAACTGCATTTTAGCATGATCAAATATGCAGGTGTAGATTTGCTCATGCAAAAATCTGAGTGTTCGCAAGTTCACTTTCCCTCTAAACCACTTATTTCTCAACCCTTGAAGAAGTTTTAGGTCTGCCATTGTCAGGAGTAAATATCCATTCTTTCTCAGTATGGGAAAAGATTAGAGAAGAGTTGGTGAAAACTCTTAAAACATGCAAGTTAGTAGATTTGCACAGACTCAGAAGGGCCTTCCAACCCTGGAACTACTGCTTACCTTTACCTTTACCTTCAGCCCCAGTATGTAGATCTGCGGAAACGTGGCAACATAGGGGAATTGCTGGTATTCAAACCCTACTATGAAGGAGCCCAGGCATAAACAGAGAGGCTATTTCAGAGCTCTCATATAATGGGATTGCTGTCATAATTTGTCGCCGCATTACATTGCACAAAAGGGACAGCTGGATTTTGTTACAGGACAAGTAGATTTATGAAGCAACCTGCCCTATGGACAAGTAGATATGTTATTAAATTCCACACCCCTGTTTCAGTATTGTATTTAAACTTGGATTTTTTATGTACTCCAAATTGGCAGATGTTACAATTACCACAGACAAAGAAGCCAGACGGTTTTTGGGGGAGCCACATACCTGTTTGTTCTTTTTGTTTTTTCACATAACTGGGGCATAAGATGTTTTTAATGGTTCTGCCTTTCCTGTAAACCACCTTAGGTTTTGGAGAGATAGTACCCTCTGGAAGTTGTGCTTTCATTAATAAATGCCAGTTTTTTCGTAGTATGCCATATATATGATTACTAAAGGCATTATATTCAGTTATGAAAGTTACATTTTCCTTGTTCGTTCTATTCTCGTTTTTCTTTTTTTGTAGAAGGGTGCTTTTCCTATCCAATCTCCTGATTTTAATTTCAGCATGCTCCAAAGATTTTTTAGAGTATCCTCTCTTCATGAAGTTATTTTTTAAGGACCCTAAGTTAGTGTTAAAGGAATCTTCCTCACTGCAGTTCCTGCGAGTGCGGACCATTTCGCCATATGGTATCGCATTAATCGTTGCACTGGGATGGGCACTTTCAGCATGAAGTACACTGTTACATGCAGTGGGTTTTTTATACACTTCGCTTTGTATTCTTTGATTCTTTATATATAGTCTCAAGTCAAGAAATTCAATTTCCTTACGTGAATAGTTCATAGTTAATTTAACATTGAATCTATTCGTATTTAGGTAAGTCTGGTATTCCAGTAATTGCATTTCAGACCCGTTCCATATCATAATCACATCATCAATGTATCGACCAAAGAATATGACATTGTTGGTCCATTCCTTAGCACCTGGTCCCCAGGCATGCTCCGCCTCATACAAACCCATGAAAAGGTTTGCATAAGACGGAGCAAACCTGGATCCCATGGCCGTACCCTGCTTCTGTAGGAACCACATTCCATTATGTAGGAATACATTCATGGTCAGGATACTACGTGACATCTCCAAAAGCATGGTAGAGTGTTCTAGATGTTGGGCATTTCTTTTGTATAGGAAGTGTTGTAAAGCTTCCATACCACGCTCTATATGGATACAGGTGTACAAGCTTTCAACATCCATGGTGACAAACATAAGATTTATGCTGTCCCATTCAAAGTCTTCGAGCCTGCACAACACATCCCTACTGTCTTTAAGGTGGGAAGGTAGGTTTTTCACAAAGGGTTGTAAGAAACCGTCAACATATTCTGAGAGTCGTTCGGGCCGCCATTCCCCGAAATGATTGGTCTACCTGGTGGGAATGCCCCTCCTTTATGTATCTTCGGGAGTACATATATACATGGATATCTTGAGTTATGAGTCTGTAAATAGCGGTATTCATGTTCAGACAATAGACCTGTTTCATGCCAATCCCATAGTTTGGCATTGATAGTTCTTTCTATTTCAGGAATGGGTTTTGTCCTTATCCTCTCATAACAACACTCATTATTCAATTGTCTCTCTATTTCACCCAAATAATCATTTAGATCCATAATCACTACATTCCCCCCTTTATCTGCTGAACGTATCACCAGTTGTGGATCTTCCTGTAAATCCTTGAGGAGCGCTTCCTCCATTCTTGACAGGTTATGATGATGTGTGCAGTGGGAGTTTTTACTGTGTCTATCCTCTAGTTTATGTAACTGTTGTGTCACTCTTTCAACAAATTCCTGAATATGGGTATCTTGAGCTGTTGGGGGTATGAACTTAGATTTATTTCTTAACCCACTATCAATGGTTGTGTCTTCTCTTATGTCTAAGAGACACACAGGACAAGCAACATCACTGACACACAAACCCGCACTAGGTACACCCAGAATGTGTCAAGAATTCCTGTCATACAAGGGAAACACGCCCTTATGTAAACAGGAGAGCTGTTACATAACTCAAGGGAAACACGCCCTTATGTAAACAGGAGAGCTGTTACATAACTCAAGGAAAACACGCCCTATAAAGGGAGGAACCGGGAGGTACAAGGCTGTCGGATATTGTGTTTACACCGACGTACCTGCTTCGTGAAGAGCAGTGTTCCGGAGTGGTGCTCCAGTAAGGCAAGAACGGAGGTAGGTCGAGTCGTTACTCCCTGGGCCGTGTCTTGCCCCATCGTCACCTGTGAAGGACCCGGAAGCTCTACCGGTCAACCATTGAGCTTCGCTTTTTGACTCGGCTGAGTCCAAGCGCAGTGGCGCTTTTGCTGGTTGGAGTCGTAACTCCCAGCCCGACCAGAGACACAGGGACTGCCAGCTGTAACGCACACCAGGAGGTGTTTGCCGCGTTACAGACTCGGAAGTCCACAGGATCGATCGAGCGGCTGCTCTCGGTTCAGTCTTCTTGCTTGTGATTGGGGTATCGGTGACGCATCACCAGGAGGTGACTCCGCGTCCCGGTGCAGTCTGAGGAAGAGGTTGAGCGGCTGCTCCCTTCAGGTAGAGACCCCGGCTGGGTGTTTCCCTGACTCCTCGATTCTCCCCAACACTCTTCGTGCCCCTCACAGCCTACCGATTGGCATTGTCGGCCATTTCATTTCTGCCCTCTGTTGGCATACGCCGGGATCGGCGTATATGCAGAGGACGGTTAGGACCATCCGTGCTGTGGGCTGGTAACGTACTTAGCCTGGAGGATTCCAGTGACTATAACTTTTGTTTGTTCTTTGTATTTTATTTGCCTTCATTAAAAGAACTAACCCTTCACAAGTGGTTGCGTCCTCATTGTCGTGTCTGTTAAACGATCCTGAGACGTTCAGGGCGTTACAGAATGGCAGGACAGACACCAACTCACACTAGGTGCACACAGAACAGCAGCACAAACACATACACACTTGGTGCACACAGAACAGCACCAGCACAGACACATCAACCCGCGCTATGTGCACACAAAAGAGCAGCACAGACACATAACACTTGGTATACACAGCAGTGATAGTGGCACTGCTGCCTGTTCCTACAGGATACACCCCGGCGCCAGACCTCCCGTTGCCGTCACTCACGTCACCCAGTTCTGCTGCCAGAGCACTGTTCGCACCAAGGTGAGAGTTACCAAATCAGAAGAGCAGCATGCACCATTTGCCCAAGGTAAACAGGGCGCCAGCTCAGGTCAGCTAGGCCGGGAGTCACAAGTGGGCTGAAACAATGTTCGAGGTGGGACACACACCGGCACATTATCGGCACCAGCACCACTTGTAGGGAAGTGAGAGTTACTGGGATAGCGCCTGCACTTCTATTCTAAACAGGACAGCACCACTTTCTGACAGGGCAGTGTCAGTACTGCTCCATGGAACTGTGTAGGAGAGTAGGGTCTGCTTTCTATGTTCACCCCCACTTTTTGCTTTTGCTTTACTGGTTTTCGACTTAGATGTGGCTGTGGGCCTGCTAATCAGACCCACAGCCCTGCTGTTCTCTCTCTAAATTGATACTATGTACTTTAGGTGCATAACCCATTGGAATAGGATCACCTTATTGGCCCCTGTACAGTGTACCCTAGGTACCCAGGGCATAGGTGTACCCTAGGCCTACCAGGGGCTGCAGCATGTATTATGCCACCCCTGGCCTGGCCTTCCATTTTGACACAACTGGCTGATCACTCAGCTGGGGCAAGGTCGTGTAATCACCCCTTGCTTAGGTGTAGTATTCTTATACCTAACTTACATATAGACACATGTGTACCTATCAGTCACTCCTATGGCAGGCCTTGACAATCCTGGAGGCAGAGTGCTTGGTAACATGTGAGATGGTGCTCTAGCATGAGCTGAGCCTGTCTGCAGCTTTCGGAACCTTGTCCTTATAGCTGTTCTATGATATAGCCTACCATATACTCTTAAAGTGCCTTATAATCTTAGACGGTTATGGTAACTATGGTTTGGCTTTATCGAAACATGTTGTGTAAGGTGTCTAACACTGTGGAATAATACCCCCATGCCATTTCTGGGCATGAGAATATTATTCCCCCCTTCTAGAGGGAAAGACATGTTAAAATCATACTTCAACTGTTAGCCTCTAACCAAAGCCTCAGCATCACAAAATGGATGCTGCTGCCACAGACACAAGTCTGACCTCCTGCTGCTGGGAGTGATCCCAGCCAGAGAGGCCTGGACAATAGGTTTCCTGCTTGGGGAGGTGCTAGCACCTCCCCAGACAGCCTTTAGTGTATTGGGGCAGGGTGGGCTGAAAGGAATGAGACATGCCTGGGGCACACAAGGTGTTCCTTGCATAGTCCAGTTCAAACCGGCGCTGGGGCACTCCAGCCCCAGCTCTGGCGCGAAACTGGACAAAGGGAAGTGGGTGTAACCACCCCCTCCCAGGTCCCACCCATAAGGCGTGACCTAGCAGGTATCCCAGCCCCCCAGATTAGTATAAGAGTGGGAGTTGGGCCTCAAGAGATTAGATTATCCTGAACCTGCAAAACTGAACAGAAACTCTGGACCTTCGACATAAGAAGAAGACTGAAGAATCTCCCTTGTAGCCAAGGAGTGGCTACCCTGTGCAAACAGGCACCATCAAGAGACTACCCTCTGCTTTGCCCACGTTCTACGAGGAACCGACTGCAGAGCCCGACCAGAGCCTTGACTTCCAGACTTCTCCGACCCTGATCCACATCTACAGCAGAGCTGAGATCCGTGGAGGCGACGAGCGACGTGGGACCGGCTACCTGGAAAAAGTGGCTAGTAACTTAAGCGCAGCTTCTGAGGTACCCTCGAAGTTGTGCACCGGGGATTGAGAAGCCCCAACCCCAAGCACCATCTGCACCGAAGATCAGCCCTCCACACTCCACGAGTCCTGCGTGGGGCCCTTCAGCATTTTCCTGCTTGCCGCGTCTGTCCGGTTGCTTGCCCGCTGGCTAGTGGCCTTTGTGACGACGCACCCTGAAATCTTCTGCGCTTGTTTGGCTCCTCCAGACTGGCTCCCGCTTCTCTGCAAAGAAGAAACACCCCAGACCTTCCTGGTCTGCACCAGAAGCAAGTCCTCCGTTCTTCGTGGGTTCCGCTTGCCAAGGCTTGGTGAGTCCTAGTCCAACTTCGACGCCGCCGACAGCAAGAGCCTTCGTGGGACAGCTCGCCTCCTGGTCCTGGTCGTCCTCGACGCTTCCTGGTCCTCCTGGCTGCAGCGACAAGCTTCACCTTCACCTGCAATCTTCACGACATCGCCTGGTTCCTTCCTGGTTCCACGTGGTCACTGGCTAGTGACCTTGACTCTGTCCCTTCTGCTTGCAGGTTTCTTCTCTTCTTGATCCCAGCCTTGGGATCCACCGGACACTCTTCACTGACTGCCTGTCAGCATCTTTCTTCAGGCATCCATAGGAGTCGACGACGAAAACGACGCATCTTCACCCCTATGCACCCGCAGCCTGTGGGCTAGGTAACTTGGGTACTCCGGTGCTCATCAGGATAGTGACTATCCTAGTGTCTAGTTTTCAAGTCTCAACTTCCTAGCTACTCCGGAAGTGTCCTAAATCTACCGTTTTCTAAACTGTACTATTGATTTTGACTTTTACGCATTACGCGTGAGTGTTTCCACTCTGCACACGAATCCCGTGGGCCTCCCACTTCCTAACTAACGCTAGTGTAGCCCCAGCGATTCCCTAGGCCTATTCTATTTCCGTGACAGTGGTTCTTATACCACTTACTTAGTATATGGTTTGCGTGGCCCCTAGGGCCTAACTGTATTACTTACCTGTGTGACTTAATGTATGCTTAAATAAGACTGTGTTGTACTTACCTCTAATCTCATAAAGAGTGCTGAGGGTTTGACTAGAATAAATACACTTTATTTTATATATATATCTGTTGTGGTGTCCTTTCATTTGGTATTCAAGGGATTATATATGGTATCACAGCTGGCTTCACATGCCATTCAGAGTTTAGCCTAAGACTGCTCTTGTCCATGCTACCACTAGGATAGCTGGTCTATAAGGTTGACTTTACAACCAATCACCATAAGGGTATTTGGACTGATATAAGGTGTACACTAGAACTAGTGACATCATACATCAGGCCAACTTCTCACAAACTGGGAATGGTTAGTACTAGCACTTCTCAGATGGGGGTTTAATGGGACAGCCCCAGCACTTTTCTGGGCTGGGACAGTAGTGTCCTGTATTTCACTCCGCCCTGCTCGCAGCAGCGCCCCCCGGAGTGTGATAACTCGCTGGTCTTGTATGGCGATATTACGGAGCCATGTCTGAGAAGCCCTGGCTTCCATGAGGAGAAAGGCAGCTTGAGCGGTCACTCTCCTCTGGGAAACCTTTGGATACCTCATGGCCACCCTCTGCGCGGCTGTACATCTGCACGAGGCATCCCCACGGACCCCAAATCTCTCGCATCAGCTGTGAATGTGGGAGTCCTTTGGCCTTGCATTATTCTATTGCATTCTATCTCTCTGCCCCTCCTGCGCAAGAGCCCTTCGCAGCGCTTTACCTCTTCTAGCGGAGGGCACGCTCGGCTGCTCTTTCCCTTGAAGAGTGCAATGACCTCTGGGTGTGCCTCGGCACCACGCGCTACACAGTGCTAGGACTGTCCCAATAGGGCTCCGAGGGGCGGGGGCACACCGTGTGTGAGAGCACACAGATAAGGGAACTACACCTCTGTGAGAGGGGTGGGAATTACACATAACGACCCTCGAAACAGTATTAAGTATGCAGTACTCTTTATGTCGACCCCGCAAAGATAAAGGGCTGAGTTACGCAGCATTAAAACTTTCGCCTGCATGTTTTGACCATCTGCGCACGGACAAAGAACCCATGCAGCTGCCTTTACATTGAGAAGACTGTCTGGCAGGGGCCTGTCCTATAAGCCCCTGTTCTTCTGCCCAACTTCTACTGCGATCTCTCTGAAGGTTGCTGCCTTCTCTGCAGATCTCGTCCACTCGGGCCTTTAGTGAGCATTACCCCCAAGGAAGGGGTGCCCGAATCTTCACAGCAAGTAACAGTCAACAGGGGTACTTCCCTGTGTTCGTCATAATCGACGTATTACTATACAAGCGGTCGCCATTGTGCGAAAAAATAAAAAGTGCTTTACAGACTAATTGGAGGACACAGTATAACGCCGCAAGTAAACTATCCAGTCCAGATGGGCAGGACCAAGAGGAGACAGGGCGGTAACAAAAAAGCCTAATTTTCAATGGGAAGCCACCATTTAACATAAATGACGACACCAGCCAATAAGGCTTTATGTCCACTAATGAAGTCTCCTGCATTACAATAAGCCTCGCAGAGCGAGCAGCGCATGCGCGCTGCAACGCTGGTCTGCGAGACCTAATAATGGACACAAGTGATGCGTACAAAGAGCTTGAAGTATAAAGAAGATCAAGAATTACACCTGTGAAAGCGATGTACTCTCAAACGGATCCCAAACCTCTTATGTACATTTTCAATACAAACAATCTTCACTCTTCTATGGCTGGCTCGAACCCTCGGGTTCAGCACCGGACCGGTAATAATAGAGAGAAGCCAGCGCGGCCTCCTCCTACTTAGAAATGACAGATGTTGACTAAAGAAGCGGAGATGCGTCCCAACAACCGGGAGATGTGTTCAACACTAGGAAAAGACTGCCAGGCGGTGCTCTGGAGGGCTGGCGGGGATCCGAGCCTGTCCAACCGGCAGAGGGTGGAGCGCAGCGGGCGGTGCTCTGGAGGGCAGGACTGGCGGGGATCCGAGGCGCCTGTCCACCCGGCAGAGGGTGGAGGGCAGCGGGCGGTGCTCTGGAGGGAAGAACCGGCGGGGATCCGAGGCGCCTGTCCACCCGGCAGAGGGTGGAGGGCAGCGGGCGGTGCTCTGGAGGGTTGGCGGGGATCCGAGGAGCCTGTACACCCGGTGGAGGGCAGCGGGCGGGTGCAGAGAGAATAAACTCCGTGTTGTGGCTCTTGGTGACCCCGGTTTTGGCTCCTGATGGCCGCGTGACCCCGGTTTACTGATCCGGCTCCTTTCAGGGTAAAGAAGGAAAACAACCAGACACCGAATCTGGGTCGAACCCGGCGAAGTCACTTCCGGGGCAGCTGAGCGCGGCAGACTCTCTGCTACTGCAGCGGCTTCTTCCGGGTCACTGAGGGCGGAGATTTCAGGAAGTCTATTTTGTTTTAACCAATCAGAGGCTGTGGGCGGCGCGGCCTGCCTCTTGTCTGGCCCCGCTTCCTCTCACTCACAGAGGGCGGTGTTTTCCGGGTAATTGATTCGTTTTAACCAATCATATGCTGTGGGGCGGTATAGCGTTCCCCTTCGTTAGTCTGTCAACGCTCTCCACGCCTGCCATTGGTTCTGTCCCTACCTGCGGGGTGATGTTCCCTCAAAAGTTGATTTGTTTGGACCAATCACAGGCTGCGGGGCGCCACGGCCTCCTATTGGCTCTGTCACTTGTCACTCACTGCTGGCGGTTAGAGTGGAAGCTGAGGGTCCTGGAGCTCCCGTGTTGGGGGCGGGAGCCGGGAGGTAAGGGCACCCCCCCCTCCATCCCCGGGGGGCTCTGACTGAAGCCAGACCCCCAGCTGAGCCTTTCAGTAAAGTTCCTGCTCTGGACTTTGGGAGAGGGGCTATTGTGCATCCCCCGTGATGTAATTAGAGTCCCCACAGTTCCTCTCCCTAGAGAGCAGAGGATTACACCCGATACCCCCCCCCCTGCATACCACTCTCAGCCTGGGCTGCTTCCCTCTGTGCCCCCCCCCTGCAGCCTCAAGCTGGGGGGGCATGTCTTGCAGATCTCCCCCCCCCCCCCCGCTACAGGAGGCTGAACAAACCCTTCTACATACCACTCTCAGCCTGGGCTGCTTCCCCCTGCCCACCCCCCTACCGAGGTGCAAGAGGCTTAACGCCCCCCCCCCGCTCCTACATCCTCAGCCCGTGCTCCTTCCCACTGTCCCCCCCCCCTTTTTTTTATTTTTATTTTGTAAAGTTTTATATAGCACTAGCTTGACCCGTAGGTATCAGAGCGCTTTGCATACATACTGTAAAGAAAAACAGACGGACATTGCATTACATAGTAGGCTACATAGTAGGCAGGCAGTACGGAAGCAAAACCAGGGATAAAAAAAAAATACAGCATGGATGATAAGGTGGTTAACACAGTCCGGTCACCAACTATCCTTGGATGTCAAGAGAGAGAGAAGTAAACTCGGATATCTGGCGGGTGGGGTCCTCTGTAGGCCTCATTAACAGACCTCCATCTCTTTTACACTCGCACAGATTCCCCACTTAACCCCCCTCCCCCTGAGCTACAAGAGGCTTAAACCCCCCCCCCCCCAACTCCTACATCTACCCCCCTCAGCCGGGGCTGCTTCCTACTGCCCCCCCCCTCGAACTACAAGAGGTGTAACACCCCCCGCAACCCCTACCCCACCCTCAGCAGGGACTGGGTCCCACTGCCCCCCCACGAGCTACAAAAGGCATAACCCCACCAACTCCTACATCTCCCCCACTCAGCCGGGGCTGCTTTCCACTGCTCCCCCCCCCCCCCCCCCCCCATCGAGCTATAAGAGGCGTAACACCCTAATTGCTGGGGCTGCTTCCCACTGATAGCTGCCAATGTTTCAGGTTGCCTATGTGTGACATTTACATAATGTCAGTGTAATTATGAGTGACATTCAACGACTATGAGTGACACTTTCTCCTGAGCAAAATAAGCAATGATGGAAAGCGGTAAATATTAGAAATTACAGCTTTTTAACAATGGAAAGCACTAAAATGTCTTCGAACTGTTCAGAATTCCTGAAATGGAAGGTTAAGATACTGATACCAATGAGACATCAGTTTAGGGCACCAATATCACATTATAACAGTCAGAAATGTAATAGCAATAGCGCTAAACGTTTGCAAAGAGCTGCAGAGTGTACAAGGGGAAGCTTGTCTGGAGGATAAAACCGTGCAGACAGTTGCAGGTTACGGCTTCTACCATCGTCTTCAGCCCTAGCTATCCTGCTGTCTTGGAAGACCCCAAAGCCTTGCTGTTTTCAAGCCTCCAGGGCCTAATAGCTAACTCTCAGCGTTGATTCCTCTCCTGCTTATGGCACTTGGCACCCACCATCTCACAGAGGAGTTGTTGGAAACAGCCCACTCCGCAGGGTGGTGGTGGACCTTCCCGACACAATGGGGTAGCTTGGCTCGAGTGGTCAGGAAACAGGCGCAGTGCTAAGCATACAATATACCCATACAATAACCATGCGTGCATCCGTTCCAAAAACGACTCTACACCGTAAAAATTATGAAAATATTCTTTCTTTATCTTTTTCTCTTAGTTGCTGATTGGAAAAATAAATAACAATCACAATATACAAATTCTTAAATAGAGCAGGTCAAATAAATATTTGCTGTTTGCTGAAATAAATAGGGGTGATCATAAATAACAGGGCATAAATACAAGTGCAATATATACAGACAATTAAATACTTTGAGGTAATAAATACTGTACCAATAAATACTGTACCAATAAATACTGTACACCAACAAGTCCTGTGGACCTATAAATACAGTGCAGCATTAAATAGATAAGAATTTAATAAATACAGTTTCCCCAATAAATAATTAGAAGTATACAATAACACTCATGAATCAGATGACACTCCAATACTTAAGGGCTGATTTGGCCCAGGCACAGCTTGTAGGGTGTTGAAGGCTTGGGGGGTCCTACTCCCTGGCTGAGGCAAAGGCTGAGGCCTAAACTGAGGTAGATCAAAGGGGGGAATTCCAATACCCTGGCTTTCCTCTCCACACAACCTCTCTAGGTTAGTCCCAGTTCACCCCAGGCACAGTCAGATGGGTTTCAGCACCTCCCTAGCCCCTTAGAGTAGTCTCTCAGGTCTCCACAGGGCCTTAGGCGCCCTCTACTCCACTTACTGCCCTTTTCTGATGTTCCGACGCCGCTGGAGTCGTGTCGACGCCGTGAGGCGGTTCCGGTTCGGTCTCGGCGGCCTCGGCACAGTGTCAGTTCTTTGTCGACGCCGGTAGGCGGTTCCGGTCCGATGTCGGTGGCCTCGGTTCGATCTCGACCTCCGATTCGACGGCGTCGGGCAGTCTCTTCACGATGTCGACTTCGGGCGGCTCCGGTCCGATGGCGCTCTCGGCTCCGATGACGTCGGCCGGCCTGGCCTCGCTGTCGACTTCCGGCGACTCCGGGGTGCGATCCTCACCCCCGACCTCCGGTGCTCTTCCTCACAGGTTCCGGGCGACTCCGGAGTGCGATCCTCACTCCCGACCTCCGGTGCTCCTCTACCTCGGTCTCCGACGACTCCGGAGGGCGGACTTCACTCCTCCGATGACGCCGCTCGCTCGACCTCGGTTCACTTCCTCCTCGACCTCTGGTATTCCTCACGACCTCCGTCGGCGCCCTCTCACGACCTCAGGCGGCTCCGGGTACGACGTCTGCTACTTCAGTCAGCGCCGCTTCTCCACCTCGGGCTCCAGGTCTCAGGCTACTCGACGCCGGACTCCAGGGAAACCAGTTCTCAGGTCAGAATCTTGCTGTTTTCTTGGTTCTAAGGCCTGTTCCTGCTGTCCAGGTCCTTAGGATAAGTTTCTTCTGTCTTCTTCCCACACAGGGCTATAGGCTGGGATCCATCAGTAGGGACAAGTATCAAGGGTGGGTTTATGGACCCCACTCCAGGCACAAGTTTCCACCCCTGCTGCTTCACTCCTTCCTCCTTCACTGTTGTGCTCCTCTCTCTTCACCAGTCAGGTGCCAACTGCCAGCTCCAACTGCCAACTGCCTCTCTTATCCTCCCAACATTCTAAACGGTTTCCAACTGTCACACAGTTCTGGAATCTCCTGGAAGGTTCTGGAAGGTGCTGGTAGGTTCCAGTGGATGCTGGTGATGTCACAGGAGGCCACCATTTTGTGCTTCAGGCCCTCAGACAGAAGTTTCAGGGGTAGCCAAAATGGCTCCCTGAATCTGTAGCAACACTAAAAAGTCTGGTGGTTCCCAAAAAGGAAAAATTCAAACAGGGTTTTGAGGCAAAAGTGGGACAAAATAAATAATGATGAGGAGGGACCACCCAAAGGGCTGACAGGTCTAACACGCGTCCCCCCCAGCTGAAAGTGGGGAGAGCTACCCAACCCCTTGGGAGTTCTCATCACTAAGGCGGAAATACCTTGAGAGACCGTCTGCATTGGCGTGGTCCACTCCAGGCCGATGTTCCACCTGAAAGTCCATCCCCTGTAGGGAAATAGACCACCTCAACAACTTGGGATTCTCCCCCTTCATTTGCATCAGCCAACGAAGGGGTCTGTGGTCGGTCTGAACTAGGAAGTGCGAGCCAAACAGGTATGGCCGCAACTTCTTCAGAGCCCATACCACTGCAAAGGCTTCACGCTCTATTGCACTCCACTTCTGTTCCCTGGGAAGTAGTCTCCTGGATAGGAAGACCACGGGTTGATCCAGACCCTCTTCGTTGAGTTGCGATAACACTGCCCCAATGCCATGTTCTGATGCATCTGTCTGGACAATGAACTTCTTGGAAAAGTCTGGGGCCCTTAAGACCGGGGCCTCGCACATGGCTTTCTTCAATTTCTCAAAGGCTTGCTGACAAGCCTCCGTCCAGACTACCCGTCGAGGTTGTTTCTTGGACGTGAGCTCCGTGAGAGGGGCTACGATGGTACCGTACCCCTTCACGAAGCGGCGATAGTATCCCGTGAGGCCCAAAAATGCTCGGACCTCAGTCTGTGTCTTGGGGGGTTCCCAGGCCATGATGGCCTCGATCTTCGCCTGGAGGGGTTGCACCGTTCCCCTACCCACCAAGTGTCCAAGGTACACTACCGACCCCTGCCCGATCTGGCACTTGCTGGCCTTGATCGTCAATCCAGCTTGTCTCAGGGCCTGGAGAACAGCTTGCAGGTGACGCAAGTGATCCTCCCAGCTGTTACTGAAGACGGCTATGTCATCCAGATAAGCAGCAGAGAAACTCTCCATTCCGGTGAGGATCTGGTTTACCAGGCGCTGAAACGTGGCAGGTGCGTTCTTGAGCCCAAAGGGCATCACACAGAACTGGTAGTGGCCATTGGGCGTGGAGAAGGCTGACCTTTCCCTTGCTCCATTAGTCAAAGAGATCTGCCAGTACCCTGAAGTAAGGTCAAAGGTACTTAGATATTGGGCAGCTCCCAGCCGGTCAATTAATTCATCCGCCCTAGGGATCGGATGAGCATCAGTCTTTGTCACTGAATTCAGTCCCCGGTAGTCCACACAGAACCTCAGTTCTGGTTGGGCACCCGGTGGTGCAGCTTTTGGTACTAACACCACCGGACTGGACCAGGGGCTGCTAGAAGGTTCAATCACTCCTAGCTCCAGCATCTTAGTGACTTCACTATGAATGCTGGCCTTCACCTTGTCTGACATCCGGTAGATCTTGGACTTCACCGGTGGGCTGTCTCCTGTGTCCACGTCATGGACGCACAGGTGAGTCCTACCCGGGACAAGGGAGAACAACGCAGAGTACTGCCCCAGGACCTGGCGACAGTCCTCCTGCTGTTCAGGAGTTAGAGATGGGGAGAGAATCACTCCCTCCACCGACCCATCCTTTTCTTGAGACGCAAACAGATCAGGGAGAGGCTCGCTTTCCACGTCCTCTCCTCCGTCAGTCACCATCATCAAGATGACTTCGGGCCTCTCGTGGTGGGGTTTGAGGCGGTTGGCATGCAGCACCCGCAGGGGCTGACGAGGGGTCTTCAGGTCCACCAAGTAGGTAGCCTTACCCTTCTTCTCCAACACCTCAAAGGGTCCTGACCAGCGATCCTGGAGGGCACTAAGCTCTCCTGGTTCGATCACCCACACCTTCTGGCCAGGCTCCAACTCCACCGGGTGAGCGTTGTGGTCATACCACGCCTTCATTACTGCTTGGCTGGCTTCCAAGTTGTCAGAAGCTTGCTTCCACAACTTAGCCATTTGGCTCCGGAAGGCCAGCATGTAGCTCACCACATCCTGGGGGAGCTTTCTGGGAGTTCTTTCCCATCCGTCTCTCACCAGGTTAAGAGGTCCACGTACAGGGTGCCCATACAGAAGCTCGAAGGGGCTGAAGCCCACTCCCTTCTGTGGCACTTCCCTGTAGGAAAAAAGTAAACAGGGTAGGAGGACGTCCCATTTCCTCCGCAGGCTTTCAGGCAGACTTCTGATCATGCCTTTTAAGGTTTTGTTAAACCTTTCCACCAGACCATTGGTCTGGGGGTGGTAAGGAGTTGTGAACCGGTAGGTCACTCCACACTCCTTCCACATTGCCCGCATATATGCTGACATGAAGTTGGTCCCCCTGTCGGACACAACTTCCTTGGGAAAACCCACTCGGGTAAAGATTCCCATCAGGGCCCTAGCCACAACAGGTGCTGTTATGGTCCTCAGAGGTATTGCCTCTGGGTACCGTGTGGCATGATCCACCAGAACCAGGATAAACCTGTGACCAGCTGTAGTTGGTGGATCTAATGGACCCACAATGTCGATGCCCACCCTTTCAAAGGGGGTGCTAACGACAGGAAGTGGTTCCAGGGGAGCTTTCAGCTTCACCCCTGTTTTCCCACTGGCTTGGCAAGACACACATGTCCGGCAGTAGGTATCGGACGACACTTTCATCTGAGGCCAATAAAAGTGTGGGACAAGACGGGCGAAGGTCTTGTCTTGCCCCAGGTGTCCTGCCAATGGTATCTCGTGAGCCAACTCTAAAAGGAAGGCTCGGTAACGTTGAGGAACTACCAAGGCTCGTGACGATCCATGTAGGGGTGCCTTGGGTTCACTGTAGAGGAGGCCATCCTCCCAGTAAACACTGTAGTTCCCTTCAACGTTCCCTGCTGCCTGGGCTGCGGCCTGTCGCCTCAGCCCCTCAAGGGTAGGGCACTCCCTCTGGCCCTCGCAGAATTCCTCCCTGGACGGGCCTCCCTCCACGTGCCACTCGGCCGGGATGGGTAGGTCCTCCAGGTTGGTAACGTCCCCCTCCGCAGACTCCTGGCCCACCACCTCCGGTGGCCTATCCGTCCTACGGGGTGGAGACGCCGAGGCAGGCTCCTCCTGTCCTCGGTTCTTCCCTTGACTGGCAGCTGGCTGGGCCTTTGTTCCAGGCTCCAGCCGGAATAAACTCCCTCTTCGGGTAGTCTCGGACCTTGTGCTAACACAGGCCCAGTCAGGTGTACCCAGCATCTCGGTATGAGTCCGGTATTCCACCTCCTTCCAAGCGTTGTGCTCCATGTCATTGCCCAGCAGACAATCGACTGGCACGGCAGGGCTTACGGCAACTCGAAGTGAACCTGCAACCCCCCCCCATTCAAAGGGAACCTCAGCCACGGGATAGTGGCCGGTTCTGCCGTCAGCCATCGCGGCTGGGTGGAGTACATCGGGAATTACCTGCTCTGGAGACACCAGTTGGCTACGCACCATAGTCATACTGGCTCCTGTGTCTCTCAGAGCCTCCCCTCTTTGGCCGTTGATGGTGATCCACTGCCCATACTTTGCAGTATTTGCGGGCACCTGGATCTTAGGAACCATCTCCCGTTCTCCCAGGGACACTAAAGTGACTCCCGCCCACTCCCTTCCCTTAGTTAAGGGCATCTCCTCCCCGAGCACTACACTAGCTACTCCGGGGGGCTTTCCTCCAGTGGGAGGGGGTGATCGTTTCTGACACTTCGGATCTCCTTTATAGTGTCCAACGCCACCGCACTCGTAGCAATGGACAACCCTTGGCTGCTGACTCTGGCCAGGATTAGGGTTTCTGGGTGGGTTAGCCTTAGAGGTGAATCCTGTTCCCTTCCCTTGGAAGTTATTTTGGGGGCCTTTGGAGAACTCCTTTTTCTTTTCCCCTCCCTCTTTCTTCTGGGGGGCGCCCTGTCCGGCCTTTTGAGTATCCCCTCCAGTCCCCCTTGTGGACACCCGGGTACTAGCCCAAATGTCCGCCTCCTCAGCAAGCTTCCGGGGACTGGTCAGCTTGCTATCCACCAGGTGTTGCCGCAGTTCAGGGAAACATTTCTCGAGCAGGTGTTCCTTCAGTACTAGGTCAAACAACTCCTCGTAGTTCCTCACTTCACTGCCCTGAATCCAACCTTCCATTGCCTTCTTCGCATAGTCCAGGAAGTCCACCCAATTCTGCGTGCCCAGCTTGTGACTACCCCTGAACTTCTGTCTGTACTTTTCAGGTGTTAGTCCAAACTTTCTGATGAGCGCCAGTTTCATGGTGGGGTAGTGGGTCTGCTCATCCTCTTCGAGGGCCAATAAAGCATCCCTACCAGCTGGAGGCATGTACTTGTACAATCCCCCTCCCCAGTACTTCTCCGGAACCCCATGGGCCCTCAGTGAGACCTCATAGGCCGCTAGCCACTTGGCGATATCGTCGCCCACTCCATAGCTAGCCACTATGTCCTTTGGCAGGTAAGGTTTGGATTCCCTGGTGTTCTCTTGGGTTTGGCTGCCACCATTAGGAACAGGTTGTGCCCCGATTCTCAAGATCTGAAGATCTATTTCTTTCAGTCGCAATTCGTGGGCCATCCTCTGCTCCTCCTTTTCCTTTTCCAGCCTTGCTAAGTCCCATGTGAGCTGTCTTTTCTCCCTCCGGTCCGTTAGCTCCACTTCAGACAAGCCACCGCTAGAGGCACTGCTGCCCTTCCTAGAAATGGTTCTGGGCCCTGCTGACAGGTTCCCCACCTCAGGTTGGTACATCTCAGCCCCCTCAGGGTCAGGCTCTCCATCCCTGTCTTCCTCCTCAGCCTTGCTTTCCCTGCGTGCCTCCCCCCAAGCCCTTAAGCTGGTTTGAAGTGCACCCTTCTTTGCTCCTGGGGGACAGTACACCCCCTCTCGCTGGCAAAACTCCCTGAGTTGGGCCACAGTGTACGTGTCTAGATTTTCAAGAACAAACTCCATCTTGCCCACTCAGGTTAGAGGACAGGTTTTGTGTAGTAACAATGCAGGGGGGTACCTTTAGTAATACCTCCTCCCACCACCAGAGTAAATTTGGAAAAAACAAAAACCCACAATTAGGAAGGCCGCTTTTGAGAAAACTCCCGGTGTAGGCCTATGGACTACCCACAGTTATTGTTGAGTATATGTAGGCACAGCTCTATCCCACCGCTGCCACCAATTTATGTTGGAAACAGCCCACTCCCACTCCGCAGGGTGGTGGTGGACCTTCCCGACACAATGGGGTAGCTTGGCTCGAGTGGTCAGGAAACAGGCGCAGTGCTAAGCATACAATATACCCATACAATAACCATGCGTGCATCCGTTCCAAAAACGACTCTACACCGTAAAAATTATGAAAATATTCTTTCTTTATCTTTTTCTCTTAGTTGCTGATTGGAAAAATAAATAACAATCACAATATACAAATTCTTAAATAGAGCAGGTCAAATAAATATTTGCTGTTTGCTGAAATAAATAGGGGTGATCATAAATAACAGGGCATAAATACAAGTGCAATATATACAGACAATTAAATACTTTGAGGTAATAAATACTGTACCAATAAATACTGTACCAATAAATACTGTACACCAACAAGTCCTGTGGACCTATAAATACAGTGCAGCATTAAATAGATAAGAATTTAATAAATACAGTTTCCCCAATAAATAATTAGAAGTATACAATAACACTCATGAATCAGATGACACTCCAATACTTAAGGGCTGATTTGGCCCAGGCACAGCTTGTAGGGTGTTGAAGGCTTGGGGGTCCTACTCCCTGGCTGAGGCAAAGGCTGAGGCCTAAACTGAGGTAGATCAAAGGGGGGAATTCCAATACCCTGGCTTTCCTCTCCACACAACCTCTCTAGGTTAGTCCCAGTTCACCCCAGGCACAGTCAGATGGGTTTCAGCACCTCCCTAGCCCCTTAGAGTAGTCTCTCAGGTCTCCACAGGGCCTTAGGCGCCCTCTACTCCACTTACTGCCCTTTTCTGATGTTCCGACGCCGCTGGAGTCGTGTCGACGCCGTGAGGCGGTTCCGGTTCGGTCTCGGCGGCCTCGGCACAGTGTCAGTTCTTTGTCGACGCCGGTAGGCGGTTCCGGTCCGATGTCGGTGGCCTCGGTTCGATCTCGACCTCCGATTCGACGGCGTCGGGCAGTCTCTTCACGATGTCGACTTCGGGCGGCTCCGGTCCGATGGCGCTCTCGGCTCCGATGACGTCGGCCGGCCTGGCCTCGCTGTCGACTTCCGGCGACTCCGGGGTGCGATCCTCACCCCCGACCTCCGGTGCTCTTCCTCACAGGTTCCGGGCGACTCCGGAGTGCGATCCTCACTCCCGACCTCCGGTGCTCCTCTACCTCGGTCTCCGACGACTCCGGAGGGCGGACTTCACTCCTCCGATGACGCCGCTCGCTCGACCTCGGTTCACTTCCTCCTCGACCTCTGGTATTCCTCACGACCTCCGTCGGCGCCCTCTCACGACCTCAGGCGGCTCCGGGTACGACGTCTGCTACTTCAGTCAGCGCCGCTTCTCCACCTCGGGCTCCAGGTCTCAGGCTACTCGACGCCGGACTCCAGGGAAACCAGTTCTCAGGTCAGAATCTTGCTGTTTTCTTGGTTCTAAGGCCTGTTCCTGCTGTCCAGGTCCTTAGGATAAGTTTCTTCTGTCTTCTTCCCACACAGGGCTATAGGCTGGGATCCATCAGTAGGGACAAGTATCAAGGGTGGGTTTATGGACCCCACTCCAGGCACAAGTTTCCACCCCTGCTGCTTCACTCCTTCCTCCTTCACTGTTGTGCTCCTCTCTCTTCACCAGTCAGGTGCCAACTGCCAGCTCCAACTGCCAACTGCCTCTCTTATCCTCCCAACATTCTAAACGGTTTCCAACTGTCACACAGTTCTGGAATCTCCTGGAAGGTTCTGGAAGGTGCTGGTAGGTTCCAGTGGATGCTGGTGATGTCACAGGAGGCCACCATTTTGTGCTTCAGGCCCTCAGACAGAAGTTTCAGGGGTAGCCAAAATGGCTCCCTGAATCTGTAGCAACACTAAAAAGTCTGGTGGTTCCCAAAAAGGAAAAATTCAAACAGGGTTTTGAGGCAAAAGTGGGACAAAATAAATAATGATGAGGAGGGACCACCCAAAGGGCTGACAGGTCTAACAGGAGTGTTCAAAGCAAACCTACCCAGGGCTTCAGTCCAGTTCTACCTTGGTGGATCTCAGTAATGTAGCAACACAGCCGGTAGGGCTGGGTTGTGGGGCAGCGGGCTTGGTTCCCTGACATGACGGCAACACACAAGAAAAGGAAGCACAAACTATAACATTGCACCCTCACAATGAATTGGTGCTCACAATTCACAAGTACGTTATTTATTCTGATAGAAAACATCCCCTCTTTGGAATCTCCATGTGTGGTGCGCCGACCGGCACAGGTTTAATTGCTCCGACTCTCTCGGAGGTTGATTACGTTTCATTTACACTATTTAGGTCTCACCTATGAGCTGAACCTTGTATGGACTCCTCTGAAACACTCGTACAGCTCTTCTAGTAACAGCAGCAGACAGCAGCAAGCACCCCCAGTCACTTTGGGCAAGACAGCCTCAGGCATACACTTGGTCACACCCAGCCCACTGGCACCCTCGAGCCTGCAGCCGTGCCTGGGCACAAGAACTCTGAGCTACAGTTTACTGAAAGACGACCAGCACTGAGGCAGCGGATTGCACTGCAGCCAAAAAGCAAATGATTTTCTTGAATTTAACCCACTCTGTAGCAAGCACTATCTGTCTAACTTACTTGGGAGGCCTCAAGGCCGCGATCCGAGCCACCACAATTCAGGTTTACTGCGGCAGGCTGGCCTGGCTGCCCGCCTCTTCAAAGTCCAGACCTGCCAACTGCAACGTTCACTCCCCCAGCAATTAGCAGCGGGGCCATCATTGTAATTTTACATTTATTTACTGCAGCCTGGAGCCACGTGGCAATGCGATTAGGGGAGCACGGCCATGATTTGCTGAACAGCTACCTCAACGTGATGCCGTCAGCCTGAGCCGCGCCAAAGCTGGCAATCTCCTATAGTGATTGATACATTGTAGCAGCCAGTTGCTGCTAGCTCGGCCTACCAAGACCCCAAGCCTGTAAATGGTGTGTGCACGCCAGTCCGTGTGCTGCCAGTCACTCCAGCTCTACTTAAACAGTAGGTAGCGCTAGCGGCATGACAGCTGAAGCGCTATGTTAATGCTTGACAATGCATTTCAGTGCGGTGATGCGCAGCACCACACTGAAATGCGTTAGTGTAACGCCTGATGCGTGGTACTTGGCAGGAATGCCCACTGTCTCTTCTCCTCGCCCCACGTGCTACAAGAGGTGTAACACCCCCTAACTCCTACCCCGCCCACCACCCTCAGCCAGGTCTCTGCTTCCCACTGCCCCCACCCAACCGAGCAACAAGAGGCTTAACACCCCACCAACTCCTACCCCACACCCTCAGCCGGAGCTGCTGTGCCCCCCCCGTAGCCTCAAGCCCTGAGGGGTTCCCCCCACCTAGTATGATGTATCTACCTGTTATAATTTCTTTCCCACATGTAGCCGGGACTTTAGTCCGTATTTTTCTTGCATTATGTATCCCCTATTTTGCCCAATTGATCCCTCCCTTCCCAACGCTTTGTATACCACCCTTAATCCTGTAAAGCGCTCTGATACCCTCACGGGTCTGGTTCGCGCTCTATAAAATAAATAAATAATAAATAAATAAACAATCTCTGACAGGGTCCCATTCAAGCCACTCTCTGATATTTATGCGGTTTTATATCGCACGGGCATTACCCAGAGGTGCTGGAGTTTTAGATTGGACTCTGCAAAGTGCTCCCTCTGCTTCCTTTCCAGGCGAGGAGAATCATGGTTCAGGCCCTGATACTCTCCCGCCTGGATTATGGAAATGCTTTATACCTAGGAGCCCCGGCAGCAGTGACCAACAGGCTCCAAGTCACGCAAAACTGTGCCGCCCGATTACTGTTCAACATCCCCCGTTGGCAGTCAGCCAAGAAAGTCCTAAAAGAACTACATTGGCACCCAGTGGCTGCTAGAGCACAGTTTAAGGCCATGTGCATTGTGCACAAATCCTTCCACCGAACAGGCCCTTCCATCCTGTTCCCCTTAGTCGTGCCCTACGCCCCATCCAGAGCCCTCCGCTCCGGTTCACTGCATCTAGCAACCACAACTAAAATCAACAAAGCCCGATGGGGCGGCCGTTCTTTCTCCCACACCGCCGCGAGGCTTTGGAATTCTCTCCCCCTAGCTCTTAGAGAGAATAATAACCGGATGGCATTCAGAAAAGCTTTGAAAACTCATCTGTTCGCAAAAGCGTGTTAACCCACCCTGTAGCCCGCCACAGTAATCAGTCAAAGCGCTGCGAGGCCTCCGGGTAGTTACACGCAATACAAATATAATTTTTCATTTCATTTCATTACATTACAATACTATATTAGAGACTATATATATTAAGTAACCTCATAAACGGGTATGAGGTTCAAGAGAGTATGCAACATCGAGGGAGAGATGGAAGCTTCAAGGCAGGGCCCCCAGCAGACCCCCCATACACTTCCAGGCTGTGCTACTTCCTACCACCATATTCTCTAAAGGCTCCAACGGTTTCTCCTCTTTATCCCCACCGTCGCTCAAATATTTGTCACGCTGACACCCCTTTTCTCCTGCACACCCGTGGGGGGCAGAGAAGTTGGAAAGGGTTCATTCATCGAAGGCATTGGAAACAGTTCTTTGGGTTGGTGGGTAGTCTGATCCCTTTCAGATCCACTGGAGGTGTCTGATATGAGCCCAAAATACTTAGCATATTGTGCCGCCCGACTTGTATTTTGCTGTTTCAGTCATTGCATCCAGATATATGATACAAGTAACATCATACCTACAAGAAGTCAGGATTATTGGCTTTGTCAATTGCATAAGATAAATAAGCAGCAACTATGGCTTGTATATAATATTGAAAAAGCTTCCACTTAAAGACCTGGTGACACCATGACAATGTTGCTGCGCCTGAGTTTTAAAAAGAGAAGGGAAATCCAGAGAGAAAATGACTCTTTAAAGGATTTTCTTTCCCCTACAACGCTCACCTGGCATGGCGTCATGCTGTAATTTCTCCACTAGTGAGAAGTGAGCAGTGTACATCCATGTGCCTGCTGTCACTGCAGTCCGGAAAATAACGGACCGCCTGTGCCACGGCACAACACAGAGCCCGATAGAGACCCTTTCGAGACCTTTTTTAAAAAACTGCCGGTGCTCAGCTGTAACGCCCTGAACGTCTCAGGATCGTTTAACAGACACGACAATGAGGACGCAACCACTTGTGAAGGGTTAGTTCTTTTAATGAAGGCAAATAAAATACAAAGAACAAACAAAAGTTATAGTCACTGGAATCCTCCAGGCTAAGTACGTTACCAGCCCACAGCACGGATGGTCCTAACCGTCCTCTGCATATACGCCGATCCCGGCGTATGCCAACAGAGGGCAGAAATGAAATGGCCGACAATGCCAATCGGTAGGCTGTGAGGGGCACGAAGAGTGTTGGGGAGAATCGAGGAGTCAGGGAAACACCCAGCCGGGGTCTCTACCTGAAGGGAGCAGCCGCTCAACCTCTTCCTCAGACTGCACCGGGACGCGGAGTCACCTCCTGGTGATGCGTCACCGATACCCCAATCACAAGCAAGAAGACTGAACCGAGAGCAGCCGCTCGATCGATCCTGTGGACTTCCGAGTCTGTAACGCGGCAAACACCTCCTGGTGTGCGTTACAGCTGGCAGTCCCTGTGTCTCTGGTCGGGCTGGGAGTTACGACTCCAACCAGCAAAAGCGCCACTGCGCTTGGACTCAGCCGAGTCAAAAAGCGAAGCTCAATGGTTGACCGGTAGAGCTTCCGGGTCCTTCACAGGTGACGATGGGGCAAGACACGGCCCAGGGAGTAACGCCTCGACCTACCTCCGTTCTTGCCTTACTGGAGCACCACTCCGGAACACTGCTCTTCACGAAGCAGGTACGTCGGTGTAAACACAATATCCGACAGCGTTGTACCTCCCGGTTCCTCCCTTTATAGGGCGTGTTTTCCTTCAGTTATGTAACAGCTCACCTGTTTACATAAGGGCGTGTTTCCCTTGAGTTATGTAACAGCTCTCCTGTTTACATAAGGGCGTGTTTCCCTTGAGTTATGTAACAGCTCTCCTGTTTACATAAGGGCGTGTTTCCCTTGAGTTATGTAACAGCTCTCCTGTTTACATAACCTCTCAACCGCTAAGCATCCTGGGAGATGTAGTCCGTTTTCGCTGGTTACCGTTTTCCTCCCCTCGTATGACAGGAATTCTTGACATCAGCACAGGTGAGACCCGGTCCACTTAAAGCCCTGAGTCTGATGATGATTTGTGCACGCTGTCCCTTGGTATTGTTGTGGGTGTTAAGATTGAGATTTTTACCCAGGGTGAAGTCTATGGATTTTGCTGTATCCATGATTGAGGGTTTATAGTTGACAATGTGTGATATTTAGCCAGGATTGATTGGAAGTGCTACTCCGGCATTGTGAGATCAGATGGAATACAGTCTTCTGAGGCTTCAGTTTGGGGTGATAGCGAGTCACCCAAGAGGTGTGGCTCCATCATCACTCTCCCAGTGAAGTTATGTCATCTGGTGAAGAGACACTCATGTAAGATTGTGTGTTGTCGGCGAAGTGGTGGAATGAGGCACCTGAGTTATTCAGGAGAGTGGTCAGGGGATCCATGTTTAAATTGAAAAAGGTGGGTGAGAGAATGTAACCTTGAGGGGGCTTCTTGTTAAAGTAGGTGGGGGCAGTTGGGATGTTTGTGATTTTACCTGTTGGGCTCGGTTTAAGAGATAAGATTGAAACCACAATAGAACTGGGCTCTCGAGCTACTCGTTCATTGAGGATCTTTAGTGGCGAGACTGGTTGGCTAAAAAATGGTTGCTGCGCATCCTAGAAAGGGTGTGTCCCCCTGGGCACAACTTTGCGTTTTGAATTATTGAGATCCTCAGGTTGTAAATAAAGATAATCCAATGGTAGTGTTCAATATTTGCTTTTATTCATGCTTCATATTGGTTCTTCGCATTATATATTTATGGCGGTAAACCTTAAATCATAATGACTGGACTAGGATATCTAATGCATTCCGGTATTTTACCCTTCATCAGGGACCAATCCTACAACAAACATATAATTTCATGAGGAACTCAAAAATTACATAAAGTTTGACGTTACAGTAATGCATGTGAATTGCATACAGTCACGTTAATCACAACCATATTATTGTGCACATGCTAATCAAAGGTGTTGGTCTCTCAGAGATTGCTCTTTGTAGATCGATGGTATAACATTTATAAATTAATGGGGCTTGTGTCTATATCTGGGTTAAGTTGTGAGTAAATGGTGTCAGAAATATATGCTTTTGAAAGCAGGGGTTAAGTTAAAGATACACGTTAGAGTGCCCTTAGTGTATTAGTTGTGCATTATTGTAAGCTACAGTTTTGAATTTTTTTTTGGGCATGCTGGTATGTATTGATGTGGTCTATTCAATGAAAAGTTCAAATCTACATTGGTTTTACGAGAGCCTGGATATTTTAAACAAGGTCAATATATTTGAGTTGTTATCGTGCTGTGACTAAACAATGTGCGTAGCGATGCGTGGTAAAATTAAAAAACGCGGGTAGTGAATAATGGTGCAATTTTTTCGCGTAGCGAGCGTGTGGATTTCAGTGCTCGGCCATAATCTAAGACGAGTGAGCGATTAAAACGGTGCGCTATTAGAAATTGAGGGACTTACGATCCAGTCATCTTGTCTTTGCTCGATTCGGCTTTTTGTGTACACGCAGGTGTTCACGGGTTTTAAAACGGGTGACTTAGAAATTGATGAAGGACTATCCGGTTTTGGTTAGGCGGCCATCTTTGAGTGGTTGTTGCGATATGTGTGTGAGTGTAAGCCCGTTATCAACCTATGTGGTTGCAATCTTTATGCGTGTAGATCCCAAATGGTGTATGTAAAGTGTATAATCTATAAGGGGTGATGGATACTATAGTGAATCATTTCATGGATGGTGAATTGAAAATTAATATGTAAACAATATCATAAAACTTCTAACTCTTAATGGGCACAATAAGAAAACAAACATGTCAATGTACATAAGCTCTGTATACTACAGATCGTACGCAAATCCTATGCGCTCATTCATGCCGTATGGTTTCAAACAGTCCAATGTTTTTATCCAGTGATTTTCACGCTGGAGGAGGAATTTTCTGTTATCGCAACCCTCTTTTTTTGTAACCACTTCTAGGATCAAGAATTTTAACGGACTAATATTATGGTGATTTTCATGGAAATGGTTTGCCACAGTTGATTTTATGTTCTTCGTATCAATGTTTGATTTATGTTCATTAATTCTTACTTTGATTTTTCGTTTGGTTTTTCCGACGTATACTTGTGCGCAGGGGCATTTAAGTAAATACATTGTGTT
Organism: Triturus cristatus; assembly: GCF_964204655.1. NCBI lineage: Eukaryota > Metazoa > Chordata > Amphibia > Caudata > Salamandridae > Triturus > Triturus cristatus. The sequence goes on from NC_140590.1 coordinate 1,880,087,557, forward strand.
CATTGTATCACATGTGGCTGTAACATGTAGTTTGATATTATGGGCTTTTCTAGGATGTGAGATGGTTGCTCCTGTTATTATGTTGTGGCAGTTATTGCCGTTGTGACATGCCATGGTTCCTTTAAAAGTTGCTTGGTCTTTCTTTTTGGTGTATTTCAGCATCTCACCCATATTCTTGTTTCTAGTATATGCAAAAATTGGAAGTTCTTCGAATAAATGGTTGAAGTCCGGTTCTAAAGCTAGTATCGGCCAAAGTTGTTTTATGATTCTTTTGACGCTTTTGCTAGCAGTGGAATATTTAGACACCATCACTATACGATTGGAGGCTTAGTTGGGTGATTTCTGTAGACGTTCTTGCCTTTTTTTAGAATGGCATCTTTGTTTTGCTTGGTCCAGTATGTGCGTTGGATAACCTCTTTGTCTAAATCATTGTCATTTCATCTAATCGTTTTATCGCAATTTGCTGATTGGATACTATCTGTCTTACTCTGAGCATTTGGGAGTATGGTAGGTGTCGTTCCAATGTTTCCCGATGAAAACTCCAATAGTGTAAGGTGGTGTTGTGATCGGTGGGTTTTCTGTAGATGTCTGTTTCAAAGGTGTTCTCTATGATAGTTATTTCTACATCCAGGAACGTGATTTTTTTCTTTCTGTATATCTTAGGTAAATTGTATTCTTTCATTGATGTCATTGAGGTTGGTCAATGCTTCATTTAGTATAGCTTCTGAGCCATTCCATATTAAGAACATGTCATCTATGTAGCGTAAAAATTTACAATGTTCAATCCAAGGTTGTTTGGTTAAGATATTTTCTTGTTCAAATTTTTCCATAAACAAATTTGCATACGCCGGCGCGGCACAATCGCCCATAGAAGTGCCTGTCGTTTGTAAATACCATTGGTCTTTCCATCTAAAATAACTTTGGAACAGAGTGAATTGTAACAGTTCCATCAGGAATAATTGCATATCTGGACTTAAGTCCGTGTTTAACAGAGTATGTTCAATGGCTTCTATTCCCAAGTTGTGTGGTATCGAGGTGTACAATGATTTGACATCTATTGTGCACAAGTACGTGTTCATCCGTGCTGATTTTCGTCTGTTGGAATTTGTTTAGGAAATCTGTTGGCCGCTGACGAGTCCAAAATAACTAATGTATAGGATTCAACCAGCCTAAGACGGTGAGAGCGTAGTCCGTTATTTGTAGCATAGCCAATACTGTACTACAGCAATAGCTGACTCCAGATTGGTGAGGGTCGAGCATGTTGCTTTCCTGGATAAATGCTTTCAGCTGATTCTCCAGACTGCTTCTGTTAGGATCTCTCACCAAAGTATCAGCAGCAGCACGTGAGACTCCGCCCAAAAATATCTGAACCAGCCCATGGAAGCTGACCAGAGTATCAGCTGTAGCACGTGAGACTCCACCCAAAGTATCTGCTCCAGCCCATGGATCGCTGACCAGAGTATCAGCTGCAGTACTTGAGACTCCGCCCAAAAGTATCTGCTCCAGCCCGTGGATCGCTGACCAGAGTATCAGCTGCAGTACGTGAGACTCCGCCCAAAAGTATCTGCTCCAGCCCATGGATCGCTGACCAGAGTATCAGCTGCAGTACGTGAGACTCCGCCCAAAAGTATCTGCTCCAGCCCATGGATCGCTGACCAGAGTATCAGCTGAAGCACGTGAGACTCTGCCCAAACGTATCTGGTCCAGCACATGGACCGCTGACAAGAGTATCAGCTGCAGCACGTGAGACTCCGCCCAAAAGTATCTGCTCCAGCACATGGACCTCTGACCAGAGTATCAGCTGCAGTACGTGAGACTCCGCCCAAAAGTATCTGCTCCAGCACATGGACCGCTGACCAGAGTATCAGCTGCAGCACGTGAGACTCCGCCCAAAAGTATCTGTTCCAGCCCATGGACCGCTGACCAGATTATCAGCCGCAGTACGTGAGACTCCGCCCAAAAGTATCTGCTCCAGCACATTGACCGCTGACCAGAGTATCAGCAGCGGCATGTGAGACTCCGCCCAAAAGTATATTTGGCAGCATATGGACCTCTCACCAAAGTATCAGATGCAGCACCTGAGACTCCGCCCAAAAGTATCTGTGGCAGCACGTGAGACTCCGCTCAAAAGTATCTGCAGAAGAATGTGAGACTCCACCCAAAAGTATCTACTGCAGCACATGGACCTCTGATCAAAGTATCAGCGCTCTGACCAGAGTATCTGCGGCAGCACATGGACCTCTGACCAGAGTATCTGCAGCAGCACGTGAGACTCTGCCTAAAAGTGTCTTAATTCAGAACCCCACCATGCAAGAACCTAAAGAATCCAGGTCTGTTTAGTCAGTGATAAATTCAAAGCCTCCCCCTCATCACAAGCCCTTCATCTCACTCACACAGTAACAAAGTGTTCTTGGTTGCAAGGTCTGCAAACCCCTACTTTAAAAACCACAGACCCCGTTGATTCTATGTAGCTATGTGTATTTTTCTGGGCTCACGTGAGTCCATCCTTCTCCCCCTTTTCCTCTATCTGTTCAATTTCTCTCTTCATTATATCCCTTTATACTCTTTCTTTCCCTCCTCTCTCTCTACCATGTTTCTATCACTTCATTTACTCCCATTTTCCTACTCCTTTTCCACTTCCTTTCTCTCCTTTCTGTTTCTTTTCCTCCTCCAGCTCTCTCCCTCTTCCGTCCCCTTCTTCCCTTCTCCCTCCCTACTTTCCTACTCCCCTTTGACCCTCTTAGTCTCTCCGCTCCCTTTATTTTCTTTCATTCGTCTGTACTCTTTTGTCCTCGTTTTGCCTCACCCTCAAAAATATCTTTCTGTATTTCCTGTCCACCCTTCCTCCCTCCACCTCCCCAATCCCACTGTTTAGCTGGTTGGAAACGTTGAATCTGCTCAGAATGATATCCATGCTGAAGATCCTTTCATGTGCTGTGCACTTTGTAAAACCTTTAATCTGTAGGTGAAGGATTCAGTCTGAAGATCCTCCAGTAAGGCTTGGGATGTTATAAGGGCTTGAATCTGCGGGAGACTGGATCCATGCTAAAGGTCCTCCAACTCTCTGGGGATTTTTAAAACACTTGAATCTCCAAGCAATGGAATCCATGCTGAAGATCCCCCTCCTGGACTAGAGATGCTGTAAGCACTTGAATCTCTGGAGAGGAGATCCATTCTGAACATCCTCCACTGAGGCTTGGGATGTTTTAAATGCTTGAACCTATAGGAGACAGGATGGGATCCATGCTGATGATCCTGCTGTGAGCCAGAGTTAGTGTAAGCTCTTGAATCTCTCGGGGATGGGATCCATGCTGATGATCCTCCCGTGAGCCAGAGTTGGTGTAAGCTCTTTAATCTCTCGGGGATGGGATCCATGCTGATGATCCTCCCGTGAGCCGGAGTTGGTGTAAGCTGTTTAATCTCTCGGGGATGGGATCCATGTTGATGATCCTCCCGTGAGCCAGAGTTGGTGTAAGCTCTTGAATCTCTCGGAGACAGGATGGGATCCATGCAGACAATCCTCCCTTGGGCTAGGGTTGGTGTAAGCGCTCAAATCTGTAGGACATATGATCCATGCTGAAGATCCTCCCGTGAGCCAGAGTTGATGTATGTTCTTGAATCTGTAAGGGATGGAAATCATGCTGAAGATCCTCCCAGAGGCAGGGGTTGGTGTTAGCTCTTGAATCTCTAGGATACGGGATGGGATCCATGCAGATGATCCTCCTGTGAGCCAGAGTTGATGTATGTTCTTGAATCTGTAAGGGATGGAAATCATGCTGAAGATCCTCCCAGAGGCAAGAGTTGGTGTAAGTTCTTGAATCTCTTGGGGTTTGGATCCATGCTGACAATCCTTCTGTGAGCCAGACTTGGTGTAAGCTCTTGAATCTCCAGGGGATGGAATCCATTCTAAACATCCTCCTCTGAGCTAGAGTTGGTGTTAGCTCTTGAATCTGTAGGAGACGGGATATGATCCATGCTGACGATCCTCCTCGGAGCTAGAGTTGGTGTTAGCTCTTGAATCGCCAGGGGATGGGATAGGATCCATGCTGACGATCCTCCTCGGAGCTAAAGTTGGTGTTAGCTCTTGAATCTCTAGGACACGGGATGGGATCCATGCAGACGATCCTCTCCTGAGCAAGAGTTGGTGTAAGTTCTTGAATCTCTCGGGGTTTGGATCCATGCTGACAATCCTTCAGTGAGCCAGATTTGGTGTAAGCTCTTGAATCTCTTGGGGATGGGATCCATGCTTAAGGTGTTCCCGTGAGCCAGAGTTGATGTAAGTTCTTCAATTTCTAAACGATGGAATCATTGCTGAAGGTCCTCCCAGAGGCCGGGGTTGATGTAAGCTCTTGAAGCACTAGGAAACAGGGTAGGATCCATGCTGATTATCCTCCCCTGAGCCAGAGTTGGTGTAAGCTCTTGAATCTGTAAGAGATGGGATGGAATCCATGCTGACAATCCTCCCCTGAGCCAGAGTTGGTGTAAGCTCTTGAATCTGTAGGACTCGGGATGGGATCCATCCTGATGATCCTCCTGTGAGCCAAAGTTCACTTGAACTCTTGAATCTCTAGGAGATGGGATGGGACGGGACCTATGCTGACGATCCTCCCTTGGGCTAGGGTTGGTGTAAGCTCTCAAATCTGTAGGACATGGGATCTATGCTGAAGATTGTCCCGAGAGCCAGAGTTGGTGTAAGCTCTTGAATCTGTAGGAGACAGGATGGGATCCATGCTGAAGATGCTCTCTTGGGCTAGGATTGGTGCAAGTGCTCAAGTCTGTAGGAGACAGGATGGGATAAGTTCTGATGATCCCCCCGTGAGCCATAGTTGGTGTAAGCTCTTGAATCTGTAGCAGATGGAATGGGATCCATTCTGACAATCCTCCCCTGAGCCAGAGTTACTGTAAGCTTTTGAATCTGTAGGAGACAGGATGGGATCCATGCTGAAGATCCTCCCGTGTTCCAGAGCTGGTGTAAGCTCTTGAATCTCCAGGACACGGGATAGGATCCATGCTGAAGATGGTTCTGTGAGCCAGAGTTGGTGTAAGCTCTTGAATCTCTCGGGGATGGGATCCATGTTGAAGATCCTCCTTTGAGATGGGTTTGTCTAAGCAGTTGAACCTGCAGAACATGAGATCGATGCTGACTATCCTCCCAAGGGCAGGGTGTGTTGAAAGCACTTGAATCTCCCAGAGATGGACTAGGATTCGTGCTGAAGAACCTATTCTCAGCTGTGGATGTTGTAAGTAATTATTTGCTGTGGCAGATGATCTCCATGCTGAAAACCCTTTCACGGGCCAGAGGATGTTGTAAGCACTTGAATCTGGAGGAGATGGGATTGATGCCGAACATCCTCCCACATCTTGCTGCTTGAATATCCTCCCAAAGGCTGAGGGTTGTCTAAGCTCTTGAATCTGCAGGACATGGGATCCCATAGGCAGGGTGTGTTGACAGCACTCCCATCTCTCGGAGATGGGATAGGATTCATGCTGAAGAAACTATTCTCAGGTGTGGATGTTGTAAGTACTTAGTTGTGAAGACCCTTCCATGTGCCAGGGGTAGTTTTAAGCACTTGAATGTATTGCAGATGGGATCCATGCTGAATACCATCCCATGGGCCGAGGCTTGTCTGAGCACTTGAATCTGCAGGACATAGGATCGATGCTGAATACCCTTCTATGGGCCAGGGTTGGTGTATGCTCTTGAATCTCTCGGAGAAGGGATGAGGTCCATGCTGAAAATCCATCTCCTAGGCTGGCAAGTTTGTAAACACTTGAATGCTGTGCAAGATGTTACCCATGCTGAAGATCTTCTCTGGGGCTGCGAATGTTCTAAGCACGTTAATATTTCACAGGTGGGATCTATGCTGGTTGTTGTAAGCTCTTGAATCTCTCGGAGATGGGATGGGATCCTTGCTGAATATCCTCCATAGATGGTTGGTGTAAGCACCTGAATCTGCAGCAGACTGGGCCATTCTAAATAACCTACCATGGGCTGGGGATGTTATAAGCACTTGTATGCGAGGAGAAACAGCAAAGGTCCTCCTTCGAGCTGGGGCTGGTGTAAGCACTTCAGGGCTCGAAAAATCTGAAAAATGGTACTAGTCCTGCAGGACTAGTACCTTGAAAAATCTCCTCGCCCTAACAGTGACCTACTTTACCTCCGTCTCTGAAAGCGGAGCAAAAGTGACAAGATAACAAGATTTAAAGGCATTTTTATTGCTCATTTGCTTTGTGAGCAATAAAAAGGCCTTTAAATCTTGTTATCTTGTCACATTTGCTCAGTTTTCAAAGACGGAGGACAAAAGTTAGTATCTTTTCCTACTCGCCAGAAAGGGCGAGTAGGACCTAAAAATAGCTCGACCTCATAAAATTTACCTCGCAAATGCGAGCGGTCGAGTGGATTTGTCGAGCCCTGCACTTATATGCGAGGAGAAACATAGCGAAGGTTCTCCAGTATTGGGGTGTCTTTCATAGATTCACATGCTTGAATATTCCCCGTCGTCGAAGTGGGAGTCCCACGGTACATAAAAAAGCAATAAGTCTCATGTATCTAGATACGTACATAAACCATATAAGAATAAAATGCATGTCTAAATAAACTTTATAAGTTCAAAATAACATATCAAGTCAAAAGTACCATAGGATAACATTGACACATAGGAAAGCATTGAGAACAAATAATCACTTTTTCTGACATATCCATGTCGTTTTTAATAGTCCAAACTCTAGCCAATCAGGCGCAAGCACCCTCTAGAACCTTCTCCTCAGAGGCTCAGGCCCTCAGATTTTCTACCGCACGTCGTGTGAAGGGAGTCTCCCTGAGCTCTGCTCAGTTTATTACTCTGGTTTGGATTTTTCCTCAATTTCTCCTCATGTCTTCAAGTAAGAAGTCTCTTTTTCGTCCCTGTGCTTCTTGTGGGAAGTTAAGACTTTTTTCTGAGGACCCTCATGAAAAATGTATTTACTGCCTTTATCCCAACCATAAGGTGGGCAACTGTAAAATCTGTAGAACTTTCTCACAGAAGACTCTAAAGGACAGGGAGGGTCGCCTCCTGTTGTGGCTCCAAAAATTGAAGGACGAAGATAATCCTCTCTCTGAGGTGGAAAGTGTGGCTTCTGCTCGCACCGGAGTCTCCTCCAAGCGTAGTAGTGTACAGGACTTGCCCTCTCCCTTTCTAAAAAAGAGAAAGCTTCACCCTTTGGGAGTTTCTAAAGTGCCAGTACATTCTGCTACTACGTCAACGCCCCCGAGATCTTACTCTCAGGCGTCTGTGACTCCTTCAGCGCATGTTTCTGCTAAAAAACGTGCCAAACCGTCGACGGGCTCGTCGTCGACGAAATCTGCTGCTTCTTCAACCTCGTCGACGACGGTTTCAAGCAGATTCCCTATGTCGTCAACAACGGCTTCGTCGACGTACTCTCCGTCGACAGTGGTATGTGTTTCATTGAAGGCTGTCTCGTCGACGATTCCTTTATCCCGTCGACGTCCAAATCTTCATCGACGATGAAAAAGAAGAAGTCGTCGGCGTCGATGATTAAATCTTCGTCGACGGCAGCTTCGTCGACGGTGGCCTCGTTGGGGGTGGCCTCGTCGACGGTGGCTTCGTCGACGATGGCTTCGTCGACGGTGGCCTCGTCGGGGGTGGCCTCGTCGACGGTGGTTTCAACCTTCGCATCTCTGCCTCTGGTGCCGTTGTCTACGCCAACATCTGCTCCTGTTGACGAATCCTTGCTTCAGCGTCGTCACGCTGTTTTGGACTCCGTTCCTATGCCACCGGCCACTCAGCCACCGCAACAGTTGTTTCCCTCTGGCAACGAGGATGACTCTGCTTCTGATGAGGACATTCATTCCACTTTCCGGGCTGCTCGGAGTCCTTCTGAACTCTTCATCAAATGTCAGGATTTCGAAGACGAGAATCTGGAAGATTATTGCTATCAGGAAGAGGAACAGGATCCTCCTAAACAGGTCCCAATGGCACAGCTTCCTTTGTCTCTCATCTCCAACCTCCAATTTATGTTGGAGGATTACAACCGCCGTTTTCCACCTTCATCTCACAGTTCTCCACGTGACACACCATCAAACTTTCCGAATCCTCCTCCAGTGCCGGCGGAGCCAACGCCATCCACCCCTTCACTCGTGCCCCCTGCAGAGGGTGACGGTGACGTTCTTCAGGATACGGAAGATGGAGAGCTCCAGGGCGATGACGACGACACCATGGCCGACTGGGATGATTATCAAATAAATTTGCCTTCTTCGCCTCCAAAGTCGCCAGTGAACTCTCCACCTGTTGACATTGCAGGCTTCCATCAGGTGATGGAAAGAGCGGCACAGCGATTTCATCTCCCCATGATCATGAGAGAGGAGCATTGCTTTCTGTATGACTTCAAATCACAACCACAGAAACAAGTTTGGGCCGTGCCCATAATTGACGTTATTTGGAATGAAGGGATTAAGCTAATGAAAACACCAAATTCAATCCTGGCAGTTCTTCCGAGGTTGGAGAAAAAGTACAAGGCCCCGGACTCTTTTCCCGCTTGCTTGGTGTCCCAGCCTAAGCCGGATTCAGTCATCACCCAGGCGGCACAACGTCGCTCGAAGAATCCCTCGTCTCCACTTTCCTCTCCACCTGACCGTGATGGCCGTCGCCTGGACGCCATAGGGAAGAAGTTCTCTACCATGGCTTCCACAACAGTACGGGCGGCGAATTCTTTGGCCATCTTGGGCCGTTACGATCGCCAAATGTGGTCGGACATGGAGGCTTTCGTTAAGCTCATTCCAGAGCCCTCTAGAGCGGACGCCCTCAAAATCTTGCAAGAAGGTGAAAGAGCTTCTTCAGAGATTATTGATTGCTCTGTAGACCTTGCCTCCACTGGTTTTCGACAGCTGGCTGGAGCAGCTGTTTTAAGGAGGCAAGGCTGGCTTTGTTCCACTTCTTTTTGTCAAGAAGTCCAGGCAAAGATTCTCGATATGCCCTTTGATGGGGAGTCCTTGTTTGGACAACATGTGGACGAGGCCCTCCAAACAATCAAGAAGGACACTGAGACGGCTCGTTCCCTCGGCACGCTCCAGTTTAGAAGGCAGCCTTTTCGGGGTGCTGGCGGACGCAGCACCACCTCTTCCTTTCGTGGTAATTCCACCCAGTACCGCTCCTACAGCCAAGGACACCAACGTTTTTCATCCCAAAACTCAGTCTTACAGACAACAGACTGGTAAATCCTACAGAGGCAAGTCCAACTATAGGGGGAGCTCCTCCAAAAAACAATGACTCTCTTTGTTTATGTCCCCCTCCCCTCAGCCCCCCCCTCATCCCGAGTTGGAGGACGGATCTGCCAATTCTTTTCAAATTGGTCATTGATCACTTCAGACCGTTGGGTGTTGGATATCTTTTCGAAGGGCCATGCCCTCGAATTTGTCAAGTTCCCTCACAACACCCCTCCATCCGGTCCTCCACCCGCTCATCTCAAAGAGCTTTCCCATCAGATCAGCATTATGCTCAAGAAAGGGGCCATCAAAGTGGTTCCGAAAACACAGAAGGGGCTAGGCTTCTATTCCCGTTTTTTCCTCGTATTAAAGAAATTTGGGGAGTGGCGCCCTATCCTTGACCTGAGGTCCCTCAACAAGTTTCTGAAAGACCAATCATTCCGCATGCTCACGCTGAGGGACATTCTTCAGTTCCTTTCTCAGGACGACTTCATGACAACAATCAATCTTCAGGACGCTTATTTCCACGTGCCAATTTTACCACGCCACAGGAAATACCTACGCTTCCGTGTAGGCCACAGGGACATTCAATTCAAGGTTCTGCCCTTCGGGCTTCGCTCAGCTCCTCGAGTCTTCACGAAAGTCCTTGCCCTGGTGATGGCCCATTTGCGGTTGCGAGGCATCCAAATATTCCCATATTTGGACGATTGTCTCCTCAAGTCTCAGTCCTCCCACCAAGCATCCCTAGATACTCAGTATTGTCGGACTTTGTTCCACTCTCTGGGACTGTCGGTCAACATACAGAAATCTCAGCTCACGCCAGCTCTGCACAGAACGTTCCTCGGCGCTACCATCAATACCTCCATGGCCATGGCTTTCGCATCCGCCGATCGGCAAACACGGATCCTGCAGCTCGCAGCTTCCATCAGATCAAAGCGGTCCGTTTCAGTCCGCATATTGAAGTCCTTTCTGGGGATGGCGTCCTCATGCATTTCTTTGATCCCACATTGCAGACTGAAGAGTCGTCCCATTCAAGAGGAACTAGACAAGCAATGGCGTCAGGTCTCCGGTTCTTTCAGCGACCGGATCTTCGTAACCGCTCGCATGGCTCAAGCTCTGCACTGGTGGACACATCCTCGCAACATCGCAGCTGGAACTTCTTTTCTGGCGACAGCCCCGGAACTCGTTCTTACCACGGATGCCTCCCTGGAAGGGTGGGGCGGACACCTTCAAGATCTGTCCATCAAGGGCAAATGGACTCTGTCTTGACGTTCTTGGCACATCAACAGACTGGAACTGATAGCAATTTTCCTTGCGCTCAAATCCTTCCGGCTCCAGCTTCAAGGGGAATCAGTGCTCATTCAGACGGACAACACCACCAGCATGCACTACCTGAACAAGCAGGGTGGGACAAGATCTCCACTGCTTTCCCAGCTGGCTCAGAAGATCTGGGATTGGGCCATGCTCCATCGGATCACACTCACTGCCGTCCACCTGCCTGGCATTTCCAACATTCTCGCAGACGCACTCATTCGGTCAACGTCATCAACCCACGAGTAGGAGTTGCACCAGCCGACTCTAGACTTTGTCTTCAGCCTTTGGGGTCACCTGAACCTCGATCTCTTTGCAACTCCACAGAACAGCAAATGCCAGTCTTACGCAAGGCGGCTTCCCCACAGAGGGTCGCGCGGAAATGCCCTTTCGATGGACTGGTGCAAGATATTTGCTTACGCTTTTCCGCCGATCCCTCTGAATTCTCGAGTGTTGTGGAAAATGTGGAGAGAACCGTGCCACATTCTCCTGATTGCTCCACGGTGGCCTCGGCAGGCATGGTTTTCGGAGCTGCTGCTCCTCTCTCAGTGCGAGCCTATCCTTCTTCGCCCTCGGCCGAACCTTCTAACAATGAACAACGGTCGGATCTGCCATCCAAATCCCAGTTCACTCAAATTGTCTGCTTGGAACCTGAGCACCTTGAATTTGCTCACTTGAACATTCCACCTGCCTGCAGGGAAGTTCTGGCCAGGGCTCGGGCGCCTTCCACGGTGAAGACCTACAAGCTAAAGTGGAATCGCTTCTGTCACTGGTGTTCGTCTGTTCACATCCACCCAGTGCATGCCTCCCCGGCGCAGACTCTGCCTTTCTTTCTGCAGTTGGCACAGTCAGGACTGTCTCACTCCACCTTAAAGGTCTTTCTAGCGGCAATCTCTCGCTTTCGTCAGGACGGCTCTTCCTCTCTCTATTCATCTAGAGTAATTCAGCAATTCTTTAAACGGCTGCTCCGGATGTTCCCGCCCATTCGGCGTCCTCCGCCCACGTGGCGTCTTAACATCGTATTGGCGCAGCTTATGAAGGCGCCCTTTGAGCCAATCCATTCAGCGGATTTCAAATTTTTAACATGGAAGGTCGCCCTCCTGCTTGCACTGACTTCCTCTCGCAGTCAGTGACATTCACGCCTTTACAATCCAACCTTCTTTTCTTCAATTTAAATCGGACTGTGTTATCCTCCGCACTAACCCAGCTTTCATGCCAAAGGTGCCGTCCGATTTTCATCTTAATGAACCCGTAATTTTAAAAACATGTTTTCCTCATCCGCAATCTCCAGCGGAACAGAGTCTACACTCTTTGGACTTAAAGAGGTGTCTCCAGTTTTACATCAGCAGAACGGCGCCCTTTCGCAAGTCTGATCAACTGTTCATTGCCTACAGACAAACCAGTAAGGGACATTCTGTTACCAAACCAACAATTGCACGTTGGATTTCTTCAGCGATATCTTTCTGCCATCAGAAGGCTGGCAAGCCTCTTTCTTCTGGAGTGAGGGCGCATTCTACGAGAGCAATGTCCTCCTCCACTGCTTTATTCGCTGGTGTGCCCATCCATCAGATTTGCCGAGCAGCTACATGGTCCAGCAGGCACACTTTCACGAGGCACTACTGCCTGGATGCAATCAATGAAGCGGATACGGCTGTGGGCCAAGCAGTTCTTCGGAATCTCTTCAAATAAGGTGAGCCTCTGTTACTTCCCTCCTCCTTGGGTTGTTATCAGCTGCGTATTTTTATCATGCAATGTCATTGTATTTCATGCAACGTTGATACGGCCTCTTCAGGCTGCAGAGTACTGCTCACTATTCTATTCAAGCATGTGAATCTATGTAAGACACCCCAATACTGGAGAAGAACAAATGTTACGTACCTGTAAACTGTGGTTCTCCAGTATTGGTGTCTTTCATAGATTCACATGCGACCCACCCTCCTCCCCTCAGAGGCTCTCTTCTCCTCATTAGACTCTTTTGTCACTCTTGTGCTACGAAAATCTGAGGGCCTGAGCCTCTGAGGAGAAGCTTCTAGAGGGTGCTTGCGCCTGATTGGCTAGAGTTTGGACTATAAAAACGACATGGATATGTCAGTAAAGTGATTCTTTGTTCTCAATGCTTTCCTATGTGTCAATGTTATCCTATGGTACTTTTGACTTGATATGTTATTTTGAACTTATAAAGTTTATTTAGACATGTATTCGACTCCCATATGGTTTATGTACGTATCTAGATACATGAGACTAATTGCTTTTTTATGTACCGTGGGACTCCCACTTCCACGACGGGGAATATTCAAGCATGTGAATCTATGAAAGACACCAATACTGGAGAACCACAGTTTACAGGTAAGTAACATTTGTTCTTCTCCTTCGGACTGCGGCTGGTGTAAGCACTTGTGTGCGAGGAGAAACATAGGGGCCCTCCTTTGGGCTGGGGCTGGTGTAAGCACTTGTATGCAAGGAGAAACATAGCAAAGGTACTCCTTCGGGCTGGGGCTGGTGTAAGCACTTGTATGCGAGGAGAAACATAGCGAAGGTCCTCCTTTGGGCTGGGGCTGGTGTAAGCACTTATATGCGAGGAGAAACATAGCGAAGGTGCTCCTTTGGGCTGGGGCTGGTGTAAGCACTTGTGTGCGAGGAGAAACATAGCGAAGGTCCTCCTTCGGGCTGGGGCTGGTGAAAGCACTTATATGCGAGGAGAAACATAGCGAAGGTGCTCCTTCGGGCTGGGGCTGGTGTAAGCACTTGTGTGCAAGGAGAAACATAGCGAAGGTCCTCCTTCGGGCTGGGGCTGGTGTAAGCACTTGTGTGCGAGGAGAAACATAGCGAAGGTCCTCCTTCGGGCTGGGGCTGGTGTAAGCACTTGTGTGTGAGGAGAAACATAGTGACGGTCCTCCTTCGGGCTGTGGCTGGTGTAAGCACTTGAATCTGTTGGGGATGGGACAGGGTCTCTGGTGAGAATCCTCCTCATTTGAGGCCATGGGAGGTGATATCCATGCTGAAGACTCTCCAGTGCAGCCTAGGATTTTGTGAATCTGTAAGGTCCTTCTCTGGTGCTGGACAGCTTATGAGTATTTACCACAGTTTGAGCTGGTACCCATGCTGAATACCTGTGTCTTTCCCGCAGGATGCTGGGGGGCATGCAGGACGCCCACCAGCAGGCCTTGAAGAAGAACCGAGTGTCCCTGGCCAAGCAGCTGGAACTGGATGAACTCCTGGAGTTTCTGGTAGAAGAAGATGTCATCACCATGGTCATGAGGGAAGCCATTGAGGTACGCAAGCAGTGGAGTGCTGGGGGCTCCTAGCTGATACTCCATAGTCATCGTAAGATGTGGATGTTTATTACAAATGCATCCTTTTTCATGCTCCAGGCCAAGAGTGGGAGTTTCAAGCAGAACATTGAGCTTCTGAACCTCCTGCCGAAGCGCGGACCCCGGGCTTTTGAAGTCTTCTGTGAAGCGCTGCACGAGACCAAGCAGGGGCACCTGAAGCAGCTTCTGCAGAATGCCATCTGCAACCAAGAAGAGCACAGCATGAGGGTGAGGAGCTGGGCACCAAGAAAGGCTCTGAGGGACCAGATCTGGAAGGGTGCAGTGTGGAGCAGCACAGGATCTGGAAGAGTGCAGTGTGGAGCCGCGCAGGATCATGAAGGGTGCAGTGTGGAGCCGCGCAGGATCTATAGGGGTGAAGTGTGGAGCAGCGCAGGATCTGGAAGGGTGCAGTGTGGAGCAGCGCAGGATCTGGAAGGGTGCAGTGTGGAGCCGCGCAGGATCAGGAAGGGTGCAGTTTGGAGCCGCGCAGGATCAGGAAGGGTGCAGTGTAGAGCAGCGCAGGATCAGGAAGGGTGCAGTGTGGAGCAGCGCAGGATCAGGAAGGGTGCAGTGTGGAGCAGCGCAGGATCAGGAAGGGTGCAGTGTGGAGCAGCGCAGGATCAGGAAGGGTGCAGTGTGGAGCAGCGCAGGATCAGTAAGGGTGCAGTGTGGAGCCACGCAGGATTTGGAAGGGTGCAGTGTGGAGCAGCGCAGGATCAAGAAGGGTGCAGTGTGGAGCCGCGCAGGATCAGGAAGGGTGCAGTGTGGAGCCGTGCAGGATCAGGAAGGGTGCAGTGTGGAGCAGGGCAGGATCAGAAAGGGTGCAGTGTGGAGCAGCGTAGGATCAGGAAGGGTGCAGTGTGGAGCAGCGCAGGAAGGGTGCATTGTGGAGCAGTGCAGGAAGGGTGCATTGTGGAGCAGTGCAGGATCAGGAAGGGTGCAGTGTGGAGCAGCATTGGATCAGGAAGGGTGCAGTGTGGAGCAGCAATGGATCAGGAAGGGTGCAGTGTGGAGCCGCTCAGGATCAGGAAGGGTGCAGTGTGGAGCCACACAGGATCAGGAAGGGTGCAGTGGGGAGCCGCGTAGGATCAGGAAGGGTGCAGTGTGGAGCTGCGCAGGATCAGGAAGGGTGCAGTGTGAGATCAGGAAGGGTGCAGTGTGGAGCAGCGCAGGATCCGGAAGGGTGCAGTGTAGAGCAGCGCAGGATCAGGAAGGGTGCAGTGTGGAGCAGCGCAGGATCAGGAAGGGTGCAGTGTGGAGCCACGCAGGATCAGAAAGGGTGCAGTGTGGAGCAGCGCAGGATCAGGAAGGGTGCAGTGTGGAGCAGCGCAGGAAGGGTGCATTGTGGAGCAGCGCAGGATCAGGAAGGGTGCAGTGTGGAGCCGCGCAGGATCAGGAAGGGTGCAGTGTGGAGCCGCGCAGGATCAGGAAGGGTGCAGTGTGGAGCCGCGCAGGATCAGGAAGGGTGCAGTGTGGAACAGCGCAGGATCAGAAAGGGTGCAGTGTGGAGCAGCGTAGGATCAGGAAGGGTGCAGTGTGGAGCAGCGCAGGAAGGGTGCATTGTGGAGCAGCGCAGGATCAGGAAGGGTGCAGTGTGGAGCAGCGCAGGATCAGGAAGGGTGCAGTGTAGAGCCACGCAGGATCAGGAAGGGTGCAGTGTGGAGCTGTGCAGGATCTGGAAGGGTGCAGTGTGGAGCAACGCAGGATCTGGAGGGGTGCAGTGTGGAGCAGGAAGGGTGCAGTGTGGAGCAGGTCAGGATCAGGAAGGGTGCAGTGTTGAGCAGCGCAGGATCAGGAAACGTGCAGTGTGGTGCCCCGCAGGATCAGTAAGGGTGCAGTGTGTAGCAGCGTAGGCTCAGGAAGGGTGAAGTGTGGAGCAGCGCAGGATCAGGAAGGGTGCAGTGTGGAGCCGCACAGGATCTGGAAGGGTGCAGTGTGGAGCCGCGCAGGATGTGGAAGGGTGCAGTGTGGAGCCGCGCAGGAACTGGAGGGGTGCAGTATGGAGCAGCGCAGGATCAGCAGGGGTGCAATGTGGAGCAGCGCAGGGTCAGGAAGGGTGCAGTGTGGAGCAGCGCAGTATCTGGAAGGGTGCAGGAGCACAGGATCAGGAAGGGTGCAGGGTGGACCGCGCAGGATCAGGAAGGGTGCAGTGTGGAGCCACGCAGGATCAGGAAGGGTGCAGTGTGGAGCAGCGCAGGATCAGGAAGGGTACAGTGTGGAGTCACACAGAATCAGGAAGGGTGCAGTGTGGAGGAGCGCAGGATCAGGAAGGGTGCAGTGTGGAGCAGCACAGGATCAGGAAGGGTGCAGTGTGGAGCAGCGCAGAATCAGGAAGAGTGCAGTGTGGAGCCGCGCAGGATCAGGAAGGGTGGAGCCGCGTAGGATCAGGAAGGGTGCAGTGTGGAGCCGCGCAGGATCTGGAAGGGTGCAGTGTGGAGCAGCGCAGGATCTGGAAGGGTGCAGTGTGGAGCCGCGTAGGATCAGGAAGGGTGCAGTGTGAAGCCGCGCAGGATCAGGAAGAGTGCAGTGTGGAGCCACGCAGGATCTGGAAGGGTGCAGTGTGGAGCCGCGCAGGATCAGGAAGGGTGCAGTGTGGAGCAGCATTGGATCAGGAAGGGTGCAGTGTGACATCAGGAAGGGTGCAGTGTCAAGCAGCGCAGGATCAGGAAGGGTGCAGTGTGGAGCCACGCAGGATCTGGAAGGGTGCAGTGTGGAGCCGCGCAGGATCAGGAAGGGTGCAGTGTGGAGCAGTATTGGATCAGGAAGGGTGCAGTGTGACATTAGGAAGGTGTTAGAAAAGGTAGACGGACCGGGAGGGTCGGCCGGGGTCAGGAGGAGAGGTCTCCGGGGAGAACCGTCTCCAGCGATCGTACAGACAAGTAACTTCCCCCCCACAGACAGATACCACACACGGATAAGGTTCAGTGTTCTTTATAAGCACTTCTTAAGGTACGGTTGAATGGTACAAGGAGGTCTGGACTCAGGGGTCCCCTCGATTCGAGTCTCGCAAGGTAGGAAAGGGGGTAGCGGGACAGTCTGTTTACCAGTCAGGTAGTTCGGATGAGATGATGAGCTCACAATCCTCGAGCTTGGTGGTTAGGTGGTACGGGCCGCGGCAGCGCCAGCAGGTCCCGGTGATTATGGTCGTTACAACGGGCCGCGGCAGCGCCAGCAGGTCCCAGGAAGACGGTCGATGTACGGTCCGCGGCAGCGCCAGCAGGTCCCGGTGAAGATGGTTGTTACAACGGGCCGCGGCAGCGCCAGCAGGTCCCAGGAAGATGGTCGATGTACGGTCCGCGGCAGCGCCAGCAGGTCCCGGTGACGATGGTTGTTACAACGGGCCGCGGCAGCGCCAGCAGGTCCCAGGAAGATGGTCGATGTACGGTCCGCGGCAGCGCCAGCAGGTCCCGGTGAGGATGGAGATTGCAGAAGGCCGCGGCAGCGCCAGCAGGCAGAACGATGGGTCACAAGAGCGGGCTACGGCAGCGCCAGTAGACCGTCAAGGCTGAGTTCACTCGGTGTCTCTCGACTCCAGGATACAACTGCCTTCCTGCTCCGGAGCTGCCCCAGTTATAGGGCTGGTGCCCTTTGATGTCCGGACCCTCGCACTTGGAGGTCGGAGGGTCCGGGATGAAGGTGTCCAGACACCCAGCAGGGGGTGGAGCCAGTGCCTGGGGGAGCTGGGGGCGATCGGCACCTGGCGGGGGAGAGCCTTTGACACCTCGTTCTCCCATTGACCTGCCAAGTGGTCCGCTCACCTCCTGGGTGGATGGTGGTGCCGGGATGTCGGGGCCGGCCAGGCCCGGGGTTGGGGTCGGGGTGAGGCCACGCGGCCGCGTGGTGCAGGGCCCAAGATGGAGGCTTGACCCGGCCGGGGAAGCCGGTGGGGCTGGACCCCGTGATGAGTAGTGGTCCGAGGGCAGAAGATCCGTCGGGAGACGGGGTACAGGTGCTTGTCGCGGGGGTATGCCTGGTGGGCCGGAGCTCGGGCCCTGTCGTGCGGGGAGGGAGCAAGCCCTCTGTGTGGCCTGTCCAACATGCGTCCCCCCCAGCTGAAGGCGGGGAGAGTCACCCATCTCCTTGGGGACTCTCTTCGTCGAGGCGGAAAAAGCGGGACAGGCCATCCGCGTTGGCGTGGTCTTGGCCTGGTCGGTGCTCCACGGTGAAGTCCATTCCCTGCAGGGAAATGGACCAGCGCAAGAGTTTTGGGTTCTCCCCCCGCATCTGCATCAGCCATTGCAGGGGTCGATGGTCGGTTTGTACCCGGAAGTGGGTACCGAAGAGATAGGGTCGGAGCTTTTTGAGGGCCCACACTACTGCAAATGCCTCCCTCTCGATGGTGCTCCAACGCTGTTCTCGGGCCAGGAGACGTCGACTGATGAAGGCCACCGGCTGGTCATGACCTTCGGGGTTCAACTGAGAGAGGACGGCCCCGATGCCGTGGTCGGAGGCGTCGGTCTGCACCACAAATTCCCGACTGTAATCGGGGGCCTGGAGCACAGGGGCGGTGCACAGGGCGGCCTTCAGCTTCTCGAAGGCCGCTTGACAATCAGGAGTCCAGTTAATCCGCTTCGGTTGGTTCTTGGACGTGAGACCCGTGAGGGGCCCCACGATGCTGCCGTAGTCCTTCACGAACCGCCGGTAGTAGCCGGTGAGCCCCAAGAAGGCTCGGACCTCGGTCTGGGTGACGGGGGGCTGCCAGGACTGGATGGCCGCAATCTTAAGTTGTAGGGGGGCCACCAGCCCGCTCCCCACTTGGTGCCCAAGGTAGGTCACCGACCCTTGGCCAATTTGGCACTTGCCGGCCTTAATGGTGAGGCCGGCCCGCTGGAGGGCTTGTAGGACCTCTTGGAGGTGACGGAGGTGGTCGGACCAGTGGCGGCTGTATACAGCGATATCGTCCAGGTAGGCAGCGCTGAACTCTTCGAGCCCCGCCAAGACCTGGTTCACAAGGCGTTGAAACGTGGCGGGGGCATTCTTCATGCCAAAGGGCATGACCTTGAATTGATAGTGGCCATCGGGGGTAGAGAAGGCTGACCGTTCCTGAGCCCTGGGTGTGAGGCCGATCTGCCAGTAGCCCGCTGTTAGGTCGAAGATACTAAGGTAGCGGGCGGCCCCCAGCCGGTCGATCAGCTCGTCTGCTCGGGGGATGGGATGAGCGTCGGTCCGGGTGACAGCGTTCAAGCCCCGGTAGTCGACGCAGAATCTCAGTTCAGGTGCGGTGCCGGGGGCAGCGGCTTTTGGAACCAATACAACCGGACTGGCCTAGGGACTGTCCGAGGGCTCGATGACCCCGATCGTGAGCATCTTGGCCACTTCCTCTTGTATGCAGGCCCGTACCCGATCTGGTACGCGGTAGGCCCGGTGTCGGACAGGGGGACTGTCCCCGGTGTCTACGTCGTGCAAACACCAAGGGGTGACCCCGGGGGTGAGGGAGAACAGGGCAGCGAACTGCAGCAGGAGGTTCCGGCAGTCCTGGCGTTGCTCCGAAGTGAGGGCGTCAGAGAGCCGGACCCCGTCCACGGAGCCGTCATTCTCCTGAGTCTTCAGAAGATCCGGGAGGGGTTCGGAGTCTTCCTCTGCCCCACTGTCCGTAGCCATCAGGAGGCTGAGTTCTGAGCGCACAAAGTGTGGTTTGAGTCGGTTGGTGTGGAGGACCCGAAGGGGGTTCCGGGAGGTCCCCATGTCGATGAGGTAAGTGACGGGGCTTTTGCGCTCGACCACTTTGAAGGGCCCCGTCCACTTATCTTGCAAGGCACATGGTTCGGTGGGGGACATCACCCATACCTGCTGACCAGGCTCGAATTCAACGGAGGAGGCATTGTGATCATACCACCTCTTCATGTCCTCCTGGCTGGCCTCGAGGTTCGCCTTGGCCATCTCCCTGAAGCGCCGGGTCTGGTTTCGTAGGGCCAGGATGTATTTGAAGACGTCTGGAGGGGTTGTTAGGGGGGCCATCTCCCAACCTTCCTTGACTAGGCTGAGGGGCCCTCGCACAGGGTGCCCGTACAGGAGTTCGAAAGGGCTAAAACCGAGGGACTTCTGGGGAACTTCCCGGTAGGCGAAGAGGAGGCACGGGAGTAGTACATCTCACTGGCGACGGAGGGGCTCTTCCAATCCCCCAATCATCCCCTTGAGAGTGCGGTTAAAACGCTCCACTAGTCCGTTCCCTTGGGGGTGATAGGGGGTCGTGAATCTGGAGGTGACCACGCATTGTTGCCAGAGGGACTTCATGTATTTGGATATGAAATTTGTGCCTCGGTCGCTGACGACTTCTCTGGGGAAGCCTACCCGGGAGAAGATCCCCATTAGGGCCCGGCCAACCACCGGAGCTGTCACGGTCCGTAGGGGCACCGCCTCGGGGTAGCGGGTGGCATGGTCCACTAGCACTAAGATGAACCTGTGTCCTTGTGCCGTGCGGGGGTCCAGAGGCCCCACAATGTCTATCCCCACCCTCTCGAACGGGGTGGTGACCACCGGGAAGGGTTGCAGAGGGGCTTTCAGCTTCCGACCACTCTTCCCGCTGGCTTGGCATGTGGGGCAAGATCGGCAGTGGTTCAGGACGTCATTCCTCATTTTTGGCCAGAAAAAGTGGGTCACTAGGCGACTGTACGTTTTGTCCTGGCCCAGGTGTCCAGCCAGGGGGACATCGTGGGCTAAGTTGAGCAGAAAGTCTCTGAAGCGGAGAGGTACCACCAGAACTCGACCGGCCCCCAGCTCGGCGATTCTTTGCTCGCTGTAGAGCAGGTCGTTATCCCAGTAGACCCAGTGGGTTCCGGTGGCGTCCCCTGCGTTTTGGGCGCTGGCTTGTTGGCGGAGTCCCTCGAGGGAGGGACAGGTCTTTTGTTCCTGGCGGAACTGTTCTTGGGTGGGCCCCCCATCTTGACGCCACTGAGCCAGATCCGGAAGGTCCTGGGGTTGCGCGTCCTCTTCGGTCGTCGGGTCCGGGAGGCCGGCCTCGCCGTTGCCCTCTACTGGGGCGACCGGGGGCGGAGGTGCTGGCCATTCGGGTTCTTCTGATCGGGGGGCGGCACGGGCGGCCATGGACCGGGTGGTTATGCAGGCCCAGTCCGGGAGGCCCAGCATCCCCAGGTGCTCTCTTCTCTCGACGGTGGCCCACGGGGAACTCTCGAGATCATTCCCCAGGAGGCAGTCCACGGGGGCATCATCCCGGACCGTCACTTTCAGCAGGCCGGCGACCCCTCCCCATTCGAATGGGACGCAGGCCATTTTACACATACTCTCAGAGTTATCTGCCGAGCGGACGGGGCAGAGAATGTTCGGCAGGATCTGCTCGGGCTTCACCAGGTGACAGCGGACGGCCGTCACACTGGCGCCGGTGTCACGCAGGGCCTCGGCCCTCTGTCCATTAATGGTCACCCACTGACCGTATTTCCTGGTGTTGGCGGGTAGGGGAGCCCGCGGGACCATGTCTCTTCCCCCTAAGCACGCCAGGACCATGGCGGCCGGTTCCCACCCTTGCTGGGCCGGCTCATACTCTTCGGGTTCCTCCGATAATCGCTCTTCCCCCAGGGCGGCGGCCGCTACCTGGCGGGGCTTGGGTGTTTGGTTTAGCGGGCAGCTCGGGTCATTGGCGTAGTGGCCTAGTCGCTGGCACCGGTGGCACGTGACGTTGGCTCGGAACCCGGGCCGCAACGGGGGGTTGCCCCGGCCGGCCGGAGGCGGGGTGCTGGCCACGGGTGTTGCTGGCAAGGCGTCTCTCCCTCGACCCTGGCCCCCTCCTCCTCCCCGAGGACGGTGCTGGCCTTGGTTGCTTCTGTTCTGTTCGTGTGGCCCCCTCCGGCCCACTCGGGTGCTTTCCCATCGGTCAGCTTCGGCGGCGAGCTGCCGGGGGTCAGTCAGCTTACTGTCGAGGAGGTGCTGCCTGAGCTCGACGAAACAGTTGTTTGACAGGTGCTCCCATACCATAAGGTTGAAGAGTTGTTCGTAGGTGGTGACCTGACTCCCCTTGATCCAACCCTCGAAGGCACGGCTGAAATAGTTCACGTATTCTACCCAAGTTGTACCTGGGATCCGGGTGCAATCTCTGAACCTCTGGCGGTACATCTCGGGTGTGAGGCCGTAGCGGGTGAGGAGGGCAGCCTTCATGTGGTCGTAGGACGAGATTTGGTGATCTGGGAGCTGCAGTAGGGCATCGCGACCCTCGTTGATAAACCTCCCCCAAAGTCCGGCTCCCCAATCACTCCGGTCGATCCGGTGGGAGGTCATGGCGATCTCATAGGCTTTAAACCATTGCTGTATGTCGTCTTCTCGGACATACTCGCGGACAACATCCTTGGGGATATGGACTTTTTTCTCAATTGGCCCCGGGGTGTGTGGTCGCTCAGGCACCCCCAGTTCCTTATTCTGTTTTCGCAGTTCTATCTCCGCTAGTCGGCGCTCGTGCTCGAGCGTTATTTTTTTCTCCTCCAGCTCTCTCTGTCTCTGCTTCTCTTCTCGTTCATCTCGGAGCCGCATGTGCTCGAGGTTGAGTTTCTGTTCAGCTAACTTGAGTTCCCCATCCATCTTGAGTCGTGCCATCTCCAACTCGTGTAATCTGATTCTGTCTCTTTCTCGGATCTCCTCCTGTGAGAGGCCCGTTCCCCGCTCCTCGGGAGCCGTGGCGTTCCCCTCTGGTGTGATGCTGTTTTGGTCTGGTGTGACGCTGCTTTGGTCGGAGGGTCCTGCGACCCCAGTTTCTGTCCATGACTCAAGGGCGCGCTTTAGATCATCCTTGGTACTTAGGCCGGTGGTAGCAATGCCAAGTTCTATGCAAAATTGTCTCAGTTCGCGGTGGTTGTATTCTTCTAATTTCTCCATTTGGAATTTCTCGGTGGGGCTGCTATCTTTGGTCGACATCGTGTTTTTGTCGTGGGGTGAGCTACTCTCTGTACGATTACGCGTTGATTCGGATCGCGCCGCTGGCCACCAATGTTAGAAAAGGTAGACGGACCGGGAGGGTCGGCCGGGGTCAGGAGGAGAGGTCTCCGGGGAGAACCGTCTCCAGCGATCGTACAGACAAGTAACTTCCCCCCCACAGACAGATACCACACACGGATAAGGTTCAGTGTTCTTTATAAGCACTTCTTAAGGTACGGTTGAATGGTACAAGGAGGTCTGGACTCAGGGGTCCCCTCGATTCGAGTCTCGCAAGGTAGGAAAGGGGGTAGCGGGACAGTCTGTTTACCAGTCAGGTAGTTCGGATGAGATGATGAGCTCACAATCCTCGAGCTTGGTGGTTAGGTGGTACGGGCCGCGGCAGCGCCAGCAGGTCCCGGTGATGATGGTCGTTACAACGGGCCGCGGCAGCGCCAGCAGGTCCCAGGAAGACGGTCGATGTACGGTCCGCGGCAGCGCCAGCAGGTCCCGGTGAAGATGGTTGTTACAACGGGCCGCGGCAGCGCCAGCAGGTCCCAGGAAGATGGTCGATGTACGGTCCGCGGCAGCGCCAGCAGGTCCCGGTGACGATGGTTGTTACAACGGGCCGCGGCAGCGCCAGCAGGTCCCAGGAAGATGGTCGATGTACGGTCCGCGGCAGTGCCAGCAGGTCCCGGTGAGGATGGAGATTGCAGAAGGCCGCGGCAGCGCCAGCAGGCAGAACGATGGGTCACAAGAGCGGGCTACGGCAGCGCCAGTAGACCGTCAAGGCTGAGTTCACTCGGTGTCTCTCGACTCCAGGATACAACTGCCTTCCTGCTCCGGAGCTGCCCCAGTTATAGGGCTGGTGCCCTTTGATGTCCGGACCCTCGCACTTGGAGGTCGGAGGGTCCGGGATGAAGGTGTCCAGACACCCAGCAGGGGGTGGAGCCAGTGCCTGGGGGAGCTGGGGGCGATCGGCACCTGGCGGGGGAGAGCCTTTGACACCTCGTTCTCCCATTGACCTGCCAAGTGGTCCGCTCACCTCCTGGGTGGATGGTGGTGCCGGGATGTCGGGGCCGGCCAGGCCCGGGGTTGGGGTCGGGGTGAGGCCACGCGGCCGCGTGGTGCAGGGCCCAAGATGGAGGCTTGACCCGGCCGGGGAAGCCGGTGGGGCTGGACCCCGTGATGAGTAGTGGTCCGAGGGCAGAAGATCCGTCGGGAGACGGGGTACAGGTGCTTGTCGCGGGGGTATGCCTGGTGGGCCGGAGCTCGGGCCCTGTCGTGCGGGGAGGAAGCAAGCCCTCTGTGTGGCCTGTCCAACAGAAGGGTGCAGTGTGGAGCAGAGCAGGATCAGGAAGGGTGCAGTGTGGAGCAGCGCAGGATCAGGAAGGGTGCAGTGTGGAGCAGCGCAGGATCAGGAAGGGTGCAGTGTGGAGCCGCGCAGTATCAGTAAGGGTGCAGTGTGAAGCAACGCAGGATCTGGAAGGGTGCAGTGTGGAGCCACGCAGGATCAAGAAGGGTGCAGTGTGGAGCCGCACAGGATCAGGAAGGGTGCAGTGTGGAGCAGCGTAGGTTCAGGAAGGGTGCAGTGTGGAGCAGCGCAGGATCAGGAAGGGTGCAGTGTGGCGCAGCGCAGGATCAGGAAGGGTGCAGTGTGGAGCCACGCAGGATCAGGAAGGGTGCAGTGTGGAGCCGCGCAGGATCAGGAATGGTGCAGTGTGGAGCCGCGCAGGATCTGGAAGGGTGCAGTGTGGAGCAGCGCAGGATCTGGAGGGGTGCAGTGTGGAGCAGGAAGGGTGCAGTGGGGAGCAGGGCGGGATCAGGAAGGGTGCAGTGTTGAGCAGCGCAGAATCAGGAAGGGTGCAGTGTGGTGCACCGCAGGATCAGGAAGGGTGCAGTGTTGAGCAGCGCAGAATCAGGAAGGGTGAAGTGTGGAGCACCGTAGGATCAGGAAGGGTGCAGTGTGGAGCCGCGCAGGATCTTCAAGGGTGTAGTGGTGAGCCGCGCAGGATCAGGAAGGGTGCAGTGTGGAGCCGCGCAGGATCTGGAAGGGTGCAGTGTGGAGCCGCGCTGGATCAGGAAGGGTGCAGTGTGGAGCAGCATTGGATCAGGAAGAATGCAGTGTGGAGCAGCATTGGATCAGGAAGGGTGCAGTGTGGAGCCGCGCAGGATCAGGAAGGGTGCAGTGTGGAGCCACGCAGGATCAGGAAGGGTGCAGCGTGGAGCCACGTAGGATCAGGAAGGGTGCAGCGTGGAGCCGCGCAGGATTAGGAAGGGTGCAGTGCGGGATCAGGAAGGGTGCAGTGTGGAGCAGCGCAGGATCAGGAAGGGTGCAGTGTGGAGCCGCGCAGGATCAGTAAGGGTGCAGTGTAGAGCAGCGCAGGATCTGGAAGGGTGCAGTGTGGATCAACGCAGGATCAAGAAGGTTGCAGTGTGGAGCCGCGCAGGATCAGGAAGGGTGCAGTGTGGAGCAGCGCAGGATCAGGAAGGGTGCAGTGTGGAGCAGCGCAGGATCAGGAAGGGTGCAGTGTAGAGCCACGCAGGATCAGGAAGGGTGCAGTGTGGAGCCGCACAGGATCAGGAAGGGTGCAGTGTGGAGCCCCGCAGGATCTGGAAGGGTGCAGTGTGGAGCAGCGCAGGACCTGGAGGGGTGCAGTGTGGATCAGGAAGGGTGCAGTGTGGAGCAGGGCAGGATCAGGAAGGGTGAAGTGTGGAGCAGCGTAGGATCAGGAAGGGTGCAGTGTGGAGCAGCGCAGGATCAGGAAGGGTGCAGTGTGGAGCCGCGCAGGATCTGGAAGAGTGCAGTGTGGAGCCGCGCAGGATCTGGAAGGGTGCAGTGTGGAGCTGCGCAGGATCTGGAGGGGTGCAGTGTGGAGCTGCGCAGGATCTGGAGGGGTGCAGTGTGGAGCAGCGCAGGATCAGGAGGGGTGCAGTGTGGAGCAGCGCAGGATCAGGAAGGGTGTAGTGTGGAGCAGCGCAGGATCTGGAAGGGTGCAGGGTGGAGCCGCGCAGGATCAGGAAGGGTGCAATGTGGAGCAGCGAAGGATCAGGAAGGGTGCAGTGTGGAGTTGCGCAGGATCAGGAAGGGTGCAGTGTGGAGCAGCGCAGGATCAGGAAGGTTGCAGTGTGGAGCAGTGCAGGATCAGGAAGGGTGCAGTGTGGAGCCACACAGGATCAGGAAGGGTGGAGCAGCGTAGGATCAGGAAGGGTGCAGTGTGGAGCCTCGCAGGATCTGGAAGGGTGCAGTGTGGAGCAGCACAGGATCTGGAAGGGTGCAGTGTTGAGCCGCGCAGGATCAGGAAGGGTGCAGTGTGAAGCCGCTCAGGATCAGGAAGAGTGCAGTGTGGAGGAGCGCAGGATCTGGAAGCGTGCAGTGTGGAGGAGCGCAGGATCTGGAAGGGTGCCTTGTGGAGCCATGCAGGATCTGGAAGGGTGCAGTGTGGAGCAGCGCACGATCAGGAAGAGTGCAGTGTGTAGCCGCTCAGGATCAGGAAGGGTGGAGCAGCGCAGGATCTGGAAGGGTGCAGTGTTGAGCAGCGCAGGATCAGGAAGGGTGCAGTGTTGAGCCGCGCAGGATCAGGAAGGGTGCAGTGTGAAGCCGCGCATGATCAGGAAGAGTGCAGTGTGGAGCCGCGCAGGATCAGGAAGGGTGCAGTGTGGAGCAGCGCAGGATCAGGAAGGGTGCATTGTGGAGCAGCGCAGGATCAGGAAGGGTGTAGTGTGGAGCCGCGCAGGATCAGGAAGGGTGGAGCAGCGCAGGATCAGGAAGGGTGCAGCGTGAAGCAGCGCAGGATCAGGAAGGGTGCAGTGTGGAGCCGCGCAGTATCAGTAAGGGTGCAGTGTGGAGCCGCGCAGTATCAGTAAGGGTGCAGTGTGGAGCCACGCAGGATCAAGAAGGGTGCAGTGTGGAGCTGCACAGGATCAGGAAGGGTGCAGTGTGGAGCAGCGTAGGTTCAGGAAGGGTGCAGTGTGGAGCAGCGCAGGATCAGGAAGGGTGCAGTGTGGAGCAGCGCAGGATCAGGAAGGGTGCAGTGTGGCGCAGCGCAGGATCAGGAAGGGTGTAGTGTGGAGCCGCGCAGGATCAGGAAGGGTGCAGCGTGGAGCCGCGCAGGATCTGGAAGGGTGCAGTGTGGAGCAGCGCAGGATCTGGAGGGGTGCAGTGTGGAGCAGGAAGGGTGCAGTGGGGAGCAGGACGGGATCAGGAAGGGTGCAGTGTTGAGCAGCGCAGGATCAGGAAGGGTGCAGTGTGGTGCCCCGCAGGATCAGGAAGGGTGCAGTGTTGAGCAGCGCAGGATCAGGAAGGGTGAAGTGTGGAGCAGCGTAGGATCAGGAAGGGTGCAGTGTGGAGCCGCGCAGGATCTGGAAGGGTGCAGTGTGGAGCCGCGCAGGATCAGGAAGGGTGCAGTGTGGAGCAGCACAGGATCAGGAAGAGTGCAGTGTGGAGCAGCGCAGGATCTGGAAGGGTGTAGTGTAGAGCCGCGCTGGATCAGGAAGGGTGCAGTGTGGAGCAGCATTGGATCAGGAAGGGTGCAGTGTGGAGCAGCATTGGATCAGGAAGGGTGCAGTGTGGAGCCGTGCAGGATCAGGAAGGGTGCAGTGTGGAGCCACGCAGGATCTGGACGGGTGCAGTGTGGAGCCACGTAGGATCAGGAAGGGTGCAGTGTGGAGCCGCGCAGGATCAGGAAGGGTGCTGTGTGAGATCAGGAAGGGTGCAGTGTGGAGCAGCGCAGGATCAGGAAGGGTGCAGTGTGGAGCAGCGCAGGATAAGGAAGAGTGCAGTGTGGAGCAACGCAGGATCAGTAAGGGTGCAGTGTGGAGCAGCGCAGGATCTGGAAGGGTGCAGTGTGGATCCACGCAGGATCAAGAAGGTTGCAGTGTGGAGCCGCGCAGGATCAGGAAGGGTGCAGTGTGGAGCAGTGTAGGTTCAGGAAGGGTGCAGTGTAGAGCAGCGCAGGATCAGGAAGGGTGCAGTGTGGAGCAGCGCAGGATCAGGAAGGGTGCAGTGTGGAGCAGCGCCGGATCAGGAAGGGTGCATTGTGGAGCCGCGCAGGATCAGGAAGGGTGCAGTGTGGAGCCGCGCAGAATGTGGAAGGGTGCAGTGTGGAGCAGCGCAGGATCTGGAGGGGTGCAGTGTAGAGCAGGAAGGGTGCAGTGTGGAGCAGGGCAGGATCAGGAAGGGGGCAGTGTGGCGCAGCGCAGGATCAGGAAGGGTGTAGTGTGGAGCCGCGCAGGATCAGGAAGGGTGCAGCGTGGAGCCGCGCAGGATCTGGAAGGGTGCAGTGTGGAGCAGCGCAGGATCTGGAGGGGTGCAGTGTGGAGCAGGAAGGGTGCAGTGGGGAGCAGGGCGGGATCAGGAAGGGTGCAGTGTTGAGCAGCTCAGGATCAGGAAGGGTGCAGTGTGGTGCCCCGCAGGATCAGGAAGGGTGCAGTGTTGAGCAGCGCAGGATCGGGAAGGGTGTAGTGTGGAGCAGCACAGGATCAGGAAGGGTGCAGTGTGGAGCAGCGCAGGATCAGGAAGGTTGCAGTGTGGAGCAGCGCAGGATCAGGAAGGGTGCAGTGTGGAGCCGCGCAGGATCAGGAAGGGTGCAGTGTGGAGCAGCGCAGGATCTGGAAGGGTGCAGGGTGGAGCAGCGTAGGTTCAGGAAGGGTGCAGTGTGGAGCAGCGCAGGATCAGGAAGGGTGCAGTGTGGAGCAGCGCAGGATCAGGAAGGGTGCAGTGTGGCGCAGCGCAGGATCAGGAAGGGTGCAGTGTGGAGCCGCGCAGGATCAGGAAGGGTGCAGTGTGAAGCCGCGCAGGATCTGGAAGGGTGCAGTGTGGAGCAGCGCAGGATCTGGAGGGGTGCAGTGTGGAGCAGGAAGGGTGCAGTGGGGAGCAGGGCGGGATCAGGAAGGGTGCACTGTTGAGCAGCGCAGGATCAGGAAGGGTGCAGTGTGGTGCCCCGCAGGATCAGGAAGGGTGCAGTGTTGAGCAGCGCAGGATCAGGAAGGGTGAAGTGTGGAGCAGCGTAGGATCAGAAAGGGTGCAGTGTGGAGCCGCACAGGATCTGGAAGGGTGCAGTGTGGAGCCGCGCAGGATCAGGAAGGGTGCAGTGTGGAGCAGCGCAGGATCAGGAAGAGTGCAGTGTGGAGCAGCGCAGGATCTGGAAGGGTGCAGTGTGGAGCCGCGCAGGATCTGGAAGGGTGCAGTGTAGAGCCGTGCTGGATCAGGATGGGTGCAGTGTGGACCCGCGCTGGATCTGGAAGGTGCAGTGTGGAGCAGCGCAGGATCTGGAGGGGTGCAGTGTGGAGCAGGAAGGGTGCAGTTTGGAGCAGGGCAGGATCAGGAAGGGTGAAGTGTGGAGCAGTGTAGGATCAGGAAGGGTGCAGTGTGGAGCAGCGCAGGATCAGGAAGGGTATAGTGTGGAGCCGCGGAGGATCTGGAAGGGTGCAGTGTGGAGCTGCGCAGGATCTGGAGGGGTGCAGTGTGGAGCAGCGCAGTATCAGGAGGGGTGCAGTGTGGAGCAGCGCAGGATCAGGAAGGGTGCAGTATGGAGCAGCGCAGGATCTGGAAGGGTGCAGGGTGGAGCAGCGCAGGATCTGGAAGGGTGCAGGGTGGAGCCGCGCAAGATCAGGAAGGGTGCAGTGTGGAGCAGCGAAGGATCAGGAAGGGTGCAGTGTGGAGCAGCGCAGGATCAGGAAGGGTGCAGTGTGGAGTTGCGCAGGATCAGGAAGGGTGCAGTGTGGAGCAGCGCAGGATCAGGAAGGGTGCAGTGTGGAGCAGCGCAGGATCAGGAAGGGTGCAGTGTGGCGCAGCGCAGGATCAGGAAGGGTGCAGTGTGGAGCCGCGCAGGATCAGGAAGGGTGCAGTGTGGAGCCGCGCAGGATCTGGAAGGGTGCAGGGTGGAGCAGCGCAGGATCTGGAAGGGTGCAGGGTGGAGCCGCGCAAGATCAGGAAGGGTGCAGTGTGGAGCAGCGAAGGATCAGGAAGGGTGCAGTGTGGAGCAGCGCAGGATCAGGAAGGGTGCAGTGTGGAGCCACGCAGGATCAGGAAGGGTGCAGTGTGGAGCAGCGCAGGATCTGGAAGGGTGCAGGGTGGAGCAGCGTAGGTTCAGGAAGGGTGCAGTGTGGAGCAGCGCAGAATCAGGAAGGGTGCAGTGTGGAGCAGCGCAGGATCAGGAAGGGTGCAGTGTGGCGCAGCGCAGGATCAGGAAGGGTGCAGTGTGGAGCCGCGCAGGATCAGGAAGGGTGCAGTGTGGAGCCGCGCAGGATCTGGAAGGGTGCAGTGTGGAGCAGCGCAGGATCTGGAGGGGTGCAGTGTGGATCAGGAAGGGTGCAGTGGGGAGCAGGGCGGGATCAGGAAGGGTGCAGTGTTGAGCAGCGCAGGATCAGGAAGGGTGCAGTGTGGTGCACCGCAGGATCAGGAAGGGTGCAGTGTTGAGCAGTGCAGGATCAGGAAGGCTGAAGTGTGGAGCAGCGTAGGATCAGGAAGGGTGCAGTGTGGAGCCGCGCAGGATCTGGAAGGGTGCAGTGTGGAGCCGCGCAGGATCAGGAAGGGTGCAGTGTGGAGCAGTGCAGGATCAGGATGAGTGCAGTGTGGAGCAGCGCAGGATCTGGAAGGGTGCAGTGTGGAGCAGCGCAGGATCTGGAAGGGTGCAGTGTAGAGCCGCGCTGGATCAGGAAGGGTGCAGTGTGGAGCAGCATTGGATCAGGAAGTGTTAGAAAAGGTAGACGGACCGGGAGGGCCGGCCGGGGTCAGGGGGAGAGGTCTCCAGGGAGAGCCGTCTCCAGCGATCGTACAGACAAGTAACTTCCCCCCCCACAGACAGATATCACACACGGATAAGGTTCAGTGTTCTTTATAGGTACTTATTTACGATACGGTAGAATGGTACAAGGAGGTCTGGACTCAGGGGTCCCCTCGATTAGAGTCTCGTAAGGTAGGGAAGGGGGTAGCGGGTCAGTCTATTTACCAATCAGGTAGTTCGGATGAGATGATGATGAGCTCACAATCCTCGAGCTTGGTGGTTAGGTGGTACGGTCCGCGGCAGCGCCAGCAGGTCCCGGTGAGGATGGTCGGTACAACGGGCCGCGGCAGCGCCAGCAGGTCCCAGGAAGATGTACGGTCCGCGGCAGCGCCAGCAGGTCCCGGTGAGGATGGTCGTTACAACGGGCCGCGGCAGCGCCAGCAGGTCCCAGGAAGATGAACGGTCCGCGGCAGCGCCAGCAGGTCCCGGTGAGGATGGTCGTTACAACGGGCCGCGGCAGCGCCAGCAGGTCCCAGGAAGATGAACGGTCCGCGGCAGCGCCAGCAGGTCCCGGTGAGGATGGTCGTTACAACGGGCCGCGGCAGCGCCAGCAGGTCCCCGGAAGATAAAGATTGCAGAAGGCCGCGGCAGCGCCAGCAGGCAGGACGATGGTTCACAAGAGCGGGCTACGGCAGCGCCAGTAGACCGTCAGGGTTGAGTTCACTCGGTGTCTCTCGACTCCAGGATACAACTGCCTTCCTGCTCTGGAGCTGCCTCAGTTATAGGGCTGGTGCCCTTTGATGTCCGGGCCCTCGCACTTGGAGGTCGGAGGGTCCGGGATGAAGGTGTCCAGACACCCAGCAGGGGGTGGAGCCAGCGCCTGGGGGAGCTGGAGGCGATCGGCACCTGGCAGGGGGAAGAGTCCTTGACACTTCGTTCTCCCATTGACCTGCCAAGTGGTCCGCTCACCTCCTGGGTGGATGGTGGTGCCGGGATGTCGGGGCCGGCCAGGCCCGGGGTTAGGGTCGAGGGGAGGCCATGCGGCCGCGTGGTGCAGGGCCCAAGATGGCGGCTTGACCCGGCCGGGGAAGCCGGTGGGGCTGGACCCCGTGATGAGTAGGGGTCCGAGGGCAGAGGGTCCGTCGGGAGACGGGGTACAGGTGCTTGCCGCGGGGATAGGCCCGGTGGGCCGGAGTTCGGGCCCTGTCGAGCGGGGAGGGAGCAAGCCGTCTGTGAGGCCTGTCCAACATGCGTCCCCCCCAGCTGAAGGCGGGGAGAGTCACCCATCTCCTTGGGGACTCTCTTCGTCGAGGCGGAAAAAGCGGGACAGGCCATCCGCGTTGGCGTGGTCTTGGCCTGGTCGGTGCTCCACAGTGAAGTCCATTCCCTGCAGGGAAATGGACCAGCGCAAGAGTTTTGGGTTCTCCCCCCGCATCTGCATCAGCCATTGCAGGGGTCGATGGTCGGTTTGTACCCGGAAGTGGGTACCGAAGAGATAGGGTCGGAGCTTTTTGAGGGCCCACACTACTGCGAAGGCCTCTCTCTCGATGGTGCTCCAACGCTGTTCTCGGGCCAGGAGACGTCGACTGATGAAGGCCACCGGCTGGTCATGACCTTCGGGGTTCAACTGAGAGAGGACGGCTCCGATGCCGTGGTCGGAGGCGTCGGTCTGCACCACAAATTCCCGACTGTAATCGGGGGCCTGGAGCACCGGGGCGGTGCACAGGGCGGCCTTCAGCTCCTCGAAGGCCGCTTGACAATCCGGAGTCCAGTTGACCCGCTTCGGTTGATTCTTGGATGTGAGACCCGTGAGGGGCCCCACGATGCTGCCGTAGTCCTTCACGAACCGCCGGTAGTAGCCGGTGAGCCCCAAGAAGGCTCGGACCTCGGTCTGGGTGACGGGGGGCTGCCAGGACTGGATGGCAGCAATCTTAAGTTGTAGTGGGGCCACCAGCCCGCTTCCCACTTGGTGCCCAAGGTAGGTCACAGACCCTTGGCCAATTTGGCACTTGCCGGCCTTAATGGTGAGGCCGGCCCGCTGGAGGGCTTGGAGGACCTCTTGGAGGTGACGGAGGTGGTCGGACCAGTGGCGGCTGTATACAG
The DNA here is from genome assembly GCF_964204655.1 of Triturus cristatus. Lineage (NCBI taxonomy): Eukaryota > Metazoa > Chordata > Amphibia > Caudata > Salamandridae > Triturus > Triturus cristatus. The sequence goes on from NC_140590.1 coordinate 1,880,120,067, forward strand.
CGATATCGTCCAGGTAGGCAGCGCTGAATTCTTCGAGCCCCGCCAAGACCTGGTTCACAAGACGTTGGAACGTGGCGGGGGCATTCTTCATGCCAAAGGGCATGACCTTAAATTGATAGTGGCCATCGGGGGTGGAGAAGGCTGACCGTTCCTGAGCCCTGGGTGTGAGGCCGATCTGCCAGTAGCCCGCCGTTAGGTCGAAGATACTAAGGTAGCGGGCGGCCCCCAGCCGGTCGATCAGCTCGTCTGCTCGGGGGATGGGATGAGCGTCGGTCCGGGTGACAGCGTTCAAGCCCCGGTAGTCGACGCAGAATCTCAGTTCAGGGGCGGTGCCGGGGGCAGCGGCCTTGGGAACTAATACAACCGGACTGGCCCAGGGACTGTCCGAGGGCTCGATGACCCCGATCGTGAGCATCTTGGCCACTTCCTCCTGTATGCAGGCCCGTACCCGATCTGGTACGCGGTAGGCCCGGTGCCGGACAGGGGGACTGTCCCCGGTGTCTACGTCGTGCAAACACCAAGGGGTGACCCCGGGGGTGAGGGAGAACAGGGCAGCGAACTGCAGCAGGAGGTCCCGGCAGTCCTGGCGTTGCTCCGGAGTGAGGGCGTCAGAGAGCCGGACCCCATCCACGGAGCCGTCCTTCTCCTGAGTCTTTAGGAGATCCGGGAGGGGCTCGGAGTCTTCTTCTGTACCACTGTCTGTAGCCATCAAGAGGCTAAGTTCGGAGCGCACAAAGTGTGGCTTGAGCCGGTTGGTGTGGAGGACCCGCAGGGGGTTCCGGGGGGACCCCATGTCGATGAGGTAAGTGACGGGGCTTTTACGTTCGACCACTTTGAAGGGCCCCGTCCACTTGTCTTGCAGGGCACATGGTTCGGTGGGGGACATCACCCATACTTGCTGCCCAGGCTCGAATTCAACGGAGGAGGCATTGTGATCATACCACCTCTTCATGTCCTCCTGGCTGGCCTCGAGGTTCTCCTTGGCCATCTCCCTGAAGCGCCGGGTCTGGTTTCGTAGGGCCAGGATGTACTTGAAGACGTCTGGAGGGGTCGTTAAGGGGGCCATCTCCCAACCTTCCTTGACTAGGCTGAGGGGCCCTCGCACAGGGTGCCCGTACAGGAGTTCGAAAGGGCTAAAGCCGAGGGACTTCTGGGGGACTTCTCGGTAGGCGAAGAGGAGGCACGGGAGTAGGACATCCCACTGGCGACGGAGGGGCTCTTCCAATCCCCCAATCATCCCTTTGAGAGTGCGGTTAAAACGCTCCACTAGTCCGTTCCCTTGGGGGTGATAGGGGGTCGTGAATCTGTAGGTGACCCCGCATTGTTGCCAGAGGGACTTCATGTATTTAGATATGAAATTCGTACCTCGGTCGCTGACGACTTCTCGGGGGAAGCCTACCCGGGAGAAGATCCCCATCAGGGCCCGGCCAACCACCGGAGCTGTCACTGTCCGTAGGGGCACCGCCTCGGGGTAGCGGGTGGCATGGTCCACTAGTACCAAGATGAACCTGTGTCCTTGTGCCGTGCGGGGGTCCAGAGGCCCCACAATGTCTATCCCCACCCTCTCGAACGGGGTGGTGACCACAGGGAAGGGTTGCAGAGGGGCCTTCAGCTTCCGACCACTCTTCCCGCTGGCTTGGCACGTGGGGCAAGATCGGCAGTGGTTCAGGACGTCATTCCTCATTTTCGGCCAGAAAAAGTGGGTCACCAGGCGACTGTATGTTTTGTCCTGGCCCAGGTGTCCAGCCAGGGGGACATCGTGGGCCAAGTTGAGCAGGAAGTCTCGGAAGCGGAGCGGTACCACCAGAACTCGACCGGCCCCCAGCTCGGCTATTCTTTGCTCGCTGTAGAGCAGGTCGTTGTCCCAGTAGACCCAGTGGGTGCCGGTGGTGTCCCCGGCGTTTTGGGTATTGGCTTGTTGGCGGAGTCCCTCGAGGGAGGGACAGGTCTTTTGTTCCTGGCGGAACTGTTCTTGGGTGGGCCCCCCCTCTTGACGCCACTGAGCCAGATCCGGGAGGTCCTGGTGCTGCGCGTCTTCTTCGATAGTCGGGTCCGGGAGGTCGGACTCGCCGTTGTCCTCTACGGGGGCAACCGGGGGCGGAGGTGCTGGCCATTCGGTTTCTTCTGATCGGGGGGCGGCACGGGCGGCCATGAACCGGGTGGTTATGCAGGCCCAGTCCGGGAGGCCCAGCATCCCCAGGTGCTCTCTTCTCTCGACGGCGGCCCACGGGGAACTCTCGAGGTCGTTCCCCAGGAGGCAGTCCACGGGGGCATCGTCCCGGACCGTCACCTTCAGTAGGCCGGAGACCCCTCCCCATTCAAACGGGACGCAGGCCATCTTACACATGCTCTCAGAGTTATCTGCCGAGCGGACGGGGCAGAGAATGTTCGGCAGGATCTGTTCGGGCTTCACCAGATGACAGCGGACGGCCGTCACGCTGGCGCCGGTGTCACGCAAGGCCTCGGCTCTCTGTCCATTAATGGTCACCCACTGACCGTATTTTCTGGTGTTGGCGGGTAGGGGAGCCCGCGGAACCATGTCTCTTCCCCCTAGGCATGCCAGGACCATGGCGGCCGGTTCCCACCCTTGCTGGGCCGGCTCGTACTCTTCGGGTCCCTCCGATGATTGCTCTTCCCCTAGGGCAGCGGCCGCTACCTGGCGGGGCTTGGGTGTTTGGTTTAGCGGGCAGGTCGGGTCGTTGGCGTAGTGGCCTAGTCGCTGGCACCGGTGGCACGTGACGTTGGCTCGGTACCCAGGCCGCACCGGGGGGTTGCCCCGGCCGGCCGGAGGCGGGGTGCTGGCCACGGGTGTTGCTGGTAAGGCGTCTCTCCCTCGCCCCTGGCCCCCTCCTCCTCCCCGAGGACGGTGCTGGCCTTGGTTGCCTCTGTTCTGGTCGTGGGGCCCTCTCCGGCCCACTCGGGTGCTTTCCCACCGGTCAGCTTCGGCGGCGAGCTGCCGGGGGTCAGTCAGCTTACTGTCGAGTAGGTGCTGCCTGAGCTCGACGAAACAGTTGTTTGACAGGTGCTCCCATACCATAAGGTTGAAGAGTTGTTCGTAGGTGGTGACCTGACTTCCCTTGATCCAACCTTCGAATGCCCGGCTGAAATAGTTCACGTATTCTACCCAAGTTGTACCTGGGATCCTGGTGCAATCTCTGAACCTCTGGCGGTACATCTCGGGCGTGAGGCCGTAGCGGGTGAGGAGGGCAGCCTTCATGTGGTCGTAGGACGACATTTGGTGATCGGGGAGCTGCAGCAGGGCATCGCGACCCTCGTTGATAAATCTCCCCCAAAGTCCAGCTCCCCAATCACTCCGGTCGATCCGGTGGGAGGTCATTGCGATCTCATAGGCTTTAAACCACTGTTGTATGTCGTCTTCTCGGACATATTCGCGGACAACATCCTTGGGGATGTGAACCTTTTTCTCACTTGGCCCCGGGGTGTGTGGTCGCTCAGGCACCCCCAGTTCCTTATTCTGTTTGCGCAGTTCTATTTCCGCTAGTCGGCGCTCGTGCTCGAGCGTTATTTTTTTCTCTTCCAGCTCTCTCTGTCTCTGCTTTTCTTCTCGTTCCTCTCGAAGCCGCATATGCTCGAGGTTGAGTTTCTGTTCAGCTAACTTGAGTTCCCCATCCATCTTGAGTCGTGCCATCTCCAACTCGTGTAATCTGACTCTGTCTCTTTCTCGGATCTCCTCTTGCGGGAGGCCCGTTCCTCGCTCCTCGGGAGCCGTGGCGTTCTCCTCTGGTGTGACGCTGGTTTGGTCGGAGGGTCCTGTGACCCCCGTTTCTGTCCATGACTCCAGAGCGCGCTTTAGATCATCCTTGGTACTCAGGCCGGTGGTAGCAATGCCGAGTTCTATGCAAAATTGTCTCAGTTCGCGGTGGTTGTATTCTTCTAACTTCTCCATTTGGAATTTCTCGGTGGAGCTGCTATCTCTGGTCGACATCGTGCTTATGTCGTGGGGTGAGCTACTTTCTGTACGATTACGCGTTGATTCGGATCGCGCCGCTGGCCACCAATGTTAGAAAAGGTAGACGGACCGGGAGGGCCGGCCGGGGTCAGGGGGAGAGGTCTCCAGGGAGAGCCGTCTCCAGCGATCGTACAGACAAGTAACTTCCCCCCCCACAGACAGATATCACACACGGATAAGGTTCAGTGTTCTTTATAGGTACTTATTTACGATACGGTAGAATGGTACAAGGAGGTCTGGACTCAGGGGTCCCCTCGATTAGAGTCTCGTAAGGTAGGGAAGGGGGTAGCGGGTCAGTCTATTTACCAATCAGGTAGTTCGGATGAGATGATGATGAGCTCACAATCCTCGAGCTTGGTGGTTAGGTGGTACGGTCCGCGGCAGCGCCAGCAGGTCCCGGTGAGGATGGTCGGTACAACGGGCCGCGGCAGCGCCAGCAGGTCCCAGGAAGATGTACGGTCCGCGGCAGCGCCAGCAGGTCCCGGTGAGGATGGTCGTTACAAAGGGCCGCGGCAGCGCCAGCAGGTCCCAGGAAGATGAACGGTCCGCGGCAGCGCCAGCAGGTCCCGGTGAGGATGGTCGTTACAACGGGCCGCGGCAGCGCCAGCAGGTCCCAGGAAGATGAACGGTCCGCGGCAGCGCCAGCAGGTCCCGGTGAGGATGGTCGTTACAACGGGCCGCGGCAGCGCCAGCAGGTCCCCGGAAGATAAAGATTGCAGAAGGCCGCGGCAGCGCCAGCAGGCAGGACGATGGTTCACAAGAGCGGGCTACGGCAGCGCCAGTAGACCGTCAGGGTTGAGTTCACTCGGTGTCTCTCGACTCCAGGATACAACTGCCTTCCTGCTCTGGAGCTGCCTCAGTTATAGGGCTGGTGCCCTTTGATGTCCGGGCCCTCGCACTTGGAGGTCGGAGGGTCCGGGATGAAGGTGTCCAGACACCCAGCAGGGGGTGGAGCCAGCGCCTGGGGGAGCTGGAGGCGATCGGCACCTGGCAGGGGGAAGAGTCCTTGACACTTCGTTCTCCCATTGACCTGCCAAGTGGTCCGCTCACCTCCTGGGTGGATGGTGGTGCCGGGATGTCGGGGCCGGCCAGGCCCGGGGTTAGGGTCGAGGGGAGGCCATGCGGCCGCGTGGTGCAGGGCCCAAGATGGCGGCTTGACCCGGCCGGGGAAGCCGGTGGGGCTGGACCCCGTGATGAGTAGGGGTCCGAGGGCAGAGGGTCCGTCGGGAGACGGGGTACAGGTGCTTGCCGCGGGGATAGGCCCGGTGGGCCGGAGTTCGGGCCCTGTCGAGCGGGGAGGGAGCAAGCCGTCTGTGAGGCCTGTCCAACAGGAAGGGTGCAGTGTGGAGCCGCGCAGGATCAGGAAGGGTGCAGTGTGGAGCCACGCAGGATCAGGAAGGGTGCAGTGTGGAGCCACGTAGGATCAGGAAGCGTGCAGTGTGGAGCCGCGCAGGATCAGGAAGGGTGCAGTGTGAGATCAGGAAGGGTGCAGTGTGGAGCAGCGCAGGATCAGGAAGGGTGCAGTGTGGAGCAGCGCAGGATCAGGAAGGGTGCAGTGTGGAGCAGCGCAGGATCAGGAAGAGTGCAGTGTGGAGCCGCGCAGGATCAGTAAGGGTGCAGTGTGGAGCAGCGCAGGATCTGGAAGGGTGCAGTGTGGATCCACGCAGGATCAAGAAGGTTGCAGTGTGGAGCCGCGCATGATCAGGAAGGGTGCAGTGTGGAGCAGCGTAGGTTCAGGAAGGGTGCAGTGTGGAGCAGCGCAGGATCAGGAAGGGTGCAGTGTGGAGCAGCGCAGGATCAGGAAGGGTGCATTGTGGAGCCGCGCAGGATCAGGAAGGGTGCAGTGTGGAGCCGCACAGGATCTGGAAGGGTGCAGTGTGGAGCAGCGCAGAATCTGGAGGGGTGCAGTGTGGAGCAGGAAGGGTGCAGTGTGGAGCAGGGCAGGATCAGGAAGGGTGAAGTGTGGAGCAGCATAGGATCAGGAAGGATGCAGTGTGGAGCAGCGCAGGATCAGGAAGGGTATAGTGTGGAGCCGCGCAGGATCTGAAAGAGTGCAGTGTGGACCCGCGCAGGATCTGGAAGGGTGCAGTGTGGAGCTGCGCAGGATCTGGAGGGGTGCAGTGTGGAGCTGCGCAGGATCTGGAGGGTGCAGTGTGGAGCAGCGCAGGATCAGGAGGGGTGCAGTGTGGAGCAGCGCAGGATCAGGAAGGGGGAAGTGTGGAGCAGCGCAGGATCTGGAAGGGTGCAGGGTGGAGCAGCGCAGGATCTGGAAGGGTGCAGGGTGGAGCCGCGCAGGATCAGGAAGGGTGCAGTGTGGAGCAGCGAAGGATCAGGAAGGGTGCAGTGTGGAGCAGTGCAGGATCAGGAAGGGTGCAGTGTGAAGTTGCGCAGGATCAGGAAGGGTGCAGTGTGGAGCAGCGCAGCATCAGGAAGGGTGCAGTGTGGAGCAGCGCAGGATCAGGAAGGGTGCAGTGTGGAGCAGCACAGGATCAGGAAGGGTGCATTGTGGAGCAGCGCAGGATCAGGAAGGTTGCAGTGTGGAGGAGCGCAGGATCAGGAAGGGTGCAGTGTGGAGCCACGCAGGATCAGGAAGGGTGGAGCAGCGTAGGATCAGAAGGGTGCAGTGTGGAGCCTCGCAGGATCTGGAAGGGTGCAGTGTGGAGCAGCACAGGATCAGGAAGGGTGGAGCAGCGCAGGATCTGGAAGGGTGCAGTGTGGAGCCGCGCAGGATCTGGAAGGGTGCAATGTGGAGCAGCGCAGGATCAGGAAGGGTGCAGTGTGGAGCCGCGCAGGATCAGGAAGGGTGCAGTGTGAAGCCGCGCATGATCAGGAAGAGTGCAGTGTTGAGCCGCGCAGGATCAGGAAGGGTGCAGTGTGGAGCAGCGCAGGATCAGGAAGGGTGCATTGTGGAGCAGCGCAGGATCAGGAAGGGTGCAGTGTGGAGCCGCGCAGGATCAGGAAGGGTGGAGCAGCGTAGGATCAGGAAGGGTGCAGTGTGGAGCCACGCAGGATCTGGAAGGGTGCAGTGTGGAGCTGCGCAGAATCAGGAAGGGTGCAGTGTGAAGCCGTGCAGGATCAGGAAGAGTGCAGTGTGGAGCCGCGCAGGATCAGGAAGGGTGCAGTGTGGAGCAGTGCAGGATCAGGAAGGGTGCAGCGTGGAGCTAGAAATGGGGCAGTGTTGGGGCTCAGTAAGGGCTTGGAGGGATGGAGGAGGTTTTCAGAAGGGAGATTGTGTGATCTAGGATAACAGCGACCCTTGCATGACAAAGTGGAGTCCAGGATGGCTCAGAAGGTAAACTGTACTGTGATAATCAGTAAAGGGTTGGAGGTGAGGGAAGACAGCTCTAGGAAGGGGGGGGGTGTGTGACGATTTGGGGGTGGCAGAGGCTTGGGTGATTAAGTGGTTCTCAAGATCAAAAGAGGTAAAGCAGGCGCCCAAGGAGGGATTTTCGCGCTGGGAATGGGAGCCTTTAGTGAACGTGGTGGCGATGTTTTCGGGCAGGAATGGAAGGCCGCTGCGATGGGCTGCTGCGGAGATGGAAGTGGAAACCCCACAATGACAGTGGTGTGGGAATTGTGGGACAGGAAGCGAAGGCCTCTGAGAAAGGAAGCTGTGAAGAAGGTAGTATCGTTAGACAGAAAGTGAAGGCTTCTGGGTGCAGGACTGTGGTTTTTATGAGACGGTTCTAAATGACGCTCAGAGAATCCTATAGTGAAATATGAAAGTAATTTGAGTGGTGGATAGGTTAGTCAGTGTTGGACAGGCCTCACAGACGGCTTGCTCCCCCCCCGCACGACAGGGCCCGAACTCCGGCCCACCTGGCATATCCCCGCGACAAGCACCCGTACTCCGTCTCCTGACGGACCCTCTGCCCTCGGACCCCTACTCATCACGGGGCCCAGCCCCACCGGCTTCCCCGGCCGAGTCAAGCCGCCCTCTTGGGCCCTGCACCACGCGGCCGCATGGCCTCACCTCGACCCTAACCCCGGGCCTGGCCGGCCCCGACATCCCGGCACCACCATCCACCCAGGAGGTGAGCGGACCACTTGGCAGGTCAATGGGAGAACGAAGTATCAAGGACTCTCCCCCGCCAGGTGCCGATCGCCCCCAGCTCCCCCAGGCACTGGCTCCACCCCCTGCTGGGTGTCTGGACACCTTCATTCCGGACCCTCCGACCTCCCAGTGCGAGGGTCCGGACATCAAAGGGCACCAGCCCTATAACTGAGGCAGCTCCGGAGCAGGAAGGCAGTTGTATCCTGGAGTCGAGAGACACCGAGTGAACTCAACCTTGACGGTCTACTGGCGCTGCCGTAGCCGCTCTTGTGAACCATCGTCCTGCCTGCTGGCGCTGCCGCGGCCTTCTGCAACCTTCATCTTCCTGGGACCTGCTGGCGCTGCCGCGGCCCGTTGTAACGACCATCCTCACCGGGACCTGCTGGCGCTGCCGCGGACTGTACATCTTCCGGGGACCTGCTGGCGCTGCCGCGGCCCGTTGTATCGACCACCCGCACCGGGACCTGCTGGCGCTGCCGCGGTCCGTACCACCTAACCACCAAGCTCGAGGATTGTGAGCTCGTCATCATCTCATCCGAACTACCTGATTGGTAAATAGACTGTCACGCTACCCCCTTCCCTACCTTGCGAGACTCTAATCGAGGGGACCCCTGAGTCCAGACCTCCTTGTACCATTCCACCGTATCTTAAATAAGTGCTTATAAAGAACACTGAACCTTATCCGTGTGTGATACCTGTCTGTGGGGGGGAAGTTACTTGTCTGTACGATCGCTGGAGACGGCTCTCCCCGGAGACCTCTCCCCCTGACCCCGGCCGGCCCTCCCGGTCCGTCTACCTTTTCTAACATTGGTGGCCAGCGGCGCGATCCGAATCAACGCGTAATCGTACAGAGAGTAGCTCACCCCACGACATAAGCACGATGTCGACCAAAGATAGCAGCTCCACCGAGAAATTCCAAATGGAGAAATTAGAAGAATACAACCACCGCGAACTGAGACAATTTTGCATAGAACTTGGCATTGCTACCACCGGCCTGAGTACCAAGGATGATCTAAAGCGCGCTCTTGAGTCATGGACAGAAACTGGGGTCACAGGGCCCTCCGACCAAAGCAGCGTCACACCAGACCAAAACAGCAGCACACCAGAAGGGAACGCCACGGCTCCCGAGGAGCGGGGAATGGGCCTCTCGCAAGAGGAGATCCGAGAAAGAGACAGAGTCAGATTACACGAGTTGGAGATGGCACGACTCAAGATGGATGGGGAACTCAAGTTAGCTGAACAGAAACTCAACCTCGAGCATATGCGGCTTCGAGAGGAACGAGAAGAAAAGCAGAGACAGAGAGAGCTGGAAGAGAAGAAAATAACGCTCGAGCACGAGCGCCGACTAGCGGAAATAGAACTGCGCAAACAGAATAAGGAACTGGGGGTGCCTGAGCGACCACACACCCCGGGGCCAAGTGAGAAAAAAGTTCACATCCCCAAGGATGTTGTCCGCGAATATGTCCGAGAAGACGACATACAACAGTGGTTTAAAGCCTATGAGATCGCAATGACCTCCCACCGGATCGACCGGAGTGATTGGGGAGCCGGACTTTGGGGGAGATTTATCAACGAGGGTCGCGATGCCCTGCTGCAGCTCCCCGATCACCAAATGTCGTCCTACGACCACATGAAGGCTGCCCTCCTCACCCGCTACGGCCTCACGCCCGAGATGTACCGCCAGAGGTTCAGAGATTGCACCCGGATCCCAGGTACAACTTGGGTAGAATACGTGAACTATTTCAGCCGGGCCTTTGAGGGTTGGATCAAGGGAAGTCAGGTCACCACCTACGAACAACTCTTCAACCTTATGGTATGGGAGCACCTGTCAAACAACTGTTTCGTCGAGCTCAGGCAGCACCTACTCGACAGTAAGCTGACTGACCCCCGGCAGCTCGCCGCTGAAGCTGACCGGTGGGAAAGCACCCGAGTGGGCCGGAGAGGGCCACACGACCAGAACAGAAGCAACCAAGGCCAGCACCGTCCTCGGGGAGGAGGAGGGGGCCAGGGGCGAGGGAGAGACGCCTTACCAACAACACCCGTGGCCAGCACCCCGCCTCCGGCCGGCCGGGGCAACCCCCCGTTGCGGCCTGGTTACCGAGCCAACGTCACGTGCCACCGATGCCAGCGACTCGGCCACTACGCCAATGACCCGAACTGCCCGCTAAACCAAACACCCAAGCCCCGCCAGGTAGCTGCCGCTGCCCTAGGGGAAGAGCAATCATCGGAGGGACCCGAAGAGTACGAGCCGGCCCAGCAAGGGTGGGAACCGGCCGCCATGGTCCTGGCGTGCTTAGGGGGAAGAGACATGGTTCCGCGGGCTCCCCTACCCGCCAACACCAGAAAATACGGTCAGTGGGTGACCATTAATGGACAGAGAGCCGAGGCCTTGCGTGACACCGGCGCCAGCGTGACGGCCGTCCGCTGTCATCTGGTGAAGCCCGAGCAGATCCTGCCGAACATTCTCTGCCCCGTCCGCTCGGCAGATAACTCTGAGAGTATGTGTAAGATGGCCTGCGTCCCGTTTGAATGGGGAGGGGTCTCCGGCCTACTGAAGGTGACGGTCCGGGACGATGCCCCCGTGGACTGCCTCCTGGGGAATGACCTCGAGAGTTCCCCGTGGGCCACCGTCGAGAAAAGAGAGCACCTGGGGATGCTGGGCCTCCCGGACTGGGCCTGCATAACCACCCGATCCATGGCCGCCCGGGCCGCCCCCCGATCAGAAGAAACCGAATGGCCAGCACCTCCGCCCCCGGTTGCCCCGGTAGAGGACAACGGCGAGTCCGACCTCCCGGACCCGACTACCGAGGAAGACGCGCAACCCCAGGACCTTCCGGATCTGGCCCAGTGGCGTCAAGAAGGGGGGCCCACCCAAGAACAGTTCCGCCAGGAACAAAAGACCTGTCCCTCCCTCGAGGGACTCCGCCAACAAGCCAGTACCCAAAACGCCGGGGACACCACCGGAACCCACTGGGTCTACTGGGATAACGACCTGCTCTACAGCGAGCAAAGAATCGCCGAGCTGGGGGCCGGTCGAGTTCTGGTGGTACCGCTCCGCTTCCGAGACTTTCTGCTCCACCTGGCCCACGATGTCCCCCTGGCTGGACACCTGGGCCAGGACAAAACGTACAGTCGCCTGGTGACCCACTTTTTCTGGCCGAAAATGAGGAATGACGTCCTGAACCACTGCCGATCTTGCTCCACATGCCAAGCCAGCGGGAAGAGTGGTCGGAAGCTGAAGGCCCCTCTGCAGCCCTTCCCGGTGGTCACCACCCCGTTCGAGAGGGTGGGGATAGACATTGTGGGGCCTCTGGACCCCCGCACGGCACAAGGACACAGGTTCATCTTGGTACTAGTGGACCATGCCACCCGCTACCCCGAGGCGGTGCCCCTACGGACAGTGACAGCTCCGGTGGTTGGCCGGGCCCTGATGGGGATCTTCTCCCGGGTAGGCTTCCCCCGAGAAGTCGTCAGCGACCGAGGTACGAATTTCATATCTAAATACATGAAGTCCCTCTGGCAACAATGCGGGGTCACCTACAGATTCACGACCCCCTATCACCCCCAAGGGAACGGACTAGTGGAGCGTTTTAACCGCACTCTCAAGGGGATGATTGGGGGATTGGAAGAGCCTCTCCGTCGCCAGTGGGATGTACTGCTCCCGTGCCTCCTCTTCGCCTACCGGGAAGTTCCCCAGAAGTCCCTCGGTTTTAGCCCCTTCGAACTCCTGTACGGGCACCCTGTGCGAGGGCCCCTCAGCCTAGTCAAGGAAGGTTGGGAGATGGCCCCCTTAACGACCCCTCCAGACGTCTTCAAATACATCCTGGCCTTACGAAACCAGACCCGGCGCTTCCGGGAGATGGCCAAGGCGAACCTCGAGGCCAGCCAGGAGGACATGAAGAGGTGGTATGACCACAATGCCTCCTCCGTTGAATTCGAGCCTGGGCAGCAAGTATGGGTGATGTCCCCCACCGAACCATGTGCCCTGCAAGATAAGTGGACGGGGCCCTTCAAAGTGGTCGAGCGTAAAAGCCCCGTCACTTACCTCATCGACATGGGGTCCTCCCGGAACCCCCTTCGGGTCCTCCACACCAACCGGCTCAAACCACACTTTGTGCGCTCCGAACTAAGCCTCTTGATGGCTACAGACAGTGGTACAGAAGAAGACTCCGAGCCCCTCCCGGATCTCCTGAAGACTCAGGAGAAGGACGGCTCCGTGGACGGGGTCCGGCTCTCTGACGCCCTCACCTCGGAGCAACGCCAGGACTGCCGGGACCTCCTGCTGCAGTTCGCTGCCCTGTTCTCCCTCACCCCCGGGGTCACCCCTTGGTGTTTGCACGACGTAGACACCGGGGACAGTCCCCCTGTCCGGCACCGGGCCTACCGCGTACCAGATCGGGTACGGGCCTGCATACAGGAGGAAGTGGCCAAGATGCTCACGATCGGGGTCATCGAGCCCTCAGACAGTCCCTGGGCCAGTCCGGTTGTATTAGTTCCCAAGGCCGCTGCCCCCGGCACCGCACCTGAACTGAGATTCTGCGTCGACTACCGGGGCTTGAACGCTGTCACCCGGACCGACGCTCATCCCATCCCCCGAGCAGACGAGCTGATCGACCGGCTGGGGGCCGCCCGCTACCTTAGTATCTTCGACCTAACGGCGGGCTACTGGCAGATCGGCCTCACCCCCAGGGCTCAGGAACGGTCAGCCTTCTCCACCCCCGATGGCCACTATCAATTTAAGGTCATGCCCTTTGGCATGAAGAATGCCCCCGCCACGTTCCAACGCCTTGTGAACCAGGTCTTGGCGGGGCTCGAAGAATTCAGCGCTGCCTACCTGGACGATATCGCTGTATACAGCCGCCACTGGTCCGACCACCTCCGTCACCTCCAAGAGGTCCTACAAGCCCTCCAGCGGGCCGGCCTCACCATTAAGGCCGGCAAGTGCCAAATTGGCCAAGGGTCTGTGACCTACCTTGGGCACCAAGTGGGAAGCGGACTGGTGGCCCCACTACAACTTAAGATTGCGGCCATCCAGTCCTGGCTGCCCCCCGTCACCCAGACCGAGGTCCGAGCCTTCTTGAGGCTCACCGGCTACTACCGGCGGTTCGTGAAGGACTACGGCAGCATCGTGGGGCCCCTCACGGGTCTCACATCCAAGAACCAACCGAAGCGGGTCAATTGGACTCCTGATTGTCAAGCGGCCTTCGAGGAGCTGAAGGCCGCCCTGTGCACCGCCCCTGTGCTCCAGGCCCCCGATTACAGTCGGGAATTTGTGGTGCAGACCGACGCCTCCGACCACGGCATCGGAGCCGTCCTCTCTCAGTTGAACCCCGAAGGTCATGACCAGCCGGTGGCCTTCATCAGTCGACGTCTCCTGGCCCGAGAGCAGCGTTGGAGCACCATCGAGAGGGAGGCATTTGCAGTAGTGTGGGCCATCAAAAAGCTCCGACCCTATCTCTTCGGTACCCACTTCCGGGTACAAACCGACCATCGACCCCTGCAATGGCTGATGCAGATGCGGGGGGAGAACCCGAAACTCTTGCGCTGGTTCATTTCCCTGCAGGGAATGGACTTCACCGTGGAGCACCGACCAGGCCAAGACCACGCCAACGCGGATGGCCTGTCCCGCTTTTTCCGCCTCGACGAAGAGAGTCCCCAAGGAGATGGGTGACTCTCCCCGCCTTCAGCTGGGGGGGACGCATGTTGGACAGGCCTCACAGACGGCTTGCTCCCCCCCCGCACGACAGGGCCCGAACTCCGGCCCACCTGGCATATCCCCGCGACAAGCACCCGTACTCCGTCTCCCGACGGACCCTCTGCCCTCGGACCCCTACTCATCACGGGGCCCAGCCCCACCGGCTTCCCCGGCCGAGTCAAGCCGCCCTCTTGGGCCCTGCACCACGCGGCCGCATGGCCTCACCTCGACCCTAACCCCGGGCCTGGCCGGCCCCGACATCCCGGCACCACCATCCACCCAGGAGGTGAGCGGACCACTTGGCAGGTCAATGGGAGAACGAAGTATCAAGGACTCTCCCCCGCCAGGTGCCGATCGCCCCCAGCTCCCCCAGGCACTGGCTCCACCCCCTGCTGGGTGTCTGGACACCTTCATCCCGGACCCTCCGACCTCCCAGTGCGAGGGTCCGGACATCAAAGGGCACCAGCCCTATAACTGAGGCAGCTCCGGAGCAGGAAGGCAGTTGTATCCTGGAGTCGAGAGACACCGAGTGAACTCAACCTTGACGGTCTACTGGCGCTGCCGTAGCCGCTCTTGTGAACCATCGTCCTGCCTGCTGGCGCTGCCGCGGCCTTCTGCAACCTTCATCTTCCTGGGACCTGCTGGCGCTGCCGCGGCCCGTTGTAACGACCATCCTCACCGGGACCTGCTGGCGCTGCCGCGGACCGTACATCTTCCGGGGACCTGCTGGCGCTGCCGCGGCCCGTTGTATCGACCACCCGCACCGGGACCTGCTGGCGCTGCCGCGGTCCGTACCACCTAACCACCAAGCTCGAGGATTGTGAGCTCGTCATCATCTCATCCGAACTACCTGATTGGTAAATAGACTGTCACGCTACCCCCTTCCCTACCTTGCGAGACTCTAATCGAGGGGACCCCTGAGTCCAGACCTCCTTGTACCATTCCACCGTATCTTAAATAAGTGCTTATAAAGAACACTGAACCTTATCCGTGTGTGATACCTGTCTGTGGGGGGGAAGTTACTTGTCTGTACGATCGCTGGAGACGGCTCTCCCCGGAGACCTCTCCCCCTGACCCCGGCCGGCCCTCCCGGTCCGTCTACCTTTTCTAACAGTCAGTTATTTGGATTCAGAAGGATAGCGGAAGGATAGAAGAGGGAAAAAGGTTTGCATTTATATAGCGCTTGTAACCCTGATGGGGTGTTGAAGCATGCTACTCCGGAACCCATAAAGGATTAGTGGTGAATTAGTATAGTGAAATATGAAAGTCATTAGAGTGCTGGATGATATGTTAGTGATGTTAACCTGTGGGTTGCGCTCTGCTCCGAGGGTGTGCTACGCACTGAAAGGGGTGGTCTGGCTGTGCACGACATTCAGTGCAGGAGTTGTGAAATAAGTGACTTGATTACCTTTTTAGTACTGTATAAATATTTTAGATATTGACTCAAAGTTAACCCTGTCTTCTCTGTGCCGTCGCATCCAGGGGGTTGAGCTCAGATTAATTTAGTGACTTTGAGCATTCACCGTGTCAAGGATTTTGATCATCATTTGTGGTGGGTGCCTACACCCCTCAACTAATGCCTCAATTTTACACGCATGCAATCAGAAATCTGGTAATCACGTATTAGGAAATATGTGATTACACCTTTCACTATTTTTTGTACCACATCATAGTGGGTCTTTAATTGGCGTTAGCATAACCGTGACTTAAAACAGCCATCCCCACTTCACTGAATGGGCGGAGAGGTGTATTTTGTTATTTGGTATCCATACATTTCCGCAGTGTCAAATGTAAATGATATTAATATAAAATCTCTACAAAAGTAAACTGTACTTTGCTATGACTTATCATCACCATTATAACAAGTACCACTGCATGTTTCTTAGCACACTAGTGAGGTCAATCATTTTTGTGGTGCACAGAGAGAGAGAGACAAATACTGGAGTTGATTTATGAAAACACTGAGGCTGTTGAACTTGTACGACAGAGGCCGTGTTGTCATCTCTAGTCTTTTGATGCCGCTTCCCTTGATGGCATGTGTCGAGGCAGGTAGATGGGGAAGTTCTAGCCCGGGGCTAGTAGCAGCGGAGAGAGGTGGTTGAGGCCTGCTGTTAGTTTATTTGAGTCTGTTTGCACCGCGTGATAATACAAATACAACATAAACCAACAAACCTGTACAATAAACAAAGATACCTAAAACAAGGGCAAACAACCCATTATATCCACCACAGGCATAGTGTAAACGGAATGTAAATATACACGACAGCAACCGGAACGGCTCCATAGAGAACAAGAAAACATCAAGGTGCAATGAATGAATGAATGAAAGGGGATTTATAAAGCGCTCTTACCCTGCACGTATCAAGGTACAATGAATGAATGAATGAAAGGGGATTTATAAAGCGCTCTTACCCTGCACGTATCAAGGTACAATGAATGAAAAGGGATTTATAAAGCGCTGTGAACCCGCAGGCATCAAGGCACAGTGGTTGCTAGGCAAAAGCAACAAAACGCTCAGCAGGTGTATCGCAAAGTGCAAAATTGATTGAACTGTGGATAATGCAAGGATGATAAAAGAAACATTGATTTAAACCTAACACAATTTAAAAGGAAAAACTTAAACCAATCAGGTTTTGAAGGGTATTTGAAAGCAGTCTATCAGATTCGTAGATCTGATGTTGTTAAGTAACTAGTTTCACTTTTTCTGACCAGGAAGAGTCCTTTCACTCTTGCCCCTCTAACGTAGGTCATGGTACATCAGGCAACTAAAACTTGTTGGTAGACTGATTTTCTGAGTGGATAACGGGTTGTTTTCTCCTCTGTATGCTTGGGTTTTGTTTATTGAAAACATTGAACAATAAGACTCAGAATTGTATAGTCTCGCGCTATTCAACAGGTCACAGACTCCAGGTTGGGGTGTGACTGGATACCCTTGGAGGGAGTTGTGCCTTCTTCTCCGAACAAAGCCGTTTGTTGTCACAGCTCTGCAGGGTAATGATCTGAGTTCTAATGGAGACCAGAACTTTCTATACTGAGGGAACGTAGAAAAGTACAAAGTGCCCAGTGAATGTTAACCTCCTCTCGGCTCTCTTCGTCAGGAGACAAGAGCTCTAGATTCTTTGACCAGTTATGGTTTAAAATGCTTTGATAAGATGGAATAGATTCCTTCAAGTATGATAGCTTTTAAGTAGAGAGTTATTGATGGATATGATTTAAGGGCGGGGTAGTAACCAGTGGAGCTAGAAGTTGCCTGGGTTGATATAGGATGATTACTAATGGCATGAAAGGGTACAGGCCAATCCATGACCATCG
Organism: Triturus cristatus; assembly: GCF_964204655.1. NCBI lineage: Eukaryota > Metazoa > Chordata > Amphibia > Caudata > Salamandridae > Triturus > Triturus cristatus. Next base: position 1,880,137,098 of record NC_140590.1, read on the forward strand.
AACGGCTCTGACTGAACTATCAGCATCAAAGGTACAGGCAGCTTTGTGAGTGGTGAAGGACACAGACCAATCTGTGAGCACATGAGGCTACAGGCCAACACCGGAGCATGGAACTTCACTGATAGGTCTCTGAACATTGAAGGATACAGACAGATCCATGCTCGTCGAAGGCTCCAGACCTATCTATGGACATTGAAGCACATTGACCAATCTATGAGCATAACTCTGAACAATCTGTGAGCATTGAAGGATACAGACCAATCTGTGAGCATCAGCGGCTACAGGCTAACCCTTGAGAACGGAAATAAACAGACGACTCTCTGAACATTGATGGGTACAGACAGACCTGTGCTCATCGAAGGCTTGAGGTGAATCTATGAGCATTGAATGATATAGGACAATCTGTAAGCATTAGAAGCTACAGGGCAGTCCCGGAATACAGACATTTAAAGACGAATCACTGAACATCGAAGGATACAGACAAATCGCTGAACATCGAAGGATACAGACGAATCACTGAACATCGAAGGATACAGACAAATCTCTTAGCATCGAAGGATACAGACGAATCACTGAACATCGAAGGATACAGACAAATCACTGAAGATCGAAGGATACAGACGAATCACTGCACATCGAAGGATACAGACAGACCTCTTAGCATCGAAGGATACAGACAGATCTCTTAGCATTGAAGGATACAGACGGACCTCCGAACATTGAAGGGCACAGACCAATCTGTGAGCATCAGAGGCTACAGGCCAACACCTGAGCACGGAAAAATACAGATGGATCTCTGAACATTAAAGGGTACAGACAGATCTATGCTCATCGAAGACTTCAGACCAATCAATGAACATCAAATGGCACAGACCAATCTGTGCGCATTAGAGGCTACAGGCCAACTTCTGTGCACGGAAAAATACATACGGATCAAACATCGATGGGTACAGATGAATCTATGCTCATCAAAAGCCTCACACAGATCTATGAGCATTGATGGATACACAGCAATCGATGAGCCTCAGAGGCTGCAGGCCACTGTCGGAGCACATATCCAGATGGATCACTGAACTTCGATGGGTACAGATGGCTCTATGCTCATCAAAGGCTCCACACCAATCTATGAGCTTTGACGGATACAGAGCAATCAATGAGCATCAGTGCTCCAGACTGATCTGTAGGCTTTGAAGGAGTCAGACCAATCTATGAGCATTGAAGGGTACAGATCGATTTATGAACATTGATGGGCACAGACTAATCTATGTGCATCAAAGGCTTCTGAAACCAATGTGTTCATCAAAGGATACAGATCGATCTAGGAGCGCCAAAAGCTCCAGACATATCTAGGAAAACCAAAGGCTACAGATGAATTAATGAGCATCATAGGCTCCAAACAGATCATGAGCATCAAAGGTTACACATCGGTTAATGAGCTTCACAGACTCCAGACAGATTTATAAGCATCAAAGGATACCGATCAATTAAGGAGCATCAAAGGTTAGAGATCAGTTAATAAGCATCGCGGGCTCCAGACCGATCTATGAGCATCGAACGCTGCAGACCAATCCATGAGTGGGAGGAAATGGGGTGTATTATATGGTGCGGTTGTGCGACCTCCCCATGTAATGTGCTTACTAACCCCCTTAGGTCCAGTAGGTTTCATCTGTAAAACCCTCTGCTCAACCCTGGGTAGCTGTGGCACTGAGCAGCGAGGCTCACACGGGAGCAAGTGTAAAGCTTTTAAAGAACATCAAAACAATTGAGGAAGAAATCAACAAGACACTCAAGAAATCCCACACCAATTTATAAAAATAGATTGTATTTTTAAAAGAATTTAGACACTAGAATTAAAAGGATCCACCGGAGGTTCTGGAGATACAGATTTTACAAGCAATAATACATCAGAGCCGTTTCACACCACCGCAAAGAAGCCGTGGCAGAGTCAACGAATTGGACACTTAGAAACGTTATAAAAGAATACTTGGGTAAGTGTCATTGCGGTGGACCAACTCCGGCAGGGAGCTAGTTAGTTAAGTTCTCAAGGTCCTCTAGAACAGTTACCTTCACAGAGGATGCCGTCCTTCAGCAGTTCTAGGCACTTGATGTGTGTTACAATGGATTCCGACAGAGTGGTCCTGATACAAGGCATGAGGGATGCTGAAGATGCTTTCAGGATGCTGAGCCGGTGTTAGGGGAATCATGGGCGTGGTCCTGATACAAGGCATGAGGGATGCTGAAGATGCTTTCAGGATGCTGAGCCGGTGTTAGGGGAATCATGGGCGTGGTCCTGATACAAGGCATGAGGGATGCTGAAGATGCTTTCAGGATGCGGTGGATGCGATGCCTTCAGGGGTTTTCCTGCCATGATTCCTTGGTCCACAAAGGTGGTGAGGGGGTCCGAGCTGCAGGGTTGCCATCCCACGAAGCCCTCCCTAATGAGGCCGACATCCAGCCACAACTGGGCTGCCAGTTGCTCGTTGTCATAGTTGTAAGCCATTCCTTCCGGAGTTGATACCTCACCCTCTCAGGGTTTGTGCAATTCACTGACAGTACTCCCAGGCTCAGTGAACTCGGGTGCAACTCTGAGTGTCGGGTCTTGGTCCTCAGTGCTGCACAGCAGTGGTGGTTGTGACTTGAAGACTTGGTATTGTAATTTGTATTGTGATTGCATTTATATAGCACTTACTACCCCTGACGAGGCGTCAAAGCGCTTTTTCGGCGAGTAGTACGCTACTCTGGAACCCAAGAAGAATTAGTGTTGAATTAGTATAGTGAAATATGAAAGTAATTTCAGTGGTGGATAGGTTAGTCGGTTATTTGGATTCATAAGGATAACGGAGGGATAGAAGATGGAAAACGGTCTGCATTTATATAGTGCTGGCTATCCCTGAGGGAGTGTTGAAGTGCTTTTTTTGGCGAGTAGCACGCTACTCCATAACCCATAAAGGATTAGTGGTGAAATAGTATAGTGAAATATGAAAGTAATTTGAGTGCTGGATGATATGTTAGTCGGTTATTTGGATTGAAAAGGGTAGCAGGGGGATACCAGAGGTTTGTGTGTGTGTATGTATATATGTATATATATATATCTCGCTTGATGCGGTGTTGAAGCCCTTTTTCGGCGAGTAACGCGCTACTCCGGAACCCATAAAGGATTAGTGGTGAATCAGTATAGTGAAATATGAAAGTAATTTGAGTGGTGGATATTGGTCAGTTATTTGGATTGGGAAGGATAGCGGAGGGATAGAAGAGGGAAAAACGGCTGCCTCTGGAGACCTCTTTACCTACATATTGCGATACAGACAGATTGATGACCATCTAAGGGCACAGACTGACCAATGAGTATTGACCAACTGATGAGCATCGAAGACTGAGTCCAAACTGATCTATGTTCTTTGAAGGATACAGAGCGATCTATGAGCATTACTGGATCCAGACCGATTTATGAGTGAGTATCTTAAGGCACAGACTGATCGATGAGCACTGACTGATGAGCATCAAAGGCTTCAACATCAAATGATGCTGATTGATGAGCACTGATGGATGAGCAGCAAAGTCTCCAGTCTGATCTATGTTCATCGAAGGATGCTGATCGATAGGTACTGACGGATGAGCATCAGTGGCTCCAGGCTGATCGATGAGCACTGACTGATGAGCATCAATGGCTCCAGGCTGATCTATGTTCATTGAAGGATGTTGATCGATGAGCACTGACTGATGAGCATCAATGGCTCCAGGCTGATCTATGTTCATCGAAGGATGCTGATCGATGAGCACTGACTGATGAGCATCAATGGCTCCAGGCCGATCTATGTTCATTGAAGGATGTTGATCGATGAGCACTGACTGATGAGCATCAATGGCTCCAGGCTGATCTATGTTCATCGAAGGATGCTGATCGATGAGCACTGACTGATGAGCATCAATGGCTCCAGGCTGATCTATGTTCATTGAAGGATGTTGATCGATGAGCACTGACTGATGAGCATCAATGGCTCCAGGCTGATCTATGTTCATCGAAAGATGCTGATCGATGAGCACTGACTGATGAGCATCAATGGCTCCAGGCCGATCTATGTTCATTGAAGGATGTTGATCGATGAGCACTGACTGATGAGCATCAATGGCTCCAGGCTGATCTATGTTCATCGAAGGATGCTGATCGATGAGCACTGACTGATGAGCATCAAAGGCTTCAGACTGACCTGTGTTCATTGAGGATGCTAATTGATGAGCACTGACTGATGAGCATCAAAGGCTTCAGACTGACCTGTGTTCATTGAGGATGCTGATTGATGAGCACTGACTGAGCATCAAAGGCTTCAGGCTGATTTGTGTTGATTGAAGGATGCTGATCGATGAGTATCAAAGGCTCCCGACTGATCTATGTTCATCAAAGGATGCGGAGTGATGAGCACTGACAGCATCAAAGGCTTAAACATCAAAGGATGCTGATTGATGACCACTGACTGATGAGCATCAAAGGCTATAACATCAAAGGATGCTGATTGATGAGCACTGACTGATGAGCAGCAAAGGCTCCATGCTGATCTATGTTCATCGAAGGATGCTGAGTGATGGGCACTGACTGATGAGCATCGAAGGCTCCAGACTGATTAGTGTTCATCAACGGATGCTAAGTGATGAGCGCTGACTGAGCATCAAAGGCTCGATACTGATCTGTGATCATCGAAGGATGCAGAGCGATGAGCACTGACTGATGGGCAGCAAAGGCTCCAAGCTGATCTATGTTCATCGAAGGATGCAGAACAATCTAAGAGCATCAGGTGCTGCAGACAGACGCATGGGCATCGAAGGACACAGACCAATATTTGAGCATTTGAAGATGCAGCCTAAGCCATGTACATCGAAGGGCACAGATAGATCTAGGAGCATCAACATGTTCGAACCAATCTGTGATCATCCACCCCGGGTCAGAGTGGGGCTCGGATGGGCCGAGTGTCTAATGACAGACCGTGTCAGTAGGCATTAACTTCGTCAGACCCGCTAAGCCGGGTGGTCGAGGACTGTGTGCAGTGACTGATTCCACCGCTCCTTCTGCTGGTATCAGAAAGGAGGCAACTCCTCTCTCAGGCTGGCTTCTCACTGCCCAGGAGCCCACGCACACTCCAGATCACAGGATAGGAGTGGGACCCATGCCAGCTAGCACTGCCGAACTAAAGAGCACCTGTGGCATACTGGAGCCCGCCTAAATGTCAGCAAGAAGTTCAAAATGCAACCGCATAAGGGTAGAGTGCTCAAAGGCATGAGTCCCAGACAGTGAGACTGAGCACAACAAGCATTTACAATGCAATAGGTCTCGCAACTGCGAGTTTTGGAGCTATTGGCATTGTAAATGTCAATGCCTTTTATGAAAAAAATTAAAAGGCATTGTAATTTACAATGCCAAAGCAACACCTATTGCATTGCAGAGCGCGGTGTCCATGAAGTGGGTGCCACACTCATTAAAGTGAAAAAAAGAAAAAGAAAACCCAAGCGCGGTGTCCCTGAAGCGAGCGCTGTGTTCGGTATGACATTTAAAAAAATAATAAAATAAACCGAGCGCGGTGTCCCTGAAGCAGGTGCTGCGCTCTGTATTAAATTAAAAAAAAATAATAATAAACCGAGCGCGGTGTCCCTGAAGCAGGTGCCACTCTCAACATGCAAATACGACAAAATAAGGCAGCCGCCATTGTCCCCATCACTGTCAATAACAAATAGTGCTCACTCACTAGATAAAGCAGTCTGTGTAGCGTGCCAGGTAAAAGGTCCAGTCCTTATGAGCGGTAACAAATGGCGAGAAGGCGGTAACATGGAGGGACTAACAAGCCTCATAATGAAGGACAATGACACTAGCGGAGAGGGGCGAGGCTTCCACAGCATACTCTGCTACAGCATGCCTCGCAGAGCGAGCAGCTCATGCGCGCTGCTGCTAGGCTCGACCTAAAAAGAAAAATTAAACTTTTCAGTTTCGTTTTTTAAGGGCAGGCAGTGGTCCCTGGACCACTGCCTGCTCTTAAAAATATTTACGCACCCATTCACAAAGGGGAACCTTCCCGTTTGTGAGTGGCTTACCACCCTTTTGGAAATGCGGTTGCAAAACAATCTCACATGGGTGATGGACTCGCTATTAGGAAGGGATGCCCTTGGTACGCCCTTCCTAATAGCGAGCCGCAAACCATATTTTGCGAGTCGCTAATAAGTTAGTAATTAACAAAATATGGTTTGTACATGGGGGTGACCTATTTTGCGGTCGCAAAGGGGCCAAATTCTCGTTTGCGACCACAAAAAATTGGTCGTATATCTGCCCCATAATGTATTAATAGTTGGAAATGACAGAATGTGAGCTGGGCGTACAACAACCGGTCTTAGAATATTTGTTAGAAATGGGATTTCTGGCTGGCTAGGGCTTGCGCCTAAGCTAGGCAGAAACCACCACTCTAGTCAGGGCTGGGGAATTACACGCCAAAGATAACCCCTGCTCACCCCTTTGGTCGCGTGGCACGAGCAGTCAGACTTATCCCAGAGGCAATGTGTAAAGCGTTTGCGCAAACACACATGAACACAGCAGCAACACACTAGGCACAGCACAAAAGGAACGCCACACAAGGTTATATAAAAAAAATAGCCTTTATATTTTCATAAACACATTAGAAACACAATCACACATTTACACTGTGCCAACTGGCAACAGGCAATATTCACAGGGGATTATATACAAGACAGGGCCAATCGAGCCACTGTCAGAACCATCAGAACAGGTAAGTAAATATAAAACATAAGCAGTAACTACTGGAATAATGACCTTAGCATTATCACATTAGGCATAAACCCAATAGGCCCACCTCATTAGCATAAACAGATTACGCAATAGGCCAACATGAACACATTATGCAATAACATCATAAGCATAAACATCAGAGGCATAAATCATGGTGCATAAATCACATTTGTCATAGGCATCACATAAATCACATTAGGGCCTTGCGCCCTCCCAACCTACAGCTGACCCCCTGGCCAACTGGCCTGTGTCCCAAATGTCAGGGCTTACTCCAGGGCGATCCAATTAGTCCTCTGGCTGCCAATGCAGCAAGCAAAGTGAGCAGTTGCGCTGGGGCGTGGGGTGCAACTCACCCCTATCTTATCACAAAGAAATGACCACCCAAACGTGGGATCTGCCTGCGCTCTCGCAGGGCAGCTGGGCTCCTCACATAAGCGCAAAGAACTGGCACTACTAGTGCCTCCGGGGTCCCCACTGGGACTCTTCAAATCAAAGTACCCACATTGCAGCTGCCTGCGACTGCGGTGCAGCTGTGTAGCAAACCAGGACTGGCACTCACTGTGCTTGGGGAGCACTAAACATGCTCCCAAACTCAGCCCCCACGGTGCAGCTGCCCGCAGCTGTGAAGAAAAACAGGGGCCCGGCCACCTCTGTGCCCTGGAAGTGACCATGGGGGAAGGCACCGACAATGTGCCTCGACACCCCCCACCCACTAAGCTCACCACATAGCCCCACTCACCGGGACTTCCTCGCGATCTCCGCTCCTCCGGACGTCTCCGTGTGCAGCGCGGTCCCTTGGTTGCGTCTGCCTCTCTTTTGGGGGCGGTCTTCTGGCGACAGGCTCCCTCCTCACTCCGGTCCCCTCCAGGCAACACCGCAGGGCTCCCCCACACTCAAGGGAGCCCCGTTTCAAAAGGCACTATTTGGCCGGACCTCCTCTCCGGCCGGACTCCCCACGGGCTCCGCCCACAGTCAGACGGCTCTTGCCTGGCTTCCTGCTGCTCCATTCGGCAGTGCAATGCGGGGTGGGCACCCGCTTTAACATAAACATAACAGCGGGGTGGGCACCGGCTCTCGGAGGCAGGAAACAGTGGGGTGGGCTCCCGCTGAAAATCACAAACGCGGCGTGGGCACCCGCTTTGATGAGCAAAACGCGGAGTGGGATCCCGCTAAAGCACACAATGCGGGGTGGGCACCCGCCAGTAGACACCCGCTTTTCAAAGGTGGCTGAGTGCCGGGTGGGCTCCCACTCTGATCAGCAGCGCAAGGGGGAAATCCCTACGCTCTGGATTCCCTCGGCAGGCCCTTCAGCAGCGCGCTGCCAGACGCCAGCTCCTTTTAGTAATAAAAGTAAAGCGCTCACAAGGCGCAAGAATCCAAAAGAACAGGGGGGCAAGGGCTGGGCCCTGGCAGGCCAGCACACAGGGCCCTCCAGCAGGGAGGCAGTCCCTCGTGGCGGAGCCTCCTGGGGCCCAGCAGCAGCAGTCCTCTTGGAACCCAAAAGCACAACAACGTCATGGGGTCACAGCCCCTATATTTATATTAACATTTTTCTTTGTCTACAAAGCACAGGGCTTGGGGGAACCAGTCCCAACTGGTTCTGTTTTTTTTTTTTAGAGCACTCTATTTACAGGGCTCCTCTTCCCCTTCGTCGGGTGGGAGCTCTGTGATCAGACACACAACAGGGGGCGGAGCCAGCATTGTACAGGCTAGGCACAGACCTATTCAGGGACCAGGGACTTCTCCCACTAATCCAAATGCAGATGTTCCATTCAGCCTAGCGCTGACTCAACCTGCCCCTCTTGGAGCCACACACACCTCGCCAGCCCCTGTCACTCAAAAGCCAGACATGCAATTCACATCAGGCAGGCAGACACATAGCACACAGAAATGCCAACTTCTAAAAGTGGCATTTCTAAAATAGTTATAATAAATCTGCGCACACCATTGCTCAGTATTTATTATTACCATTCCAAATATACCAAACTTGACCACGCTGCTCCTCTCATATCAGGAATTACCACTGAAACACTTATCAGGGAATCCCCAATGCATTCCTATGGGAGGGCAGCTTCACAGTAGTGAGAAACCAAAATGGCTGTTTGTCACTAACAGGACATGTCACACACTTAAGGTACATGTCCTACCTTTCACCTACAATGCACCCTGCCCATAGGGCTAGCTAGGGCCTACCTTAGGGGTGACTGACATGCAGTAAAAGGGAGGTCACAGGCATGGCACACACTTTAGGTGTCACGTCACAGCGGCAGTAACACTGCGCGCACAGGCCCTGCAATGACAGAGGCCTGGGATAGGTTTGAAAGGCTACTTTGGTGGGTGGCGCTATAAGCGCTGCAAGCCCACCAGTAGCATTTAATTTAACAGCCCTGGGTATATGAGATGCCACTTTACAAGGGACTGACAGGTAAATTAAACAGGTGTAGACCAAACGTACCATGTTTATCACCGAGAGCACACGCACTTTACACTGGACAGCAGTGCTAAAGGGCCCAGAGGCCTAAAACCACCAACACCATGTCAGAACACAGGTGCACCACTGACCTACCCACACCTGTCTATACCACATCACTCGGGCACAGAACACTGGTGCACCACTGACCTACCCACACCTGTCTATACCACATGACTCAGGCACAGAACACAGGTGCACCACTGACCTACCCACACCTGTCTATACCACATCACTCGGGCACAGAACACAGGTGCACCACTGACCTACCCACACCTGTCTATACCACATCACTCAGGCACAGAACACAGGTGCACCACTGACCTACCCACACCTGTCTATCCCACATCACTCGGGCACAGCACACAGGTGCACCACTCACCTACCCACACCTGTCTATACCACATCACTCAGGCACATGCCACAGGTGCACCACTCGCCTACCCACACCTGTCTGTACCACATCACTCAGGCACAGAACACAGGTGCACCACTCACCTACCCACACCTGTATATACCACATCACTCAGGCACAGAACACAGGTGCACCACTGACCTACCCACACATGTCTATACCACATCACTCAGGCACATGACACAGGTGCACCACTGACCTACACACACCTGTCTATACCACATCACTCAGGCACATGACACAGGTGCACCACTGACCTACCCACACCTGTCTTTACCACATCACTCAGGCACAAGACACAGGTGCACCACTGACCTACCCACACCTGTCTATACCACATCACTCAGGCACATGACACAGGTGCACCACTGACCTACCCACACCTGTCTATACCACATCACTCAGGCACATGACACAGGTGCACCACTGACCTACCCACACCTGTCTATACCACATCACTCAGGCACAGAACACAGGTGCACCACTGACCTACCCACACCTGTCTATACCACATCACCCAGGCACAGGACACAGGTGCACCACTGACCTACCCACACCTGTCTATACCACATCACTCAGGCACAGAACACAGGTGCACCACTCACCTACCCACACCTGTCTATACCACATAACTCGGGCACAGAACACAGGTGCACCACTCACCTACCCACACCTGTCTATAGCACATCACTCAGGCACATGACACAGGTGCACCACTGACCTACCCACACCTGTCTGTCCCACATTACTCAGGCACAGAACACAGGTGCACCACTCACCTACCCACACCTGTCTATCCCACATCACTCGGGCACAGAACACAGGTGCACCACTCACCTACCCACACCTGTCTATACCACATCACTCAGGCACATGCCACAGGTGCACCACTCGCCTACCCACACCTGTCTGTACCACATCACTCAGGCACAGAACACAGGTGCACCACTCACCTACCCACACCTGTATATACCACATCACTCAGGCACAGAACACAGGTGCACCACTGACCTACCCACACATGTCTATACCACATCACTCAGGCACATGACACAGGTGCACCACTGACCTACACACACCTGTCTATACCACATCACTCAGGCACATGTCACAGGTGCACCACTGACCTACCCACACCTGTCTTTACCACATCACTCAGGCACAAGACACAGGTGCACCACTGAGCTACCCACACCTGTCTATACCACATCACTCAGGCACATGACACAGGTGCACCACTGACCTACCCACACCTGTCTATACCACATCACTCAGGCACATGACACAGGTGCACCACTGACCTACCCACACCTGTATTTACCACATCACTCAGGCACAGAACACAGGTGCACCACTGACCTACCCACACCTGTCTATACCACATCACCCAGGCACAGGACACAGGTTCACCACTGACCTACCCACACCTGTCTATACCACATCACTCAGGCACAGAACACAGGTGCACCACTCACCTACCCACACCTGTCTATACCACATAACTCGGGCACAGAACACAGGTGCACCACTCACCTACCCACACCTGTCTATAGCACATCACTCAGGCACATGACACAGGTGCACCACTGACCTACCCACACCTGTCTGTACCACATCACTCAGGCACAGAACACAGGTGCATCACTCACCTACCAACACCTGTATATACCACATCACTCAGGCACAGAACACAGGTGCACCACTGACCTACCCACACCTGTCTATACCACATCACTCAGGCACATGACACAGGTGCACCACTGACCTACCCACACCTGTCTGTACCACATCACTCAGGCACAGAACACAGGTGCACCACTCACCTACCCACACCTGTCTATCCCACATCACTCGGGCACAGAACACAGGTGCACCACTCACCTACCCACACCTGTCTATACCACATCACCCAGGCACAGGACACAGGTGCACCACTGACCTACCCACACCTGTCTATACCACATCACTCATGCACAGAACAGAGGTGCACCACTCACCTACCCACACCTGTCTATACCACATCACTCAGGCACATGACACAGGTGCACCACTCACCTACCCACACCTGTCTATACCACATAACTCGGGCACAGAACACAGGTGCACCACTGACCTACCCACACCTGTCTTTACCACATCACTCAGGCACAAGACACAGGTGCACCACTGAGCTACCCACACCTGTCTATACCACATCACTCAGGCACATGACACAGGTGCACCACTGACCTACCCACACCTGTCTATACCACATCACTCAGGCACATGACACAGGTGCACCACTGACCTACCCACACCTGTATTTACCACATCACTCAGGCACAGAACACAGGTGCACCACTGACCTACCCACACCTGTCTATACCACATCACCCAGGCACAGGTTCACCACTGACCTACCCACACCTGTCTATACCACATCACTCAGGCACAGAACACAGGTGCACCACTCACCTACCCACACCTGTCTATAGCACATCACTCAGGCACATGACACAGGTGCACCACTGACCTACCCACACCTGTCTGTACCACATCACTCAGGCACAGAACACAGGTGCACCACTGACCTACCCACACCTGTCTATACCACATCACTCAGGCACAGAACACAGGTGCACCACTCACCTACCCACACCTGTCTATCCCACATCACTCGGGCACAGAACACAGGTGCACCACTCACCTACCCACACCTGTCTATACCACATCACCCAGGCACAGGACACAGGTGCACCACTGACCTACCCACACCTGTCTATACCACATCACTCATGCACAGAACAGAGGTGCATCACTCACCTACCCACACCTGTCTATACCACATCACTCAGGCACATGACACAGGTGCACCACTCACCTACCCACACCTGTCTATACCACATAACTCGGGCACAGAACACAGGTGCACCACTCACCTACCCACACCTGTCTATACCACATCACTCAGGCACAGAACACAGGTGAACCACTGACCTACACACAAGTGTCTACACCACATCAGTCGGGCACACACACTCTTCTCCCCACAACTGCCTAGACCACATCATTCAAACGCACAAACAGACGATTGGTTTACCACTTCTCCACACAACTGTTTATGCCACATCACTAAGGCACACTCACAACACAGGTGCACCACTCTCCACCGTATAGCTGTCCCATATCGCTCGGACACAGTGAAGACAAGTGCACCACTCTTACCCACAACTGTCTATACCACATCACTCAGACACAGAGCACAGGCGCTCTACTCTCCTACCCACACCTGTCTATACAACGTGTCTAAGGCGCACACAGAACACAGGTGCACCACTGATCTACCCACACCTGTCTATACAACGTGTCTAAGGCGCACACAGAACACAGGTGCACCACTGATCTACCCACAACTGTCTATGCTACATCACTCAGGCATACACTCTCACAGTTTGTATCACGAGCGCAGACCTACACACAGTGCACAAGTTTAACCCACTACCCCACCAGTATGGATAACACCCTGTACCACATCACTTAGGCGCACACAGGTTTACCACACTTCTTTGTACAACTATACTACATGCACATACACTGAATACAAATGTACCACTTTTACGCACAAGTCTATCTGTATCAATGCCTCACGCACATAAACCATTGTAACACTCTCATAAGCACAGTAATCTGTACCACATCCCTGAGGCACACTGTGGCATGGAGAGATGTTAGAGCGCTCTTGAGGCATAGGGGGCTATGGCATGGAGAGCTGTTAGAGCGCTCTGGAGGCATAGGGGGCTATGGCATGGAGAGATGTTAGAGCGCTCTGGAGGCATAGGGGGCTATGGCATGGAGAGATGTTAGAGCGCTCTTGAGGAATAGGGGGCTATGGAATGGAGAGATGTTAGATTGCTCTGGAGGCATATGGGGCTATGGCATGGAGAGATGTTAGAGCGCTCTGGAGGTTTAGGGGGCTGTGGGATGGAGAGATGTTTAAGCGCTCTTAAGAGGTAGGGGGCTGTAGAATGGAGAGATTTTAGAGCGCATTGGAGGCGTAGGGACCGGTGGGAGGGGGAGATGTTAGAGCGCTCTGGAGACGTAGAGGGCTGTGGCATGAAGAGATGTTAGAGCGCTCTGGACGCATAGGGGGCTATGGCATGGAGAGATATTAGAGCGCTCTGGAGACATAGGGGTCTGTGGCATGGAGAGATGTTAGAGCACTCTGGAGAGGTAGGGGGCTGTGACATGGAGAGATGTTGGAGCACTTTGGAGAGGTAGGGGGCTGTGACATGGAGAGATGTTAGAGCGCTCAGGAGAGGTAGGGGGCTGTGACATGGAGAGATGTTAGAGCGCTCAGGAGAGGTAGGGGGCTGTGACATGGAGAGATGTTAGAGCGCTCTGGAGAGGTAGGGGGCTGTGACATGGAGAGATGTTAGAGCGCTCTGGAGAGGTAGGGGGCTGTGACATGGAGAGATGTTGGAGCGCTCTGGAGAGGTAGGGGGCTGTGACATGGAGAGATGTTGGAGCACTCTGGAGACATAGGGGACTGTGGGATGGAAAGAGGTTGGAGTGCTCTGGAGGCGTAGGGGACTGCGGTACAAGCACCTCTGGAGATGTAGGGTGCTGTGGTACTGGTTCTCTGGTGATGTAGGGGCTGTGGTATGGAGGCCTCTGGAAATGTAGGGGCTGTGGTACGGGTGCATCTGAGATGTAGGGGCTGTAGAACGGGGTCTCCGGAGTCCACCTTTGTTAACGGAATTCTGAAGGGCCGTGGGACTCTGGGGGGATGTGGAGCTCTGTGGGGCTCTGAGGGGTTGTTGGTTTTAAAGCTCTGAGGGGCTGTGGAGCTCTATGGGGCTGTGTGAGCTTTGAGGGGTTGTTGGTTTTGGAGCTCTGAGGGGTTGTGGGGCTTGAGGGGCTGTGGAGCTCTATGGGGCTGTGTGAGCTTTGATGGGTTGTTGGTTTTGTAGCTCTGAGGGGCTGTGGGACTCTGAGGGTCACCTCCATGGGCCTGACCTCGATTTCTCATTCTCCTTTTGTTTCCGCAGCGGACCAATGACGAGAGCTGCCCCCGTCTCTCCATCCAAGAGACCTACCCATCCGCCAAAAAGATGCGATGGAGAGGTGAGTGAGAGCCTGGGGTGGGGTGAGTGAGACCCGAAGGTGGGGTGAGGCCTGCTTCATCAGTGCTTGACCGATGCAGAGCAGCGCCTTCTTAAAGGCATGTCATGGGGTGCTTTGGGGTGAGACCCTGAGGTGGGATAAGGCCTGCTTCATCAATGTTTGACCGATGCAGAGGGGTGCCTTCCTGAACGCATGTCACGGGGTGCTTTGGGGTGAGACCCTGGTGTGTGGAGAGACCTGCTTCATCAGCACTTGACCGATGCAGAGGGGTGCCTTCCTGAACGCACGTCATGGGGTGCTTTAAGGTGAGAAACTGGGGTGGGGTGAGACTGGCTTCATCAATGTTTGACTGATGTAGAGAGGCACCTTCCTGAAGTCATATCATGGGGTGCTTTGGGGTGAGACCTTGGGGTCGGGTGAGGCCTGCTTCCTCAACTTTTGACTGATGCTGAGGGGCGCCTTCCTGAAGGCATGTCATGGGGTGCTTTGGGGTGAGACCATAGAGCTGCAGTGAGACCTACTTCATCAACCCTTGACCGATGCAGAGGGGCGCCTTCCTGAAGGCGCGTCATGGGGTGCTTTGGGTGAGACCTGCTTCATCAGTGCTTGACCGATGCAGAGCAGCGCCTTCCTGAAGGCACGTCATGGGGTGCTTTGGGGTGAGACCATAGAGCTGCAGTGAGACCTGCTTCATCAACCCTTGACCGATGCAGAGGGGTGCCTTCCTGAAGGCGCGTCATGGGGTGCTTTGGGGTGAGACCATAGAGCTGCGGTGAGACCTGCTTCATCAGTGCTTGACTGATGCAGAGCTGCACATTCCTGAAGGCGCCTCATGGGGTGCTTTGAGTTGAGACCCTGGTGTGGGTTGAGACCTGCTTCATCAACGTTCGACCGATGCAGAGAGGCACCTTCCTGAAGGCACGTCATGGGGTGAGTGTCAGCAGGCTTGGGTGGGACAAGCTGTGTGGACACAGACGCAGATGGGCCCCTTCCTGAAGGCACGTTATGGGGAGCTGTTTGGTGAGTGAAACCATGGGGCAGGTTTGGGCTTGACACAGAGGTAGAGGGTGCCCTCCTAGAAAAAACCTGGGGTGCTGAGGCGCACCCTCTAAGAGATCCCATTCTGAAGGCCTTTGCTATTTTAGCCCTGGGCGCCCCATGCTGTCTCCCATACATACCGCTGATGGCACCAGGCTCCTTCTGTCACAGCTTGCAGACCCCTTGGTGAAGCATGCTCTCTTCAATTGTGAGCCGGAACCGTGAGAGGCTCAGTGCAGAGAGGGATCTTGGTGAGCAGGGACCGTGTGCGTGAGAGGCTCAGAGCAAAGAGCTTCTAGTGAGCAAGAATCGTGTGTGTGAGAGTCTCAGAACACAGGGCTCCCAGTGAGCAGGAACCGTGTGCTTGAGAGGTGCAGAAAAGAGAGGGCTCCTAGTGAGGAAGAACGTGTGTGAGAGGCTCACAGCAGAGAGGGCTCCTAGTGAGCAAGAACGTGTGAGAGGCTCACAGCAGAAAGGGCTCCTAGTGAGCAGGAACCATGTGCATGAGAGGCCCAGAGCAGAGAGGGCTCCTAGTGAGCAGGGACCGTGTGGGTGAGAGGCGCAGAGCAGAGTGCGTGAGAGGAGCAGAGAAGGCTTCTAGTGAGCAGGAACCGTGTGGGTGAGAGGCGCAGAGCAGAGTGCGTGAGAGGAGCAGAGAAGGCTCCTAGTGAGCAGGAACCGTGTGCGTGAGAGGCGCAGAGCAGAGGGGGCTCTTAGTGAGCAGGAACCGTGTGCGTGAGAGGCATAGAGCAGAGGGGGCTCCTAGTGAGCAGGAACCGTGTGCATGAGGGGCAGAGCAGAGAGGGCTCCTAGTGAGCAGGACTTGTGTGCCTGAGAGGATCAGAGCAGAGAGGGATCCTAGTGAGCAGGAACCGTGTGCGTGAGAGGATCAGAGCAGAGAGGGATTCTAGTGAGCAGGAACCGTGTGTGTGAGAGCATCAGAGCAGAGAGGGATCCTAGTGAGCAGGAATCGTGTGCGTGAGAGGATCACAGCAGAGTGGGCTCCTAGTGAGCAGGACTCGTGTGCGTGAGAGGAGCATAGAAGGCTCCTAGTGAGCAAGAACCATGTGCGTGAGAGGCGCAGAGCAGAGAGGGCTCCTAGTGAGCAGGAACCGTGTGCGTGAGAGGCTCCGAGAAGGCTCCTAGTGAGAAAGAACCGTGTGCGTGAGAGGCACAGTGCAGAGGGGGCCCCTAGTGAGCAGGAACCCTGTGCATGAGAGGATCAGAGCAGAGAGGGATCCTAGTGAGAAGGAACCGTGTGTGTGAGAGGATCAGAGCAGAGAGGGCTCCTATTGAGCAGGAACCGTGTGCATCCGAGGCGCAGAGCAGAGAGGACTCCTAGTGAGCAGGAACCATGTGCGTGAGAGGCACAGAGAGGGCTTCTAGTGTGCAGGAACCGTGTGCCTGGTAGACGCAGAGTAGAGAGGGATCCTAGTGAGCAGGAACCGTGTGCGTGAGAGGATCAGAACAGATAAGGATCCTAGTGAGCAAGAACCGTGTGCGTGAGAGACGCAGAGCAGAGTGGGATCCTAGTGAGCAGGAACCGTGTGCGTGAGAGGATCAGAGCTGAGAGGAATCCTAGTGAGCAGGAACCGTGTGTGTTAGAAAAGGTAGACGGACCGGGAGGGCCGGCCGGGGTCAGGGGGAGAGGTCTCCGGGGAGAGCCGTCTCCAGCGATCGTACAGACAAGTAACTTCCCCCCCACAGACAGATATCACACACGGATAAGGTTCAGTGTTCTTTATAAGCACTTATTTAAGATACGGTTGAGTGGTACAAGGAGGTCTGGACTCAGGGGTCCCCTCGATTAGAGTGTCGCAAGGTAGGGAAGGGGGTAGCGGGACAGTCTATTTACCAATCAGGTAGTTCGGATGAGATGATGATGAGCTCACAATCCTCGAGCTTGGTGGTTAGGTGGTACGGACCGCGGCAGCGCCAGCAGGTTCCGGTGCGGGTAGTCGATACAACGGGCCGCGGCAGCGCCAGCAGGTCCCCGGAAGATGTACGGTCCGCGGCAGCGCCAGCAGGTCCCGGTGCGGATGGTCGTTACAACGGGCCGCGGCAGCGCCAGCAGGTCCCAGGAAGATGAAGCTTGCAGAAGGCCGCGGCAGCGCCAGCAGGTCCCAGTGAGGATGGTCGTTACAACGGGCCGCGGCAGCGCCAGCAGGTCCCAGGAAGATGAATGTTGCAGAAGGCCGCGGCAGCGCCAGCAGGCAGGACGATGGTTCACAAGAGCGGCTACGGCAGCGCCAGTAGACCGTCAAGGTTGAGTTCACTCGGTGTCTCTCGACTCCAGGATACAACTGCCTTCCTGCTCCGGAGCTGCCTCAGTTATAGGGCTGGTGCCCTTTGATGTCCGGACCCTCGCACTTGGAGGTCGGAGGGTCCGGGATGAAGGTGTCCAGACACCCAGCAGGGGGTGGAGCCAGTGCCTGGGGGAGCTGGGGGCGATCGGCACCTGGCGGGGGAGAGCCCTTGACACTTCGTTCTCCCATTGACCTGCCAAGTGGTCCGCTCACCTCCTGGGTGGATGGTGGTGCCGGGATGTCGGGGCCGGCCAGGCCCGGGGTTAGGGTCGAGGTGAGGCCATGCGGCCGCGTGGTGCAGGGCCCAAGAGGGCGGCTTGACTCGGCCGGGGAAGCCGGTGGGGCTGGACCCCGTGATGAGTAGGGGTCCGAGGGCAGAGGGTCCGTCGGGAGACGGAGTACGGGTGCTTGTCGCGGGGATATGCCAGGTGGGCCGGAGTTCGGGCCCTGTCGTGCGGGGAGGGAGCAAGCCGTCTGTGAGGCCTGTCCAACATGCGTCCCCCCCAGCTGAAGGCGGGGAGAGTCACCCATCTCCTTGGGGACTCTCTTCGTCGAGGCGGAAAAAGCGGGACAGGCCATCCGCGTTGGCGTGGTCTTGGCCTGGTCGGTGCTCCACGGTGAAGTCCATTCCCTGCAGGGAAATGGACCAGCGCAAGAGTTTTGGGTTCTCCCCCCGCATCTGCATCAGCCATTGCAGGGGTCGATGGTCGGTTTGTACCCGGAAGTGGGTACCGAAGAGATAGGGTCGGAGCTTTTTGAGGGCCCACACTACTGCAAATGCCTCCCTCTCGATGGTGCTCCAACGCTGCTCTCGGGCCAGGAGACGTCGACTGATGAAGGCCACCGGCTGGTCATGACCTTCGGGGTTCAACTGAGAGAGGACGGCTCCGATGCCGTGGTCGGAGGCGTCGGTCTGCACCACAAATTCCCGACTGTAATCGGGGGCCTGGAGCACAGGGGCGGTGCACAGGGCGGCCTTCAGCTCCTCGAAGGCCGCTTGACAATCAGGAGTCCAGTTGACCCGCTTCGGTTGGTTCTTGGATGTGAGACCCGTGAGGGGCCCCACGATGCTGCCGTAGTCCTTCACGAACCGCCGGTAGTAGCCGGTGAGCCCCAAGAAGGCTCGGACCTCGGTCTGGGTGACGGGGGGCTGCCAGGACTGGATGGCCGCAATCTTAAGTTGTAGTGGGGCCACCAGCCCGCTTCCCACTTGGTGCCCAAGGTAGGTCACAGACCCTTGGCCAATTTGGCACTTGCCGGCCTTAATGGTGAGGCCGGCCCGCTGGAGGGCTTGTAGGACCTCTTGGAGGTGACGGAGGTGGTCGGACCAGTGGCGGCTGTATACAGCGATATCGTCCAGGTAGGCAGCGCTGAATTCTTCGAGCCCCGCCAAGACCTGGTTCACAAGGCGTTGGAACGTGGCGGGGGCATTCTTCATGCCAAAGGGCATGACCTTAAATTGATAGTGGCCATCGGGGGTGGAGAAGGCTGACCGTTCCTGAGCCCTGGGTGTGAGGCCGATCTGCCAGTAGCCCGCCGTTAGGTCGAAGACACTAAGGTAGCGGGCGGCCCCCAGCCGGTCGATCAGCTCGTCTGCTCGGGGGATGGGATGAGCGTCGGTCCGGGTGGCAGCGTTCAAGCCCCGGTAGTCGACGCAGAATCTCAGTTCAGGTGCGGTGCCGGGGGCAGCGGCCTTGGGAACTAATACAACCGGACTGGCCCAGGGACTGTCCGAGGGCTCGATGACCCCGATCGTGAGCATCTTGGCCACTTCCTCCTGTATGCAGGCCCGTACCCGATCTGGTACGCGGTAGGCCCGGTGCCGGACAGGGGGACTGTCCCCGGTGTCTACGTCGTGCAAACACCAAGGGGTGACCCCGGGGGTGAGGGAGAACAGGGCAGCGAACTGCAGCAGGAGGTCCCGGCAGTCCTGGCGTTGCTCCGAAGTGAGGGCGTCAGAGAGCCGGACCCCGTCCACGGAGCCGTCCTTCTCCTGAGTCTTCAGGAGATCCGGGAGGGGCTCGGAGTCTTCTTCTGTACCACTGTCTGTAGCCATCAAGAGGCTTAGTTCGGAGCGCACAAAGTGTGGTTTGAGCCGGTTGGTGTGGAGGACCCGAAGGGGGTTCCGGGAGGACCCCATGTCGATGAGGTAAGTGACGGGGCTTTTACGCTCGACCACTTTGAAGGGCCCCGTCCACTTATCTTGCAGGGCACATGGTTCGGTGGGGGACATCACCCATACTTGCTGCCCAGGCTCGAATTCAACGGAGGAGGCATTGTGATCATACCACCTCTTCATGTCCTCCTGGCTGGCCTCGAGGTTCGCCTTGGCCATCTCCCTGAAGCGCCGGGTCTGGTTTCGTAAGGCCAGGATGTATTTGAAGACGTCTGGAGGGGTCGTTAAGGGGGCCATCTCCCAACCTTCCTTGACTAGGCTGAGGGGCCCTCGCACAGGGTGCCCGTACAGGAGTTCGAAGGGGCTAAAACCGAGGGACTTCTGGGGAACTTCCCGGTAGGCGAAGAGGAGGCACGGGAGCAGTACATCCCACTGGCGACGGAGAGGCTCTTCCAATCCCCCAATCATCCCCTTGAGAGTGCGGTTAAAACGCTCCACTAGTCCGTTCCCTTGGGGGTGATAGGGGGTCGTGAATCTGTAGGTGACCCCGCATTGTTGCCAGAGGGACTTCATGTATTTAGATATGAAATTCGTACCCCGGTCGCTGACGACTTCTCGGGGGAAGCCTACCCGGGAGAAGATCCCCATCAGGGCCCGGCCCACCACCGGAGCTGTCACTGTCCGTAGGGGCACCGCCTCGGGGTAGCGGGTGGCATGGTCCACTAGTACCAAGATGAACCTGTGTCCTTGTGCCGTGCGGGGGTCCAGAGGCCCCACAATGTCTATCCCCACCCTCTCGAACGGGGTGGTGACCACAGGGAAGGGTTGCAGAGGGGCCTTCAGCTTCCGACCACTCTTCCCGCTGGCTTGGCATGTGGGGCAAGATCGGCAGTGGTTCAGGACGTCATTCCTCATTTTCGGCCAGAAAAAGTGGGTCACCAGGCGACTGTACGTTTTGTCCTGGCCCAGGTGTCCAGCCAGGGGGACATCGTGGGCCAGGTTGAGCAGAAAGTCTCGGAAGCGGAGCGGTACCACCAGAACTCGACCGGCCCCCAGCTCGGCGATTCTTTGCTCGCTGTAGAGCAGGTCGTTATCCCAGTAGACCCAGTGGGTTCCGGTGGTGTCCCCGGCGTTTTGGGTACTGGCTTGTTGGCGGAGTCCCTCGAGGGAGGGTCAGGTCTTTTGTTCCTGGCGGAACTGTTCTTGGGTGGGCCCCCCCTCTTGACGCCACTGAGCCAGATCCGGAAGGTCCTGGTGTTGCGCGTCTTCTTCGGTAGTCGGGTCCGGGAGGTCGGACTCGCCGTTGTCCTCTACGGGGGCAACCGGGGGCGGAGGTGCTGGCCATTCGGTTTCTTCTGATCGGGGGGCGGCACGGGCGGCCAGGGATCGGGTGGTTATGCAGGCCCAGTCCGGGAGGCCCAGCATCCCCAGGTGCTCTCTTTTCTCGACGGTGGCCCACGGGGAACTCTCGAGGTCATTCCCCAGGAGGCAGTCCACGGGGGCATCGTCCCGGACCGTCACCTTCAGTAGGCCGGAGACCCCTCCCCATTCAAACGGGACGCAGGCCATCTTACACATACTCTCAGAGTTATCTGCCGAGCGGACGGGGCAGAGAATGTTCGGCAGGATCTGCTCGGGCTTCACCAGATGACAGCGGACGGCCGTCACGCTGGCGCCGGTGTCACGCAAGGCCTCGGCTCTCTGTCCATTAATGGTCACCCACTGACCGTATTTTCTGGTGTTGGCGGGTAGGGGAGCCCGCGGAACCATGTCTCTTCCCCCTAAGCACGCCAGGACCATGGCGGCCGGTTCCCACCCTTGCTGGGCCGGCTCGTACTCTTCGGGTCCCTCCGATGATTGCTCTTCCCCTAGGGCATCGGCAGCTACCTGGCGGGGCTTGGGTGTTTGGTTTAGCGGGCAGTTCGGGTCATTGGCGTAGTGGCCTAGTCGCTGGCACCGGTGGCACGTGACGTTGGCTCGGTACCCAGGCCGCAACGGGGGGTTGCCCCGGCCAGCCGGAGGCGGGGTGCTGGCCACGGGTGTTGCTGGTAAGGCGTCTCTCCCTCGCCCCTGGCCCCCTCCTCCTCCCCGAGGACGGTGCTGGCCTTGGTTGCTTCTGTTCTGGTCGTGTGGCCCTCTCCGGCCCACTCGGGTGCTTTCCCACCGGTCAGCTTCGGCGGCGAGCTGCCGGGGGTCAGTCAGCTTACTGTCGAGTAGGTGCTGCCTGAGCTCGACGAAACAGTTGTTTGACAGGTGCTCCCATACCATAAGGTTGAAGAGTTGTTCGTAGGTGGTGACCTGACTTCCCTTGATCCAACCCTCGAAGGCCCGGCTGAAATAGTTCACGTATTCTACCCAAGTTGTACCTGGGATCCGGGTGCAATCTCTGAACCTCTGGCGGTACATCTCGGGCGTGAGGCCGTAGCGGGTGAGGAGGGCAGCCTTCATGTGGTCGTAGGACGACATTTGGTGATCGGGGAGCTGCAGCAGGGCATCGCGACCCTCGTTGATAAATCTCCCCCAAAGTCCGGCTCCCCAATCACTCCGGTCGATCCGGTGGGAGGTCATTGCGATCTCATAGGCTTTAAACCACTGTTGTATGTCGTCTTCTCGGACATATTCGCGGACAACATCCTTGGGGATGTGAACTTTTTTCTCACTTGGCCCCGGGGTGTGTGGTCGCTCAGGCACCCCCAGTTCCTTATTCTGTTTGCGCAGTTCTATTTCCGCTAGTCGGCGCTCGTGCTCGAGCGTTATTTTTTTCTCTTCCAGCTCTCTCTGTCTCTGCTTTTCTTCTCGTTCCTCTCGAAGCCGCATATGCTCGAGGTTGAGTTTCTGTTCAGCTAACTTGAGTTCCCCATCCATCTTGAGTCGTGCCATCTCCAACTCGTGTAATCTGACTCTGTCTCTTTCTCGGATCTCCTCTTGCGAGAGGCCCGTTCCCCGCTCCTCGGGAGCCGTGGCGTTCCCCTCTGGTGTGATGCTGTTTTGGTCTTGTGTGACGCTGCTTTGGTCGGAGGGCCCTGTGACCCCAGTTTCTGTCCATGACTCAAGAGCGCGCTTTAGATCATCCTTGGTACTCAGGCCGGTGGTAGCAATGCCAAGTTCTATGCAAAATTGTCTCAGTTCGCGGTGGTTGTATTCTTCTAATTTCTCCATTTGGAATTTCTCGGTGGAGCTGCTATCTTTGGTCGACATCGTGCTTATGTCGTGGGGTGAGCTACTCTCTGTACGATTACGCGTTGATTCGGATCGCGCCGCTGGCCACCAATGTTAGAAAAGGTAGACGGACCGGGAGGGCCGGCCGGGGTCAGGGGGAGAGGTCTCCGGGGAGAGCCGTCTCCAGCGATCGTACAGACAAGTAACTTCCCCCCCACAGACAGATATCACACACGGATAAGGTTCAGTGTTCTTTATAAGCACTTATTTAAGATACGGTTGAGTGGTACAAGGAGGTCTGGACTCAGGGGTCCCCTCGATTAGAGTGTCGCAAGGTAGGGAAGGGGGTAGCGGGACAGTCTATTTACCAATCAGGTAGTTCGGATGAGATGATGATGAGCTCACAATCCTCGAGCTTGGTGGTTAGGTGGTACGGACCGCGGCAGCGCCAGCAGGTTCCGGTGCGGGTGGTCGATACAACGGGCCGCGGCAGCGCCAGCAGGTCCCCGGAAGATGTACGGTCCGCGGCAGCGCCAGCAGGTCCCGGTGCGGATGGTCGTTACAACGGGCCGCGGCAGCGCCAGCAGGTCCCAGGAAGATGAAGCTTGCAGAAGGCCGCGGCAGCGCCAGCAGGTCCCGGTGAGGATGGTCGTTACAACGGGCCGCGGCAGCGCCAGCAGGTCCCAGGAAGATGAATGTTGCAGAAGGCCGCGGCAGCGCCAGCAGGCAGGACGATGGTTCACAAGAGCCGCTACGGCAGCGCCAGTAGACCGTCAAGGTTGAGTTCACTCGGTGTCTCTCGACTCCAGGATACAACTGCCTTCCTGCTCCGGAGCTGCCTCAGTTATAGGGCTGGTGCCCTTTGATGTCCGGACCCTCGCACTTGGAGGTCGGAGGGTCCGGGATGAAGGTGTCCAGACACCCAGCAGGGGGTGGAGCCAGTGCCTGGGGGAGCTGGGGGCGATCGGCACCTGGCGGGGGAGAGCCCTTGACACTTCGTTCTCCCATTGACCTGCCAAGTGGTCCGCTCACCTCCTGGGTGGATGGTGGTGCCGGGATGTCGGGGCCGGCCAGGCCCGGGGTTAGGGTCGAGGTGAGGCCATGCGGCCGCGTGGTGCAGGGCCCAAGAGGGCGGCTTGACTCGGCCGGGGAAGCCGGTGGGGCTGGACCCCGTGATGAGTAGGGGTCCGAGGGCAGAGGGTCCGTCGGGAGACGGAGTACGGGTGCTTGTCGCGGGGATATGCCAGGTGGGCCGGAGTTCGGGCCCTGTCGTGCGGGGAGGGAGCAAGCCGTCTGTGAGGCCTGTCCAACAGTGTGCGTGAGAGACGCAGAGCAGAGTGGGATCCTAGTGAGCAGGAACCGTGTGCGTGAGAGGATCAGAGCAGAGAGGGATCCTAGTGAGCAGGAACCGTGTGCGTGAGAGGATCAGAGTAGAGAGGGATCCTAGTGAGCAGGAACCATGTGCGTGAGAGGCGCAGAGCAGAGGGCTTGTTGGACTTGGCCCTTCTGGCAGGTTCACCCCTGAAACTTTTTGCTTTTTAACTGTGACTTGTGTTAGTGATTTTTGGTTTCTGCACACTTTCCCTGTGTCCCAGAGTAAAGTGCGTGCGCATTCTGAGTGCATATGGTGAGATAGGCCTGCCCTTCCATAGGAATGCATGGGGAATGTATGTGTCCCTGGTAGTTCCTGATGCGTGGGGTGTGCAGGCCCGAGTTTGGTATGTGCGGACTCGTGTGATTGAATGCTGCGCGATGATGTGTGCAGCGTGCATGTACCTAGTGTGGAAGTGCCACTTCTAGAAGTGGGCACTTCTGTGTGCAGTATGAAATGTGTACCTTGTCTGGCGATTGGCTGTTTGAGGTCATGTGACGGGTTAGGGAATCCCCAGAGTAGGATGAGTCACCCAGTGGTGAATGGGGAGATCAGCAGCTAGATGGGTGGGAGGAGTACACCTGGGTCCTGAATAGGGCTGGGTTTTCCCTACACAATGCTGGCTCCGCACCCTGTGGTGCGTCTGATGACCCTAGCCCTGCCAGTGAATAGGGAGAGGGGCTGAGCAAAACAAAGTGCTCAGGAACCAGTTGTAACTGGTTCGCCCCTTCCCTGCACCTTGAGACAAAGGGTTTTACAGTATAAGAAGGGGCTGTATCCCCTTACAATTTGTTCTCTTGCTGATCCTAACTTGAGGGGGGCCTGCTGCTGCTGGGCGCCAGGAGAGACCGCCACTGGGGACTGCCTCCCTGCTGGAGGGCCCTGTGAGCTGGCCCCTGGGCCCAGTCTTTGCCCCCCCTGCATCTGAGGGACTTTTCCTGGACTTTTGCCTGCAGCGCCTTGGAGCGCTTTATTTCTCATTCGGAAGGAGCACTTGACTTTGGCGCTGAGGAGCGCTGTGTTTCTGGCCAAGAGGACTGCTGGTGGCCTGCAGCGCCAATCTGCAACGTGGGGGGAATCTCCCCTCACCCTGCCCCGGTGTTTTGCTGCGTTTCTGCAGTCTTTGGTGCTCCTTTTTAATTGTCGAGCAGGAGCCCACCCTGCTTATTCTTGTGTGTTTGATCAGCGGGTGCCCACCCCGCGTTTTTGTGTTTCGTCGCTCGCGGGTGCCCACCCCGCTTATTTCCTTGTCCTCAGTGCGGGAGCCCACCCCGCATACTAGTGCTGCCTTGAGGGGTGATTTGCTGATAGCGGGTGCCTACCCCGCGTTATTGCCGCCATACGGATTCACTGCTTTGAAAGCGGGTGCCCACCCCGCATCACGGCGCTCATTGGCGGGTGCCCACCCCGCATTTGTTTAATCTAAAAACGGGAGCCTACCCCGTATTTCTCGCCAAAGAAAGCTTCACCGCCGCGGCCCGGAAGCCGCCTGACTGGGGGCGGGGCCTCGCGACGGAAGCAGGAAGCCGTCCGGGAGCCTCGCGGGCTCCATTCCCACCCCCTCCCCTCCCGGGTCCGTGAGGAGAACCGCACCAGAAGAAGAGGCCGGTGTCTACCCCCGGGGCTCCTGGGAGGGAGGAGAGCCCTTTGT
Source organism: Triturus cristatus (assembly GCF_964204655.1). Taxonomy (NCBI): domain Eukaryota; kingdom Metazoa; phylum Chordata; class Amphibia; order Caudata; family Salamandridae; genus Triturus; species Triturus cristatus. The sequence continues at coordinate 1,880,163,512 of NC_140590.1, forward strand.
GCAGCGGAGAAGGGCTGAAGTATATGAGGAGTCCCAGTGAGTGGAACACGCGGGAGGAGGGGTTGGGGGGTGTGTTAGGACACAGTCCCGGGGCCCGTCCTCCCCCTAAAAACCGTGCCTACTTCTTCTGGGGGCATTATTCTTTAGCATTCCAAAGCGCGAGTGGCGCTCCAACTACGGGGGCATTTTTCCTGCAGTCAGAGCGGCCCCGGAAGGCAGCGGGCCGCTCCAACGAAGGGGCAGAGTATTTGTTTCGAACCCACGAGGCTCCACATATAAGGGGGCATTGCTTTCGCAGAGCCCAGTGAGGCTCCAACGTGTGACATTTGTTCCAAGGGCACAGTGGTGCCCACGCTCCTCTCCACAGCTGCCCAGCACTTAGTGGGCAGCTGCCACGTTTAGGTTGGGGGCCCTTTACGCTTTGGCTTGCACAGCCTGCACAGTCTGGCCCTGACTCTGCTGGACAGGGCGTCCCCGCCCCGACAAGGCCAGTTGGCCTAGGGACTGCCACAGGTGGTGGCTTATGTGAGTTCTTGCGCAATTGTGTTTCCCTGCACCTCTGAATGTGTTTTTATGCGTCATGTGCCTTGTTTTACACCGCTGAATGTATTTTATGCATCATGTGTTTTCCTTCCCTACACCTCTGAATGTGATGCATCATGTGTAATGTGCGTTTACCCCTACAGGTATTGTGATACTTAGGTGGTTGTTTTCTCCTAGTACAGGTGGTGCTAGTGAGGTCCTGGTTCCCTGCGCAATATTTTCCTAAGGTGGTTAGGGTTGCGTAGGTGGTACTTACCTGTTACCAGTAGTTACTGGTTGTGTGCTACATCTGCTATTTTGTACTACAGTATTATTCCTATGTTCTAAGTGCTAATTTCCAAAAGTTCTAATTCCTGACAGTGGTCCATGTGGCCCTGTCCCCTGTACATATAATCCCTTGTAAATTCTGCCCGTGCCTGTTGGCACATTGTAGAGTGTGTTTTTATCTAATGTGTTGTGGTATAATACAAAGGTTATTTTTATATAATACCTTGTGTGGAGTTTCCTTTGTGGTGGGCCTTGGGTGTTGTTGCTGGGTGCGCGCGCAAACGCTTTACACATTGCCTCCGGGATAAGCCTGACTGCTCGTGCCAAGCTACCAAGGGGGTGAGCAGGGGTTATCTTTGGCGTGTAACTCCCCAGCCCTGACTAGAGTGGTGGTTTCTGCCTGGCTTTGGCGCAAGCCCTAGCCAACCAGAGATCCCATTTCTAACAGGGCTCCTAGTGAGCAGGAACCAAGTGCGTGAGAGGCGCAGAGAGGGTTCCTAGAGACCAGGAACCGTGTGCGTGAGAGGCGCAGAGAGGGCTCCTAGTGAGCAGGAACCATGTGCGTGAGGCGCAGAGAAGAGAGGGTTCCTAGAGACCAGGAACCGTGTGTGTGAGAGGAGCAGAGAGAGCTTCTAGTGAGCAGGAACCGTGTGTGTGAGAGACGCAGAGCAGAGAGGGCTCCTAGAGACCAGGTACCGTGTGCATGAAGCACAGAGAGGGCTCCTGGAGACCAGGAACCATGTGTGTGAGAGGCGCAGAGAAGAGAGGGATCCTAGTGAGCTGGAACCATGTGCGTGAGGTGCAGAGAAGAGAGGGTTCCTAGAGACCAGGAACCGTGTGCGTGAGCAGATCAGAGCAGAAAGGTATCCTAGTGAGCTGGAACCGTGTGAGTGAGAGGCACCAAGCAGAGAGGGCTCCTAGTGAGCAGGAACCATGTGCGTGAGAGGATCAGAGCAGAGAGGGGTCCTAGTGAGCAGGAACCGTGTGCGTGAGAGACGCAGAGCAGAGAGGGTTCCTAGAGACCAGGAACCGTGTGCATGAGGTGCAGAGGGGGCTCCTAGAGAGCAGGAACCATGTGCGTGAGAGACGCAGAGCAGAGAGGGATCCTAGTGAGCAGGATCCATATGCGTGAGAGACGCAGAGCAGAGAGGGATCCTAGTGAGCAGGAACCATGTGCGTGAGAGGATCAGAGCAGAGAGGGATCCTAGTGAGCAGGAATCGTGTGCGTGAGAGGATCACAGCAGAGTGGGCTCCTAGTGAGCAAGAACCGTGTGCGTGAGAGGCTCAGAGAAGGCTCCTAGTGAGCAGGAACCATGTGCGTGAGACTCGCAGAGCAGAGAGGGCTCCTAGTGAGCAGGAACCATGTGCGTGAGAGACGCAGAGCAGAGAGGGCTCCTAGTGAGCAGGAACCAAGTGCGTAAGAGGCGCAGAGAGGGTTCCTAGAGACCAGGAACCGTGTGCGTGAGAGGCGCAGAGAGGGCTCCTATTGAGCAGGAACCATGTGTGTGATGCGCAGAAAAGAGAGGGTTCCTAGAGACCAGGAACCGTGTGCGTGAGAGGATCAGAGCAGAGAGGGATCCTAGTGAGCAGGAACCGTGTGCGTGAGAGGAGCAGAGAGAGCTCCTAGTGAGCAGAAACCGTGTGTGAGAGACGCGGAGCAGAGAGGGCTCCTAGAGACCAGGAACCGTGTGTGTGAGAGGCGCAGAGAAAAGAGGGATCCTAGTGAGCTGGAACCATGTGCGTGAGGCGCAGAGAAGAGAGGGTTCCTAGAGACCAGGAACCATGTGCGTGAGCGGATCAGAGCAGAAAGGTATCCTAGTGAGCTGGAACCGTGTGAGTGAGAGGCACCAAGCAGAGAGGGCTCCTAGTGAGCAGGAACCATGTGCGTGAGAGGATCAGAGCAGAGAGGGATCCTAGTGAGCAGGATCCGTGTGCGTGAGAGACGCAGAGCAGAGAGGGATCCTAGTGAGCAGGAACCATGTGCGTGAGTGGATCAGAGCAGAGAGGGATCCTAGTGAGCAGGAATCGAGTGTGTGAGAGGATCACAGCAGAGTGTTCCTAGAGACCAGGAACCGTGTGTTTGAGGCGCAGAGGGGGCTCCTAGAGACCAGAACCGTGTGCGTGAGGCGCAGAGAGGGCTCCTAGAGACCAGGAACCGTGTGCATGAGGCGCAGAGAAGAGGGATCCTAGTGAGCAGGATCCATGTGCGTGAGAGACGCAGAGCAGAGAGGGATCCTAGTGAGCAGGAATCGTGTGTGTGAGAGGATCACAGCAGAGTGGGCTCCTAGTGAGCAGGATCCGTGTGCGTGAGGCGCAGAGAGGGCTCCTAGTGAGCAAGAACCGTGTGCGTGAGAGGCTCAGAGAAGGATCCTAGTGAGCAAGGACCGTGTGCGTGAGAGGCGCAGAGCAGAGAGGGCTCCTAGTGAGCAGGAACCGTGTGCGTGAGAGGCGCAGAGAAGAGAGGCATCCTAGTGAGCTGGAACCGTGTGTGTGAGAGGCTCCGACCAGAGAGAGCTCCTAGTGAGCTGGAGCCGTGTGAGTGAGAGGCGCCAAGCAAAGAGGGCTTCTAGTGAGCAGGAACCGTATGCATGAGAGGCGCCAAGTAGCGAGGGCTTCTAGTGAGCAGGAACCGTGTGCGTGAGAGGCGCAGAGAGGGATCCTAGTGAGCAGGAACAGTGTGAGTGAGAGGCGCAGAGAGGGCTTCTAATGAGCAGGAACCGTGTGCGTGATAGGCGCAGAGAGGTATCCTAATGAGCAGGAATCGTGTGCGCAAGAGGATCACAGCAGAGTGGGCTCCTAGTGAGCAAGAACTGTGTGCGTGAGAGGCTCAGAGAAGGCTCCTAGTGAACAAGAACCGTGTGCGTGAGAGGCGCAGAGCAGAGAGGGCTCCTTGTGAGCAGGATCTGTGTGCGTGAGGCGCAGAGAGGGCTCCTAGTGAGCAAGAACCGTGTGCGTGAGAGGGGCAGAGCAGAGAGGGCTCCTAGTGAGCAGGACTCGTGTGCGTGAGAGGAGCAGAGACGGCTCCTAGTGAGCAAGAACCGTGTGCGTGAGAGGGGCAGAGCAGAGAGGGCTCCTAGTAAGCAAGAACCGTTTGCGTGACAGGCTCAGAGAAGGCTCCTAGTGAGCAAGAACCGTGTGCGTGAGAGGCGCAGAGCAGAGAGGGCTCCTAGTGAGCAAGAACCATGTGCGTGAGAGGATCAGAGCAGAGAGGGCTCCTAGTGACCAGGAACCATGTGCGTGAGAGGCGCAGAGAAGAGAGGGATCCTAGTGAGCAGGAACCGTGCGCGTGAGAGGATCAGAGCAGAGAGGGCTCCTAGTGAGCAGGACTCGTGTGCGTGAGAGGATCAGAGCAGAGAGGGCTCTTAGTGAGCAGGAACCGTGTGCGTGAGAGGATCAGAGCAGAGAGGACTCCCAGAGATCAGGAACCGTGTGCTTGAGAGCATCAGAGCAGAGAGGACTCCCAGAGATCAGGAACCGTGTGCTTGAGAGGATCAGAGCAGAGATGGCTCCTAGCGAGCAGGAACCGTGTGCGTGAGAGGATCAGAGCAGAGATGGCTCCTAGCGAGCAGGAACCGTGTGCGTGAGAGGATCAGAGCAGAGAGGACTCCTAGAGACCAGGAACCGTGTGCTTGAGAGCATCAGAGCAGAGAGGACTCCCAGAGATCAGGAACCGTGTGCTTGAGAGGATCAGAGCAGAGATGGCTCCTAGCGAGCAGGAACCGTGTGCGTGAGAGGATCAGAGCAGAGATGGCTCCTAGCGAGCAGGAACCGTGTGCGTGAGAGGATCAGAGCAGAGAGGGGTCCTAGTGAGCAGGAACCGTGTGCGTGAGAGGATCAGAGCAGAGAGGACTCCTAGACACCAGAACCCGTGTGCGTTAGCAGACCCTCGTTAGCAGACCCTCTTTTGCAGACCCTCTTTTGCAGACCGTCGTTAGCAGGCCCTCGTTAGCAGGCCCTCGTTCATTAGCAGACCCTCATTCGTTAGCATGCCCTCGTTGGCTGGCCCTCGTTGGCTGGCCCTCGTTTGCAGGCCTTCGTTTGCAGGCCTTCGTTTGCAGGCCCTCATTAGCAGGCCCTCATTAGTAGACCCTCATTAGCAGGCTTGATTTACCACTGGCAGCATAGGGCTGGAGAATTAAACCTGACATGTTTTGGTCCACACAGATGGAACAAGGCAATGAATGGACAGAACGCAGGGACGGTAGAGAGAGATTGGAAATGTGTGCCACTGAGCCCACAGGGGCCGCTGAGCCCACAGGGGCCGTTGGGCCCAAAAGGGCCGCTGAGCCCACAGGGGCCGCTGAGCCCACAGGGGCCACTGAACCCTCAGGGGCTGCTGGCCTCTTTTAATATCAGACTGCTCAGCTTTTAGCCTGTTGGCCCTTGAAGTCCTTCCATGTGAATAGATTGAACGTGTCTGGTAAAAGCTGTCCAGAGGATCCGAGGGCCCCAGGCCTCCTTGTTGTGGAGCTCGGAGGCACGCCGGTCCTCTATGTATTTAGGTGGCCTGAGAGCGAATCTGTTCAGTGGGGTGTGGCCCTTCGCCCCTAAGACAGGTCTAGGGCTTTAAGGTTTTAGTGAGAAGAGTCTGCCTTTTCACATGCTCCTTGTAGGAAAGTGGCTCTGTATATACTGTTCCCTAATAGGTACAGTGTGTATAGAGTCCACAGTCCCCAGAGGTTTGGCAGAGGCTAAAGTTAGATATAACCTTACTTTTTAAAGTGGTAGCTTGGTCGAGTAGTAAGGCAGTATCAGAGGACAGTGTAAAGCATTTGTTGTACACACTCAGTCAGCAAATGGTCTCACACTCTCAAGAACTGAACTCTAGGCCAATGGTTTGTATACAAAATATATGGTTGTTTTATTTTAGAACCAACAATAGGTATCAAAATATACTTTCTCAGAATGAGAGGCTTTAGTTAAATACTTTGCAAAGGCAACTGACTTGGAATGCAATAGTTACAGTTTGTTGCAATAGACAACACATTTTCAAACACAATAATACATTGAGCTCAATGGGAATTTTAAGTTCTAAGCAGTTGATTACTTTTCTAACTCCAGGACTGGATCCTAGATTCAGTCCTGGGACAGTTCTTGGAAACAAGTGAGTAAAGTCGACTTAGTTACTGTTGTGATTTTTAAACAATATTTTACTATTTTAAAAGTTGACACTTTGAAACTTTTTCTAATAAAATCACCAATGTTATCCTATGGGAGGAAATTAACTTAGCAGATAAGTGGGGTTAGGGTTACGTTTTCTAGGTCAGTGTTGGATCCTAGATCCAGCACTAGTGTACCACCTGTAAGCAGTTGAGAAACTACTGGAACATCTATCTAAAACAGGTAAGTAATTAAGTTTTAACAGTTGGTACGATTTTTAAAGAATATTTGTAGTTTGCAAAAATCGACACAGAGAAGAAATTTCACAGAAAAACAGTCAATGGTTTCCTAAGGAAGAAAATTGAGTTAGTGGTAAGTACGGTTGTGAGTTCTTTTCAGGGTCAGTGCTGGGCACCAAGATCCAGCACTGGGATCTCTCCTAATAGCAGGTGAGTATTTCCGTTTTCGTTACTCGGTTGATTTTAGGTGAATATTTTAAAGTTTGGAAACTCCACACTTAGAAGTAATTTAACGAGAAATCAGTCATTGTTACCCTATGGAAGAAAAGTGAGTTATCGGCTTTTGGGTAAGTTTTCGACTGGCAGAGTTCTGGGCACAGACTCAGGGGTCTCCCAGGGTCGGATAAGTACAGTTGTTACACCCTCAGCGGCACAGAGGCAGCCGGGTGCAGAGTGAGGTAGGCCCAATGTTATCCTATGGGAGGCAGGGGGCCCTTGGTTGGTGGCTGCTGACTAGCAGAATACGCGGCTGTGGGAGCTGGGCTCCTGGTCACTTGCTCAGGGCAAATGGGGAAGTAGGTAGGAGTAGAAGTTGCACTTCCAGGGCCACTCGGGCGGCTGGGTGCAGGGTGCTTTTGAGCCGTCGGGCGCTCAATGGATTGCAATGGAAAAGCTCAAGAACGAACAAGGACTGCAAGCTCGGGGACGAAGATTCTTCAGGTGCGACCACCACTTCGAGAGGTAAGTTGGGTAGTTGGAGGATAGGTAGGTACCCAGGAGTTAGGCACAGGGGCCCGCAGGGCGCCGCGTGCAGTGGTGCCTTTTGGTGTCGGGAAATCTTACCCTCTGATGATCACGGTTGGGGGGGTCCCTGGTTCTGAGGCTGCAGGCGTCGTCAGGAGCTTCGAGGTGGGTCCTTGGGTGCCGGATTCAGGGTCAAAGTCGCCGGGGGGACGTCCTCGGGGTCTTTGTCCAATCCGGCACAGGCCAGGCTTGGCGGGTGCAGTATGCGCAGGGTTCGTGGCTGATGCCAGGGGTCAGTTACTTGCTTTGAGCAGTGCCACTGCTCGTGGGAGTCCCAGATGCTCAGTCTTACAAGGTAGCCAGGTCCTCCAGGGTTTGTGAGGTTGCTGGCCACGGGAGGTGCCGGGATTTAGCAGGAGCAGGTTCGAGGGTCGGCAGGCCGGGAAGGCTGGGGCCAAAGCAGTTGGTGTCTTCCTCTTCTTAGCAGCTGCACGGCAGGTCTTCTTGCTTCTTGGTCTTCTTTGCTGTTTCGGAATCTGGATCTAAGGAAGGAAGGTTCAGGGTGCCCCTAATTTCTAAATTTAGGGGCGTTACAGGTAGGTAAAGGGCAGGGACCACTGTTCCCTGCACTGGGGTGGGTACACCCCCGATCCTGCCACTCTCCTGTGGGAGGGGGCAGTGGCCTAGTCGTGATTAAGCAGGGCTCCACTTCTTCAAGATGGCGAGAGCCCGGGGATGTGCTTCAACTTGCCTCCCCCATCTGAGGGGTGGGGTTGGCAGAGGCTGGCACACCCCCTGTCCTTCCTTGGGGTTTCTGGCCAGTCTTCCCGCCAGAGTGGGGGTTTAGAACCGGTAGGGGCCAGTTGCTGAGTACAGCAAGTGGCCTGGAGAAGCTCACAAAGGCGGAATGCCTTTGAAGCTTCCCCTGTCCATCCTGGGAGAGGAGACCTAGCACCTCACCCAGGATGTGCATTGTTGCAGGGCCAGGAGAGCGGATGGTTCTATACCCAGGGATCCAGCAACATGTCTGCTGTGTGGCAGCCTAGACAGGCCCTCAGACAAGACGTGCATTGTAGGTTAGGTTCAGGGGGCATCTCTAAGATGCCCTCTGTCGTGCATTGTACATTAAATCCTGCACTGGCATCAGTGTGGGTTTAATGTGCTGAGAAGTTTGATACCAAACTTTTCAGTCTTCAGTGGAGCCATCATGGTGCTGTGGAGTTCGTGTTTGACTGTTTGACGATCTCCCAGCACCATATACTCTTAAATGGCAGCACTGCACTTACAGTGCCCAGGAATGGACCTGGTTACTGTAGGGGCACAGGGCTCATGCTCCTGTGCCCACACCACTGGCATAGGGCACCTAGCTAGAGGGGTGGCTGATGTATGCCAGGGCAGTGTATGTTGTGGGCATGGCATACAGGGATGTGTTTCATCGACTCTCTGTTTTGTCCTGTACCCAGACACTCAGCCTGCAAGGGCAGTGTGTTTGTGTTAGGGTACAGGGCCTCTAAGGGTGGCACAATACGTTCTGCAGCCCTTAGAGGCCTTCCCTGGTCACAAGGCCCTGGGTACCTAGGGTACCATTTACCAGGGGCTGACATGTGGCCAGGGTTTGCCAATTTTGGTTTTTGGTTTCAGCATAGTTTTTAGGGAAGGAACATAGGCCCTGGGCACCTGATTGGCAGGAGTCCAGGGCACACTCAGTCGTAGTACATTCAGCAATTCAGCAAAAAGTGGGGGCATACCATGCAAGAAAGATGGCACTTTCTCACACTCCTCCCTCCTGTTCTCAGTGGCGGGGCCCTTCTTCCTTAGACAGGTGTAAGAGGTTTAAGGTTTGTAGTAAGAACAGTCTGCCTTTTCCACGTGCTCCAGCCCTTGTCAGAGCAGTCCCATGGACATGATGGTCTCTGTCCATCTGCTTTGCTTTACGAAAGGAGCACTGATCATGGGACAAGGCAGAGAATAATATTCGAGGCATATGAGCTGCAGATCACACACTGAGGATAAGATCGCCATCTGGTGTTGGGCTCGGATGATTGCAGGTTGTTGTTGTCTTCGGAAGAAGCCTTTGGTCACGAGATAGGTGACTCCTTCCCTGGACAACAGTGCGCATGGGCATCCACTCCATCGTCAGATTGTTTTTTTCCGCCATTGGGTTCGGATGAACTTTTTTCCGCTCCAGCAGAAAACTTCCAGCAATCGAAATAACTCTTCAATTTTCATTCCATCGACATCGAAATCAACTCGGACCGGTTCCGGAAGCGGCTGATGGACAGGACACCTTTTAAAAAATGGCCCCAGTGTGGCGCGAAGTTCCCCCACAGTGATCACCACGAGGTTTGCAACCTCTGCCTGTCGCCGGAACACAACGAATCGAACTGTCCAGCTTGTGCCGCTTTCCGTTCCAAGAAGACCATCCGGGACCGAAGAGCTCGACGCCATATTATGGCCAGGCCAGCTCCAGAACCGGAGGACATCTTTGCTCAGGATGTTCCTGAAGATGACACCGAAGATCTCGAGATCGTGTCCGAGGCCGACGATTCCGATGACCTCATCACTCCAGGGCAGCGTGTCAGTACCACCCCCCCTGCCCCTACCCCATCCAAAAAGACATTGGTCAAGACTCCGCCAGCTGGGCCCAGTCGTGACCGAAAATCCTCTTCAGAAGCCCCGCCCTCGGGCCCGGCTCCGAAGACATCTAAGCCTGTAGGTGGCTCGGGCTCGAGCAAACCTCATGTTATTGTACCTATAATACCTCCGGCACCGAAAAAACTCCACTGTCGGCACCGAAACAGGCTTCAAGACCGAAATCTCGTTCGGCACCAAAACGTTCCTCGGCACCGAAGTCTCCACCGGCACCGAAACGTTCTTCGACACCGATGCCAAAAGATCCATCGGCACTGAAAAGTCCCTCGGCACCGAAGATTCCATCGGAACCGAAAAAACCTTCGCACCGAAAACTCCGTCGGCACCGAAAAAAGTTCATAAAGACCCGAAACGGCCATCGCCACAACCACTTTCGGAGCCGGATGAACTTTTTCGCCCAGATCCTACTCAAAAGCGGATCTACATTAATCCCAAAACCGGACATGTGACCGCAGTCCCATACAAAAAACGGAAGCTGGACATCACACCACCTCCAGCTCCCATACGGAAGAAGGACTGTGCTACTTCACCGCTTCGTCCTTCCTCTCCTGTGTTACCTCCTGACCCATCCCCCCCTCCCCCTCCTCCTTCTCCTTTACCTTTACCATCTCCTTCTCATACACCACCTCCACAGGATGATGATGATGATTTAGGGGGAGGGGCGGACACTGATTTCCTTAATGATCCTCTTGATCCAAACGACCCTTTTACATTCCTAGACACAGCACCAGTAGATGACTGGTCTTATCCAGTACCTGACATGCCTGACCCCACTACCTACCCTTCCAAGCCCTCCCCTCCTGATGACCATTTGAGGTTTGGCCAACTTATAAATAGGGCAGCAACATTCCATGGTGTCACAATGCACACAGACGCCCTTGAAGAGGACTTTCTCCTCGATACTTTTGAGCAGTCACAGAAAACTGTTCACATACTGCCCATGATTAAAGGGGTTATAAAGCATGCCACTGAAGTCTTTAAGGACCCTGTTAGAGCTAGGGTTCTCAACCCCCGCATTGAAAAAAAAATACAGACCAGCCCCGCAGGACCCCGCATACATTAAAGCTCAGCTCCCTTTAGACTCCTTGGTCGTGTCAAATGCCAGGAAGCGTGTTAACTCACAGACAACTGGAGAAAGGCCTCCCCCGGACAAGGAGTCTAAGCTTTTAGAGGCCTCAGGCAAACGAGTCGCCGCACAGGCGGCAAACCACTGGCGTATTGCCAATACCCAAGCCCTGTTAGCCCGGTATGATAGAGCGCATTATGACCAACTTGAGGACCTTATGCAACATCTGCCTGAGCCATTTAAATCCCAGTCTAATGACCTCATTCAAGAAGGCAAATTAATATCTAATGCCTCCATTAAATGCGCCTTGGATGCAGCAGACACTGCTTCTAGGGCGGTCAATACCAGCGTCTTACTCAGACGACATGCCTGGCTCCGTATTTCCGGTTTTAAACCGGAGGTACAAACCACAATTCTAGCTCAACCTTTTAACCAAGAGCAGCTATTTGGCCCTGCAGTGGACACTGCATTAGAAAAAATGAAGAAAGATAATGAGACTGCCAAATCTATGGGAGCACTGCAGTCTCCTCAAACCCGGGGTTCCTTTTCATCGCTCCTTTTATAGAGGAGCCTCCAAAAATCTGGGAACTGAGACCACGTCCACCTTTAAAAATTCTGGACAAACATCCCCTAACAGAGGATATTTTCGAGGGGGTTATAGGGGAAATAACACCAAAGGTCGAGGGCGGGGCAACACCACTACCCGCACCTCCCCAGCCACTAAACAGTGACTTGCCACCACTCCCCCCAGACCATTCCACTCCGGTCGGGGGGCGGCTCCAACAGTTCCTACCTGTCTGGACTTCTATCACCACAGACAGGTGGGTAAGACAAATTATCCAGTCTGGCTACTGCCTCGAACTGATACAATCCCCCCCAAACATACCACCCAAACACCGTCCAATGTCCTCACATCATCTCTCTCTCCTCAAACAAGAAATTCAATCCTTGTTACAAAAACATGCAATAGAACCAGTCCCTCTTCAACATCGGGGAACAGGAGTATATTCCCTATACTTCCTCATTCCCAAAAAGGACAAAACGTTAAGGCCCATACTGGATCTCAGACTACTAAACCAGTATATACATTCGGATCATTTTCATATGATCACCCTCCAACAAGTCCTCCCACTATTACAACAGGGAGACTTCCTCGCCACATTGGACCTCAAGGACGCTTACTTTCACATCCCTATGCATCCCGCTCACAGAAGATATCTACGATTTGTGGTAGACGGGCAACACTATCAGTTTACAGTTCTCCCATTCGGAGTAACAACAGCACCCAGGGTGTTCACCAAGTGCTAAGCAGTCGTGGCAGCGCACCTCAGAAGACAACAGATCCATGTCTTCCCCTATCTGGACGATTGGCTCATAAAAGCCAATACTCACCAAAAATGCGTTCTCCACACTCATCGCACTATTCAAACCCTCCACAACTTGGGATTCACTATCAACTACCCCAAATCCCATCTGCAGCCCTCCCACGTACACCAGTATCTAGGAGCAACCATAGATACATCCAAAGCCATAGCTTATCCCAGCACTGCCAGGATAACCAGTATACAAAATCTCATCTCTCAATTTCAAACTCATCAATCTCTTCCAGCAAGAGTGTTCATGCAGCTATTAGGCATGATGGCGTCATGCATCTCCATAGTCCCACACGCACGACTTCAAATGCGTCCCTTACAGGAATGTCTAGCACAACAGTGGAACCAAGCTCACGGACAACTTACCGATCTGGTGTTGGTGGACAGTCGCTCACTGAAATGGTGGAACACCATCAACCTGTCCAAAGGACGGCCGTTCTTAGAGCCTCTTCCACAAGTTGTGCTGACTACCGACGCATCTCTCACGCGGTGGGGAGCCCACCTCCTTCAACATACCACTCAGGGCAGATGGACCAGTCAACAAAAACTGCTCCACATCAATCACCTAGAACTTTTAGCGGTGTTCCTGGCACTAAAATCCTTTCAGGTACACCAAAAGAACAAAACTGTCCTCATACGCACAGACAACATGACGACAATGTATTATATACAAAAGCAAGGGGGGACACATTCTCTCCAACTGTCCCAACTGGCACAGCAAATCTGGAGATGGGCAATTCCCCAAAACATCTACCTGTTAGCAGAACATCTCCCAGGAATTCACAACCAGGTGGCTGACCTAAGTCGCCACACACAGCAGATCCACGAATGGGAATTACACCCCAAGGTTCTACTCCCATTCTTCCAAAAATGGGGACAACCAGACATAGACCTGTTCGCCACTCCCGAAAACACAAAATGCCCAACCTTCGCCGCCAGGTTTCCACACCCACAGTCGAAGGGCAATTCCCTATGGATGAACTGGTCAGGCAGATTTGCATACGCTTTTCCGCCTCTCCCACTGGTTCCATTTGTGGTACGCAAACTGAAACAACAGTCGCTAACACTAATTCTAGTAGCTCCCACTTGGGCACGCCAACCGTGGTTCACCACACTTCTGGAACTATCTCTAGTCCCACATCAAAAACTACACCTCTCCCCGGATCTATTAACCCAGAACCATGGAGAAATCAGACACCCAGATCCTCAAACACTGAACCTGGCGATCTGGCTCCTGAAGTCTTAGAGTTCGGGTACCTCAACCTCCCTCCAGACTGTATGAATATCATAAAGGAAGCCAGATGACCTACTACTAGAGCATGTTATGCCGCAAAATGGAAACGATTTGCCATTTACTGCGCTAATAATGACATACATCCATTGGATGCTTCCATCCAAAACATCATTTGCTATCTACTACACTTGCAAAGATGCAATCTAGCGTATTCCTCTATACGTTTACACCTAGCGGCCTTGGCAGCCTACTTGCAAAATAGGCAACACCTGTCCCTCTTTAAGGTACCAGCCATCAAAGCGTTTATGGAAGGTCTTAAAAGAATTCTTCCTCCAAGATTACCACCTTCCCCAGTGTGGAATCTCAATATTGTTCTAACAAGACTTATGGGTCCCCCATTTGAACCAATGCACAAATGTGAATTACAGTTCCTGACATGGAAAGTAGCTTTCCTTATCGCAATCACTTCCCTACGAAGAGTAAGTGAAATACAAGCCCTGACTCTGGAGGAACCTTTCTTACAACTACACCGTAACAAAGTAGTTCTTAGGACAAACCCTAAATTTCTTCCAAAAGTGATTTCCCCTTTCCACCTTAACCAATCAGTAGAGCTACCAGTCTTTTTCCCTAACCCAGACTCCGTAGCTGAAAGGGCCCTACATACCTTAGATGTTAAAAGAGCCTTGCTTTATTACATCGACAGGACAAAACCTTTTCGAAAGACAAAACAACTCTTTGTTGCTTTCGCACCACCACATAAAGGCAATCCTATCTCCAAATCCGGTATAGCCCGGTGGATAGTTAAGTGTATCCAAATATGCTACCAAAAGGCTAAACATACTCTTACAGTTCCCCCTAGGGCGCACTCCACGCGTAAAATAGGGGCTTCTATGGCCTTCTTAGGTAACATTCCCTTAGAAGACATTTGCAAAGCAGCCACGTGGTCTACCACGCATACCTTCACTAAACACTACTGTGTTGATGTGCAAGCCAAACAACAGGCCTCGGTAGGCCAGGCTGTCCTAAAAACTTTATTTCAAACTGCTGCAACAGATACAGGTGACCACCGCTAAGGGGAGACACTGCTATATAGTCTATCCTCAGTGTGTGATCTGCAGCTCATATGCCTCGAACGGAATATGCTACTTACCAGTATGCATCTGTTCTTGGCATGTAGAGCTGCAGAGCCACACACGCCCACCCGCCTCCCCGGGACCTGTACCTGTTCCAGCATTTGTCTTACTTAGACATTACACATTGACATCCTTTCTTTTCATTCCTATACACTCCATCTTTTGGCGAAAAACAATCTGACGATGGAGTGGATGCCCATGCGCACTGTTGTCCAGGGGAGGAGTCACCTATCTCGTGACCAAAGGCTTCTTCCGAAGACAACAACAACCTGCAATCATCCGAGCCCAACACCAGATGGCGATCTTATCCTCAGTGTGTGGCTCTGCAGCTCTACATGCCAAGAACAGATGCATACTGGTAAGTAGCATATTCCTTCTCACCAGTACATGGTGGCCACGTAACAGCTTTTATGTATGGAAGGAAGAAGGTCAAAATAAATACCTGCGGCGAGGGGGCTTTAAGTTCATATTCACACACAAATAGTTCAGTGTCGATGAGGCACCCCACAGGCAGCAGGAGGGAAGCTTCAGGGAAGCAGTGGTCTACTGGTCCCCAGCCCTGAGCTCGAGAGGCCTACAGGTGCTGTATCAGGTGCTCTTGTCTACCAGGTGTCCCACGCAGCAGGTGCGCTATCTTCCAGAAGATGTAGAGTTCAGAGGTGCAATTCTGGCTCCACGTAAACCACAGGTATCTGAGACTTTGGCGATGGTTTGAACACTGAGAGAGTAGAGGTGCATACTAGTAGACGCAGGAGGACAAACCAGGCTGCTACTTCCAGTGTGATGCTTTGTGTCTTCGTGGATGTGTCCACACAGACTGCTGAGTACCAAGAGTTCTTCTATGTTTGATTGCAGAAGTGATGTTTTGTTCTGTTCTTTGTTTAACAGACGCCCTCTCTCCCTTTCTCTAGCACCACCCATAGAAACCTCCCTGGATGATGGTGATGGTCCCCCAACTCCCTTCTTGAAGCCCTGCTCCCCCGACTTCTACCGGATACACCTTTACTCTGTGAGTACCTGAACACGAGGGCCTCAGGGCCACACCTCATAGTAGCAGGATGCAGCCAGTTATGGGTGTTCCGAAACCCAGTGTGAGTTGAGAAGGATGGGTTCTGAGGTTGGCATAAGAGATTCATTTTCACACCCCTAGCCTGTGAAAGAATGGCTATTCGCTTTCATGTCCCAAGCCTGTGAAAGAATGTCTGTTCTCTCTTTCATGTCCCAAGGCTGTGAACAAATTCCCGTGCTGTCTTTCACGCCCCTTGCCTGTGAGCTGTGCTCTCTTTCATGTCGCAAGCCTGTGAAAGAATGGCCGTGCTCTTTCACATCCCAAGCCTGTGAAAAAATGGCCATGCTCTTTCACGTCGCTAGCCTGTGAGCCGTGCTTTCATGTCCATAGCCTGTGAGCCGTGCTCTCTTTCACGTCCCTCGCCTGTGAAAGAATGGCCATGCTCTTTCACGTCCCCGGCCTGTGAGCCGTGCTCTCTGTCACGTCCCTCGCCTGTGAACCGTGCTCTCTGTCACGTCCCTCGCCTGTGAACCGTGCTCTCTGTCACGTCCCTCGCCTGTGAGCCGTGCTCTGTCACGTCCCTCGCCTGTGAGCCGTGCTCTGTCACGTCCCTCGCCTGTGAGCCGTGCTCTGTCACGTACCTCGCCTGTGAGCCGTGCTCTGTCACGTCCCTAGCCTGTGAGCCGTGCTCTTTCATGTCCCTAGCCTGTGAGTTGTGCTCTTTCACCTCCCTATCCTGCGAGCTGTGCTCTTTCACGTCTCTAGCCTGTGAGCTGTGCTCTTTCACGTCCCTTGCATTTGAGCCATGCTCTTTCACGTCCCTTGCCTGTGAGCCGTGCTCTTTCACGTCCCTAGCCTGTGAGTCGTGCTCTTTCACCTCCCTAGCCTGTGAGTCATGCTCTTTCACGTTCCTAGCCTGTGAGCTGTGCTCTTTCATGTCCCTAGCCTTGAAAGAATGGCCGTGCTCTTTCACATCCCTTGCCTGTGAGCCGTGCTCTTTCACGTCCCTTGCCTTTGAGCCGTGCTCAATTTCACGTCCCTTGCCTGTGAGCTGTGCTCTTTCACGTCCTTTGCTTGTGATCCGTGCTCTCTTTCACATCCCTTGCCTGTGAGCTGTGCTCTTTCATGTCCCTTGCCTTTGAGCCATGCTCTCTTTCAGGTCCCTAGCCTGTGAGCCGTGCTCTTTCACGTCCCTAGCCTGAGAGCCGTGCTCTTTCACGTCGCTAGCCTGCGAGCCGTGCTCTTTCACGTCCCTAGCCTTGAAAGAATGGCTGTGCTCTTTCACGTCCCTTGCCTGTGAGCTGTGCTCTTTCACGTCCCTTGCCTTTGAGCCGTGCTCTCTTTCATGTCCCTTGCCTGTGAGCTGTGCTCTTTCACGTCCTTTGCCTGTGATCCGTGCTCTCTTTCACATCACTTGCCTGTGAGCCCTGCCCTTTCACGTCCCTAGCCTTGAAAGAATGGCTGTGCTCTTTCACGTCCCTAGCCTGTGAGCTGTACTCTTTCACGTCGCTAGCCTGCGAGCCGTGCTCTGTCACGTCCCTCGCCTGTGAGCCGTGCTCTGTCACTTCCCTCGCCTGTGAGCCGTGCTCTGTCACATCCCTCGCCTGTGAGCCGTGCTCTTTCACGTCCCTCGCCTGTGAGCCGTGCTCTTTCACGTCCCTAGCCTGTGAGCTGTGCTCTTTCACGTCCCTAGCATGTGAGTTGTGCTCTTTCACGTTCCTAGCCTGTGAGCCATGCTCTTTCACGTCGCTAGCCTGTGAGCCGTGCTCTTTCACGTCCCTTGCCTTTGAGCCACGCTCTTTCACGTCCCTTGCCTGTGAGCCGTGCTCTTTCACGTCCCTAGCCTGAGTCGTGCTCTTTCGCGTCCCTAGCCTGTGAGTCATGCTCTTTCACGTCCCTAGCCTGTGAGTCGTGCTCTTTCACGTCCCTAGCCTGTGAGCTGTGCTCTTTCAAGTCGCAAAGCCTGCGAGCCGTGCTCTTTCACATCCCTAGCCTTGAAAGAATGGCTGTGCTCTTTCACCTCCCTTGCCTTTGAGCCGTGCTCTCTTTCACGTCCCTAGCCTGTGAGCCGTGCTCTTTCACGTCCCTTGCCTTTCAGCTACGATCTTTCACGTCCCTAGCCTGTGAGCTGTGCTCTCTCACGTCACTAGCCTGTGAGCCATGCTCTTTCACGTCCCTCACCTGTGAAAGAATGGCCATGCTCTCTTTCACATCCCGAGCCTATGAGCCGTGCTCTTTCACGTCCCCAGCCTGTGAGCCGTGCTCTTTCACGTCCCTCGCCTGTGAGCCGTGCTCTTTCACGTCCCTCGCCTGTGAGCCGTGCTCTTTCACGTCCCTCGCCTGTGAGCCGTGCTCTTTCACGTCCCTCGCCTGTGAGCCGTGCTCTTTCACGTCCTTCGCCTTTGAGCCGTGCTCTTTCTCGTCCCTAGCCTGTGAGCTGTGCTCTTTCATGTCCCTTGCCTTTGAGCCGTGCTCTCTTTCACGTCCCTAGCCTGTGAGCCGTGCTCTTTCACGTCCCTAGCCTGTGAGCTGTGCTCTTTCACGTCGCTAGCCTGCGAGCCGTGCTCTTTGACGTCCCTAGCCTTGAAAGAATGGCCGTGCTCTTTCACATCCCTTGCCTGTGAGCTGTGCTCTTTCACCTCCCTTGCCTTTGAGCCGTGCTCTCTTTCACGTCCCTAGCCTGTGAGCCTTGCTCTTTCACGTCCCTAGCCTGTGAGCTGTGCTCTTTCACGTCGCTAGCCTGCGAGCCGTGCTCTTTCACGTCCCTAGCCTTGAAAGAATGGCTGTGCCCTTTCACGTCCCTTGCCTGTGAGCGGTGCTCTTTCACGTCCCTTGCCTTTGAGCCGTGCTCTTTCACGTCCCTTGCCTGTGAGCTGTGCTCTTTCACGTCCTTTGCCTGTGATCCGTGCTCTCTTTCACATCCCTTGCCTGTGAGCCGTGCTCTTTCACCTCCCTTGCCTTTGAGCCATGCTCTCTTTCACGTCCCTAGCCTGTGAGCCGTGCTCTTTCACGTCCCTAGCCTGTGAGCCGTGCTCTTTCACGTCCCTAGCCTGTGAGCTGTGCTCTTTTACGTCGCTAGCTTGCGAGCCGTGCTCTTTTACGTCGCTAGCCTGCGAGCCGTGCTCTTTCACGTCCCTAGCCTTGAAAGAATGGCTGTGCTCTTTCACGTCCCTTGCCTGTGAGCCGTGCTCTTTCACGTCCCTTGCCTGTGAGCCCTGCCCTTTCACGTCCCTAGCCTTTGAAAGAATGGCTGTGCTCTTTCACGTCCCTAGCCTGTGAAAGAATGGCTGTGCTCTTTCACGTCCCTAGCCTGTGAAAGAATGGCCGTGCTCTCTTTCACATCCCTAGCCTGTGAAAGAATGTCTGTGCTCTTTCATGTCCCTAGCCAGTGAAGGAATGGCCTTGCTCTTTCACATCCCTAGCCTGTGAAAGAATGGGCGTGCTCTTTCACGTCGCTAGCCTGTGAGCCGTGCTCTTTCACGTCCCTTGCCTGTGAGCTGCGCGCTTTCACGTCCCTAGCCTGTGAAAGAATGGCCATGCTATTTCACGTCGCTAGCCTGTGAGCCGTGCTCTCATGTCCCTAGCCTGTGAGCTGTGCTCTCGCCCGTCACTAGCCTGTGAGCCATGCTCTTTCAGGTCCCTCACCTGTGAAAGAATGGCCATGCTCTCTTTCACGTCCCGAGCCTGTGAGCCGTGCTCTGTCACGTCCCCAGCCTGTGAGCCGTGCTCTTTCACGTCCCTCGCCTGTGAGCCGTGCTCTTTCACGTCCCTCGCCTGTGAGCCGTGCTCTTTCACGTCCCTCGCCTGTGAGCCGTGCTCTTTCACGTCCCTCGCCTGTGAGCCGTGCTCTTTCACGTCCCTCGCCTGTGAGCTGTGCTCTTTCATGTCCCTTGCCTTTGAGCCGTGCTCTCTTTCACGTCCCTAGCCTGTGAGCCGTGCTCTTTCACGTCCCTAGCCTGTGAGCCGTGCTCTTTCACGTCCCTCGCCTGTGAGCCGTGCTCTTTCAAGTCCCTCGCCTGTGAGCTGTGCTCTTTCATGTCCCTTGCCTTTGAGCCGTGCTCTCTTTCACGTCCCTGGCCTGTGAGCCGTGCTCTTTCACGTCCCTCGCCTGTGAGCCGTGCTCTTTCACGTCCCTCGCCTTTGAGCCGTGCTCTTTCACGGCCCTTGCCTGTGAGCCGTGCTCTCTTTCACGTCCCTTGCCTGTGAGTCGTTCTCTCTTTCACGAGTCTTGCCTGGGAAAGAAAGGCTGTGCTCTCTTTGCGTCCCTTGCCTGTGAGCTGTGCTCTTTCACATCCCTAGCCTGTGAAAGAATGGCTGTGCTCTTTACGTCCCTTGCCTGTGATACTTTGTCTTTTATGTTTCTCGCCTGTGAAAGAAAGGCCATGCTCTCTTTACGTCCCTTGCCTGTGAGCCGTGCTCTCTTTCACGTCCCTAGGCTGTGCTCTTTCACGTCTCTAGCCTGTGAGCCGTGCTCTCTTTCACGTCCCTAGCCTGTGAGCCGTGCTCTCTATCACGTCCCTAGCCTGTGAGCCGTGCTCTCTATCACGTCCCTAGCCTGTGAGCCGTTCTCTTTCACGTCCCTAGCCTGTGAGCCGTGCTCTCTATCACGTCCCTAGCCTGTGAGCCGTTCTCTTTCACGTCCCTAGCCTGTGAGCGGTGCTCTTTCACGTCCCTAGCCTGTGAGTCGTGCTCTTTCACGTCCCTAGCCTGTGAGCAGTGCACCTTAACGTCCCTAGCCTGTGAAAGAAAGGCCATGCTCTCTGCAGCCTCTTGTATAAATCTTGGCATTACTCTGAAGGTTGCAGCAGTTAGCAGTGTGAGCTCCAGGCTGATGCCTACAGGTTAGTGTTCTATAGAGACACAGGTGAAGTTTTCAGTTTGTGGTCCAGTCCTCCAGCTCTCACAAGCCATGCTTGACACAAGTAGTTTGTGGTTTCCACCTTCTTTGTTGAAAGATCTGTTGTGTGCAGTAATGATACTTGCAATGGGCTTTGAGTCAGTCCGTTGCTGATCGATCATTGATTGGCGTCAATCTCATTTGCTTGCTTCTTATTCGATGGCTTGCCTTCCAGTTGCCGTCTTTGTCCCTGTCTTGGAGAATAGCTTCTTTACATTCTTTGAGTGGATGATTTGTGGCGCCCTCTCGCTTGTGGCCCGGTGGAGGCGCCCTCTCGCTTGTGGGCCGGTAGAGGTTCCCTCTCGCTTGCAACCTTGTAGAGATGCCTTTTTACTTGCGGTATGGTAGAGGCGCCCTCTCGCTTGCGGTCCGGTAGAGGCGCCCTCTCCCTTGTGGCCTGGTAGAAGCGTCCTCTCGCTTTCTGCCCGGTAGAGGCGCCCTCTCCCCTGTGGCCTGGTAGAGGCGCCCTCTCGCTTGCAGCCTGGTAGAGGCGCCCTCTCCCCTGCAGCCCGGTAGAGGTGCCCTCTCCCCTGCAGCCTGGTAGTCGCCGTCTCCCTTGCAGCCCGGTAGAGGCACCCTCTCCCCTGTGGCCTGGTAGAGGCGCCCTCTCCCCTGCAGCCCGGTAGAGGCACCCTCTCCCCTGCAGCCCGGTAGAGGCACCCTCTCCCCTGCAGCCCGGTAGAGGCACCCTCTCCCCTGCAGCCCGGTAGAGGCGCCCTCTCCCCTGCTGCCTGGTAGAGGCGCCCTCTTCCCTGCAGCCTGGTAGAGGCGCCCTCTCCCCTGCAGCCCGGTAGAGGCGCCCTCTCCCTTGCAGCCTGGTAGTCGCCGTCTCCCTTGCGGTCCGGTAGAGGCGCCCACTCCCTTGCGGTCCGGTAAAGGCGCCCTCTACCCTGCGGCCTGGTAGAGGCGCCCTCTAGCTTGCAGCCTGGTAGAGGTGCCCTCTCCCCTGCATCCCGGTAGAGGCACCCTCTCCCCTGTGGCCTGGTAGAGGCGCCCTCTCCCCTGCGGCCTGGTAGAGGCGCCCTCTCGCTTGCGGCCCGGTAGTGGCGCCCTCTCCCTTGCAGCTTGGTAGAGGCGCCCTCTCCCTTGCAGCCCGGTAGAGGCGCCCTCTCGCTTGCAGCCCGGTAGAGGCGCCGTCTGGCTTGAGACCTGGTAGAGGTTCCCTCTCGCTTGCGGCCTGGTATAGGCGCCGTCTGGTTTGAGACCTGGTAGAGGCGCCCTCCCGCTTGCAGCCTGGTAGAGGCGCCGTCTGGCTTGAGACCTGGTAGAGGCGCCGTCTGGCTTGAGACCTGGTAGAGGCGCCCTCCCGCTTGCAGCCTGGTAGAGGCGCCGTCTGGCTTGAGACCTGGTAGAGGCGCCGTCTGGCTTGAGACCTGGTAGAGGCGCCCTCTCCCTTCCACCCAGCAGTTTAGGAATTATAAAGGTAGGGCAGAGACTGTTTTGAGCACCTCTCACCTTCTGTGTCTGCAGTTTACTGAGCATCTCTGCCCAGGCCTCCAGCTCTGAAGAAGCAATCATTGTCAACCCTTTGGCATTCATGCAGTGTCCCACGTTGTTTTATTTATTCATTTACATTTTTTGTACAGTGCATGCATTCATCCCCAGAGGGATATCACGGCGCATATACCTACCGTTACATTTCCGCATAATAGTGACTGGAGTCGGGGCTACACGTCAGGGAAGAGTCAAGTTTTCAGTCTTTTTCTAAAGTCTGAACAAATTGCCCCACTTGGGGCCAACTATGTCACCTCGGACCACCTCTCAGCCTTCCATGCTAAATGAAGAGTCTGAGAAACAGCGGAGAATATACACCAATAATAATTTATTATACACTCTCAGAGCGGGGCTCCGTCTGCTCAGTCTCGTGAGAGTACTACAGAGGGAAGTGAGTAACAGTAAGCATAAGGATTCCGTATATGCATTGCATGGTCAACTAGTAACACACCCACAGTGGAATTTTCCCAACAGATGGTGATGATCTACGTAGAGACAAAAAAAAGGTTTTCACTCTTGTATCTTGCACAGCTCAGAACACTTTCAAGGCTGCTCCACCCAGAGCTGCGATCGAGCTGCCAGACAGGTGGGAGAGGTTCTTTATCGAGGGAAAGCTACACATTGGCACAAACAGGTCCTTGTTACAGAAGCAAAGCTTAGCAAGGGGCATTTCTCGGAATCAAACAGGATTAGTTTTGAACAGTAAAGAAAATGGCGCCTGCAAAAGAAAATGGAGTAGCGAACGCTAACTTATACATGGCATTAAAGAGCATCAACGAGCATCAAGGGGCATCAAGGAGCATCAAGGGGCATCAAGGAGCATCAACGAGCATCAAGGAGCATCAACGAGCATAATCCAACAATGCAAGGCCGTCCTCGGATCTTCGAATATCCAGGGGGAGCACTTTTCGGTGGGTGGCTGGCAAAAAACCAAAGGAGCGTCCACCTGCTAGGCTTTCTTGAGCTTAATCACTTTAGCAAAGGTCACAAATGATGATCTTCGCTGTGTTGTAGGTTCATAGAACTCCACCCTATTTCTCAGGAGCAGTGGAACGGAATTAGGGAGCGCTCTATGCGCATGACAGCATAGCTTAAATTGAGCCTTCCTATGTACTGGCCACCAGTGTAGTGATTTTCAGCACAATCGTGTCTGCCTTTATTGCCAGTTAGTTTAGCGGCTGCAGTATGGATCATTTGGAGGCGTGCAAATAGATACTCCGCCATACCAATGTATAGTGCATTTCCGTAGTCCAGGTGACTGATGATCAGAGCCTGGACAGCTGTGCGGCGCCAGTCCTTCGGGATTCATCTAAACAACTTTCTAAGAAGTTTTAACAGTCCAAAGCAACTGCCACAGGTTGCCAACGCTTGAGTTTCATGGTGAGAGATTGATCTATAATGATACCAAGATTATTTGCCGCCTTTTTCAATCAAAATTGGTGATAGCCGTTAAAACAATAAAGTGTGGGCATGGGTCCTGTTGGAAGGCGTTCCCCGGGGGGGCTGCGGAATGCGTTCCCGACCACCCGGAGGCCCACCTTACCCAGAGTTAGGCCGAGCAAGAGCAGGGAGGCCCTTCCTGGAAGGGTCTCGTACCTAGGATCGCACACGCTGCGCTTACTCTCTTCTTCGGATAGAGGGACACCACACAGTAATTCGTTGTAAGATAATATGCTTTTATCGGTGATTGTCAGGGATCTTTATGATCCGGCAGGCAGGTGCAGAGTTAATGCCACAAGCGGCAGCGATCTCGTGATGAGGGGAAAAGGGGTAGCGGGACAGTCTTTGAATCAGTGTCTCTGCGAGGTATCCGGCGCCCAGCTCTCAATCCTCGAGCTGAGGGGATGTTGCTTCTCTCGGCAATCTCTGCCGATTCTCTTGGAGGAGCGGGCCGCGAGTCACTCAGCAGGCACCGGAGGGTCGTAGTTCAGGGAGCCGCGACGGCGTCAGCACGGCTCAGATGGTTCAGAGTTCGGGGAGCCGCGACAGCGTCAGTAGGGCTCAGATGGTTCAGAGTTCAGGGAGCCGCGACAGCGTCAGCAGGGCTCAGATGGTTCAGAGTTCAGGGAGCCGCGACAGCGTCAGCAGGGCTCAGATGGTTCAGAGTTCGGGTAGCGTTCTTCTGTTCGGGGAGCGATCGAGCCGCGACCAAGTCAGCAGGCTCTCGTCAGTCCAGGTCTTCCCTGCCCCCGTCCCGTCAGCACCCCTTGTTATACTCCCCCTCCTCTTTGAAGTCCGGAGTCCTCGCGGAGAGAGGTCTGGTGCCTGGGGGGCGGTGTGATGGGGTTTCCTGTCGCTCGGCCCTTTGATCTGTTCAGGTGGGTCCGGGAGGGACTCCAGACGCCCAGCAGGCGAGGCGCCCGCTCACCGAGGGCCTGGTGGTCGATCGAAAGCTCCCTCGGGGGAGAGACCAGAGGTGTGACAGGGTCGGCGCCTCTCGGTCTGGTTTGGGGGGGGGGTTTCGTTCGCCCTCGGCCGGGCATGCGTGTTGGGGATCTGGTCGGCCCTCGGGATGTTGGCCCACGGGAGCCGGAAGGCCGTGTCCACGAGGTTCGGCGTGGTTGTAGTGTAACTTGCTGGTCGGGAGGGCCCACGCCACGAGGCCGGTCTCACACGTCCAATGGGGAACCAGACTTTCTTTCGGTTATGGTTTTCTCCACCTGTTATATAGAGACACAGGTGAAGTCTCCAAAAGGTGCATGGGCTTAAGGATGCGGCCCAGCAGTTTATATGGAGCATCTAACCTAAGAGCTTGGAGTCAAAAGAGCAGTATATTTTCTCTATTTTGTCAGTGAAGTAGCCAGCAAGGGATTCAAAATGTTGCTTGTGATTGTTTGGGACAGGCTGCTGGGTTTTGATAAATCCTTGACTATTTTAAATAACTCCTTTGACGACCCACTGTTCTTTTAATAATGTTTTTTTTTACTTTCTTAATCTGTTTGTAATAATCATTTAGTTGGAGTTTATAAAGCTTAAAATTTGACGCTGACCCTTCAGTGTCAATGTGGTGGAGGTTGTCGACCCTTTGGTGTTGACGCAGTGGCCCACGTTGACCCCGCAATCTCAGTGCAGTGAAGGTTGACATTGCCGGGGTTTGTATGTCCCCTCAGTCTCTCTGGACAGATGTCTGAACACTATACTAGGTGTCTCTGGGCCGGGGCTGTCTGTGTGCTGCATTACATGCCGGGGTCTGTATGTCCCCTCAGTCTCTCTGGGCAGATGTCTGAACACTACACTAGGTGTCTCTGGGCCAGGGCTGTCTGTGTGCTGCATTACATGCCGGGGTCTATATGTCCCCTCAGTCTCTCTGGGCAGATGTCTGAACACTACACTAGGTGTCTCTGGGCCTGGACTGTCTGTGTGCTGCATTACATGCCGGGGTCTGTATGTCCCCTCAGTCTCTCTGGGCAGATGTTTGAACACTACACTAGGTGTCTCTGGGCCAGGGCTGTCTGTGTGCCGCATTACATGCCGGGGTCCGTATGTCCCCTCAGTCTCTCTGGGCAGATGTCTGAACACTACACTAGGTGTCTCTGGGCCAGGGCTGTCTGTGTGCTTGTTGGACCCGGCCTCGTGGCGTGGTCTTAACCCTCTTGGATTGTGCTCGTCCCCCCGCACCGGCCTACACGGGCCGCCCTTTCAGGCCGCCAGGGACCCCTCCTCCCTTCGAGGCCCCCTTTGGATTGTACCCGTTTTCCTACACCCGCCTCAGCGGCCCCCTTTTCCAGGCTGCACAGGGGCCCCTCATTCCTTCGGGGTCCCCCCCCCCATACTTGCTCCACGCACCAGCCCACGCAGCCCGGCTCCCTCCGGCCTCGGCCCCAGCGAAGCCCCGACATCGAGGCACCAAGATCTGGCCAGGGGGCACCGCATGGCCACTTCACCACTCCCGGAGGAGGAGAGTTTCGATGGGACCCCCACCGTCCCTCAACACCTAGGTGCGATCGTCCTCCGGCCTCCCCGGGCCTGGCGCCTCTCCCGCTTGGCGTCTGGCCTCTCCCAGCCCGGCCTCTCCGCTCCCCCAGGCGCAAGGGTCCGGACATCAAAGGGCTCCAGACCTATATCTGGGGCAACCCCGCAATGGGACAGTAGTTGTATCCCGGAGTCAAGAGCCCTGCTGATGGAATCGCAGCTGACCCTACGGAGAAGAACTCTTGCTTGACACTATACCACGAGCCCTGCTGACTGCGTCGCGGCTCCACCTTATTGAGACAAGGAACCTCACGGAACATCGGAGCCCTGCTGACGCTGTCGCGGCCCAACCTCGCTGAAACCTCCCCCAGAGCCCTGCTGACGTCGTCGCGGCTTGAGCTGAACTGAAACACCTTAAAAGCCCTGCTGACCTAGTCGCGGCTCAAGCTCCACGAACTGATCACCAGAGCCCTGCTGACGCTGTCGCGGCTCGACCCCTCCGGGACCCGGAGTCCCTCCAGCTTGAGGATCAAGAACTGGGCCTAAGGTACCCAGCTGCTACTAAAGACTGTCCCGCTACCCCGTCCCTACCAAAGACTTTGAGACTCTTGCGGATCCCTCGATCCCCCCTTGTATATATCGATAACCGTAACTTCCTAAATGCTGATAAAGAATTGCTCGTCTTGATAAACATCCTCGAGTCCTGTGTGGTGGTGTTACTGTGCTAGTACGGTATAGGAGAAGGACCTCTCCTAGGAGGCTTCCCAGCAGCGCTCGGCTACTTCGTACAGTGTGGGGGGGCCCCCCTGGGTGGTCTCTCCGACCCCCCCGAGGTCCGCCTTCCAACAGTGCTGCATTACATGCTGGGGTCAGTATGTCCCCTCAGTCTCTCTGGGCAGATGTCTGAACACTACACTAGGTGTCTCTGGGCCAGGGCTGTTTGTGTCGCATTACATGCCGGGGTCCGTATGTCCCCTCAGTCTCTCTGGGCAGATGTCTGAACACTACACTAGGTGTCTCTGGGCCAGGGCTGTCTGTGTCGCATTACATGCCGGGGTCCGTATGTCCCCTCAGTCTCTCTGGGCAGATGTCTGAACACTACACCAGGTGTCTCTGGGCCTGGACTGTCTGTGTGCTGCATTACTTGTTGGGGTCAGTATGTCCCCTCAGTCTCTCTGGGCAGATGTCTGAACACTACACTAGGTGTCTCTGGGCCAGGACTGTCTGTGTGCTGCATTACATGCCGGGGTCTGTATGTCCCCTCAGTCTCTCTGGGCAGATGTCTGAATACTACACTAGGTGTCTCTGGGCCGGGGCTGTCCTTGTGCCGCATTACATGCCGGGGTCTGTATATCCCCTCAGTCTCTCTGGGCAGATGTCTGAACACTACACTAGGTGTCTCTGGGCCAGGGCTGTCTGTGTGCTGCGTCTCTCTGGGCAGATGTCTGAACACTACACTAGGTGTCTCTGGGCCAGGGCTGTCTGTGTCGCATTACATGCCGGGTCCGTATGTCCCGTTAGTCTCTCTGGGCAGATGTCTGAACACTACACTAGGTGTCTCTGGGCCTGGACTGTCTGTGTGCTGCATTACATGCCGGGGTCCGTGTGTCCCCTCAGTCTCTCTGGGCAGATGTCTGAACACTACACTAGGTGTCTCTGGGCTGGGGCTGTCCGTGCGCAGCATTGCATGCCGGGGTCTGTATGTCCCCTCAGTCTCTCTGGGCAGATGTATGAACACTACACTAGGTGTCTCTGGGCCTGGACTGTCCGTGTGCTGCATAAGATGCAGGGGTCTGTATGTCCCCTCATGCTCTCTGGGCAGATGTTTGAACACTACACTAGGTGTGTCTCTGGGCCTGGACTGTCTGTGTGCCGCATTACATGCCGGGGTATGTATGTCCCCTCAGTCTCTCTGGGCAGATGTGTTAACACTACACTAGGTGTCTCTGGGCTGGACTGTCCGTGTGCTGCATTACATGCCGGGGTCTGTATGTCCCCTCAGTCTCTCTGGGCAGATGTCTGAACACTGCACTAGGTGTCTCTGGGCCAGGGCTGTCTGTGTGCTGCATTACATGCCGGGGTCTGTATGTCCCCTCAGTCTCTCTGGGCAGATGTCTGAACACTACACTAGGTGTCTCTGGGCCAGGGCTGTCTGTGTCGCATTACATGCCGGGGTCCGTATGTCCCCTCAGTCTCTCTGGGCAGATGTCTGAACACTACACTAGGTGTCTCTGGGCCAGGGCTGTCTGTGTCGCATTACATGCCGGGGTCCGTATGTCCCCTCAGTCTCTCTGGGCAGATGTCTGAACACTACACCAGGTGTCTCTGGGCCTGGACTGTCTGTGTGCTGCATTACTTGTTGGGGTCAGTATGTCCCCTCAGTCTCTCTGGGCAGATGTCTGAACACTACACTAGGTGTCTCTGGGCCAGGGCTGTCTGTGTGCTGCATTACATGCCGGGGTCTGTATGTCCCCTCAGTCTCTCTGGGCAGATGTCTGAATACTACACTAGGTGTCTCTGGGCCGGGGCTGTCCTTGTGCCGCATTACATGCCGGGGTCTGTATATCCCCTCAGTCTCTCTGGGCAGATGTCTGAACACTACACTAGGTGTCTCTGGGCCAGGGCTGTCTGTGTGCTGCATTACATGCCGGGGTCTGTATGTCCCCTCAGTCTCTCTGGGCAGATGTCTGAACACTACACTAGGTGTCTCTGGGCCAGGGCTGTCTGTGTCGCATTACATGCCGGGGTCCGTATGTCCCGTTAGTCTCTCTGGGCAGATGTCTGAACACTACACTAGGTGTCTCTGGGCCTGGACTGTCTGTGTGCTGCATTACATGCCGGGGTCCGTGTGTCCCCTCAGTCTCTCTGGGCAGATGTCTGAACACTACACTAGGTGTCTCTGGGCTGGGGCTGTCCGTGCGCAGCATTGCATGCCGGGGTCTGTATGTCCCCTCAGTCTCTCTGGGCAGATGTATGAACACTACACTAGGTGTCTCTGGGCCTGGACTGTCCGTGTGCTGCATAAGATGCAGGGGTCTGTATGTCCCCTCAGTCTCTCTGGGCAGATGTTTGAACACTACACTAGGTGTGTCTCTGGGCCTGGACTGTCTGTGTGCCGCATTACATGCCGGGGTCTGTATGTCCCCTCAGTCTCTCTGGGCAGATGTCTTAACACTACACTAGGTGTCTCTGGGCTGGACTGTCCGTGTGCTGCATTACATGCCGGGGTCTGTATGTCCCCTCAGTCTCTCTGGGCAGATGTCTGAACACTGCACTAGGTGTCTCTGGGCCAGGGCTGTCTGTGTGCTGCATTACATGCCGGGGTCTGTATGTCCCCTCAGTCTCTCTGGGCAGATGTTTGAACATTACACTAGGTGTCTCTGGGCCGGGGCTGTCTGTGTCGCATTATATGCCGGGGTCTGTATGTCCCCTCAGTCTCTCTGGGCAGATGTCTTAACACTACACTAGGTGTCTCTGGGCTGGACTGTCCGTGTGCTGCATTACATGCCGGGGTCTGTATGTCCCCTCAGTCTCTCTGGGCAGATGTCTGAACACTGCACTAGGTGTCTCTGGGCCAGACTATCTGTGTGCTGCATTACATGCCGGGGTCTGTATGTCCCCTCAGTCTCTCTGGGCAGATGTCTGAACATTACACTAGGTGTCTCTGGGCCTGGACTGTCCGTGTGCTGCATAAGATGCAGGGGTCTGTATGTCCCCTCAGTCTCTCTGGGCAGATGTCCGTACACTACACTAGGTGTCTCTGGGCTGGACTGTCTGTGTGCCGCATTACATGCCGGGTCTGTATGTCCCCACAGTCTCTCTGGGCAGATGTCTGAACACTACACTAGGTGTCTCTGGGCCAGGGCTGTCTGTGTAGCATTATATGCCGGGGTCTGTATGTCCCCTCAGACTCTCTGGGCAGATGTCTGAACACTGCACTAGGTGTCTCTGGGCCGGGGCTGTCTGTGTGCTGCATTATATGCCGGGGTCTGTATGTCCCCTCAGTCTCTCTGGGCAGATGTTTGAACACTACACTAGCTGTCTCTGGGCCAGGGCTGTCTGTGTGCTGCATTACATGCCGGGTCTGTATGTCCCCTCAGTCTCTCTGGGCAGATGTCTGAACACTGCACTAGGTGTCTCTGGGCTGGACTGTCTGTGTGCCGCATTACATTCTGGGGTCTGTATGTCCCCTCAGTCTCTCTGGGCAGATGTGTTAACACT
This sequence comes from Triturus cristatus, assembly GCF_964204655.1. Lineage (NCBI taxonomy): Eukaryota > Metazoa > Chordata > Amphibia > Caudata > Salamandridae > Triturus > Triturus cristatus. The sequence goes on from NC_140590.1 coordinate 1,880,193,396, forward strand.
ACACTAGGTGTCTCTGGGCCAGACTATCTGTGTGCTGCATTACATGCCGGGGTCTGTATGTCCCCTCAGTCTCTCTGGGCAGATGTCTGAACACTACACTAGGTGTCTCTGGGCCAGGGCTGTCTGTGTGCTGCATTACATGCTGGGGTCTGTATGTTCCCTCAGTCTCTCTGGGCAGATGTCTGAACACTGCACTAGGTGTCTCTGGGCCAGGACTGTCTGTGCCGCATTACATGCCGGGGTCTGTATGTCCCCTCAGTCTCTCTGGGCAGATGTCTGAACACTGCACTAGGTGTCTCTGGGCCGGGGCTGTCTGTGTGCCGCATTACATGCCGGGGTCTGTATGTCCCCACAGTCTCTCTGGGCAGATGTCCGTACACTACACTAGGTGTCTCTGGGCTGGACTGTCCGTGTGCCGCATTACATGCCGGGTCTGTATGTCCCCTCAGACTCTCTGGGCAGATGTCTGAACACTACACTAGGTGTCTCTGGGCCGGGGCTGTCTGTGTGCTGCATTACATGCCGGGGTCTGTATGTCCCCACAGTCTCTCTGGGCAGATGTCTGAACACTACACTAGGTGTCTCTGGGCTGGACTGTCCGTGTGCCGCATTACATGCCGGGTCTGTATGTCCCCTCAGACTCTCTGGGCAGATGTCTGAACACTGCACTAGCTGTCTCTGGGCCAGGGCTGTCTGTGTCGCATTATATGCCGGGGTCTGTATGTCCCCTCAGTCTCTCTGGGCAGATGTCTGAACACTGCACTAGGTGTGTCTGGGCTGGACTGTCTGTGTGCCGCATTACATGCCGGGGTCTGTATGTCCCCTCAGTCTCTCTAGGTCAGGGCTGCTTGTGCACACCATACACACAGACCTTCCAGGCCAGAGCTGCCGCACCCAGGCTCTCTGAGCCAAGGTCGCGCCGGCGCTCTGCACCGCAGGCTGGAGTCTTCCCTGTGTTTGTTTCGTGGGCTGTGCTGGAGCCCGGCCTCTGAGGCTGGGTGCGCCCAGCGGGGAAGCGGCTCTGTCCTCCGGGTGCTGAGCTGCAGCAGTGTGAGCAGGTAGAGCGAGTCGACGACAGCCTTTTCCTACCCAGAGGCAGTGCGACGCGTCTCGCTTTTGAGACGGCAGTTGTCATCTGGGTAAGTCAATCCGCTGTAATATGGAGGGTGAATCCAAATGGCGCGCCTGGAATCACACATGGCTTTCTTCAGGGATGGGCAGTTTCTACAGTGTGTTGATGCGCTGCTTAAGACCTCACATATTACATCATGAATGACATCTCAAATCTATGTCAGAGCAAGTTATACTTATGTCAGTTATGTACACCTGGCAGATTGCCCTGTTTTTAAACAGTGCTTCTTGTTTTCTGAATGTTTTTTTTTATCTTAAGTTTAACTTAAGTTAAAATCTTCTTTACGTATTGCTCAACTTTAAGCTTCGTTTTTGTAGTGAAAATATGTATATATATATGTATATACACACACATTACTATCAATAAAGCCACCAACAGATGCAGACATACTCAACTCCCTTAAAGATACTTCTTTTGAAGATCAAGTTTTGCCATCAGAGCTGTGTCAGGAGCTTCTCTTACCCCTACTCACAACCGTCAATGCTTCCCTCATTCAAGACATCTCTCAGAAGAGCTCAAGAGCGGCCAGATCCTCCCAAACCTAAAGAAACTTACACTCGACCCTTATGACCTCACCACTACCGGCCAATCACTCACCTGCCACTCATCTGCTGGATCATTGAAAAAGCAATCTGTTAAACTCCAAGATCACATCAGTGCTAACCTGCACGACTACCAGTCTGGCTTCAGATCGCCCTGCAGCACGGAGGCCGCCACCTTCCACAGCACAGACGCACATCAGTGCTAACCATCTTCAGTGCCGGTACCAGTCTGGCTTCAGATCGCCCTGCAGCACGGAGGCCGCCACCTTCCACACCATAGACTCACATCAGTGCTAACCATCTCCTGCGCGACTACCAGTCTGGCTTCAGATCGCCCTGCAGCATGGAGGCCGCCACCTTCCACAGCATGGACGCGCATCAGTGCTAACCATCTCGTGCGCGAGTACCAGTCTGGCTTCAGATCGCCCTGCAGCATGGAGGCCGCCACCTTCCACACCACAGACGCACATCAGTGCTAACCATCTGGTGCGCGACTACCAGTCTGGCTTCAGATCACCCTGCAGCATGGAGGCCGCCACCTTCCACAGCATAGACTCACAGTGCTAACCATCTTCAGCGCCGTTACCAGTCTGGCTTCAGATCGCCCTGCAGCACGGAGGCAGCCACCTTCCACTCCATAGACGCACATCAGTGCTAACCATCTTGTGCACGACTACCAGTCTGGCTTCAGATCACGCTACAGCACAGAGGCTGCCACCTCACACACCATGGACACGCATCAGTGCTAACCATCTTGTGCGCGAGTTCCAGTCTGGCTTCAGATCGCCCTGCAGCATGGAGGCCGCCACCTTCCACACCATAGACGCACATAAGTGCTAACCATCTTGTGCACGACTACCAGTCTGGCTTCAGATCGCCCTGTAGCACGGATGCAGCCACCTTCCACACTATAGACGCACATCAGTGCTAACCATCTAGTGCATGACTACCAGTCTGGCTTCAGATCACGCTACAGCACAGAGGCTGCCACCTTCCACACCATAGACGCACATAAGTGCTAACCATCTCGTGCGCGAGTACCAGTCTGGCTTCAGATCGCCCTGCAGCACAGAGGCCGCCACCTTACACACCATAGACTCACATCAGTGCTAACCATCTCGTGCGCGAGTACCAGTCTGGCTTCAGATCGCCCTGTAGCATGGAGGCAGCCACCTTACACACCATAGACGCACATCAGTGCTAACCATCTGGTGCACGACTGCCAGTCTGGTTTCAGATCGCCCTGCAGCACGGAGGCCGCCACCTTACACACCATAAACGATGCCCCCTAACCACAAATGAAGGTGACCGCTGCCTCCTGCTATTTCTAGACCTCATCTGCCTTTGACACTCAACCATCCCTCCCACCCTGGAGTCTTGAATGGGATTCACCAGTGATGTCCTTCACCTCCTACCTTTCAAACCAACACCAGTTTGTACACTTTGGGGACTTTGAGGTCACAAAAGGTCCCTAACATCTGTAGAGTCCTCCCGGGCCCCATACGGTCTCCTGTTATCTTCAGCAGGTACATGGAGCCATTCAATGCTCTAATCACAGGCAGGAGCATCAAAATTCACCAATATGCCGATGATACACATCTCTACTTGTAAGTCTCCACTGCTTCAGACATCCAAATCCTCAAACACTGTCTTACGTCATCCAGACCTGGATGTCCCGCGACTACCTGCAGCCCAGCTCAACCAAGACAGAATGGCTCTTATTTGCCAAGAACAGCAAACAAGATACAGTATGAACCCGACTCAATGACTAGAAGCTTGATGACTTTGAATCACGGCTTTCACTGAATGCCAAGTTACTTGGATTCACGCCGGCCAACAACCTCACCTCAAGGAATACATCCCCCAAAAAAACAAAGACGGCTTGGTGCCAACTGTCTCTTCTAAAGAAAGTCTAATCTTTTCTTTCAGAATGCAACTTCAGAACTGCTGTTCAAACCCTCGTCCTTCCATATCTGGCTGGATTGTATGCCCGACTCTGGAGCCCTGTGGGTGCCACGCTGGCTCTTCGGGCATCCTGCTTGCTGCAACACATCTCTTGCAGGGCCTGAAGAAGTGTGATCAGATAACTGTCATCCTTATGGAACTCCACTGGCTCCATTGCCAGCCTGTACCATGTTCAAAACCAGCATTATTTGCAAAGCCATTGTGTCCAGCACCCCCGCTTATCTTGAAAAACACGCTCACCATCTCGGTGGCTCTGGGCACCCCTCCCTGGACACCTTCAGGAAGACCCTCAAGACCTGGCTCTTCGACTGAACGGAACTGCGGGCCCCCGCCTCCCTCCAGCGCCTTGAGACCCTCACGGGTGAGTAGTGTGCTTAAAACACCCTGATTGATTGATTGGCACACCAGCAGGCAGGACACCATCAAACTACTGACTAAGAGCCTGATTTAGTATTTGGCGGACGGTTACTCAGGTACAAAGGTGACTGGTAACCCATCCTAATGCACGTGTAATGAGCTGGACGTGCTGTCCATCATGTTTATGACCGAGTACATGTCCTCCAAACTCTAAATCAGACCCTAAGAAGTGTGGAAAAAGAAAAAACAAGAACGAAAGACCTGTTGCATCTATGCACCCTTGATCTAGATAGAACAGCACCCCGTATCCATCAGGACCTCCTGAACGCTGCTTCTGTTTAGGAAAGAGTTGAAGCCTTGCCTCTTCGAAGGACACTACGTCACGGTGCCTTAACCGTCCTCATTCCAGCTCCTCTTATTGTTTGACTTAATGCTGGTCTTCGACCATGCGCAGTGCTGCGCTGCCTTTTGGCTGTTTGTGCTACTGAAATGCCACAAACGTACATGTACGTGTTCACTGAAAAAAGAAAGCTTAGAATAACGTTTTGGTTAGCTTTGTTTCATACACATTTATACATGTAAACTTGAGAAATTCATTGAAAGAAACCACAAATAAAGTGGTGTTATGGTTGCTAATTGGAACCGAAAAACCACTGAAAGCCACAGTTAATGGTTATTTTTGTATACATAACTTGCACAACAGACATGTAAACCATAAGACGCGCACCGGATGCAATGCTCTTAACCTCACCCTTGATGTGAGAGATGCAATGTTGTACATAATCTGACAGATATGAAATTACACTAATCAAGAGATGGCTGTGAGTGTCGCAGTATTTATTGTTTTCAGTCTGTGTTAAGTTTGCTTTTAGATAGTGTTACTTTGGAGATAAATATTTTGAGGTCGTAAGAAGTGCATTGGGTGTGCAAGTTGTGGTTTGCATGAGCCTGTTGGTCCGGTTAGGTTCACCGTCCCCATTATGCCCTTTTTAGGTCTCGCCTGGTGTTAGCAGCGTGCATGTGCTGCTCTTGCCATGTGGGGGCTTCTTGGAATCGATACGGTTCCATAAGTCATGTCTGAGCTCCGCCCGCAGTTGTGATTTGTGCGCGTCGTTTGTCGTCATCAATTATTCAAAACACAGTGTCATGATTGTACCTGAGGTATTTTAATCCCTCCTGGTTGCCACCCTGTCCACTTTTGGCCCCGCCCACCAAGATTGGATCGTTTACTTGCGGCGGGAGACAGTGTCTCTTAATTAGCCGCTAAGCACTTTTTTGGGGCTATTACAGCGTTTTGCTTCAACAATGGCTGACCCGCCTTTTCTTTTCTCTGGCGCGGTGGCTTGTTTTTTTGTAGTTTTAGATAGCGTGAACCGGACCCGAAGGACACGTTCATTATTTGATAGGAATGCCGTGATTAAGTGATTTGCCCAGAATCACTTGATGTTGAGCCGATGCCGAGGCTTGTTTTTTAAAATCATTTGCATGGCGCCCGCTTCACATTACTTTTCTCTGCACGGGCGTCATGCTTTATATTAACATCAAAGCATGACATGATATTGAGTTCTACCCCCTGTGGGACCAGCGATCCGTCTCCCGCTCAGTTTAAGACTAAAAACTCCCTAGGTCCTCCGTGCCCACCTAAAGTTTCTGCATAAAGGTACTCCGTGCCCCAGCCTCTCCACACTGCAGCGTCTGTCAGCAAGTGCCTTGAACCTTCTAGGTGCCCTGAAGGCGCCCGCTCGTCCATTAGTGAGCGGCAGCGCTCCACGCCTTTCACTAATTGCCAGCTAGAGCTGATGCCAAGTGGTCAGCACGCCCTGCTTCCGCCCCGAGCTTTCATTTGATAACCTATTGTGATCTTGGAGTTGAAGTTTCGGTTCCTTTCCATTGAAAGAACCAGTTACACCATCAGTCCCAGTGCCAATGTTTTGCCACAGATATGCCCAGGCCTGCAAAGATGGCAGCTAGAGGGAGGGGCATCTAGAACAGGCGTGCCCTCGATGGGTCGGTTGTTCAGTGTGGCATAATAACCACAAGCCGACCTGCAGGTTCCTAGCTGAATATATTGGTGGCTGTGGACAGGTAATGCCTAGTGAAGACGCAGGCCTGGGAGTCTTGCAGCGGGTAGGTAGGGCTACGTTTCATTCCCATGTTAGTTCTAAATTGTGTAATCTAGGATAACGCCGGCAATGAGACTCGTCTCTGCGGGACACGAATGGGGGGCGTGAATGCTCTTTGAACAAGCATTGAAAATGCAATAGATCTTGCCTTTGGTTAAGTTAAAGCCATTTGCTTTGCTAATGGAATTGTATAGCAAAGCAAATGTCTTTAACTTAATCAAAGGCGAGACCTATTGCATTTTCAATGCTTGTTCTTTTAAGTGTGTCTCAACACAGTGCTGAGTTCACTGTGATTGGTAATGGGGACTGTACCAGAAATTTCCTGTGATGGCAAGACAGTCAGAGTGCGATGGATTTGTGGATCTGCAAATCCTGCCCCAGGCGTAAAAGCCACCTAGTCTAATGGTCCGGTGATTCCTAGGTCTGCTGGCTTCCTGCATTCTCCTAGTCCCCGGGGCACACAGGGGTCTTTGCAGTGGTGTCTAATATGGCAGTGCCTACAGTACGGAGGAGACCTGGCGAACTCCATTGTCTCCCCCAGCACTGTGACAGAAGTTGCTTAATGGGTGAACGAGGTGAACCTGATATACGGATGGCCTTCACTTCTCTGCCCGCTGCGGCTACAGTAGCGACAAATGCCTCCAACCTGGGCTGGGGTCCTCATCTGGAAATCAGGGTCTGCTGGTCTCCAGAGGAGCACGTGCTTCACACCAGACTGCTAGAATTCCAGGTGTTTCGGCTGGCGCTCAAGGCTTTCCTCCCTTCCGTTGGCGGTCGGTCCATCCAGATCTTGACAGACAACATGACAGCAATGTGCTATGTCAACAAGCAAGGGGGAATAGGGCCTCACCGCTGTAGTCTGGAACCATGAAGACTGTGGTCTTGGACACACTGCCAAGCGCTATGGCTCCTCGCCAATCACCTAGCGGGGTCTCTGAATGTCAGAGCCAACAGCCTGAGCTGGCATCTGCTGCCGGAGGTAGTCCAAGACATCTTCACCCAGTGGGACACTTCTCGGGTGGACTTGTTCACTTCCTTGGAAAATGGTCAAAGCCCACATTTCAGTGCCCTCCAGTATCCATTGAGAGGAGCCTTGTAGGACGCCTTTCAGTTGAGGCGGACGATTGAGCTGCAGGTCACGTTTCTCCCCGTACCCTTGATTCCTCGGGGTCTGAGGAACATTTGCCAAGACTGGTCCCAAGTCATTACCGTAGCCCCAGATTGGCCAATAAGGGTGTTGTATGCAGACCTCCTGGGCTTCTCTGCTCCGCCTGCCAATCGGGCCGGATCTTCTCTCCCAGTCTGTGGGAATGGTTCTGCACCCCAGTCTGAGACCTCCACCTGCATGCTTGGAGATTGAGAGGGCACAATCCAGCTCCTTTCAGATACCACCAGAGTTTTAGATGCCATCTCATTAGCGTGTCGCTTCTTCACTAAGGCAGTCTATTCCGGCAGATGGGGAACTTTATTGTATGGTGTGCGGACAATAGTGTGCAGCGTGAATCCCTTGCAGGCCACATTATCCCACGTGCTTCAGTTGGCACTTTCTTTGGCTTAGAGAGGATGTGCCATTGGCACTGTGAAGGGTTATTTAGACGCCTTGTCCGCCGGATCTTCAATTCCTGATTAAGTCCCCTGTTGTCCTGCGTTTCCTCAAGGGCCTGACCAACCTTGTTCCCCTACTCCCTTTGTGGTTCTTCAATGGGACTTAAATGTGGCTCCTACATTTTTATGGGGACTCCGTTTGAGCCACTTCACGGTTGTATTCTTTAGTATGGTAACTCTGAAGACAGTGTCCTTGGTTACAAAAACGTCTGCTAGGAGGGTCAGTGAGTTACAAGCCCTTAACTGTTGCTCTCTCCTGGAGCCAGGGCTGCTTTCCTTCCCGAAGAAGTCACTTCCTTCCACCTTGCCCAGTCCATCACTCTTCCGATGTTTACTCTCCTCCTCATCCCACAAAGGAGTAAGAACAGTTGCATTGGTTAGATCCTAGGCATGCCGTGCCAAAAAGGGAAAGGCAGTTCAAAAAGGGCTCTATCAAGATGAGGCCGCCTCTGCATTAAAACTTGCTGCGCCTTGGCCAAGGAGCCGACTGAGGGGATCTGTGCTCATTCTGCTAGATCCAAATCTACCCCTTCTGCTCTGGCGTGGGGCGTTTCAATTGCAGATCTTTGTAAGGCAGTGACTTGGGCCTCCCTACACACATTTGCAAAATATTATTGTCTGAACTCAAATGTGAGAAGAGATGGTCAATTCGCTAGGCTGGTTCTACGCGATGTCCTAGTCCAATCATCCATCCACCGTCGTCCTACGTAGGGTATTGCTGTGGAATCTGTTCTACTGGTGAGGAGTCTGCAGGTAGAAGTATCCATCAGAAGAAAAAGTTACTTACCTGTGGTAATGATCTTTCTGGTGAAACTCACACACATTCTTTTGCTACTGTGAGAAGTTTTCAGCATTGATTCTGCCCTCTTGCCTTGGAGAAAATGAAGGGTAACAGACGTCAGTGTTGGCTCTGTATTGCCTCAGAGGCATCAACTGACATCACTTCCGGCACCAAGTCCAGCGCCCTAAAGTGGCGAACTCGATGCCTTGAAGTTTCAGGATCCAGTCTGACGCCTGGGATAGTTCTACAGGTGAGGAATCTGCAGGTAGATAGAGTATCCATCAGAAAAATTGTAACTGCAGGTAAGTACCTTTTTCTTATGCCCCAGTAACTACTGTACCTTGATCCCAACTTTAGAAAAAGATAAACATTTACCCATCTATGCAATGCATGGTCTATTGAGCTGTTGAAATGTGGTTCTCTTCTGTCTGTTCTTGAACAGAGGACTTGTTTGTAGGATTCTTGGTGCTTAATTTGAGTCAGTGGGGCCCACCGGCGCTTATTTTTGGGGACTAGCACCTATTTTTCTTCATTGGACATTTCACGAGAGCAAGAGAGAACAAGCCATACAAAGGCGGGAGGGGGAGTCGGTACAACCATCTCAAAGGGGGAAAGCAGGAACCTACAAGTGTTGGGTAAAAGGGCAGGGAGTGTCTAATAATGGATTAAAAAGGCCTGCGGCAGATTCAGATCTACTCAGCCTTGGTGTCCGTCATGGTGACATTTAAGAGCCCCAGCCCGGGCTTCTCGGCAGAGCGCTGGGCACAGACACTCCTTCTTTTAGAAATTCGGCACAGAGTAGTCTAAGATGGGCACAAAAAGAAGACGGAGAGCAAATTGTCACAGAATGTTTCCACCCCTCCTGCTCCAGGCTCCAGACACAACAGCTGAACTCTATATTATTATAGGAAGGTGGTCCCAGGGCATAAGTAATTATATAACAAAGTCAAAAAAAGGGAAATCAAATTATAATGCAAACCATCAAGTGATGCTGAAGCGTTATTTAATCACACTTCAGCAAAGTTATCAATTCTTTATAACAATCAATTTGCAGCAATCTTACAAAATTAAATCGCAACGAGGTGCCCAAGGGGGGAGAAACGGGAGAGAGGGGTGAGGGGGGTGGGGGGAAGGAGTGGGGGGAAAAAAGTGTTTGAAAGTGACTTCAACACATTTCTTGCAGTATCACACGTCAATTGTTAGGCATAGGATTCATTGCCAACAGATTGAAACAGAGATAGAATCTTCAATTATACATTTGTTGAAAAAACCATGTACATTTTGAGACAACACAGTGGTGGATGCACTATTGCTGGTACTGGTACAGGTTAAGTGTCGACGTTTCGACCCCTGAATCACTAAATATAATTTTACCGAAATATTTAGTGATTATCCTCACATTGACACCTTATATTTTTTCAGGTGTCCTTTCACTCCCACCTCCCGTGGAGCGCGACAGCCCTACATCTGCGACGTCCATTTAATACCCACCTGGTTCCTTCTAATCGGTAAATAGAGGATTCATTTCCCGCTGAGTCCTTTTAAGTGCTCTTCTAGGACTTAAATCATTTTCTACCCTTTTAACATGTAATTATCCCATTCCTAGGTGCCCCTCCTCCCTTCCTTCACCCGAGTCCTGATGAAGACCCCGTCTGTAAGGACCCAACTAACCTACTTGATGTTCAGGGGTCGAAACGTCGACACTTAACCTGTACCAGTACCAGCAATAGTGCATCCACCACTGTGTTGTCTCAAAATGTACATGGTTTTTTCAACAAATGTATAATTGAAGATTCTATCTCTGTTTAAATCTGTTGGCAATGAATCCTATGCCTAACAATTGACGTGTGATACTGCAAGAAATGTGTTGAAGTCACTTTCAAACACTTTTTTCCCCCCACCCCCCTCACCCCTCTCTCCCGTTTCTCCCCCCTTGGGCACCTCGTTGCGATTTAATTTTGTAAGATTGCTGCAAATTGATTGTTATAAAGAATTGATAACTTTGCTGAAGTGTGATTAAATAACGCTTCAGCATCACTTGATGGTTTGCATTATAATTTGATTTCCCTTTTTTTGACTTTGTTATATAATTACTTATGCCCTGGGACCACCTTCCTATACTACTAGACACCCAGGTCCCAGTGATCCTTGGGTATACCCTTTGTCCTAACGAACTCTATATTATGTCAAGATGCTTGCAGACACCAGTTCAGGTGAAGCCTTCGACCATCCATCCCCCCATTCCTGCTCCACCCCTTTTGTTCACTTGCACGTTTGTCTGGTGACCTTGTGAGTTTGTTGGAGTTCTGTTGTTGGACCAGTTATCCATACTGTGAAGTGTTCTCAGCCCCTGCCCCCGGGAGTCTAGGAGTCCCACATTGGAGAAGGTAACGTTTATTCTGTGCAGCAATAGTTTTAGCATTCCAAGTGTCCACCTGTGCATCTGCAGAAGACCCTGTAACGGGGAAGGGATCTTTTGGGTCGTACCCATAGTTCTTTGGCATTGAAAGTTCTGTGGACCCTCCCACGACCATCTCTTGGAGAAGGAACATTTTTATAGCGCAAATCTTTCTGGATTCACTATTCTGTGCATTATTCCGCCATCTTGTGGTTGGGTCCGCAATTGTAGTATTTTCTCTTTTTTTTGTGGCCCAGGTGGGCGGCGACGTCCCACCATTTGGTGTCCTTCATGACGTCGGCGCCCTTCATGCGGAAGCTCCCACCTTTGGTCGCCATCTTCAGATTCTTTTTTCCGCCGTTGGGTCTGCATCATTACCGAAGAGTTCCCGAGTTTTGGAAGAGGAATCAAGAAAAATCGCAGAAGATCGACGAAAATCAAGTTGTCAGCGACACCGGACTACAGGTCAGGTAACCGGAACGACGAGGGAGATATTTTGCGACCAAAACCTCGACGTTCGGAGAATGCGCTCGCAGGGGGCTCCCTGAGCGAGGGGATAGACAAAACACAGTTCAAGTTTTGCACCAATTGCCACCACAAGTACACCCAGAAGGATCAGCATTCAGTCTGCAACCTCTGCCTGCCGCTCAACCACAGCAGCGAAGACTGCAACGTCTGCTCGACATTTACACCCAAGACCCTCAGAGTAAGGGAGAGGCAGAGAAGGGTGAACCATAGCATGCATGGCCAGGGGCCACCTCCATCGCTCCGAGACTTGGGTCTCTCCAGTGGAGAGGAGGACAACAGCGCCAAAGGACCGGAGAACTGCATGGTCGTCGAGGTCCATAAGACGTTGAAGGAGGTAAGGGAGTCGTAGACCCCTAAACACTCAGGCGACACTCGAAAGGGTGAAGCAAAAGCCATGAGCGACACTCGTAGAAGTGAAGCTAAATCCTCGAAGGGAGCTTTGCCGTCGAAACACTCGACGAAAGCAACAGCTACCAGGGACAATCAACCGAGCGGATCCTTCCAAAAGGACTCCCAATCGGCGAAAGCCCTCGAGAAACAAAGTTCGAAGGTTGGCCTCGAAAAGGACACCTCGGCGCCGAGAAAAAAGGGCAGATGTCGACGTCCCCGAAGAGAAGCGCCCCAACCCTCGACGACGAATATGCCACCGAGATGGATAGGGAGAAGAGGAGGTTCGAGGTCGAAATGGCGAGCATCCTGCAGCAGAAAAAGGACAAAGATGAGAAGATGAGCCAATATACCATCCCGTCGAAACCCCGCGGTCGAAGTCGAAAGAGACGACGCAGAACCGCCCAAAACGCCCAAACCAGTCAAGGAACTCGGAGATAAAGACTTCTATTTCGAGGGAGAAGGCGATGAAGACCTTCAATCCTACCGGGACGCGATGTCCTCGGAGGCACAAGATATGGAATGGCAAGATCTCGAAGCTGAATCGCTGGAAGAAGGGGTAGACACGTACCCTTTGAGACCCTCGCCGCCAGACGACTTAGGGATCTACAACATGGTCGTGCAGAAGGCTGCACAGACTTATGGAGTAGACTTATGGAGTGAAGATGGAGGAGGAGAAGCCCAAGGCATGTTTCCTCCTGGAGACTCTACTGCCTCAATAAACTAGAAGCCAATTCCTGCCCATGCTCCCTAGTGTGCTGCATCAAGGAAGAGAGGCCTTTAAGGAGCAAGCAGTATTCAAAGCTGTGACCCCTAGAACGGAGAAGTACAAACATTCTTCAAAGGACCCTGCATACATCCAGGGATCAGTGCCAGCAGACTCCATAATTGCAGCTATGCCTAGGAAGAGGGCCAATGTACCCACTAATGCCGGACCACCTCCAGACAAGGAAAGTAGGAGGATGGATCTCACAGGGAGGAAGGTGGAGAGAAATGCGGCAATACATTGGTGCATCGCAAACTCCAACATTCTGATCAACAGGCACGCATACCAGCACTGGGATGAAGTGGGGCAGCTCCTAAAGCATCTACCAGACCAGTTCCAACAGAGAGCAGCTCACCTGGTAGAAGAAGGGAAGAACATGGCGAACACATGCCTAAAATCGGCATTGGATGCTGCAGAAACATCTAGCAGGCTAATGATGATAGGAGTGACCGAGAGAAGGGACGCATGGCTCAGAATTTCTCGATTCAAGCCAGAAGTGCAAAGCAGCATCCTGAACACACCTTTTAACGGAGAGCAACTGTTTGGCACGCCAGTTGACACAGCTCAAGAAGGACAACGAAACAGCAAGGTCCATGGGAGCGTTGCAGTCCATAGAAATGAGAAGAGGCACACCCACAAGAAGGCCGGGCGGTAGAGGAGGCAACGTGCCTAGCACATCGCACCAAACGTTCCAGCAAGGCTACCGAGGTAACAACCAAGGCCAGCAGCAGCAGGGACAGCAGCAGCGGAACTGGCGGTACCAGCCCCGGGGACAGTCCTTTCGAGGGCACGGAAATGGACGAGGACAGACACGAAGATGAGGCCAACAGCCCTCAACCAAGTGACTCCACCATGGAACAGGCCCCCACCCTAGCAAAACCTCGGCGTGGGTGGAAGGACATAAAAACTGCAGCCGAGCGTTCAACGACAAACAGTACCTCGAATACTCAACACCGGAAGGGGGAAGAATAAGAGACTTCATCCAGGAATGGAGGAAGGTCACATCGGACAATGGATACTAAACACCATACAATACGGATACTGTATAGAGTTATAAACACCCTCCGAACAGAAAACCAAGAAGGGCACACTCAGCAAAGGAGCTCTCGCTCTTGCAACTAGAGGTTCAAGAACTGCTCAGCAAGGAGGCAATAGAGGTGGTACCAAAAAAACAAAGGAACAAAGGGGTTTAATCAACTTACTTCCTGGTGGACGAAACACTAAGACCGATCTAAGGTTCCTGAACAAATTCATAAGAACTCAAAAGTTCAAGATGACTTCCCTACCAGAGGTAATACCACAAATACAACAAGGGGACTTCATGGCCACCATAGCTTTAAAGGACGCATACTTACACATCCCCATCAACCAAAAACGCAAGCGCCTGCTAAGGTTTGTGATCAACCAAAGCCACCACCAGTTTACAGTACTGGCATTCAGCCTGAAATCCGCACCAAGGGTGTTTACAAAATGCCTAGCAGCTGTCGCAGCACACCTACGAAGGCAAGGAATACATGTATACCCCTATCTCGACGACTGGCTCGTAAAGGCAAGTTGGTACAGCCAATGCAAGCTACACATCCAGCAGGTCATACTAACACTGACAAGACTGGGGTTATCGATCCATTGGGAGAAATTGTCAACAGAACCAGAACAAATCAAGATATTCTTAGGGGAAGATCGACACCATACAGGCCAAAGTGTTCCCCAGCAGGAAGAGAACATTGGCGATACTGAAGGAAACGCGTTATTAACGCAAGGCGCAAGTTCTGACAGTGAGGACGGCGAGCAAACCAATGGGAATAATGGAGTCATGCATCCACCTAGTCCCAAATATACGACTACACATGAGACCATTCCAGGAATGGATCCAGCAGCAATGGTCACTGGCAACAGGGAGGTGGGAAGATCTTGTGGTTGTCACACACGCAGTGCATCAGGAAATAGCATGGTGGAAAAAGGAAAACATATCACAGGGGAAGCCATTCACCCAACCAACTCCAACACTGACCATCACAACGGACGCCTCCCAGCTGGGGTGGGGCGCGCACATGAACAAACTCAAGGTGAGGGGTCTATGGTCGCATCAAGATACGGTCAGACACATCAACTACCAGGAGCTAAGAACTGTATTCCTAGCCTTAAAAGCCTTTCAGAAAGAGTTGTACGGAAAAAGGGTGTTGTTCCAAACAGACAATACAACCACCATGTTCTACATCAACAAACAAGGAGGAACACAATCAGTGGCACTATCGGGGCTAGCACAGGAAATATGGAGATGGGCCATCCCACTAAGAATAGACCTACTAGCAATACATCTCCTGGGGAAGGACAATGTGGAAGCAGACCAACTCAGCGAATGGGAGCTCAACCAGCAGGAAATAGAGAAGCTTTTCAAGAAATGGGGTACTCCGCAAATAGACCTATTTGCAACACACAAGAATGCAAAATGCCAACACTTCGCGTCCAGACAACCAGACCATCGGTGCCAAGGGAATGCGCTATGGATAAGTTGGTCAAAGACATTTGCATACGTTTTCCCCCGATACCACTGATACACAGGGTACTCAGCAAATGCAGAATCCGCAACATGACACTAATAGTGATAGCACCTCAGTGGGCCAGGAAGTCCTGGTTCTCACCGATAGTGGAAATGGCACGAGAAGCAGGACACAGGTTCCCAAGAAGAAGGGACCTGTTAACGACGCAGAACGGAAAGGTACTGCACCCAGAACCAGAGAGGCTCAGCCTAGCAGCAGGGTTCCTGAAGACCTAGAACAGAGAGGCCCAGCCTAGCAGCAGGGCTCCTGAAGACCTAGAACAGAGAGGCCCAGCCTAGCAGCAGGGCTCCTGAAGACCTAGAACAGAGAGGCCCAGCCTAGCAGCAGGGCTCCTGAAGACCTAGAACAGAGAGGCCCAGCCTAGCAGCAGGGCTCCCGAAGACCTAGAATTTGTGCACCTCAAACTACCAGCAAGTACTATGGCTGTACTCAGGGAGGCAAGGAGGCCGACCACAAGAAAGTGCTACGTAGCAAAATGGAAAAGGTTCTCCCAATGGCGCATCAAGGAGAAGCTACAACGGAAGGTCACAAGGGAATCAACAGTACTAAAGTACTTAACGCACCTGCTACAAAGCGGATTAAGCTACACATCCCTAAGGGTGCACTTAGCTGCGGTAGTGGCCGACACGAGGAGAAACAGGGAAAAGTTTCTTCACCTCTCAAGTGGTGAAGAGATTCTTGGAAGGGGCGAAGAGAATCGCACCCCCTAAGAGGATGCCAGCACTAGCATGGAACCACAACGTAGTGCTAACTCAATAGATGAAGGCACCGTTTGAACCTATTCACAAGGCTACACTGCACATGCTCACACTAAAGACGGCCTTAGTGGCTATCACATTACTACGAAGAGTAAGTGAGTTGCAAACGCTCACACTCCAAGAGCCCTACTTTCAAATACACAAGGACAGGATTCTAATGAGAACGGACCCACACTTCATGCCAAAGTTGGTGTCTCGGTTCCATATTAACCAAACAATCTAAATACCAAGTTTTTTTCCAAAACCCGACCACAAGAACAGAAAGGGCGCTACACACAATACACGCCAGAAGTGCTGTAAGGCACTATATGGAGAGGACAAAGGAGTGCAGAAAGACAAAACACTTCTGTGTCTCCTTTTCCAGCAGTTTTCTGAGACGAGCAGTCACCAAGAATACCATTGCACGATGGATTGCGCAGACAATTCAACTCTGCCACAAGCAGGCAGGACAACAGTTACAAGGAGCAGCTCAAGTTCAGTCAAGGAAGAAAGGAGCAACAATTGCGTTTCTAGCGAACACACCTATCCAAGACATTTTCCAAGCGGCGACATGGTCTTCAGTGCATACGTTCACAAAGCACTACTGTGTGGATATCCAGATGAACAAAGAAGCGCAAGTGGGACAGAAGGTCTTACAGCACATATTCAGTAACCAGTGCTCATCTTCCACCCAGCCACCACAATAAGGACAAACCGCTGCAAAGTCTATGCACAGCATAGTGTATCCAGAAAGATTCACGCTGCAAAACATATAGTTTCCTACCTGTCGGTGTAGTTTTACAGCTTGAAGACTTTCTGGATTCACTAGCGAACCCACCCTCCTCTGCCAGAAAGATGAGACAGGAGGAAAGGGATTAAAAATGAACAAGACTTTAAGAAAATAACAGGGAAAACAAGATTAACACAGGACAAGAAAAAATAATCCGACGATGGCGACCAAAGGTGGGAGCTTCCGCAGGAAGCGCGCCAACGTCACGAAGGACACCAAATGGTGGGACGTTGCCGCCCAGCTGGGCCACAAAAAAAAGAGAAAATACTACGATTCCGGACCCAACCACAAGATGGAGGAATAATGCACAGCATAGTGAATCCAGAAAGTCTTCAAGCTGCAAAACTACACCGATAGGTAAGAAACTATACTTTACTTTCATTTCACTATAGTTCTCTTCTCAAAGGGGTTCAGGGTTCGCCCACCATACTGCTCCACGGTGTGCCCTCACTCTAATGCTTGAGGAGGTCACATGCTGGAGAAATGAACCTTTCTCGTGCTGCATGGCTTTCAAAATGGAGTCATGATGGTTCTTGCTGGGAATTGAAGGAAGTTGTGAGCTAGTGAACCTGCAGAAGGTTCCATGCTGGAGAAGGGAGGGTTACTGCTCTGTAAAGCTGGGTGAGCAGCATGTTGAAGAACTGATCATAGATTTGTGACTTCAGCTTGTTCGAGCAGATGGATACTAATGCTTCTTTCGTTCTCTCACTCTCTTTCCCTCTTTTCTTTCTTGGCCACTCCCAGGCCTATCAAATGAAATCCAGACCCCGGGGCCAGGCCATAGTAATCAGCAATGTGCAGTTCGGTGGCAGCGGGGAGCTGGAGTTCCGCTCAGGCGGTGATGTGGACCAGGCTGCACTGGAGAAGCTCTTCTCCTCCATGGACTTCACAGTAAAGCTACTGGAGAACCAGACTGCAGAGGTGAGATGGGAGAGGGCGCGACTCCCACATGAAAGACTCCCTAGAAGAGTTTGATGGTCGCCTTGTCTACTCCTACCACCCAGATCACCCTTATCCTCCTATCCTCTTACTCCTACCACCCAGAGCCCCGTAACCTCCTCACCTTACTGCCACCACCCAGACCCCCGTATCCTCCTCATCTTACTCCTACCACCCAGACACCCCTAACCTTCTCAGCCCTTTTTCCTACCACACAGATCCTCCTCACCTTACTCCTACCACCTAGACACCCTGTATCCTCCTATCCTCTTACTCCTACCACCCAGACCCCCTCTTATCCTCCTCACCTCTTATTCCTACCACGAGACCCCCACATTCTCCTCACTTCTTACTCCTACCACCCAGACCACCGTATCCTCCTCAGCTCTTACTCCTACAACACAGACCCCTGTATCCTCCTTACCTTACTCCTACCACCCAGACCCCTGTATTCTTCTCAGCCCTTATTCCTACCACACAGATCCTCCTCACCTTACTCTAACCACCCAGACCCCCTGTATCCTCCTATCCTCTTACTCCTACCACCCAGACCCCTCTTATCCTCCTCACCTCTTACTCCTACCACCCAGACCCCCGCATTCTCCTCACCTTACTCCTACCACCCAATCCCCCTTATCCTCCTCACCTCTTAATCCTACCACCCAGACCCCTGTATCCTTTTCAGACCTTACTCTTACCACCCAGATCCCCTGTATCCTCCTCACCTCTTACTCCTACCACCCAGACCCCCGTATTCTCCTCACCTCTTAATCCTTCCACTCAGAACCCCATATCCTCCTCACCTCTTACTTCTACCACCCAGACCCCGTATCCTCCTCACCTCTTACTCCTACACCGCAGAACTTCCTATCCTCCTCACCTCTTACTCCTACCACCCAGAACCCCATATCCTCCTCTTACTCCTACACCCCAGACCCCTCTTATCCTCCTCACCTCTTACTCCTACCACGCAGACCCCCGTATCCTTCTCACCTATTACTCCTATCAATCAATCAATCATTTGTAAAGCGCACTACATACCCGCGAGGGTCTCAAGGCGCTGGGGGGGAGGGGTGGGGGGGCACTACTGAATTGAACAGCCAGGTCTGAGTATCCTCCTGAAGGTCAGCAGGTCTTGGGTCTATCGTAGGCTCAGTGGGAGGGTGTTCCATGTCTTGGCGGCGAGGTGGGAGAAGAATCTCCTGCCGGTGTTTTTTCTTCGGATGCACAGGACGGTGGCAAGTGAGGGGTCGGGGGAGCGTAACTGGCAGTTGGGGCTGTAGAAGGAGAGCCGTCTGTTGAGGTAGGCTGGGCCAGTCTTGTGGAGTGCTTTGTGTGCGTGGATGAGGAGCTTGAAGGATATCCTCTTGTTGACAGGGAGCCAGTGCAGGTTTCTCAGGTGGGGGATGATGTGGCCGTGTCATGGTACGTCGAGTATCAGTCGTGCCGAGGCGTTTTGGATGCGTTGTAGTCGTTTGATGAGCTTGGTCGGGGCTCCCGCGTAGAGGGCGTTTCCGTAGTCGAGTCTGCTGCTGACGAGGGCCTGGGTGACTGTCTTTCTTGTATCTGTCGGTATCCATCTGTAGCATGCGGAGGGTGTTGAAGCAGGAGGAGGAGACGGCGTTGACTTGCTTGGTCATTGAGAGCGTTGAGTTGAGGATGATTCCCAGGTTGCGAGCGTGGTCGGTGGGTGTCGGGGCTGCCCCCAGTGCCGTCTGCCACCAGGAGTCGTCCCAGGCTGAAGGGTTGGAGCCGAGGATGAGGACCTCCGTCTTTTCCGAGTTCAGCTTCAGACGGCTGATATTCATCCAGTCGGCGACGGCCTTCATTCCTTCGTGGAGGTTGGCTTTGGCGGTGATGGGGCCTTGGTGAGGGAGTGGATCAGTTGAGTGTCGTCGGCGTAGGAGATTATGTTGAGGTCGTGCTGTTGGGCGATGTTTGCGAGCGGGACCATGTAAATGTTGAACAGTGTCGGGCTGAGGGTACGCCGCAGATGATCTCGGAGGCTTTGGAACGGAATGGGGGGGGGAGGCGGACGCTCTGGGTTCTGCCGGAGAGGAAGGAGGTGGTCCATTCCAGAGCCTTGTCTCGGATCCCTGAGGCGTGCGCGTAGTGTGCGGTGGCAGACGGTGTTGAATGCGGCGGAGAGGTCTAGGAGGATGAGTGCTGCGGTCTCACCGTTGTCCAGCAGGGTCCTGATGTCGGTGGCGGCGATGAGGGCAGTCTCTGTGCTGTGGTTGCTGCGGAACCCTGACTGGGAAGGGTCCAGGATTCTGTTTTCTTCGAGGTATCGGGTTAGCTGTCTGTTGACGATTTTCTCGATGACCTTGGCCAGGAAGGGGAGCAGAGAGATGGGCCGGAAGTTCTTGAGGTCTCTTGGGTCTACCTTAGGTTTTTTGAGTAGGGCGTTTATCTCGGCTTGTGTCCAGCTCTCTGGGAAGGTCGCGGTCTCGAGGGAGAGGTTGATGACGTTGCGTAGGTGGGGTGCGATGGAGCTGCTTGCTTTGTTGAAGACGTGGTGCGGGAGTGGGTCTGACGGAGACCCGGAGTGGATTGTGCTCATGGTCTTGATGGTGTCATTGACGTTCACGCTGGCCCAGGCTAGCAGGGGGTCGTGGTTGATGGTGTGCAGAGGGTCTGTTGTGTTGCTGTCTGTTGAGGCTGTCTGGGTGTTGAAGCTGTTGTGGATGTCTGCTATCTTGCGGTGGAAGAACGTGGCGAGGAAGTCGCACAGGGCTTGAGACGGCGGGATGTCGTTGGTGTTGGAGCTAGGGTTGGAGAGTTCCTTCACGATGTTGAAGAGCTCCTTGCTATTGTGTGCGTTGTTGTCGAGGCGGTCTTTGAAGGAGGTCCTCCTACCACCCAGACCACCCCCTATCCTCTTACTCATACCCCCAGACCCCTCTTATTCTCCTCACCTCTTACTCCTACCACCCAGACCCCCGTATCCTTCTCACCTCTCACTCCTACCACCCAGACCCCCGTATCCTTCTCACCTCTCACTCCTACCACCCAGACCCCCGTATCCTTCTCACCTCTTACTCCTACTACCCAGATCCCCCTTATCCTCCTCACCTCACTCATACCACCCAGACCCCCTGTATCCTATCCTCTTACTCCTACCACCCAGACTCCTCTTATCTTCCTCACCTCTTATTCCTACCACCCAGACCCCCTTATCCTCCTCATCTTACTCCTACCGCCCAGACCCCCATATCCTTCTCACCTCTTACTCCTACCACCCAGACTCCCTGTATCCTCCTCACCTTTTATTCCTACCACCCAGACCCCCGTATTCTTCTCACCTCTTACTCCTTCCACTCAGAACCCTGTATCCTTCTCACCTCTTACTCCTACCACCCAGACCCCCGTATCCTTCTCACCTCTTACTCCTACCACCCAGACCCCCGTATCCTCTTCACTTCTTACTCCTACCACCCAGACCCCCGGTATCCTATCCTCTTACTCCTACCACCCAGACCCCCGTATCCTCCTCACTTCTTTCTCCTACCACCCAGAGCCCCATATCCTCCTATCCTTTTACTCCTACCACCCAGACCCTTGTCTCCTTCTCGCCTCTTTACAGGTGACGTACAAGATTGACTGAATGTTGGGAGGTTGCGTTTTCAGGTTTATGGTCAGAGTGAAGTCTCAGGTAAAATAACGTCATTATCCAGGGATGGAAATGTTTTTCACCCTGAATGGCAGTTCTAAAGGAGAGACTGTCCCCTTGATTCAATTTGTAGAATATTTCATAGCCAGCAGACTGGACCCTAAAACACCAGCATTTTGTTATATGTCCTCAATAATCCACTAATGTAAATATGTTTTGTCCTTTCACTTTTCAAAACCCTTTTTGGTCTCGCCTGGCTTTAGCAGCGCGCATGCGTTGCTCTCGTCATGCGAGGGCCTTTTGCGATCAATTCAGCCAAAGCTGAACATGCACACTTACAGATGGACAAACATGGCTGCTCTCGCCATTGACACAAAGCAAAACATGTACGCGTACGTACGGACAGTGGACAGTCCGACACCATCTTGTTTTACTTGTGCCACACACGCGCGCATGGCGGCGTGCTTTTAATTACAATCGCTTTTACTTTCACACGTCAATAGCTTTCACACGCACGCGCATGGTGGCGTGCTGTTAATTACAGTCGCTTTTACTTTCACGCCGCACTTGTTCTTGTTGTTATCATTTCACTAAATTGTTTTAACTTGTTCTTTATTGAGCCACTTTTATCGCACGCACTGTGAGAAAGTGCCATCTTTCTTGCATGGTATGCCCCCACTTTTTGCTGAATTGCTAAATGTACTTTGACTGAGTGTGCCCTGGGCTCCTGCCAATCATGTGACCAGGGCCGATGTTCCTTCCCTAAAAACTATGCTGAAACCTAAAACCCAATTTGGCAAACCCTGGCCACATGTCAGCCCCTGGTAAATGGTACACTAGGTACCCAGGGCCTTGTGACCAGAGAACGCCCCTAAGGGCTGCAGCACTTATTGTGTCACCCTTAGAGGCCCTGTACCCTGACTCAAACACACTGCCCTTGCAGGCTGAGTGTCTGGGTATAGAACAACACAGAGAGTCAACATGGCACACATCCCTGTGTGCCATGCCCACAACGTACACTGCCCTGGCATACATCAGCCACCCCTCTAGCTGGGTGCCCTATGCCAGTGGTGTGGGTACAGGAGCATGAGCCATGTGCCCCTGCAGTACCCAGGTCCAATCTAGGGCACTGTAAGTGCAGTGCTGCCATTTAAGAGTATATGGTGCTGGGAGATTGTCAACACGAGCTCCACAGCACCATGATGGCAACACTGACGATTGAGAAGTTTGGTATCAAACTTCTCAGCACATTAAACCCGCACTGATGCCAGCGCAGGATTTAATGTACAATGCACGACAGAGGGGATCTTAGAGATGCCCCCTGAACCTAACCTACAATGCACGTCTGGGCTGAGGGGCTGCCTAGGCTGCCACACAGCAGACATGTTGCTGGACCCCTGGGTAGAGAGCCAGCGGTCCCTGCCCTTTACCTACCTGTAATGCCCCTAAATTTAGTATTTAGGGGCACCCTGAACCTTCCTTCCTTAGATTCAGAATCCGAAACAGCAAAGAAGAGCAAGAAGAGAGAAGACCTGCCGTGCAGTTGCTAAAAAGAGGAAGACACCAACTGCTTTGGCCCCAGCCCTACCGGCCTGTCGACCCTCGAACCTGCTCCTGCTAAATCCCGGCATCTCCCGTGGCCAGCAACCTCACAAACCCCGGAGGACCTGGCTACCTTGTGACTCTGAGCATCTGGGACTCCCACGAGCAGTGGCACTGCTCAAAGCAAGTAACTGACCCCTGGCATCAGCCAGGAACCGCGAACCCTGCACACTCTGCACCCGCCAAGCCTGGCCTGTGCTGGAGTGGACAAAGACCACGAGGACGTCCCCCTGGCGACTGTGACCCCGAATCCGGCACCCAAGGACCGGATTTGACGCCCCCGACGCCTGCAGCCTCAGAACCAGGGACCCCCCCAACCGTGATCAACAGAGGGTAAGATTTCCCAACACCAAAAGGCACCCCGGCGCCCTGCGGCCCCCTGTGCCCAACTCCTGGGTACCTACCTATCCTCCAACTACCCAACTTACCTCTCGAAGTGGTGGTGGCACCTGAAGAATCTTCGTCCCCGAGCTTGCAGTCCTTGTTGGTTCTTGAGCTTCTCCATTGCAATCCATTGAGCGCCCGACGGCTCAAAAGCACCCTGCACCCAGCCGCACGAGTGCCCCTGGCTGTGCAACCTCTACTCCTACCTACTTCCCCATTTGCCCTGAGCCAAGTGACCAGGAGCCCTGCTCCCACAGCCGTGTGGCCTGCTAGTCAGCAGCCACCAACCAAGGGCCACCTGCCTTCCATAGGATAACATTGGGCCTAACTCACTCTGCACCCGGCTGCCCCTGTGCCGCTGAGGGTGTAACTACTATACTTACCTGACCCTGGAAGACCCCTGAGTTTATGCCCAAAACCTTAACTCTGCCAGTCGAGTACTTACCTAAAAGCCGATAACTCACTTTTCTTCCATAGGGTAACATTGACTGGCTTCGTATGAAATTTCTTCTGTGTGGAGTTTCTAAACTTTATAGTAACGAAATCGAAAATACTCACCTGCTATTAGGAGAGATCCCAGTGCTGGATCTTGGTGCCCAGCACTGATCCTGAAAAATACTTACAACCGTACTTACCGCTAACTCAATTTTCTCCTATAGGAAACCATTGACTGTTTTTATGTTAAATTTCTTCTCTGTGTCGATTTTGCAAACTACAAATATTCTTTAAAAATCGTACCAACTGTGAAATCGTAATTACTTACCTGTTTTAGATAGATGTCCCAGTACTGAGCCTAGGAGCCCAGCAATGGATTACAAAAGTCTCTGCTGCACGCACCGGGTCCCGTCTTTGCTGCTCGCACTGGGTGCCGTCTGTGCTGCACGCACCGGGTCCCGTCTGTGCTGCACGCACCGGGTCCCGTCTGTGCTGCACGCACCAGGTCCCGTCTGTGCTGCACGCAGCGGGTCACGTCTCTGCTGCACGCAGCGGGTCACGTCTCTGCTGCACGCAGCGGGTCACGCCTCTGCTGCACGCAGCGGGTCCCGCCTGTGCTGCACGCAGCGGTTCCCGCCTGTGCTGCACGCAGCGGGTCCCGCCTGTGCTGCACGCAGCGGGTCCCGCCTGTGTTGCACGCAGCGGGTCCCATCTGTGCTGCACGCACCGGGTCCCGTCTGTGCTGCACGCACCGGGTCCCGTCTGTGCTGCACGCAGCGGGTCCCGTTATATTCTGCTTGTTGGTGGCTGTAGGGTGGAGGGCTGTTCACGAAAATCGTGGCTTTAATCTCGGGGCCTTCACTCGCCTACAAAGTGATTCTGAACTGGGAACTTGACCCCTCTATGCCAGAAATATCCACGAGATGGATGAGGGGGGGCACTTACATTTCAGCTCTCTGACCGTGTACACAGTGTCCTCCTAATGCAAGCCAACAGGTGGACACTTGTCCCGTGAGAGCAGCGTCCCCTCGGATGGCGTCCGTGGTGTATACTACATCCCCCCTCTTCAGCGTCGCCCATTAAAGCCCTGCGTGTCACAGCAGCGGGGGGGACTTGTGTGCTCCTCTGCACAGTCACCGCAGCTTGGATGTAGATCGTCATCCTGCACGTGTGATAAACGTCATGTGCGGATCCTGTGCCACCAGCCTTTGACCCTGTCACAGCCTCCTAGCTTTGCCCCTCTCTCCTCCATGCTTTGTGGGTGGTAAAGACAAACATTGATACATATGTTTTTAGTAGGGTTTGCTACAAAGCAGCGTTTTAGCGCCGGTTTGCCTTTTCTAAACTCTGTGAATAACGTTTTACTATTACCTGATTTAACGGTACTCTGCTTTTCGACCTCGGAAGGATGATGGGCTGAGGTGGCTCTGCAGAATGGCAAACTTAATTTTTCGACCTTGGCTCTGTTTGAGGGAAACAAACCTGTGCCACGTGCAAAATGTCAGCTGTGATCGAGTAATGTTTGCTTTATAGTAAAAAGAAAACACGAATTTGTTCTCCAAGATATCAGGTAGGAAATATTGATTGCAGTGCGGTGGTAGACGAAAAAGCGTCCACCGTGGGAAGTGTTTGGAAAAGTCGTGGATGAGTGCGTTGCACTTTAAGAAGCACTTAGCCTGTAGGCACTTATACCGTGTATCTCCTAGGGCACATTTGATCGCTTTAAGAGATACCGTCCCTTTGAGGAGCTGTTAATAGCATACTTACCCGCCCAGGATCACACATTGTGGTCAAACGTGAAAGCCCGGACTGGAACCTAGACAATAAAAATCAAAACACAACTTGACCCTACACTGGGGCCTCCCAGACTTACCTGGAGCCGAGAAACAGAGACTTAAAAAAAGTTATAATACCCCGGATGGGCAGTGCGGCAAAATCTAAGACTAAATAAGCTGCAAAGTGGTGGTTAGAGGAGGGTGGCATGCTCCTTCTACGATGTTGGCATCTTTTATAGCTTCGCGTGACTCTCCTTACTCATCAAACTGCGATTACTTTCCCTTTGTGTCTTCTCATAGGATTGTGGATTTAGACCTTTCCACCTCTTTGGCTCTGATGCAGAACCTAGCAATGACGCAGATGTTCTCCAGATATATACTTTTAATCATATACAGTTTAATACTATTGTGCACAACGCTTTTAGAGCGATTTACACCTTAATGACATTTAATTCTGTAAAGTATTCAAAAAGTAGTGGATAGAATCCTTGAATGAATCTCAAACACTGGCCATTAATCTGCCATTAATGCAGCCGTTGTTATTTTGATCACCGTGACACCTCACTTTGAACCCAGCCATATGCAAATCAGTCTTACACCAATATGTACCCGACTGATTGCCGTAACTGGGGCAAAACCAGTCCTGGGTTGCTTCTGTTTCGGTTCACTCATAAATAAAAGGCATTTAAATTTACAATGCCAGTAGCCCAAACTCTTGCAAATGCGAGACCTATTGCATTGCCAAAGCTGGTTTGAACTTGTCTGGAGGTCTGTAACAGCATCAAGGGGAGGCTCTGAATTTAGTGGTTTGCACTTAATGCATAGTTTGTCAGCACCTGGATTTTAGAAATGGATTACATTTTTCTTTTGTATTTTTTTTGCAGGGCAGTCATTGAAGGTTTAGTTTGGTTCTTGCATGTGCCAAGAGTTTTGCAGCGTGAATCTTTCTGTATTCACTATGCTGTGCATTATTCTGCCATCTAGTGTTGGGTCCGGAATCGTATTTTCTCTTTCTTCTTTTTTTAATTTTTTTTCCCATGGCCCAGGTGGGCGTCGACATCCCACCATTTGGTGTCCTTCGTGACATCGACGCGCTTCCTGCGGAAGCTCCAACCTTTGGTCCCATCTTCAGATTCTTTTTTCCGCCGTTGGGTCTGGATCGTTGCCGAAGAGTTCCAGAGTTTTTGGAAGAGGAATCAACGAAAAGGAGAAAATCAACAACAATCAAAGTTTTCAGACACACCAGACTACAGATCAGGTAACCGGGACGACGAGGGAGAAGGTTTTCGACCGAGATCTCGACGTTCAACGGAGAATGCGCTTGCAGGGGGATCCCTGAGCGCTGGGATGGACAAAACATCCTTCAAGTTTTGCACCAATTGCCACCACAAATACGCCCAGAAGGACCAGCATCCAGTCTGCAACCTCTGCCTGCCGCTCGACCAAAGCAGCGAGGACTGCAACGCGTGCTCGGCGTTTACACCCAAGACACTCCAAGTAAGAGGAAGACAGAGGAGGGCGAACCACACCATGCAGGAGCAGGGGCCACCTCCTTTGCTCCGAGAATTGGGCCTCTCCAGTGGAGAGGAAGACAACATCGCCGAGGGACCGAAAGACTGCACGGTTGTTGAGATCCAAAAGAAGACGTCGAAGGAGGTAAGGGAGTCGTCGACCCCCAGGCATTCGAGCGACACTCGAAAGGGTGAAGTTAAAGCCCCGAGCGACACTTGTAGGAGTGAAGCTAAGTCCTCGAAGGGAGCATTGCCACTGAAACACTTGGCGAAGGCAACAGCAACCAAGGACAAACAGCCCAGCGGATCCTTCGAAAAGGACACCCAGATGGCGAAAGCCCATGAAAAATCTAGGTCGTCGAAGGATGCCCCCGAAAAGGACACCTCTGCGCCGAGAAAAGAAGGGCCAACAGCTACGTCGACGACCTCGAAGCGGAGCGCTCCATCCCTCGACGTCGAACAGGCCGCCTAGATGGAAAGGAAGAAAAGGAGGCTCGAGGCCGAAATGGTGAGCATCCTGCAGCGGAAAAGGGATTTCGACGAAAGAATGAGCCAATACACCATCCCGCCAAAACCCGCGCTCGAAGTCGAAAGAGACGACGAGGATGCAGAACCTCCTAAAACGCCTGAACCGGTCAAGTAACAGGAGGAAGAAGCCCTGTATTATTTCGAGGGCGAAGACGACGAGGATCAGCAGACCTATCGGGACTCGACGTCCTCGGAGACACAAGACTTGGATTGGCATGACCTCGACGCCAAATCGCCGGAAGAAGGGGTAGACACATACCCTTCGAGGTCTTCACCACCAGACGACATAGGGATCTACAATGTGGTCTTCCAAAAGGCTGCACAGACTTATGGGGTAAAAATGGAGGAGGAAAAGCCCAAGGCATGTTTTCTCCTGGAAACTCTACTGCCTCAACAAACTAGGAGCCAGTTCCTGCCCATGTTTCCTAGTGTGCTGGACCAAGGAAGGGATGCCTTTAAAGAAACAACTGTATGCAAAGCAGTGACGCCAAGAACAAAGCAAAAGTATAAGCATTCCTCAAAGGACCCTGCATACATCCAGGGGTCAGTGCCAGCAGATTCCATAATTACAGCAACAGCTAGGAAAAGGGCCAATGTGGCAACAAATGCCGGACCACCTCCAGACAAGGAAAGTAGAAGGATGGACCTCACGGGGAGAAAGGTGGAGCGAAATGTGGCAATCCATTGGCGCATCGCGAACTCCAACGCCCTGATCAACAGGCAGGCTTACCAGCAGTGGGAGGAAGTAGGGCAATTCCTGAAGCATCTACCAGACCAGTACCAGCAAAGAGCGGCTCACCTGGTAGAAGAGGGCAAAAGCATGGCAAATACATGTTTAAAATCGGCCTTGGATGCTACGGAGACATTCAGCAGACTAATGATGGTTGGAGTGACCGAGAGAAGACACGCATGGCTTAGAATTTCAGGATTCAAGCCAGAGGTACAAAGCAACATCCTGAACACGCCTTTTAATGGAGAGCAACTGTTTGGCACACCAGTTGACGACAAGTTAACCCAGCTCAAAAAGGACAACGAGACAGCAAGATCGATGGAAGCGCTGCAGTTCAGAGGGATGAGAAGGGGTACACCCGCAAGAAGGCCAATTGGTAGGGGAGGCAACGTGCCGACCACATCGCACCAAACGTTCCAATAAGACTATCAAGGCAACAACCAAGGCCAGCAGCAGCAAGGTCATCAGCAGCAGAACTGGCAGTACCAGCCCCGGGGACAGTCCTTTCGAGGGCGCGGAAACTGACGAGGACAGACACGAAGAGGAGGCCAACAGCCTTCCTCCAAGTGACTTCGTAATGGAACAGGCCCCCACCCTAGCAACACCTCGGGGTGGGCACAAAGACAGAGAGAAAAACAGAACCCTGACGTCCCACAAAAAACAGTCCCTCGAACACACAACACCAATAGGAGGCAGGATAAAGGACTTCCTCAAGGAGTGGAGGAAGGTCACTACAGACCAATGGATACTAAACATCATACAATACGGACACTGCATGGAGCTAGAAAAACAACCTCCGAACAGAAAACCAAGAAACAAGGCTCACTCAGCAAAGGAACTTTTGCTCTTGCAACTGGAAGCAAAGGAACTGCTCAGCAAGGAGGCGACGGAGGCGGAACCGCACAACCAAAGGAACAAGGGGGTTTACTCAACTTATTTCCTCGTGCCAAAAGTGGACAAAACACTAAGACCTATCCTAGATTCTTTTCTTTTTAAACTGTTTTTTATTGATAACAAAAATGCATCGGTGCAAGGCATCATACAGACATCTTTTGTCATGTCAAAACAATATATCAACAGTGTTTCACTGCATAGTCTGGATCAGGAGTGCATAAATCCGGTAGCCCCGGAGGTTGCCTCTTCCTCTATAGGTACTACAGTATCACAAGTCAAAAAAGACATGAGAAAGCAAACAGCTGGTCCGTTTGCAATAGCCTCTTATTGTTGGCTGCCCAGTGTGGAGGTAACTATAGTCTCTCCCAATCTGCCCACCAATGTTTGTCTCTCCCTTCTCAATTCCACCAAAAGAGAAATGCAAATGTCCCCCCTATATTTGTTCCACTTTCCCCATTTATGGTCCCATTTTTTGGGACAACCCCTTCCCTCGAACACCGTTTTTTCTGCAATCATGGCACTGCCCATGTCAGTTGCCTAATCCTGTACTCGTGGAGTCATGTCCACCCCCCATTTTTGGGCAATATCGCGTTTGGCGATAGTCCATCCCATCGTTGCCCACGACTGCTCCGCTTGTGAAAGGTCTGTAGCCTCCCAGATATTGAGGAGGCAAAGTTTGGGGGAGTGTTGACTGGGTTTGTCACATGTCCTAGCGAGTTGCTGGGTGACTTCTTTCCAATACTGTTGCATGTGGGGGCTGGGGGCAGTCCCAAGGATATGCGTGAATGTGCCGGTCTGGTTACATCGTCGGAGGCAGAGCGGATCAGGTCTCCTACCCAACCTAAACAATAGTTTGCATCAAAATGGACCCGGTGGCGAACTTTGAGTTGGACAAGTCGAAGTCGCATAGGGATCGCCACCTCTCGGGGAGAGTCGAGTGCATCTCTCCATTCCTCGTCATCTATATCCCCAAGGTCATTTTCCCAGCACACTCGTGGTTTCAGCATTGGGTCAGTATGGTTATTCACTAATGTTTTGTATGTGAGGGAAATGGCTTTGCGGTCCTTTGGATCCAGTGGTAGTCGGTCCTCCAAAGGGCAGAAGTCTGGAAGGGGGTACCCGAGTGACCCGAAGTCTCCGAAGGTGCAAGGTGATACTTAACCTGAAGATCAGCAAATGTGGCCTTTTCCCTTCACCCACATGCCCCCCACGGTGGAGATACCAATTGTGTCCCATTTATCAAAACCCGGACAGGTGCTGAGGCGACCCAAAGTATCAGGTTCCCAATAGAGGAGTTGCCTTTGTCAGGCGGTTATGCCACCCCAGTTTGCAGTCAAGTGTAACTTCCGATAGTTAGTATAGAGTACCCTAGTGTAGCCCCCCTTCCCCATGAGCCAATGGTCCTTGCGGAAGTTGGGATCATTGTGCGAACCGAACACCCGTCTATTAATGGCCGTCAGCTGTAATGCCTGATAATAGAGACGCATGTCCGGTAACCCTATACCTCCGTCATACCATCCCATGGTAAGTTTGTTGATGGCAATTCGTCAAGGTCGGCCCTCCCACAGTAACCCTCGCACTACTGCTTCAATTTGTGAGAAGTATGAGTCAGGGACAGGATTGGGGGCGTTTTGCAGTGCGTAGAGAAAGCGCGGGATGGCGAGCATTTTAAACAGGGATGCACGGCCCAAGACAGTAAGAGGCAGCGATCGCCAATGTGTAACGTCCGACTTCAAACGCTGAAGGGGCACCAGCAGGTTCCGTCCGTAAGAGAGATTAACATCGGATGTAATAAAAATGCCCAGGTATTGAAAACCCTGTCGTGCTACTGGAATGTCATAGCCCCGCGGACTATATGGGGGCTCATCCCAGAGTGCATACATCTGGGATTTGGACCAATTTATCTGATATCCCAAATGCACACCAAATATATAGATCTGAGATTCTTGAACAAACTCAAAGATTCAAGATGACTTCCCTACAGGAGGTAATACCACAAATACAAGGGTTTACATGGCAACTATAGATTTAAAGGACGCGTACTTACACATCCCATTGTGAGATGTTGGCCTGGTATATGCTGTTCACTAGTTAAAGTGGACACCTTGCACCAGCACAATTTGACTCTTATGGTAGATAGGTTTAAGACAACCTTTAAAGAAAGCTATCCTAGTGGTAGCTGTGGAGAGCAGCCTTCAGGCTAAGTATTTAGAGGAATGTAAAGCAGCTTGTTTTACCTTATAATCTCTTGAATCACTAAATGGAAGGACACCACACATGTATATATATCAAATATAGATCTATTTATTACTAGACACACTCTACTAATCTCTTTATGAGATTAGAAGTCAGGAACATATGCACAAATCAACGTTTCACAATAAATTAAGCACAAATATGGCTGGGGGCGTACCAGACCATATACTAAGAAAGAGACTTAAGAATAACTACTTGAGAGGGGACAAGGCCTAAGGTCTTCAGAAGCGCTGGGGCCTCACTAATCCACCCAAGGCAGGTAAGTAAAGGAGACGCATGCAGTGTGAGAACACAGCCGTGGATCCAAATTGACTTCAATGGAGCAAGTTGCGGTTGGAATTTTAGAGTTTTAGGATACTTCGGGAGAGTCTACAAGCAAGTCACTTACAGGGTAAGTAGTTCTAGAGCCGACACACAGGAGCACCGTGGTGCTGGAGTTACCTCACCCAGGGAAGCCGGGTGCATAGGTGTCTTTTGGTGTCGGGTCCCGGCGTTGTTTTCAATGGGATCCAAAGAAGATTTGCTGCTAGTGAAGACAGGAGAAGTGTCCGGTGGAATCCAAGACTGGATTCAGAAGAAGGAAGACATGAAAGCAGAGGGAACAGTGTTCAAAGTCACTTGGCAGTGACCCGGGGCAAGGAAGCCAGATGCCCACAGTCGTCGGATGATTTCAGGTGATCACGGGCCTCTTGACTCTTCAGCCACGAGGTCCAGGAGGTGTCGACGATGACCAGGAGCTGGATTCGTCGTGTCCCATGAAGTCTGCAGCTTACTGCGGTGTCAGTGACCAGATTGGAGCCAACAAGCCTTGGTAACAGCAAGTCTCGGGGAAAGGATAAAAAGTTAGCGGTGCAGACCAGAAAGGTCTGAGAGACTCACCCAGTGAGGGTAAGTCAGGGCAGGCCTGGAGCAACCAGGGAGCCCTGTGGAACTGTAGAAAAGTCTTCTGGGGACCCACAAGCCAAGCGGCAAGGGATCGCGAAGACGCCTCAGGAGGATTCACTCAACAGGGGCCCACGGTCACTCGGGACGGGGTAGGCCTCTGATCTTTGGTGGAAATCCTGCTGGAGGCTTGGACCACTCGTGGTCCAATGCACAAGTTCGTAGAACGTCGTGAAGGGTTTGCACTCGAAAATAGTGCACGGTAGCCATGGATTGCGGTTCCTCGTCACTCGTGGGGTCCACTTGTCTCAGCGTCGCTGGGGACTCACGATGGCCTTGGAGAATTCAGGCAATCCTCTTCCTGGGCTGCAGGGACTTCGGACTCCGGCGGGAGCAGGAAAGTTTGCGACCGTTGATTGTAAGATTGGGTGCCTGCCAAGCAGGGGAGTCACTCCTTGACTCCAAGGAAGATTCTGCCGTCTTCCAGAGGTACTGGAACGTCGGAGGTCCAGGATTCTTCTTCAGAGTGTCGTCCAGGGATATCTAGTTTGCAATGGCAAGGGTTCCCTAACTTATACTAGAAGGAAGGTAGGGACTAGCTCTATGACCCCTCCTATGGGAGGGTCAGGGGAGTGGGTGGTTACACCAACTTCCCTTTGTCCAGTTTCGCGCCAGAGCAGGGGCAGGTAGCCCCTGAGCCGGTTTGAACTGGCATATGCACAGAGGAGCCTACTGCTCCCTCAGTGCAGGGCTTCAAAGCACTCTAGGAGTGCACCCACCCAGCCCCAATACACTAAACCCTGTCTGGGAGGTGGTCACCCCTCCCTGTGACAGGATACCTATTGTTGGGCCTCCTCCACTGTGAGTTTCGGTCATCAGCAGGAGGGCAGCCCAGTGTCTGTGACTGGTGGCATCCATTTTGTGATGCCAGGGCTCTTCAGGATTCTACCGCTTTTCCACAGTAGGTGCATGTCTATCCCTCTAGAAGGGTGGGATCATACTCCCACACCAGTTACTGGTGTGGGGTTATGATTCCAAAGCGTTTGACACCAAACACGACATGTTTTGATGCAGTCATTCCAAAGTTAGCATTAACCGCGAGGTTATAATGCACTTAAGAGTATATGGTTTGACCGCATTCACAAACAGCCCCAGAGAATAGACTTTGAGAGCTGCAGAGGGGCCCTGCTCAGAGGCACCCCCTCACATGGAAACCAAGCACCCTGCCCTCAGGATTGACAGGGCCTGCCTTAGGGGTGACTGATAGGTTTAAATGTGTGTGCAGGGAGAGATATAGTAAACCTATATCTCAGTGAGGGGTGCTAGCACCACCTCACCCAGTCTGCAGTAGCAGGCCTGTGGTATCAGATTTAGTCTGCTTCCCAGGGGTGGCATAATACATGCTTCAGCCCCTAGTAGACCTGTGAAGAACCTATGCCCTTGGTACCTAACGTACGATATACTAGGGGCTCATAAGGTACCACAGTATCCAATCACTAGTGCACCTAATATGCACTCCAAGTTGTTTAGAGAGAACAGAGAGGCTGGGACCCTGATTAGCAGGGTCCCAGCCAGACTATAGTCAGAAACCAGTGTAAACATCAGAAAAAAAAGTGGGGGCAACATAAGGTGCAGATCCTACTCTCCTACACCCATCAACCACAAGCACAAACGTCTAATAAAGTTTGTGATCGACCAATCTCACTACCAGTTCAGAGTGCTGGCATTCAGACTCAAATCCGCACCAAGGGTGTTTACAAAATACCTAGCAGCAGTAGCAATGCACCTATGAAGGCAAGGAATACACGTATATCTTTACCTCGACAACTGGTTCGTAAAGGCAAGTTCATACAACCACTGCAAAGAACACATCCAGCAGGTCGTTCAAACACTGAGCAAACCGGGGTTCTCAATTCATTGAGAAAAATCGTCAACCGAGCTGGAGCAGATCAAAATATTCTTAGGGGCCGATATCAATACCATACAGGCCAAAGTGTTCCCCAGCAGGAAGAGAACATTGGTGATACTGAAGGAAACACGTTATTACCGCAAGGGGCAAGTTCTGACAGTGAGGACAGCGAGCAAACCAATGGGAATGATGGCGTCATGCATCCACCTAGTCCCAAATATACGACTACACATGAGACCATTCCAGGAATGGATCCAGCAGCAATGGTCACTGGCAACAGGGAGTTGGTAAGATCTAGTGGTTGTCACGCATGCAGTGCATCAGAAAATAGCGTGGTGGAACAAAGAAAACATATCACAGGGGAAACCATTCACTCAACCAACTCCATCAGTGACCATCACAACGGACGGCTCCCAGCTGGGGTGGGGCGCGCACATTAACTAACTCAAGGTGAGGGGGTCTATGGTCGCAGCAAGATGCGGTCAGACACATCAACTACCTGGAACTAAATACGGTGTTCCTAGCCTTAAAAGCATTTCAAAA
The DNA here is from genome assembly GCF_964204655.1 of Triturus cristatus. NCBI lineage: Eukaryota > Metazoa > Chordata > Amphibia > Caudata > Salamandridae > Triturus > Triturus cristatus. Next base: position 1,880,228,069 of record NC_140590.1, read on the forward strand.
GCAGCTGTACGGAAACAGGGTGTTGATCCAAACAGACAACACAACTACCATGTTCTACATCAACAAGCAAGGTGGAACACAATCAGTGGCACTATCGGGGCTAGCACAGGAAATATGGGCATTAGCCATTCCACTAAGGATAGACCTACTAGCAATACATTTCCCAGGGAAAGACAATGTGGAAGCAGATCGACTCAGCAGGCGGACGTCAGCATCCCACGAATGGGAGATCAACCAGCGGGAAATATAAAAGATATTCCAAATGTGGGGAACACCGCAAATAGACCTATTTGCAACACACCAGAATGCAAAATGCCAACACTTCGCATGCAGACAACCAGACCATTGGTCCCAAGGGAATGCGCTATGGATAAGTTGGTCAAAGACATTTGCATACGCTTTCCCCCCCCGATACCACTGATACACAGGGTACTCAGCAAATGCAGAATCAGCAACATGACGCTGATACTGATAGCACCTCAGTGGGCCAGGCAGTCCTGGTTCTCACCGATAGTGGAAATGGCACAAGAAGCAGCGCACAGGTTCCCAAGAAGAAGGGACCTGTTAACAATGCAGAACGGAAAGGTGCTGCACCCAGAACCAGAGAGCCTCAGCCTAGCAGCAGGGCTCCTGAAGACCTAGAACAGAGAGGCCCAGCCTAGCAGCAGGGCTCCTGAAGACCTAGAACAGAGAGGCCCAGCCTAGCAGCAGGGCTCCTGAAGACCTAGAACAGAGAGGCCCAGCCTAGCAGCAGGGCTCCTGAAGACCTAGAACAGAGAGGCCCAGCCTAGCAGCAGGGCTCCTGAAGACCTAGAACAGAGAGGCCCAGCCTAGCAGCAGGGCTCCCGAAGACCTAGAACAGAGAGGCTCAGCCTAGCAGCAGGGCTCCTGAAGACCTAGAACAGAGAGGCCCAGCCTAGCAGCAGGGCTCCTGAAGACCTAGAACAGAGAGGCCCAGCCTAGCAGCAGGGCTCCTGAAGACCTAGAACAGAGAGGCCCTGCCTAGCAGCAGGGCTCCTGAAGACCTAGAACAGAGAGGCCCAGCCTAGCAGCAGGGCTCCTGAAGACCTAGAATTTGTGCACCTCAAACTACCAGCAAGTACTATGGCTGTACTCAGGGAGGCAAGGAGGCCGACCACAAGAAAGTGCTACATAGCAAAATGGAAAAGGTTCTCCCAATGGCGCATCAAGGAGAAGCTACAACGGAAGATCACAAGGGAATCAACATTACTAAAGTACTTAACGCACCTGCTACAAAGCGGATTAAGCTACACATCCCTAAGGGTGCACTTAGCTGCGATAGTGGCCGACACGAGGAGAAACAGGGAAAAGTTTCTTCACCTCCCAAGTTGTGAAAAGATTTCTGGAAGGAAAGAAAAGACTCGCACCCCCAAAGAGGATGCCAGCACCAGCATGGAACCACAACGTAGTGCTAACCCAACTGATGAAGGCACCCTTTGAATGTGTTCACAAGGCTACACCACCCGCTCACACTAAAGACGGCCTTCTTAGTGGCGATCACGTCGCTACAAAGAGTAAGTGAGTTGCAAGTGCTAACACTCCAAGTGCCCTACTTACAAATGCACAAGGGCAGGATTGTAATGAGAACGGACACACACTTCATGCCAAAGGTGGTGTCTCGGTTCCACATTCACCAAACAATCCAAATACCAAGTTTTTTCACAAAAACCGACCACAAGAACAGAAAGGTCGCTACACACACTTGACGTCAGAAGGGCTGTAATGCACTATATAGAGTGGACAAAGGGGTGCAGAAAGACAAACCGTTTTTTGTCTCCTTTGCCAGCAGTTTTCTGGGACGAGCAGTCAACAAGAATACCATTGCACGATGGATTGCTCAGACAATTCAACTCTGCCACAAGCAGGCAGGACAACAGTTACAAGGAGCAGCTCAAGCTCACTTAACAAGGAAGAAAGGAGCAACAATTGCGTTTATGGCGAACACACCTATCCAAGACATTTGCCAAGCCGCAACATGGTCTTCAGTGCATACGTTCACAAAGCTACTACTGTATGCATATTCAAATGAACAAAGAAGCGCAAGTGGGACAGAAGGTCTTACAACACATTTTCAGTAACCAGTGCTCATCTTCCACCCAGCCACCACAACAAGGACAAACCGCTACAAAGTCTATGCACAGCATAGTGAATCCAGAAAGATTCACGCTGCAAAACGTATAGTTTCCTACCTGTCGGTGTAGTTTTGCAGCTTGAAGAGTTTCTGGATTCACTAGCGAACCCACCCTCCTCCGCCAGAAAGATGAGACAAGGGGGGCTAAACTGCACACATAGCTAAATGGATCAGCAAAGAAGATAACACAAAACCAGAAAAAAGAATCCGAAGATGGCAACCAAAGGTAGTAGCTTCCGCAGGAAGCACGTCGACGTCACGAAGGACACCAAATGGTGGGATGTCGACACCCACCTGGTCCACGGGGAAAAATAAAAAGGAGAAAGAGACAAAATACTACGATTACGGACCCAACCACTAGAATAATGCACAGCATAGTGAATCCAGAAAGTCTTCAAGCTGCAAAACTACACCGACAGGTAAGAAACTATACGTTATTTGAGTTTGTTCCGTGAGCTGTGAGTTTGCTGCCGCAGACATGTGTTTGGCATCAGTATGCCCCATTTATTGGTTTTCCTTTCTTTTTACATTCAGTCAGATTTCGGGTGAGTCTTTGAGCTCTGTTTGAATCCAGTCTCCTGAGTGTTCATCTTTCTTAGAGTGAAGCCTCGGAAACAAGTGAATGTCTCCATTTGCCTGTTTCCCTGCAGTGTGATCAGCGATCGTCAGAATAGTGTTGCTAAAGTTGTCAACTCTGGTATGAACGTTGAAGTTTAGAGCTTTGGACGAGTGAGAGCCGTTAGTCGCTGGTTCAAGTCCATCAGAAGTGATACTTCGAGCGATATCCTGAGATGTCTTGTTCTGCTTGTTATTGGTGAGGTGCGTTTGAGACCAGATTTCCACTTGGATGATCACGTGGTTGGACAGATCCACATGTATGGGGTGGGCGAGATCCTCCTCTGCTGTGAGTGGGTGGAGCGCAGAGTTAGTTTAGTCGCTGCTGCTGAGCTGACGAAGCTGAAAGGTTTGTCCTGAGGATTTCTCCAGCGGCTGTAAAAGTGCACCTTAGAAGTAAAATTTTGGAAGCATATTTGTTGTTGCTCTAATTTATTATTGCTTGTAAAATCAAGTTCGAGGCATATGAGCTGCAGATCACACACTTAGGATAGTAGATCGCCATCTGGTGTTGGGCTCGGATGCTTGCAGGTTGTTGTTTTCGGAAGAAGTCTTTGGTCACGAGATAGGTGACTCCTCCCTTGGACGATGGTGCGCATGGGCATCAACTCCATCGTTAGATTGTTTTTTTCCGCCATTGGGTTCGGATGCAACTTTTCCGCTCCAGTTGGAAATCTCAATTCCAAGCTTTTCGAAGCGAAACACTTGTTATGTTATGTTAATGTTATGTTATGTTAACATGGGACTTATATAGCGCAACGGCTACTCCAAAGGAGTGTCCCGGCGCTTTGTACTCCAGACCTAAAGAGAGAGCTGGAAAAACATAACAATAGAAAGACAGGAGCCTACAAGAGAGAACAGACTAACCAGAGAACAACCAAGTTTTCAGGTCTTTCCTAAAGGCAAGCAAGTTCGACGTAGCCCTCAAGGGCACCGGTAGAGAATTCCATAGCTGAGGGGCAAGAAATCTGAAGGACCGGCCACCAAGGCGGGCCCTTTTGATGCGTGGTACCCGAGCCAGAGCTAATGTTTCCGACCTAAGGGATCGTGTAGGTCGGTAAAATTCCAGCCTCTTCTGGAGATATTTTGCACCATTACCATGCAAGGCCTTATGGGCTAGGGTCATGGCCTTGAACAGTATCCTCTTCCGTACAGGAAGCCAATGGAGGGCAAGAAGAAGATTAGAGGCACTAATACGACGATGTAGACCGAAGATCGCTCGAGCAGCCGCGTTCTGGGTCACCTGCAGACGCTGAAGGAGATATTCTGGCAGACCCAGATATAGCACATTTGCGTAGTCCAATCTGGATCCTATAAGTGCCTGGACAGTTATCCTCCGATGTTCCTCAGTAAGAAGGGGAAGGAATTTACGCAACATTCTAAGGATCCCGAAACATGTTCCCGTCAGAGTGGAAACCTGGGATTTTAACGAAAGCTCATTATCAATTTTTACTCCCAGGTTCTTAGCCCACTTGGATGACTGACTTGGAGGGAACATGTCAGCAGGCCACCATCCATGCCAATCTGGTTCCGATGGGCACCCGAAGAATAGTATTTCGGATTTGTCCGAGTTGCACTTGAGGCTGCAGAGTTGAAACCAATTAAAAACAGCCCCAAGGCACTCGCGGATCCTTCCTCCATCGAACTCTTCGCTCTTACGGCAGGTGAACAGAAGCTGGGTGTCGTCAGCATAAGGGACGATCCGGGCCCCATAGGACTCTGCCAGTGTCGCCAGAGGGGTCATAAGAATGTTAAATAGAGTGGGGCTCAGTACGGAGCCCTGAGGCACTCCGACTCCCAATGGCGGCATTTCGGCAGATCCAGGTGGGACCCAGACCGTCTGCCGGCGGTTGGCTAGAAAGGAACGAAAACTTCGAAAACATCGAAGCACCTTCATCCTCGACATCGATTTCATCGGTTCGATTCTGGACGTCGACGCGGGCCGCTGGGCCTATCCACGCCGTGAGGCCTACGGCTCATGGAAAGGATGCCTTTCAAAAAATGCCCCCAGTTTTGAGCAAAATTTCCGCACAGTTGTCACCACAAAGTCTGTAACCTGTGCCTATCACCTGAACACGACGAGTCCAGCTGTCCAGCCTGCGCATCATTTCGAGCCAAAAAGACCATCCGAGATCGAAGGGCTCGACGCCACATCATGGCACAGAGACCAGCTCCGGAACCAGAGGACATCTTTGATGAGGGCCCCGATGTCCCGGAAGAAGATTCTGAGGATCTACAAATCATCTCCGAAGCAGGCGACTCAGACGACCCCATCACTCCTGGGCAACGTGTGAGTACTACTGCCCCTGCTCCAACCCCTCCAAAACCAAAGGCATTGGTCAAGACTTCGCCTGCTGGCCCCAGTCGAGACCGAAAATATCCTTCAGAAGCCCCGCCTCCGGGCTCGGCTCCGAAGAAAAATAAGCCTTCCGGTAGCTCGGGACCGAGCAAGCCGCATGTCATTGTTCAACCGGCACCTTCAGCACCGAAGACAAAAGACCACTCGGCACCGAAATCGGCTCCGAAGCCTTCGGCCCCGAAAACACCAAGGCCAATAGATGAACCGGCACCGAAGGTTCCCAAGCCTAAGGATACAACTTCGGCTCCGAAACCATCATCGGCACCAAAACCACCGGCTAAGGACTCTCATACACCACCTAAAGCCAAAAACTCCACCGATCAACCAAAACCTCGATCGGAACCGAAAAAATCGGCGCCAAAACCTGTTCCAGAGGAACAAGAACTTTTCCATCCAGATCCCATTTATCCAAGGCAGAAACAGATTTATATTAATTCCAAAGACTCGACATATCACTGCGGTGCCATGTAAAAAACGGAAACTGGACACACCACCTGCCCCAGTTCCTATAAACAAGAAGGACTCTGCAACATCGCCTATGCCTCCTTCCTCTCCTATACTGCCTTCTAACCCACCCCCTCTGCCTACACCACCCTTGCCTTTACCCTCTTCATCACATACACCACCTCCACTGGATGATGATGACCTAGGGGGTGGGGGTGACCCTAATGATCCGTTTACGGATCCAGATACCGCACCACTGGATGATTGGGCATTTCCTCTACCAGACATGCCTGACCTTCAGCCATATCCCTCCAAACCATCGCCTCCAGATGATCACCTGGGGTGTGGCCAATTATTAACTAGAGCGGCACTTTACCATGGCGTCACAATGCACTCCGACGCACCTGAGGAAGACTTCCTATTAGATAGTTTTGAGCAATCTCAAAAGTCTGTACAAATTCTGCCTATGATTAAAGGAGTCATAAAACACGCCCCCGAGGTATTTAAAGACCCCGTCCGTGCCAGGGTTCTTAACCCAAGGATAGAAAAGAAATATAGGCCTGCCCCTGAAGATCCTAGTTACATAAAAGGGCAGCTCCCTTTGGATTCTTTGGTCGTTTCCATTGCTAGAAAACGCGCCAACTCCCAAACCACAGGAGATACACCACCCCCTGACAAAGAATCCAAACTGTTAGAAGCCTCTGGCAAAAGAGTAGCAGCACAAGTCGCTAATCATTGGCGTATTGCCAACACCCAAGCCCTACTAGCACGCTATGACAGGGCCCACTACGACCAATTAGAGACTCTTATTACAACATCTGCCAACAAGTGGGTAAGACAAATTATCCAGTATGGTTACTGCCTGGAACTCACAACTACCCCCTACACATACCGCCCAATCAGCGTTCCATGTCACCAGACCATCTTTCGCTCCTCAAACAAGAGGTTCTCTCATTGCTTCAAAAACACGCAATAGAACCAGTTCCCTTAGAACATCAGGGTACAGGGGTATACTCACTCTACTTCCTAATCCCCAAGAAGGACGGGACTCTAAGATCAATACTCGACCTCAGACCCCTAAATATGTACATAAACTCAGATCATTTCCATATGATCACTCTTCAACAAGTGCTCCCACTACTGCAACAAGGTGATTTCCTTACCACACTAGATCTCAAGGACGCCTACTTCCACATTCCCATACATCCTGCCCACAGGAAGTATCTAAGGTTTGTGGTGGACGGACAACACTACCAGTTTACAGTCCTTCCATTCGGGGTAACAACTGCGCCCAGAGTATTCACGAAATGTCTAGCAGTAGTAGCAGCACATCTCAGACAGCAACAAATTCATGTCTTCCCGTATCTAGACGACTGGCTAATAAAAGCCAAGTCATTCAACAAGTGTGTTCTACACACTCGCCAAATCTTACACAACTTGGGATTCACAATAAACTATCCCAAATCTCATCTCCAACCCTCTCACATACATCAGTATCTAGGAGCCACCATAAACACCTCCACAGCCCTAGCATATCCCAGCCCAGCCAGGATAGCCAATATACAAGCTCTTATCACAAAATTTCAAATCCAACACTCTCTTCCAGCCAGAGTGTTCATGCAACTCATAGGCATGATGGCATCTTCATTGTACCTTATGCAAGACTTCAAATGCGTCCCTTGCAAGACTGTCTAGCACGTCCGTGGAACCAGGCTCACGGACAACTCACAGATCTGTGTTGGTGGACAGCCGCTCACATCGCTCTCTGAAATGGTGGAACATAATAAACCTGTCCAAAGGGCGGTCGTTCCTCGAGCCTCTTCCACAAATAGTGCTAACAACGGACGCATCACTCACGGGATGGGGAGCCCATCTCCTAGGACACACCACTCAGGGCAAATGGACCACTCAACAGAAAGTGCTCCATATCAATTACCTGGAACTACTGGCAGTATTCCTAGCACTAAAATCATTCCAAATACATCTCCAGAACAAGACTGTCCTCATCCGTACGGACAACATGACAGCCATGTATTATATACAAAAACAAGGAGGCACACATTCTTTGCAGCTGTCCCAGCTCGCACAGAACATTTGGAGATGGGCCGTTCCCCAGAACATATTCCTGCTTGCAGAACACCTTCCAGGGGTTCACAATCAGATTGCCGACCTGTTAAGTCGACAAACTCAACAGATCGACGAATGGGAACTACATCCCCAAGTCCTACTGCCCTTTTTCCAACAATGGGGTCAACCAGACATAGATCTGTTCGCCACACACGAAAACGCAAAATGCACAACCTTCGCTGCCAGGTTTCCCCACCCGGAGTCAAAGGGCAATGCGATATGGATGAACTGGTCAGGCAGATTTGCGTACGCTTTTCCGCCTCTCCCACTCTTTCCATTGCAAAATGAAAGAGATTTGCCATTTACTGCACTAACAATCATATAAACCCACTGGATGCATCCATCCAGGACATCATTTGCTACTTACTGCACTTGCAAAGATGTAATTTGGCATACTCATCCATACGTCTCCACCTAGCAGCATTAGCAGCCTACTTACAAAATCGACAACACTTGTCACTATTTAGAGTACCTGCGATCAAAGCCTTCATGGAAGGCCTTAAGAGGATTATTCCTCCCAGATTACCACCCTCTCCAGTGTGGAATATAAACATTATTCTTACAAGGCTCATGGGATCCCCATTTGAACCTCTGGATAAATGCAAACTACAGTTCCTCACATGGAAAGTGGCTTTCCTTATGGCTATCACATCCCTCAAAAGGGTAAGTGAAATCCAGGCTTTAACCATACAAGAACCATTCTTACAATTACACCGTAACAAAGTGGTTCTTAGAACAAATCCGAAATTCCTTCCAAAAGTCATATCTCCGTTCCATCTTAACCAATCAGTAGAGTTACCCGTGTTCTTCCCAAATCCAGACTCGGTAGCTGAAAGAGCTCTTAAATACCTTAGACGTTAAAAGAACCCTGCTCTACTACATTGACAGAACCAAATCATTCCGCAAAACAATTGTTTGTTGCTTTCTCTCCACCACTTAAAGGCAACCCCATTTCCAAGTCTGGGATAGCTAGGTGGATAGTTAAATGTATCCAAATATGCTACCACAAGGCTAAACGCACACTAACGGTTCCCCCTAGAGCGCATTCCACACGCAAAATAGGGGCTTCCAAGGCATTCTTAGGAAACATTCCCTTAGAAGATATTTGTAAGGCAGCCACATGGTCTACAACACACACCTTCACTAAACACTATTGTGTTGACGTGCAAGCAAAGCAACAAGCTTCTGCGGGTCAGGCTGTCCTTAAAACTTTATTTCAAACTGCTGCAACTGATACAGGTGACCACCGCTAGGGGAGATACTGCTACATAGTCTATCCTAAGTGTGTGATCTGCAGCTCATATACCTCGAACGGAATATGCTACTTACCAGTATGCATCTGTTCTTGGCATGTAGAGCTGCAGAGCCACACACGCCCACCCACCTTCCCGGGACCTGCATCTGTTCCAGCATTGTCTTACTTAGACATCACACATGGACATCTCTCTCTTTTCTACAAACTCCATCATTTCCCATCATGGCGAAAAACAATCTAACGATGGAGTTGATGCCCATGCGCACTGTCGTTCAAGGGAGGAGTCACCTATCTCGTGACCAAAGACTTCTTCCGAAGACAACAACAACCTGCAAGCATTCGAGCCCAACACCAGATGGCGATCTACTATCCTAAATGTGGCTCTGTAGCACTACATGCCAAGAACGGATGCATACTGGTAAGTAGCATATTCCTTTCTCGGAAACCCTCCAGTGGTTCTTTTTCGTTGTAGTGTCTATGGGACACATGTATGAAAGTACAGGTTTGCGAGTCCTTGATAGTGATTTTTTGTGAATCGCTATTAAGGACTCGCAAACTGCTATGTAGGTAGGTTTTGCATTTAAAATTACGATCCCTACGCATTCCTTATTTGCGAGTCGTAAATAAGGAATGGCTTCACATTCATTTCTATGGGCCTAGAGGCCCATAGGAATGAATGGGAATTGCGTGCGCAGTTTGTGAGCACCCAGTAGGTACTCACAAGTTGCGCACTCAATTGCAAGGGTTCCAAAAGGACTCCCTGTTGCACCCCTGAAATGTGCATGTGTGCACATTTGGCGCACACACATGTCCAAAGCGCATCTATGTGTGCCGCATGGCATTTGAAAAAAGCAAAAAAGTGCTTTTTTTGATGAAATCACAAATGACCACCAACTTGAAGTTGGTAATTTGCGATTCCTTACAGCAATATCGCAGTTTGCGATGTCTATTAGAATAGCATGTAGGGAATTGCAAATTGCGATTCTCAAAATGTTGCGATTCCTTACTTTGTGAGTAGGTTTTTGCTTACCTACATTGCACACAGCTAAAGTGTGTTCGCAGTTTAGCTTTATACATCTGGTCCTAAATTCCTACAAAAATACAATCTATTTTTGTCAATTGGTGTTGCATTTCTTGAGTGTTGTCTATTTCTTCTTCAATTGTTTTGGTGCTGTTTAATGCTTCACACTTGTTCCTCTGTGTCAGCCTTGCTGCTCAGAGCCACAACTACCCAGGGTCAAGCTGAGGGTTTGATAGACGAACCCTAAGGGTCCTAAAGGGATTGGTAACTGCGTTACCCGGTGCGGTTGCACAAACACACCATACAACACACTAATTTCCTTGCGCTTGTGCCTAGCGGTGGGATCCAGAACGTATGTCAAGCCGTACCATACAGTTGTTGAAGTTAAGACCTCTGAGAATGCGCACAGGTAGACATCTAGAAAAGAAGCTCTTGCTCCCAAAAAGTATTTTCTGTGTACATAGTTGAACTCCTGAGTACAATCTCCAAAGAGTGAGAACCTTTCCCAAGGAGCAGAGGAGATTTTGAAAAGTTTGTCAAAGTTCAAGTAAAAGTTTTGAACGGAGTCCAGGAGGCACATTCGACAAGGAAACATGGAGCTAGACTTGGCAAATCTGTCCTTCTACAAGAGGGATGACCTGCGGGCATTTTGTGAAGAGAGGAAGCTCATCATGGGAGCCAAACCCAAGAAACGTTTTGATTAAGGCCATGAGAGCTTGGGAGGAGGCTCACAGGGAACCTCCATACCTGAGGAAGGTTTTACCCCAAGGTAGTGAGAATGAAGAGGAGTTGGAGGACAATCGCAGCCTGGTAAGTGGAGCCGGTAGTGCAGGTGGAGACCTGTCCCCCCTCCCCAATCTTCACCCACCCTGGAAGACCCAGGAGGGTCCCCAGGGCCCACAGTCTGACTTGCTCTGAACACAAGAAGAGAGACATATAGGAGAGCATGGTAGCCCTGGTCTTGTAGGAGAGGGCCACTGATCTGGCTGTCGCTCATGGAAAGCAGGCCAGGCTGGGCTTGGAGCCCAGAGAAGATGGTGGCAGCATATCTGGAGGTGCTGATGGTGGTGCCCCTGGTGTAAGGTTGCCTAAAGGGCTTGTCCCTAGTTATGTTCCAGGGGGTGACATTGACAAATGGCTGGCCTCACACGAGACCTCTCAAGGTGTGAGGGTGGGTACACAACACTCGTGAACTTTACAAGCAATAATAAATCAGAGCAATTTCACTTTACTTTCCACAGTAAAAAGAATCATTTGGTGTTTTTATTGCTGGAACATGTAAAAGTACAGGTCCCACCTTTTTTAACATACAGCACCCTGCCTTGGGGCTTGTTAAGCCTGCTGTATGAGTCACTTGCATACATTAAAAAGAGAGGTTCGGGCTTTGCCATTACCTTAAATGGCAAAGTTGAGTTAGTTTTAAACTGCTCTTCCAGTATGCAGTGGCAGACCTGGAGCCATGTTTTACCTTCTCCTACTCTGGATGCTGCAAGGGGACACTCTAACCTACAGACCCTAGGTACCCCATGTACAATATACTAGGGACTTACACGTAAGTTAGGCAATGCCAAATAAACATGCACAATTTTAAGGTTCCAGACACATTTAGTGAGTCCTGTTTAGCAGGGTTCAGGGCATTTCAGAGTCATTACACCAGTACTTTGTAGATACATTGGGGCAAAAAGTCAGGGTAAACCTGCAAAAAGCCTGTTTCCTTGAAGTGACCAGAAGAAAAGTGGTCAGGCCCCCTTCTGAGGGGCAAGATGGGAGGGGGGATAAAAAGAAAGATAGCACAAAAGCGTCCACAAACGTAGCCCATGGGGAGTCCCGAGCCACATCCCATTTAAAGGGTAATGGGTACCAGAAAATTAAGGTTTATTTTATTTATTTTTTAATTTATTTTATTTATAGAGATTTATATAGCGCGAACATGATCCTTGGGTATCAGAACGCTTCACAGTTACATGAGGTATGATTGCGAACATCTAGTAAAGCAGCAATAACATCTATGTACAGTTTTGATATACAACTAGAAAGCAGGAGTGTCTTATCAATCTGAGATTCCTGCACAAGTCTTTCTTCTCGTGTTCGGATAGCAATTTTTGAAAGCTAACTAGTGTACAAGGTGTAACAGTTTTCACCCGTTGAAGGCAGGGGTGAGCTTTGACTGTACCCAGCATGCACCAAAAAGGCACCCACTGGTGGCCAATCCAAATGGGTGCCTAGTGTAGGGATTGGTTGGGAAGTTGCTCCTATAGACCCCAAAGGGTACACAGAGGCCACCTTGGTGTCCCTGGGGTGGGAAGAACATTGAACCTTTGGCCCACTGGCATCCTAGCATGGAGAAGTACAGGCAGTGGCCAATAATCAGTGGAGTGGAGGTGAAGGCTCTGAGGGATAGCCATGGTGATGGCCAAACTGGTTTCCCCAACCAGATCCTACCTGAGGAGGTGCACGAGATTGTCAGCGCTGACAATGTAACAAAGTATGGAGCAATAGTTGGTTGTGTAGGGAAGAACAATATCACTTGTATAAACCTCTTTGTTTCCTGTTTAACCAGGAATGCGTGGCACAACCCATCGGGTTAGTAACAAGAAATGAATCATTGTCACAACGGGTTTTTGAAATATGACGTGGTATATTAACACTCGTGTACCATGGAGAATTACATATAATGACGTGCCTCAACAGTTCACAGGACCAAACATAAACATAGAATTTTTTTTTAAAACTAATAGATGCAGAATTGATACAGTGTATCACAACTAAAAACATTTAAATACACAAGACATTACATAATTTAATGCAAAATTCAAAAATTACTCCAAGGGGTGTCCAAAAGAAGTTTATATAGATTCAAGCATATGTCCTTATTAGTCCTTATTATTTGGATGTGGGATATGCTCAACCGAGGTCTGGAACACCAATAGTAATCGTTGACGTTTTGACCCAATACAGTTCTGTGCTCAGATCAAACACCACCACAGGTCTTCATCAGGACAAGTAAACAGAGTGTGTTGCCTGTGTGGCAAAAGATAATCTGTGTCAGTGATGTGAATAAATCCAAATAATTATTGTGGCAAGATCTATTCACAGTTACAACGTCTCACCTTGTGAAAATGGCCGCTAAAGGGACTTCCTCTTCAAATCATTAATGTAGTATCCACAGTGAGAAGGCCTTTATGATTAGTAGATTTAGATACCTAAGTAATAGAACATATGTTAATTAGAAAATATATGGAAATGATGAGCAGCAAATGTAAGGAAAGGCAAACCAGAATTGGCCTTACCTTAGGCACCATGTAGGTATTCAAAATGCTATTTTAATTCAGTTTAGAAGGTGAGCCTTCTTGTCGACTCACAAATAGGTATGGTGAATTAACCAATACCTTAGAGAACTAGTGTGGATTCTCTGTTGAAACAAAATTAGTAAGAAGCGATTAGTTCACCTCACTCTCTAACGTAACGGCCAGTCAATTTCATGTTTATCACATATAGCTCACAGTAACGGGTCAATAAGTGCGAATGAGTCACGTCTTGACAGTCAGGAAACCAAATCAAACAACGTGTGGCCAAAACCTGCATAGACTTATGTGGTAATAAACCGCTGGAGGATCCATGCAAGCCACACTGCCAGCCAAGCGCTATCCAGCTACACCACCAGCCAAGCGCTATTCACTCACATTGCCAGCCAAGTGCCGACCACGCACATCAGCGGCCAAGCGACAGTATACGCACATCACCAGCCAAGTAACAGTCCACGCACATTGCCAGCCCCCACCCCTTCTTTATTAAAACAAGAAATCATCCCTGATGCCTAGTGGGCTTTCTGCCCCCCCCCCCCCCTCCCCCCCCCCCCCACCCGGGGGCCAGATTGGGGGCTATTGCCCTCATCGGCACCCCAGTGGGGAAAAGATTGTGGCAATTTTTCTTTTGGGGGGGGGGGGCTGAGGTTAGGGTAAGTCCCACCCCTAAGTACTAAAATAAAAAAAAACCCTGGTGTCTAGTGGGCTTTTGCCCCCCCTCCAGGGGGCAGATCCGGGGTAATAACCTTAATCTGCCGCCCGGGGGAAGGGGGGGTGGAAAGACTGTCCCCTTTGTGTTGGGGGCATTTGTGGGCAGCCCCCATCCCTCTTATAAAAATAAAAACCTATCATCCCTGATGCCTAGTGGGCTTACTGTCTCCCCAGGGGGAGCAGATCGGGGGCTATTGTCCCCATTTTCCCACTAGGGGGGTGGAAAGACTGTGGCAAATGTTTGAGAGGGTTGGAGGCATTATAGTGCCCATTTAGGCCAGCCCTCACCCCTAAGTATTAAAAAAGTTATCCCTGGTGTCTCGTGAGCTTTTTGCCCCCCCATCCTCCCTCGGGGGGCAGATCAGGGTAATAACCTGGGGAGGGGGCAGAAAAACTGTCCTCTTTATGTTGGAGGCATTGGTATGCCCATTGTTGGCAGCCCACACCCCTCTTTTATAAAAATAAAAACCTATTGTGCCTGTGGCAGCCCCCACCCCTACTGCCCCCATCTGCCTCTTGGGGGGGGGGGGGGGCAGCAAGACTGAATATGGCCATATAGTAATGGGGGGGAGCAAAGGCCCTTGCCCAAGGGGCCGCTCCCCTTCCCTACTACCTAGTGGTGGATCCCTGCATGGGGATCGCCCTCCTGCGACGATCCCCAAGCAGGGATCAACTAGAGAAGGATACCATCGGAAAGGGGAGATTCTCCTCTTTTCAATGATACCTCTCGTGTGTTTCGGTGCTTGGGCGAGATAACCCCACGAGCTCCGAAGCAGTGAACCTGAAACAAGCCGATCGGCTAATCTCAGTTTGAGTTTCAATGTAATGACGTCAGAGCGCCATCCGCGCAATCGTCATTACATTGAAAATAACATGCCTCGGGAGGTTGGAGAAGCTCTTCCCCACCTCCCGAGGCAAAAAGAGAAAAGGAAATCCCTCTGCTGTTTTCAGCAGAGGGATTAGTCGGCGGTGTCCCTTGGGTGTTACAGTTACGTCCATGGCACCGGAGCACCACAGTCATGGACGTAACAGTTACGTCCATGGCACCAAAGGGGTTAAATGCCTTTAAAAAAAAAAAAAAAAAAAAACACTTAAAAAAATGCTTCGGCATAATCCATATATACAGATTCACGAAGTTTAATACGCTATTTATTGGCGCTGTTACTGGAGGGGTGGGGTGTTCTAACCCACAAAAGGGGTTGCCACACTGTAAAAGCTCCTAATACCCTTATACAGTACCCATCCTTGAGCCCTAAACTCTCCTTACCATGCTAACACTGCTCATCGCTGAACCACCAAAACTCCTTAATACCG
This sequence comes from Triturus cristatus, assembly GCF_964204655.1. Lineage (NCBI taxonomy): Eukaryota > Metazoa > Chordata > Amphibia > Caudata > Salamandridae > Triturus > Triturus cristatus. The sequence continues at coordinate 1,880,243,372 of NC_140590.1, forward strand.
ACGAGGAGCCTAGCGCGCAACCAAGATGGCCGCGTAGGTGCGAGGCTCCCGAGGACCTCCGCGACCTCCTGAATTAATCCTGGCGATATCCTGTCCTTGTTGAGGGGACTGTGTCGGTGAACCCGAGCTGAGGCGCCGCCCGTTTTTTGGGCTCGAATCGGACCCCGAACACCGGTGGGAGCATCGATTGAAGGTTGCGGCCTTCTCCTCGCCGGCCCCCCGGATTGGAGTAGTGGGGCGATCCGGGGCCGAAGTGAATAACAGCGGCGAGCGGGGCTGGGCGACTCGCGTACCCCGCACTTTCACTTTCGCTTTTGTGCCCTCCTTGCCTCAGGCGGGGTCGGGCTGCGGAGCGGGGTGCGGTGGTGTTGCCTTGTCCAGGTGCCCGGCTGACCCGCCGGCGGTGGGTTGACCCGCGGCCCGGTGGTCGCCCCCGTCCCCCCCCCTGACACCCGTGATTTGGTGTGGCGGCCCGTTTGGAGATCTTGGCACGACGGTGTAAGGGCCAGCATGTCCACCAAACAAGATGGCGACCGGGCGAAGATGAAGACAACCCGCCGTGGCACGGCGCACCAGGCCAATAGTATGGATCGCTATACGCTCCAGAAGGGTTCTCCGGAGACAGCGCGGTCATCCCTGGTGGGCCCGACGGAGGCGCCTGCCCAACCGGTGGATCTGACCCTCCGGGACGTCATGGGCGCCATCGCAGAGATGAAGGCCTCGGTGGACCAGCGTTTCGATACCTTGGCGCAAAAAATTGACTCGGTCCTGGTGGATGTGGGCCTTGTGAGGGCAGACTTGTCAAAAACGAACGACCGAGTTGACTCCCTGGCCCACACCACAACGAGCCTCACGACGGACGTGGTGGCCCTCCAGAAGGAGGTGCGCCGGCTTGGCCAGGCGAGCGCCCTGATGGACCGGCGACTGGAGGATTCCGAGGGTCGGGCCCGGAGGAACAATGTTCGCATTATTGGTGTGCCGGAGGGCCGAGAGGCGGAGGCGGCAGATCTCTTCGTGGAAGAATTGATCCTGACCCATCTCCAGCCCCGGGGGCTGAGTAAGCTTTTTGCGGTGGAGCGTGCCCACCGGGTCCCTGGGGGCCGCCCTAAGACCGGTGCCCCGCCGCGGCCTATTATTGCCCGGATTTTTAATTTCCGGGACAGAGACGCCATCCTCCAGACCTCCAGGCAACAGGGACCGGTCAGGCTGGACAACATGGATGTACACTTCTACCCAGACTTTACTCCGGCGGTCCAGAAGCAGCGACAGAGCTTTCTTGGTATTAAACGTCGCCTAAGGGACCTAAACCTCAAGTACTCAATGCTCTTTCCGGCTAAGCTGAGGGTGGAGGTGGATGGCCGTACGCACTTCTTCGACCGGCCCGAGGCGGCTGGGGACTGGTTAGATACTTTGCCTGGAGATCGGGGTGGGGGGGGCGCGGCTGGCGGGGAGGGCCCGCCGGATCAGAATTGAGGGGTGACTGTATAGGCCTTGCTCTGGATATTATTCCTTTACCATATATTGCTTTCGTATGTTCCCCTCCCATGGAGGTCGGGTGGGGTCTGCTGGGGGCTTCCCTCCTCCTCTGGGGGACTAGTTAGTACTTAGCTATGGGGCGACAGGCACACTGCACTTTGGGGGGGCTGTCTGGGCTCATGCAGGGGTGCAGGGAGGGGGGAGTTCTGTTGGGACCGGGGGGTGGGGGGGGTGTGTTGTTTGTTAACACCGCAAGGCAAACCCGCAACTGTTTTGTTGTTTTTCAGATGCTCGGTGGGGGGCGACCGATTGTTTTGACGTATGATGGGGGGTAGGGATTTGATTGTGTTGTCATGGAATGTTAACGGCCTGGGGGATAGGATTAAGCGTGGTGTGGTCCTGCAGTATTTAAAACGTATTTCACCAGATGTTGTCTTCCTGCAGGAGACACACCTTATAGGTAACACCTTTCATGCAATGAATCGGCGGGGATATCGTTTGGCGGCCCACTCCGGCTTCACTTCGGGCTCGCGGGGGGTGGGTATTATGGTCAAGAACTCGCTCCCGTTGGAGATTGACGAGGTGCGCCATGATGAGAGGGGACGTTACACTGTTCTGGTGGGACGAATGGAGGGTAGAGTGTTTATCTTTATATCAGTGTACGTCCCGCCTGGGTTACAAGCCACTACATTTGCGGACCTGGGGCGCCTCCTTCTGGACCTTCCGGGTGGCCTGTTGGTGGTTGGAGGGGACTTTAACGCGGTTGCCTCTGGGTCTATGGATCGCCATCCCCCTAGGGACCTCCCCCGGGCACAGGCGTGGCTGCCCGGCCTTTTAGACACGCTGGGCCTGGTGGATTGCTGGCGCTTAAAGCATCCCGTATTGCAACAGTACACCTTCCACTCGGGGGCCCATGGTAGCCTCTCGCGGCTTGATTACATCCTTGTCCCGGCGGCCCATGCAGGGAGGGTGGGGGAGGTGCGCCATTTGGCACGGGGTATCTCAGACCACTCCCCATTGTTGTTGCATTTCGATGTCTTCCCGAGGGGGGATGGCAGAGTGGCCCCGATCAATGCATGGTATTTGCGCGACCCCACCATTCGTGCCGACTTGATCAAATCCTTACAGCGCTATTTCGATGAGAATGTGGGGTCGGTCCCGTCTGCCATCTCCCTGTGGGAGGCTTTCAAGGTGGTTCTTAGAGGGGAGGCCCTCTCCTTTATTTCCAATGCCCGGCGGCGCGAGCGGGAGGAGGTGACCCGGGTTGAGGCCGAGATTGCAGAACTGGAGGGTGACCTGGGGAGCGGGGTAACAGACGCCAAGTTGCATGTTTTGCACTTAAAGCAGGCGGCCTATCGGGCCCTCGTCACGGAGGCGGCCAGGGGCCTCAGTAGAGAGCAGCAGGGGCGATTGTATGATGTGGGTGACAAGGCGGGCAAATTGATTGCGTGGTTGGACAAGAGGGAAAGAGCGAGCCGCGTGGTGCCTTTGATTGAGAGCATGGATGGTGTGTGCGTCACTGAGCCGGAAGCCATTGTCTCCTGCTTCGCGGATTATTTCCGCGAAGTCTACTCCCCGGTTTCTCCCTGCTCGGAGGAAGATTCCCATGCCTTGCTTCGGGACATCGCACTGCCCTCCCTTACGGTGGAGGACAGGGATTCGCTGGATGCCCCGCCCACCTCGGACGAAATTGCCTCGGCTATTCGCTCGGTTGCAGCCGGCAAGGCCATGGGCCCCAATGGTATTCCCATTGAGCTATACAAACTACGCCCGGATGTGTTGGCGCCCCACCTGCGCGCGATGTTCCTTGCGGCCCACTCGCAGGGCTCCCTCCCGCCGGACCAGCGTCTGGCTACAATTGTGGTGATCCATAAGGAGGGGAAGCCCCGTGAGCGGGTCACATCCTATAGGCCAATTTCGCTTCTGAACGCGGAGCCCAAAATCCTCGCCAAGGTGTTGGCCAACCGGTTGGTTGGCGTGGTGGGCGATTTGGTCCACCAAGACCAATCGGGCTTTATACCACACCGCAACACGGCGCTTAATCTGCGGCGCTTACACGGGGTGCTCGCGCGTGTCCCGTTTGTGCGGGAGCCGGCCATCTTGGCGTCCTTGGACGCCACCATGGCGTTTGATACGCTCGAATGGCCATATATCTGGGCGATGCTGGCGAAGTTTGGGTTCGGCCCGGGTTTCGTCAGCTGGGTCAAATTGCTATATTCGGGCCCGTTGGCGCAGGTGGTGGTGAATGGGCGAGTATCTGCCCCATTCGCGCTGGGGCGGGGCACGCGACAGGGTTGTCCCCTGTCGCCTCTCCTGTTCGCCCTGGCCATGGAGCCCCTGGCGGAGTGGCTGCGGTGGCACCCTTCTATCCGTGGTCTCCGCTGGACCCCCGAGCATGAGGACCGCGTGTCCCTCTATGCTGACGATATCCTTTTGTATCTCGCCTCCCCGCGCAAGTCACTGATCGTCCTGGTTGATGTTTTGCGCTCCTTCGGTCGCAACTCAGGCCTGGTCATCAACTGGGCGAAATCCTGTGTCTATGTGCTCTCCGGGGAGGCCCCGGTCCTGCCACGGGACTGTCCGATCCAGATTGCCTCCCAGGGTTTCCGGTACCTGGGTATATATATCACTCTTGACCCGGAGGCCCGCTATGAGCGGAACTTGCTGCCCCCCCTCCAGCGTCTGAGGGAGGACGTGGTGCGCTGGCGGCGTCTGCCGCTCTCGCCGCTCGGCCGAGCGGCCTTATTTAAAATGATGTCCCTGCCGCGCTTCCTCTACGCCCTCCAGAATACCATGGACTTGGTCCCGGCACGCTACTTTCGCGAGGTGGAGGGCCTCCAGCGGCGCCTGTTCTGGGACGGGAGGCCGCGTATTGCTCTGGCTAAATTGACGCTCCCGTGGTACGATGGAGGGGTCGCCCTCCCGGACATCAAACGGTATTACTGGGCCTCCCAACTAGCTGCAATTAATCATGGCCTTTACGGGCCCGCCTTAAACCCGGCATTTGAGATGGACAGGACGCTTCTGCCCGGTGGCGATTATAATCGAGCGCTCTACTCTGGCGCGCCCGACTCCCGTTTGACGGGACCGACGCGTGTCATGGTGCGTGTCTGGCACGCGGCTAATGCAGCTATGGGGTGGAAGGACCGTTTGACCCGAGCGTCTCCGCTGTATGCATCTGAGAGGTTGGGCTCCCTGTGGACGTCGAAGGGCTTCGAGAAGTGGGACACGATCGGAATCAGCACGGTGGGAGATCTCTGGACGAGGGGGGGATTCAAAACTTTTGAGACGCTGCAGGCGGAGTTTCAGCTGCAGGGCAGTGAGTACTTTCGGTACCTACAGGTCCGCCGTGCGCTGGGCTCCGTCTTCCCGGATGTTGCATCCATTCCGGAGTCTTCCCCCCTGGAGGACAGAGTGCTAGATGGCCATGTCCCGGACAGCACGATCTCCCTCATATACAAAAAATTGATTAACGATAGATCGTGTCTGCTGACTAGTCTCCGCGAGGCTTGGGTTGCCGACGGGCTGGAGCTGGACGACGAGGATTGGATTTCCGCGGTGGCCTCTCCGAAAGAGGTGGCCATCCCGGCTCGCCTTCGTTTCGTCCAGCTCAAGATCCTTCACCGGGTCTACGTGACGGGGCCAAGGCTTTTACGTATGGGTTTTGCCGGTGATGGAATGTGTAAGCGTGGCTGTGGTGCGTTGGCGACTTTCATGCATATACTGTGGGAGTGCTCGGAGGTGGAGCGATTCTGGCGTGGTGTGCATGAGGTTCTACGAATGGTTACGCGTGTCGCGCTGCTGCCTGAAGCGAGGAGATGCTTGCTGAATGTCTGGGAACCAAATGACTACTCGGTCCCGCAGGCGCGGTGGGTGACTCTGGGATACATGATAGCCAAGCGTGATATTGCCCAATTGTGGGGATCCCAGAGCCCCCTGCGGTGTCGGCCTGGAAAGAGCATATGGATTGGTGTATGTTTCGTGAAAAGGTGGTGTATGTGGCGAGGGGTAAGCCTGGGGCGTGGATGAAACTCTGGGGCCCCTGGAACGCCTACCGCGGGGGTATTTGTGAGCCGCCGCTGCTACCGGCGGCCTCGCCGGCTCCGTCTCCCTAGATGGCGCCCCTCCCTTGGCCGCGGGCGCGCGGTCCCCCAGTCCCTGATCTACTCCCGTCCCCCCCTTCAGAATTTTGCTGCTGGTTTGGATCCCCCACTTATGGAGCACGTGTTGTCACTTTGGATCGAGGGTTGCCTTGCGGTTGTGGTTTGTTTACGTTGTTTTGCATTAAGAAAATGGAACCGTACTGTGGGCATGGAGCTGTGAGGCCTGCACCATTGATCACTCCTGTCTTCCTACTGTGCACCGCTGAGAAAGCTTTTTGCTGTATGTATGTAATATGCTTCTGATGCTCTAGCGGCCGGCCGGGTGGTTGTAGGCCCATACCTGTAACTTCTATAAACTGCAATAAACGGTTTCAAAAAAAAAAAAAAAAAAAACTCCTTAATACCAGTTAACCCAACTCCTTACTACCTATCCCTGAACCCCAGGAACGTTTTACTACGCCTATACACTACCCATCCCTGAACCTTAAAAACACATTAGTATTCCTATAACTACCCATCCCTCAACCCTAAAAACTACTTACTACCCCTATACACTGCTCATCCCTAAAGACGTCTTAGTATTCCTATCACTACCCATTCCTGAACCCTTAACCCCTTCCATGCTCATGACGGAACGGTTCCGTCATGAGCCACGGTTGAGCTGTGCTCATGACGGAACCGTTCCGTCATGAGCCCGCCCGCGCTCGAACCCTTCAGCACCGCGGCGGAATTCGCCCAGCGCTGAAGGGGTTAAAATACCTTAATACTCCGATCACTACATTTCCCTGAACTCTAAAAACTCCTTAGTACTCCTATCAGTATCCGTGTCTAAACCCTAAAAACTACTTGCTACTCCTACACGCTAACCATTGTTGAACCTTTACAATGACTTACTATGCCCATACACTGTCTATAGTTGAACGCTAAAAGCTCCTTACAACCTCTACAATTAATTTAAAATATTTAAAATACTATGACATATTTAGGAAACAAAACTTTAACACTATATATGTTTGTGTATAATACATATCATACACAGAGAAGTAAAGATCTGCAAAGTCAGAGGCAGAAAACTAAACTGTGATGTAACTCTTGCGATGCAATGACTCCTGATGTAGAGCCTGCGCAGTAAAGACAACACATAAGTCTGGGTGCCGAGAGCCTGGAATTCTACCCTTGTAAAGAATAACCTACCAGTCTGGGTGCTGTGAGCCTGGAATTCTACCCCTGTAAAGGATAACCTACCAGTCTGGGTGCCGGGAGCCAGGAATTCTACCCCTGTAAAGGATAACCTACCAGTCTGGGTGCCGGGAGCCAGGAATTCTACCCCTGTAAAGGATAACCTACCAGTCTGGGTGCCGGGAGCCAGGAATTCTACCCCTGTAAAGGATAACCTACCAGTCTGGGGGCCGGGAGCCAGGAATTCTACCCCTGTAAAGGATAACCTACCAGTCTGGGTGCCGGGAGCCAGGAATTTTACCCCTGTAAAGGATAACCTACCAGTCTGGGTGCTGGGAGCCTGGATTTCTACCCCTGTAAAGGATAATCTACCAGTCTGGGCGCCCGGAGCCTGCAATTCAACTCCTGTGGTTGGTGCTTATTTTGTGAAACACTCAGTATCCCTCTTTCTCAATTTGTTAATATGCTGTGACCGAAGTACCTTTGTTGTGTAAAACAGACCTACTGTGCTCGCTCTTGAACGGTCTCCGAAGACCTCATTGATGTACAGCCTTTTTGCTTCCTGGCGTGGTTGGATAGATATATATATATATTACCTACTGGCGGTCGCCAGTAGGTAGATATAGTTAGGACCTATTTTCCATAGGAAATCCGCAACATTCAATTTGGAATAACGTTGGCGCCGATTGACGAATCTTCTCGAAATTTTCCAAACTTTTGGCCAGCTCCGGTCCGCTCCTATCCTGAAAATTTCAGGCCCAAAAAAAAAGTATTTTTTTTAAAATCGCGGGATGCATCTCACTGACGAAAAAAAAACGAAGCTGGGCCTCCCGCGCTTCGTTTTTATTTAGCCCCCGGCAAATTGATATTATAATGGGGAGCCCAGAGGGGCCCCCCAGCCCCGAGGACCGCATGGCGCATACTGGAGGTACCTGGTGGGCTAGTTGGCCCCCAGGGGACCTCAGGATTGAAGAGGAATTAATTCCCCAACTTAAAACGCGCCACAGGGCGTGTTTGCACACGTCACCTCAGGCCCCGCCCCCTTCCTTCACCATTGTACAAATATTCCTCTAAAATCAGCCAAACTACGAATTCCGATTTACTCACCTGTTATCAGGAGAGAACCCAGGGCTGCATCTTTTAGCCCAGCACTGACCCTGAAAAGTAATTCTAAGCGTACTTACCAGTAACTTGTATTTCCTTCCATAGGAATCCATTGTGTGGTTTTCAGCAGAAAAGTTTCTAAGTGTCCATTTTTGAAACGTACAAATATTCCTCTAATATCAGCCGAACTACGAATTCCGATTTACTCACCTGTAATCAGGAGAGAACCCAGTGCTGCATCTTTTAGCCCAGTACTGACTCTGAAAAGTAATTCTTAGCGTACTTACCAGTAACTTGTATTTCCTTCCATAGGAATCCATTGTGTGGTTTTCACCAGAAAAGTTTCTAAGTGTCCAATTTTGAAACGTACAAATATTCCTCTAAAATCAGCCGAACTACGAATTCCGATTTACTCCCCTGTAAACAGGAGAGAACCCAGTGCTGCACCTTTTAGCCCAGCACTGACCCTGAAAAGTAATTCTAAGCGTACTTACCAGTAACTTGTATTTCCTTCCATAGGAATCCATTGTGTGGTTTTCAGCAGAAAAGTTTCAAAGTGTCTATTTTCACAAACTAAAAACATTCCTAAAAAATCGTCTGTATGACTTAAATACATTCTTTCAACTGTTTACAGGAGGTTGGCCAGTGCTGGATCCAGGATCCACCACTGAGTAAGAAAAAGTAATGAAAACACTACTTACCTGCTAAGTGAATTTTCTGCCATAGGATAACATTGGTGATTCTATGTGAAAATTTTTCCAAGTGTCAACTTTTAAAATACAATAATATTCCTTAAAAATTACTACTGTAACCAAAATGCTTTTACTCAACTGTTTACAGGAGATGTCCAAGGACTGAATCTAGGATCCAGTCCTGTGGTTAGAAAAGTAATCCATAAAGTAACTAATTGCATTTAACTAGAAATTCACATTGAGCTCAATGTTGCTTTGTGTTTGAAATTGTGTTGCCCATTGCAACAACTGTAACTACTGTACTTAAAAGTCTGTTGCCTATTTGCCAAGTATTTAAACTAAAGTAATTTATTCTGAGAAAGTATATTTTGTATTGTAATGTATAATGTAATTAAAAATATATCTAAAGATAAATAGTTTAAAAAATGTAGTAAATCAGTATAAAAAAATCAGTATAATAATTAATACATAAAAAATTGTCATTTACAAAACCTTTGAAAATCACTGAAAAAATCATAGGTTTCAGGCCTGATATAGTTAGGAATTTGCATTTAAAAAACCTTAGAATTTCACTGAAAAAACAATAGTTTTTAGGGGTGTTATAGTTAGCTGTACATTTCACTCGAACAAAACCATTGAAATTCCTCCGATATAGTTAGTTGTACTAACTACATCTCGCGCGCCCGCAATCCACTGCTGATGATGTCACATATCACATCATTCATGACATGGTCAGTGACATCACTGATGACATCTCAAATGATATCACTGATGGCATCATCCACGTGACAATCAGATACACCTCATCATACACTAGTATAACCTTTCATCACTCACTGTAAAATACAGAGCGCCAGATTTAAAACCATTGACACACCAATACAAGTTTCTAAACACCCACTCAGTGATTCCTAGATCTATACATACATCTAATCACTTACCTATAGATTCACTCATACATGCTGTCAATGATCAATAGAACACTATCACTTATACACCTATATCGACGTTACACACCAGCACACTTCCTAATCACTTATGAAGTCATCCTACTCACTTATGCAAACAATGGATCATACTTACTTTTACTTACCTATACACTTATAAAAACACCACTTCATCTATTCATATAGATAATAAATCATACTTAGTGTGTTATAAAAACACTATTACAAGTATACAGTTATCCATACAGTCACTCATACAATCACTGAGTCATATATATACTTATTTTATACAACTGACACATACACTGGCTTTTATTTTCCTAGTTTGTTGGACATGTACCATTGAGACATGTATTGGCTCATAACCACACCCATAAAGATATTCACTCACCCAAACAACTGTTATAACATGTAGTTTTAACTTCATATATGTACTGAATCAACTATTCACACATCTTTGAGCAGTCACAGACCCCCCACCGAACCCCACACACCAGGGATGGTCAGCTATAGACCCCCCAGCTCTAGCACTCAGGTTCAGGCGCTCCTGGATGTCGTTGCGGCTCAGTCACTGACCCACTCAAGAATGTTGCTCTTGGGGGATTTTAATATGTGGGAGAATGGGGTTCATGATAGCCATTTAAGAGACTTGACGGAAATTTGTGAGAGTCTTAACCTGCATCAGTTGGTCCAGCAACCTACCCATCAAGGGGGGCATATTTTGGATCTTCTGTTTGCTGACGCTAAAGAAACTGAGGTGGTTAATATCCTACCTCAGACCTGGACAGATCATTCGCTGATCCAGTTCCGGATTTGTATCCCGGATGGTAAAATAAACAGATTGCCTCCTGTTACATACCGGATGGGGAGAGATTGGGCGAAACTCATGAGGAGCAGGGCTGGGCCACTTTTTCAAAATCTGCCTCCTTTTAATCCTCATGAGTCTGTGGACCTAAACTATCGTCTATATCAGAAATACATTGTTGAGGTACTAGATCAGCATGTACCTCTGAAACGTTTGAAGGCCAGAACAAAGCCCTCCGCGCCGTGGTTTACTGAGGAGTTGAGTATTATACGCAAAGCCTCTCGGCTGGCAGAGAGGAACTGGCGAAAGCATTATGCTGAGGACGATAAAGTGGCTTTCAAAAAAGCACAAGCCCAATATAAAGAACTGTTGGCTAAGGCCAAAGTGGACTTTTTCCTCAATTCTATTCTATCAGCACCAAATAGTGCCAGAGCTCTTTTTAAGATCATTAGGGACCTTTCTAACCCCACTAGTGTGGGACATAAGGTGGTAGCTTCACAGAGGTTATGCAATAAAATCGCCTCTCATTTTGAGGAGAAAATTGCTAACATTGTAGGAGGTCTTAACATGTCCGACCCATCTCTGTTGAATGCTATTGGACAATCGCCCCTGGTAGAACAAGAGGGAGTTACCTCATTGGAGCACTTTACACCACTCACTAATGAGTTGTTTTTTAAATGTGCACAGAATGTGAGGTCAGGGTCTCCATTAGACCCCATACCTAACAGGATCTGGAAAGATCATGCTCCGGCCTTGTTCCCACGACTTTGGCAGATATGCTGTCAATCCCTGGATGAAGGGATGGTGCCTGAAACTTGGAAGCTGACTGTGGTTACTCCATTATTAAAAAAAACATCTTTAGATCCAGGAGACCCTACTAGCTTTAGGCCCATTTCCCTGCTACCTTTTCCTATTAAAATCCTTGAAAAGGTAGTGAGTAGCTCTCTTTCTGGGTACCTGGAGGAGTTCCATCTCCTGGATAAGAGCCAGTTTGGCTTTAGGCCAGGGCATGGAACGGAGACAGCCCTGGTTACGGTGCTAGACAACCTCCGGATGCGGGCTGACAGAGGCCTCTCATCAGTAATGGTCCTCTTAGACATGTCAGCCGCATTTGATACGGTAGAACACCGAATCTTGCTGAACAGACTGGAACATTTGGGAGTTAGGGGATGTGCTCTGAGGTGGATACGTTCCTATCTCACAGGGAGACAACAATTGGTCTCCCTGCCCCCTTTTACTTCCAGCAAGACCTTGGTGGAGCATGGGGTTCCCCAGGGATCGGCCATCAGCCCCATTCTCTTTAATATCTATTTGCAGCCACTAATTCCCATCATCAAGGCGCATGGGGTTGATATTGTCAATTATGCGGACGACACCCAGTTGGTGTTCTCACTAGAGGGAAAGGATGCCTTAAATATGGATGAATTCCAGAAATGCATGAGTCAGACCTCGGACTGGCTCAGGGCTAACTCCCTGCAATTCAACGGAGGCAAGACTGAGATGATCTACTGTTCCCCAGCGAGAGTAAGGGATATGCCTTTTGATTTTAGACTGGCCCCTGATATGGATCCCATTGTCCCTGTGACTTCGGTGCGGAACTTGGGGGTCATGTTCGATAATGATCTGCAAATGACTTCGCAAGTTAAAAAAACTGTGGGGGTCTGCTTTGCTCTTATGAAAGCTCTACGGCAGATTCTTCCTTTCCTGCCGATGGAAAAAAGACCTCTGGTAGTTCGCAGTATTATCTTGAGTAGGCTGGACTACTGCAATTCTCTGTATTTATGAGCACCTCTTTACATCTTTCAGAGATTGCAGAGGGTCCAGTCTATGGCAGCCAAACTGGCGCTGACCAGAAAACGTGACTCTTCATCCACGCTGGCGCTTCGAGAGCTTCATTGGCTTCCTATGAGGGAAAGGGTCAAATTTAAATCCCTGTGCATTGTTTACAAAGCGGCACATGGCCTTGGCCCTTTTTCCTTACAAGAGAAGATTTCTTGGTACAAACCTAAAAGGACTCTTCGTTCCTCGAACACTTTTCTGTTAAACACTGGCAGGATTAAGAAGGCCAGAATGGGAGGTAGGGCTTTTAGTAATGTGGCCCCACGCTACTGGAATGAACTCCCGCTGAATATCAGACAGGCTAACTCTCTGATGGAGTTTAGGCAAAATCTAAAAACCTGGCTCTTCCCTAGAGAGGGGTCTATGGCCTCGCTACTTCCCTAGTTTTGGTTGGGCTCGTGCTCAGCCTTTTTCCTCCCTCCTACATGTCTCTGCCGATGCACTTCTCGTTGGTTTTAAAGGTCTATTCCATCACAGTCTACGCGCCAAGATACCCGGTGGGTGAAAGCTGCGCGATATAAAAACTAAATACAAATACAAATACAAATACAATTCACACTCCCATACAGATACTCAGTTACTAATCAATCAATAATATAGACTTTCACGTAGCTAGTAACCAACTGGTGCAGCAGTTTACACAACAACTTACAAAGTGATACCGATATTCACACAGTTTAGTCACTATCCAATATATTTAGTGAGACACTATACATTAGTCAGGTAAACAGTCAATCACACTGCTACTAAATCCTCCATCCAGATATTTATATTTATATATCCACTCATTCTTCAATGCAAATTGCTATATATATATAATACATATTTAAATAACGAACCGAACCACATTGACTGGATGATGTCATCAGGGATGTCATTTGAGATGTCATCAGTGATGTCACTGACCATGTCATGAATGATGTGATATGTGACATCATCAGCAGTGGATTGCGGGCGCGCGAGATGTAGTTAGTACAACTAACTATATCGGAGGAATTTCAATGGTTTTGTTCGAGTGAAATGTCCAGCTAACTATAACACCCCTAAAACCTATTGTTTTTTCAGTGAAATTCTAAGGTTTTTTAAATGCAAATTCATACCTATATCAGGCCTGAAACCTATGGTTGTTTCAGTGAATATATATATATATATATATATTACCTACTGGCTGTCGCCAGTAGGTTGTTATAGTTAGGACCTATTTTCCACAGGAAATCCGCAACATTCTATTTGGAATAACGTTGGCGCCGATTGACGAATCTTCGCGAAATTTTCCAAACGTTTGGCCAGCTCCGGTCCGCTCCTATCCTGCAAATTTCACAGTGATTCGTCAAGCGGGGACCGAGAAAAAAAGGGGGTTTTAAAACGCATTTTCCCCATGCATTTTCCCATAGGACCTGTTGACGCAGCTACAGCCCGAACTGCTGAACGGAATTACACCAAATTTGGCAAAGAGGTAGTCCCCAGTTCTGACTCGTGCCTTTTGCTTAAATGGTGTAAATCCGTTCAGTAGTTCCTGAGAAAATTAGAGTGAAAAAGATAGATATATCTGGGCGGAGCCTAACCACACATCTCATTGTGAGATCTGATTGGCTGTCAGTACTTCATCCAAGAAGTGTTGGCAGCCATCTTGGGACCAATATACCTGATAGCACCTCATTAAAAAGCACTGCAGTTAATAGAAGGTTTTAAGACTTTAGTTACATTATAAATCATTTGTTGATGGTACCATACTCATTTTAGGAATTGTGGTGTGTTCTAAGGTGATTTTACCATGTGAAAAAACCTTCTGCTGTGATATCATGAATCATGTTTGAGAGAAAACTATTTTCTCATGCTTTTCCCACAGAGGTTTGGAAGGTGATCTATAAGCTAAACTGAGAGCATATTTTCTGTAAATTCACATTATCTTTCTCAGTCATGTGAGAATGAAGTCTGACATTTTCAGTAAAACATGTACATCCAACAAGGGCAGAGACTGTCAGTTGATTCCTTTGTGTTCTACTGCAGCTTCCCAGAGTGTTCTAAAGAACAACGAGAGCGCGAACAGTCTTACTTATGACAAAAGTATGGCACACCTGAAGCCATCTTGATTGTAATAAAGTGGTAACACTTAAAACATTTAATTTACAAAGGAACAAAATGAGGGGGTTCATTTTGCCATAGAAATTATGATTAGTGCTGCAGAAAGAAAAATTAGGGCACATTTTGACTTCTCAAATCCTCTTCTATTTCATAAAAAAATTCTGACATGCAGACTGAAACATGCACTTTGAATACCAGCAGCAGGCTTCCCTGGTGAGCAGTAGCTTTACTACAGTGATCTAATGAGCAACTAGAGTGCTAACATTCAGAATGTATGGCAAATGTGTGACACATCTGAATGCCTTCTTGATGGAACTAAAGTAAAAAACTTAAATATTTCCTACTGAGGAGACTGCAGTAATTGAGGAAATTAGGAAACTTCATAACAAATACATTTCACAAGATGGCCACCAGAGACAAAAGAGCCCAAATGTAGCCCAAATATCACCCAGATGTAGCCCAAGTATAGCCCAATGACAGAATGTCCCAGAGTCTTCTTAAGAACAACTAGAGCGCTTACTGTCTTACTTATGACAAAAGTATGGCACACCTGAAGCCATCTTGATTGGAATAAACTAGTAACACTTAAAACATTTAATTTAAAAAGGAACACAATGAGGGGGTTCATTTTGCCATAGAAATTATGATTAGTGCTGAAGAAAGAAAAATTAGGGCACATTTTGAGTAAAAAAACTGAAAGCATTTCCTACTGAGGAGACTGCAGTAAATGAGGAAATTAGGAAACTTCATAACAAATAAATCTCCCAAGATGGCCACCAGAGACAAAAGAGCCCAAATGCAGCACAAATATCACCCAGATGTAGCCCACATGTAGCCCAATGACAGAAGTGTGCAAAACACTTATTTTGTGTGTATTTGCAGTTTTATATAGTGCAGACTTGTCAGGTATTGGAGTGCTTTACATGAGCATTGGTTACATCACACAAGATCAAATTCATTTTGGTTGTAGACATGGGGAGATACTGGGGCATATCAGCAACACCCGGCGATAATTATTGCTCAGCGCTCTTAGCGTGAGGATAATTATCGCCGGGTAACGTGGATTTTTATCGCTGAGATAGCGTGCTATTAGCAACGCTTTTCTCCTCAGCGATAAAAATCCTCACGCTAACTGCCTAACGTGAGATTATCGCTGGAAACCCAGTATCCTAATCACTTATGAAGTCATCCTACTCACTTATGCAAACAATGGATCATACTTACTTTTACTTACCTATACACTTATAAAAACACCACTTCATCTATTCATATAGATAATAAATCATACTTAGTGTGTTATAAAAACACTATTACAAGTATACAGTTATCCATACAGTCACTCATACAATCACTGAGTCATATATATAATTATTTATATACAACTGACACATACACTGGCTTTTATTTTCCTAGTTTGTTGGACATGTACCATTGAGACATGTATTGGCTCATCACCACACCAATAAAGATAATCACTCACCCAAACAACTTTTATAACATGTAGTTTTAACTTCATATACCTACTGAATCAACTATTCACACATCTTTGGGCAGTCACACACCCCCCACCGAACCACACACACATTCACTCTCCCATACAGATACTAACTAATCAATCAATAATATAGACTTTCACGTAGCTAGTAACCAACTGGTGCAGCAGTTTACACAACAACTGACAAAGTGATACAGATATTCACACAGTTTAGTCACTATCCAATATATTTAGTGAGACACTATAAATTAGTCAAGTAAACAGTCAATCACACTGCTACTAAATCCTCCATCCAGATATTTATATTTATATATCCACTCATTCTTCAATGCAAATTGCTATATAGATATATATAATACATATATGTCATGAATGATGTAATATGTGACAACATCAGCAGTTGATTGCGGGCGGGCGAGATGTAGTTAGTACAACTAACTATATCGGAGGAATTTCAATGGTTTTGTTCGAGTGAAATGTCCAGCTAACTATAACACCCCTAAAACCTATTGTTTTTTCAGTGAAAATATATATATCTATATTCACTGAAAAAACTATAGGTCTCAGGGGCGTTATAGTTAGGAATTGGCATTTAAAAAACCTTAGAAATTCACTGAAAAAACCATAAGTTTCAGGGGCATTATAGTTAGCTGGACATTTCCCTCATACAAAACCCTAGAAATTCCCCCGTTATAGTTAGTTCAGCTAACTATAACTCGCGCCCCCGCAATGCACTGCTGATGACGTTACATATTACATCACTCATGACATGGTCAGTGACATCACTCATGACATCACTGATGACGTCATCCAGTGAGTCTGTGTTTCTGTAAAGTTTTAATATGTTTAATATATATAGGGAAAGGCCTGTTGAAGAGTGAGTGGGTGTACAAGTGTGTGAATGGATGATTTTCTATGTGCGTAACTGACTCTATAAGTGAGTCATTAAATGTA
Source organism: Triturus cristatus (assembly GCF_964204655.1). Taxonomy (NCBI): domain Eukaryota; kingdom Metazoa; phylum Chordata; class Amphibia; order Caudata; family Salamandridae; genus Triturus; species Triturus cristatus. Next base: position 1,880,260,051 of record NC_140590.1, read on the forward strand.
TCTTACTGCAGACTAGTGACTAAACTGTGTGAATGTCTGTATGTGTCTGTGTGTTGGTGTATAAGTGGCTGCATGGTTTTGTGAATAGCTATATGAGTGTCTATATGGGTTATTGATTGGTTGTTTGAGTATCTGTATGGGTGCCTGAGTGTTTGTGTGGGTAGGGTGTGTGTGACTCTGTGCATAGATGTGTGAGTGGGTGTTTCTATGGGTGCATGGTTTTAAGAGTGCAACTGTGATGGACTGTATGGTTGGGTGAGTGTATGTATGGGTGTGTTAGTGATTGAATGTATATCTCAGTTGTACATGTGTCAGTAACTACATATGTGAAACGCAGTGTATATGTGTGTAAGAGTATATAACTATCTATATGTGAGAGTGTGTGATTGCGGGAGTGGCTGTATGGATGAGTGTGTGCTTGTATCAGTAATTGTATAAGAGCGTCAGAATTTATTAGTATTTTTATGAGTAAGTGAATTTGAGTGTGTTTAACTGTATAGGTGAGTAAATTGGACTGTGATTAATTATTTGCATGACTGACTAGGTGTGTCAGTACCTCAATGGATGATTGGCGGTGTGTGAGTGTCTATATAGGTATATAAATGCATATGATAGTCCTGTACGGAGTGACTGTAAGTATGAGTGACTGTACAGGTGAGTGAGTGGAGATGTATGTAGACCTAAGAGTGAATGAGTGGGTATGTAGTTATTGGTATTGGAGTATCTATGGTTTTCAAAATGGCCGTCTGAAATTTTGAGTCGGTGTATCAAAGGTTATATTAGGGTGTGAGAAGATGCACTAATTCATCACATGGATGACGTCATCAGTGTTGTCATCAGTAATGTCATTTGAGATGTCATCAGTGATGTCACTGACCATGTCATGAGTGATGTAATATGTGACGTCATCAGCAGTGCATTGCGGGGGCGCGAGTTATATTTAGCTGAACTAACTATAACGGGGGAATTTCTAGGGTTTTGTACAAGGGAAATGTCCAGCTAACTATAACACCCCTTAGACCTATGGTTTTTTCAGCGAATTTCTAAGGTTTTTTTAAACGCCAATTCCTAACTATAACGCCCCTGAAACCTATGGTTTTTTCAGTGAATATATATATATATCCTCATCATCAGTATGTTGTTAATGAGGTCTCCTGCTGATTGTCATTCATGAGCCCTCATCAAGCGGACCCCACTGTGACACCTTTTCCTGAAGACTGTGCTCCTGTGCTCACTTTCTCTTCCTTCCTGTCTCCAGGAGATGAAATCCCAGCTCGGGTTGTTTTCCCGCCATCCTGACCATCAGCAGGCCGATGCCTGCATTGTGGCGCTGCTCTCACATGGTGTAGAGGGGGCCATCTACGGCACGGACGGCAGCTTGTTTCAGGTAAGTGGTCCTGGGATGAAAATAAAAGTTGGTGGGTCAAAGGGTGTGGTCAAGTCCATAGGAGATGTCACTTATCTTAGGGCTTTGGGAGCACAGTGAAATCATTAGACGGAGCCATGAATGTTCAAGGTGTGGCGTCAGAGGTCTTTTCCCCAAAGTTGGACAAAACTCTGCTTTATTTTGTTGTGAATGTCCTTGGGTTAACCTCTCTATCCTTTTTGTGACACTTTGTAGTGAAGTTCCATGGTCTCTTACTGAACCCACCCTTTTACCCCACTTCTCTCTCCCAACATACATCTGCCATAGCCCACCTTCGCACCACCTTCTGCAGGTATGCCAATGGGTAGTATTGTCAGTGGCTTGGATGTTCCAAGTGGCATGGCTGCCCCTGATTACTTGGATGTTTCTGTTGGTCTGGATGGCCCAGTGTCCCTTGGTGTCACCCCTTCCCTTGGCCTGACCCCTGCCCTTGGCCTGACCCAGTGTCCCTTGGCCTGACCCAGTGTCCCTTGGCCTGACCCAGTATCCCTTGGCCTGACCCAGTGTCCCTTTGTCTGACCCAGTATCCCTTGGCCTGACCCAGTGTCCCTTTGTCTGACCCAGTGTCCCTTGGTCTGACCCAGTGTCCCTTGGCCTGACGGCTGCCCTTGGCCTGACGGCTGCCCTTGGCCTGACGGCTGCCCTTGGCCTGACGGCTGCCCTTGGCCTGGCGGCTGCCCTTGGCCTGACCCCCTGCCCTTGGCCTGACCCCCTGCCCTTGGCCTGACCCCCTGCCCTTGGCCTGACCCCCTGCCCTTGGCCTCTCCTCTGCCCTTGGCCTCTCCTCTGCCCTTGGCCTCTCCTCTGCCCTTGGCCTCTCCTCTGCCCTTGGCCTCTCCTCTGCCCTTGGCCTCTCCTCTGCCCTTGGCCTCTCCTCTGCCCGTGGCCTCACCTCTGCCCTTGGCCTCACCCTTTCCAGTACCTCTGTCCTTGGTGTCACTGCTAGCCTTTGTGTTTCTGGTTTCTTGGTGTTCCTGGTGACCTGGATGTTCCAAGTGACTTGGATGTTTGCATTGGCACAGACGTTCATAGTGGTACAGATGTTCCTGATGGCCTAATTGCTTTTGTGGGCCTGATGTTCCTGAAGGCCTAAATGTTGCTGATTTGTTGGTGTTCCTAGTGGCACGGATGCTCCTGAAAGCCTAAATGGTGTAGAAGCTTGGATGTATTGGTGATTCTGGTGCACCAGATGACTGATGGCAATGGGCAAGGTGTCCCAGATTGCTTGGGATTTCTTTGTGGTTTAAATGTTCCTAGCGGCTTAGATGATCCTGCTGGACTACATGATCTAGGTGGCCTGATGTTCTTGGTGCCTACATATTCCTTTTAGCGTGGGTGGTGGCTCCGTGTGTTCGTGATGGCCCTAACTGTTCCTGGTGTGGTAGATGTTCCTCTTGGCCTGGGTGATGGCCTGGGTGATGACCTGGGTGATGACCTAGGTGTTGATCTGGGTGTTCCTCATAGCTAAATTGATCTTGGTGGCCCAGGGTGTTCCTATTTGTTCGCTTATATGTTCCTCTTGCCTAGATGGTAAACTGGATGTTCTTGCTTGCTTAGATGTTCCTGGTTACTCGCATGCTCCTCATCACCTTGGTGTAGCTAGTGTCGGTGTTGATGGTGTCGTGGGTGTTGATGGTGTCGTGGGGGTTGATGGTGTCGTGGGTGTTGATGGTGTCATGGGTGTTGATGGTGTCGTGGGTGTTGATGGTGTCGTGGGTGTTGATGGTGTCGTGGGTATTGATGGTGTCGTGGGTGTTGCTGGTGTCGTGGGTGTTGCTGGTGTCATGGGTGTTGCTGGTGTCGTGGGTGTTGCTTCTGGCCTAGGTAGTGACCTGGATGTTTCTAAAGGCCTGGATGCTTTTGTCACCTCAGTATTTCTGGTGGCCTAGGTTTTGCTAGCTGTCCTGGCAGTTGCTGGTGGCCCTGGATATTCTTATTTGTCTAGGTGTGCCAGGAGGCATGAATGTTCTTAGTGACCACCATACGTGCGTAACAGATTCACGACTCGGAAGTGATTTTAGAGTCTTATCTACCACGGCTTTACCTTCACCTACACGAATGATCTCATTTCTAAAAGATCTTGCCTCCCAGAGCTGAACTCACTTGATGAGTGCATGCCGGCCTGAAATCGTGTACGCCCCTCCATAAAACCAATGAGGCCAAAAGGGAGAAGCCTCTTAGTTGGACCCAGAGCAGAACCAGTTCTCCAGCCCGCTACCTTCAACGAAGTTTGTCCAGATTATGCCTGCTCATGTTCTACTGTGTAGGACAATGCTAGGCATAACCTCACACTCTCTATCCCTGCTGGCAGACTGCTGCTGTTTCATGCAGCCTATTGTGTGGTGACCCTCACACTTATGCCATGTCTTCAGTTAGTTCATGTTAGATTGCTGGACATGAACTAGTTCTAACCCTTCTTTTACGCCCACAGATACATGAAGTGTTCCGGCTCTTTGACAATGCCAACTGCCCTAACCTGCAGAACAAGCCCAAAATGTTCTTCATCCAGGCATGCCGCGGAGGTGAGTTTAGGGTGGGCATAGAGGGTCACTCTTTGGGGGTGGGAAGGGTTTCTCTCTCTTGTTCTTTTCTTAACTCTCTTTTATATCTCTTGTCTGAATCTGCTGTCTCTTGCCCGTAGTGGATCTTGCCCTGCAGCTGAATGTTTTACATAAGCATTTCTGTAAGTCTCATATTGCTTCAGCTAAGCATGGGCTGACACTGGGTGCAGGATTTGCATCTATAATAACTAATGTTTCTAGGTTGCAGTGTTGTACGAATTCTCCTCAATGTTTAGTTTGGGGTTCTTGGTCTAGTCTTGATTGATACTTGGCTTCGAATGCAGCGTTCAAACAGGCATGATTTGGTGTATTGTACTGCTTGGTGATTGTCATGCAATCTGCTTTAACCTGGATATTGCTGAATGTGTTGTGCTTTCGTGTGGTCCTTGCTCGGGCCTCTGCTTTCACTTGGTTACGAGTGGGTGCATTATAGTTTTTATTGGTCCTTTCTCGGGCCTCTGCTTTCACTTGGTGATGAGTGGGTGCATTATAGTTCTTATTGGTCCTTTCTCGGGCCTCTGCTTTCACTTGGTTATGGGTGGGTGCATTATAGTTTTTATTGGTCCTTGCTCGGGCCTCTGCTTTCACTTGGTGATGAGTGGGTGCATTATAGTTTTTATTGGTCCTTGCTCGGGCCTCTGCTTTCACTTGGTTATGATTGGGTGCATTATAGTTTTTATTGGTTCTTTCTCGGGCCTCTGCTTTCACTTGGTGATGAGTGGGTGCATTATAGTTTTTATTGGTCCTTGCTTGGGCCTCTGCTTTCACTTGGTTATGATTGGGTGCATTATAGTTTTTATTGGTCCTTGCTCGGGCCTCTGCTTTCACTTGGTGATGAGTGGGTGCATTAAAGTTTTTATTGGTCCTTGCTCGGGCCTCTGCTTTCACTTAGTTATGAGTGGGTGCATTATAGTTTTTATTGGTCCTTGCTCGGGCCTCTGCTTTCACTTGGTTATGGGGGGGTGCATTGAAGTGTTTATCAGACCTTGTGTAGGCCTCCACTTTCACTTGGTTATGGGTGGGTGCATTGAAGTGTTTATTGGTCCCTGCTCCGGCCTCTGCTTTCACTTGGTTATGGGGGAGTGCATTGAAGTGTTTCAGTCCTTGTATAGGCCGCCACTTTCACTTGGTTATAGGTGGGTGCCTTGAAGTGTTCATCTTTCCTCACTCGGGCCTTTGCTTTCACTTGGTTATGGGTGGGTGCATCGAAGTGTTTATCGGCCCTTGCTCGGGCCTCTGCTTTCACATGGTTATGGGTGGTTGCATTTTAATTTGATTGGTCCTTGGTATGGCCTCTGCTTTCACTTTTTATGGGTGGGTGCATTGACATGTTTATTTGTCCTCGCTTAGGCCTCTGCTTTCACTTGGTTATGGGTGGGTGCATTGAAGTGTTTATCTTTCCTCGCTCGGGCCTCCGCTTTCACTTGGTTATGGGTGGGTGCTTTGAAGTGTTTATCGGTCCTTGTATAGGCCTCTGCTTTGAATTGTGGTCTGGGGGGTGTTTTTTTAAGTCTTCCCATGGATCTGTTGCCTCCTAAGCATGGCTTGGTGTGCTCTGTATTTGCAAGATCCCTGGTTCAGGGCTGGGCCTGTTATGGTGGTGTTTGCTCCCTCCGTGGTGGGCCATCTGCAGAGCATGACGGTGAGTGGCTTTTGGTTTTGAGTTGTTCTTGCATGGGTCTTTGCTTTCACCAAGGAATGGCAGGATGTGTTGTATGTTTGTTTGGTGCTTCCTTGGGCCTCTGTTAATCTATTCTGTTTGTGTGTGATCAGGTGCTGCTTGACCTTCACATGGGATTGCTTTTGTTATTAGTCTTTGCTTTGTGTCATTTTGATGCATGCGCTCAGGATTGTTGGTTTTCTTGTATGAACGGATTAAAATATCAGACACCCCCTTCAGAAGACGTGCAGACCTCGGCCAGTCAACTGGAATAGGTGTTTTTGTAATAAAGTATGCTTTGTTGTTTAATTATTTGTATAGAGCTCACTCATGGTCCGATAGAGCCTGAAGGTGAGTAGAAGGGAAGCCTCTGAGTCAAGGTGCTGGATAAATAATCACTTCTTAGTTCTCTTATAAACTAAACGTTGTAGGTCGTCATTTGCTGCCCAAGTGGTAAACTTTTCAAGGTTGTGGTGCTAAGTAGAAGCCCGGCCCAGATATGCTGTGTACTGTAGGTTTATATGGAGGCGCATCTGATGTGAATAGCAAAACTGCTTAGTATCTTAATCTGAAAGAACAAGGGTGCTCGACCGTAGATTGTTTATTGCACAATGCACATCACTTTAAGTGGCTTTACTGCTGTACATTTGTGTACCCTTCTCAGGATCCTTACAACCAGGTTTTGAACATCCTCCGGCACAAGAGAGCCCCATTGATAGAACTAGGCACCTTTCCTCAACAAATATAAACAGTACGAAACTCCTATCTGGAGGAACCTTTGGGAACAATCCTGCACCACGTAGTGAAATTGGATTCTTGTGGACTATCAGTGCACCCTGAGATCCTCGGTATAAGTCAGACTGAGCAGGGAAAACATGACCTCAAATGCTCTTAGATGGGGTAGACATCTCTGGTGCCGTGAAGTGAATCTAAATATTCTGAATCACACACACAGCCAGTACACACAAATGTGGCACAACCGGAGTCTCTTCCAGGATTGCACCATATAATGGGTGGATGGTGTGGATAGGCTTTCAGAGTTGCACAGTTGAGACCCAAGTTTGACATGGTACTACTGCAGTGTCTTTGAAACTGCTCTCTCGCCTGTGAATCTATACCAGACATCAAACTGCAGATTGTGCTCCCTTCTAACGCATGTGAATCTGTACCAGACCCCACACCGCAGACTGTGCTGCCTGCTAACATGTGAATCTGTACCAGACCCCACACCGCAGACTGTGCTCCCTTATAACATGTGAATCTGTACCAGACATCAAACTGCAGATTGTGCTCCCTTCTAATGCATGTGAACCTGTACCAGACCCCACACCGCAGACTGTGCTGCCTTCTAACATGTGAATCTGTACCAGACCCCACACCGCAGACTGTGCTCCCTTATAACATGTGAATCTGTACCAGACCCCACTCCGCAGACTGTGCTCCCTTCTAACATATGAATCTGTACCAGACGCCAAACTGCAGATCGTACTCCCTTCTAACGCTTGTGAATCTGTACCAGACATCAAACTGCAGATTGTACTCCTTTCTAACATGTGAATCTGTACCAGACCCCACACCGCAGACTGTGCTCCCTTCTAACACATATGAATCTGTGCCAGACCCCACAGCGCAGACTGTGCTCCCTTCTAACACATATGAATCTGTACCAGACACCAAACTGCAGATCGTACTCCCTTCTAACGCATGTGAATCTGTACCAGACACCAAACTGCAGATCGTACTCCCTTTAACACCTGTGAATCTGTACCAGACCCCACACCGCAGACTGTGCTCCCTTCTAAAACCTGTGAATCTGTACCAGACACCAAACTGCGGATCGTGCTCCCTTCTAACACGTGAATCTGTACCAGACCCCACTCCGCAGACTGTGCTCCCTTCTAAAACCTGTGAATCTGTACCAGACCCCACACCGCAGACTGTGCTCCCTTCTAACACATATGAATCTGTACCAGACACCAAACTGCAGATCGTACTCCCTTCTAACACATGTGAATCTGTACCAGACACCAAACTGCAGATCGTACTCCCTTCTAACACAAGTGAATCTGTACCAGGCCCCACACCGTAGACTGTGCTCCCTTCTAACACATATGAATCTGTACCAGACACCAAACTGCAGATCGTACTCCCTTCTAACGCATGTGAATCTATACCAGACCCCACACCGCAGACTGTGCTCTCTTCTAACATGTGAATCTGTACCAGACCCCACACCGCAGACTGTGCTCCCTTCTAAAATGTGAATCTGTACCAGACCCCACACCGCAGACTGTGCTCCCTTCTAACACATATGAATCTGTACCAGACAGCAAACTGCGGATCGTGCTCCCTTCTAACACATGAATCTGTACCAGACCCCACTCCGCAGACTGTGCTCCCTTCTAACACCTGTGAATCTGTACCAGACACCAAACTGCGTATCGTGCTCCCTTCTACCATGTGAATCTGTACCAGATCCCACTCCGCAGACTGTGCTCCCTTCGAACACATATGAATCTGTACCAGACACCAAACTGCAGATTGTGCTCCCTTCTAACGCTTGTGAATCTGTACCAGACACCAACCTGCAGATTGTGCTCCCTTCTAACACATGTGAATCTGTACCAGACACCAAACTGCAGATCGTGCTCCCTTCTAGCATGTGAATCTGTACCAGACCCCACACCGCAGACTGTGCTCCCTTCTAACATGTGAATCTGTACCAGAACTCAAACTGCAGATCGTGCTCCCTTCTAACACCTGTGAATCTGTACCAGACACCAAACTGCAGATTGTGCTCCCTTCTAACACTTGTGAATCTGTACCAGACACCAAACTGCAGATTGTGCTCTTTTCTAACACCTGTAAATCTGTACCAGACACCAAACTGCAAATTGTGCTCCTTTTTAACACCTGTGAATCTGTACCAGACCCCACACCGCAGACTGTGCTCCCTTCTAACATGTGAATCTGTACCAGAACTCAAACTGCAGATCGTGCTCCCTTCTAACACATGTGAATCTGTACCAGACACCAAACTGCAGATCGTGCTCCCTTCTAACACCTTTGAATCGGTACCAGACACCAAACTGCAGATTGTGCTCTTTTCTAACACCTGTAAATCTGTACCAGACCCCAAACTGCGGATCGTGCTCCCTTCTACCATGTGAATCTGTACCAGACCCCACGCCGCAGACTGTGCTCACTTCTTACACCTGTGAATCTGTACCAGACACCAAACTGCAGATTGTGCTCCCTTCTAACACATGTGAATCTGTACCAGACACCAAACTGCAGATCGTGCTCCCTTCTAACACCTGTGAATCTGTACCAGACACCAAACTGCAGATCTTGCTCCCTTCTAACACCTATCAATCTATAACAGACACCAAACTGCAGATTGTGCTCCCCTCTAACACATGTGAATCTGTACCAGACCCCACACCGCAGACTGTGCTCCCTTCAATACAAGTGAATCTGTACCAGACACCAAACTGCAGATCGTGCTCCCTTCTAACGCTTGTGAATCTGTACCAGACACCAAACTGCAGATTGTGCTCTTTTCTAACACCTGTGAATCTGTACCAGACACCAAACTGCAGATTGTGCTCCTTTTTAACAACTGTGAATCTGTACCAGACCCCACACCGCAGACTGTGCTCCCTTCGAACATGTGAATCTGTACCAGACACCAAACTGCAGATTGTGCTCCCTTCTAACACCTGTGAATCTGTACCAGACACCAAACTGCAGACCGTACTCCCTTCTAACGCATGTGAATCTGTACCAGACACCAAACTGCAGATCGTACTCCCTTCTAACGCTTGTGAATCTGTACCAGACACCAAACTGCAGATTGTGCTCCCTTCTAACACCTGTGAATCTGTACCAGACACCAAACTGCAGATTGTGCTCTTTTCTAACACCTGTGAATCTATACCAGACACCAAACTGCAGATTGTGCTCTCTTCTAACATAAGAATCTGTACCAGACCCCACACCGCAGACTGTGCTCCCTTCTAACATGTGAAACTGTACCAGACCCCACACCGCAGACTGTGCTCCCTTCTAACACATGTGAATCTGTATCAGACACCAAACTGCAGATTGTGCTCCCTTCTAACACATGTGAATCAGTACCAGACCCCACACCGCAGACTGTGCTCCCTTCTAACATGTGAATCTGTACCAGACCCCACTCCGCAGACTTTGCTCCCTTCTAACACCTGTGAATCTGTACCAGACACCAAACTGCGGATCGGGCTCCCTTCTACCATGTGAATCTGTACCAGCCCCCACACCGCAGACTGTGCTCCCTTCTAACATGTGAATCTGTACCAGACCCCACACCGCAGACTGTGCTCCCTTCTTACACCTGTGGATCTGTACCAGACCTCACACCGCAGACTGTGCTTCCTTCTAACGCTTGTGAATCTGTACCAGACACCAAACTGCAGATTGTGCTCCCTTCTAACACATATGAATCTGTACCAGACACCAAACTGCAGATCGTGCTCTTTTCTAACACCGGTGAATCTATACCCGACCCCACACCGCAGACTGTGCTCCCTTCTAACACATATGAATCTGTACCAGAACCCAAACTGCAGACTGTGCTCCCTTCAATACAAGTGAATCTGTACCAGACACCAAACTGCAGATCGTGCTCCCTTCTAACACCCGTGAATCTGTACCAGACACCAAACTGTAGATTGTGCTCTTTTCTAACACCTGTGAATCTGTACCAGACACCAAACTGCAGATCGTACTCCCGTCTAACGCATGTGAATCTGTACCAAACTGCGGATCGTGCTCCCTTCTACCATGTGAATCTGTACCAGACCCCACACCGCAGACTGTGCTCCCTTCTAACGCTTGTGAATCTGTACCAGACACCAAACTGCAGATTGTGCTCCCTTCTAACACATGTGAATCTGTATCAGACACCAAACTGCAGATCGTGCTCCCTTCTAACACCTGTGAATCTGTACCAGACACCAAACTGCAGATCTAGCTCCCTTCTAACACCTGTGAATCTATACCAGACACCAAACTGCAGATTGTGCTCCCTTCTCACACAAGTGAATCTGTACCAGACCCCACACCGCAGACTGTGCTCCCTTTAATACAAGTGAATCTGTACCAGACACCAAACTGCAGATCGTGCTCCCTTCTAACACCTGTGAATCTGTACCAGACACCAAACTGCAGATTGTGCTCCTTTTTAACACCTGTGAATCTGTACCAGACACCAAACTGCAGACTGTGCTCCCTTCTAACGCTTGTGAATCTGTACCAGACACCAAACTGCAGATTGTGCTCCCTTCTAACACATGTGAATCTGTACCAGACACCAAACTGCAGATCGTGCTCCCTTCTAACACCTGTGAATCTGTACCAGACACCAAACTGCAGATCGAGCTCCCTTCTAACACCTGTGAATCTATACCAGACACCAAACTGCAGATTGTGCTCCCTTCTCACACAAGTGAATCTGTACCAGACCCCACACCGCAGACTGTGCTCCCTTTAATACAAGTGAATCTGTACCAGACACCAAACTGCAGATCGTGCTCCCTTCTAACACCTGTGAATCTGTACCAGACACCAAACTGCAGATCGTGCTCCCTTCTAACACCTGTGAATCTGTACCAGACACCAAACTGCAGATTGTGCTCCTTTTTAACACCTGTGAATCTGTACCAGACCCCACACCGCAGACTGTGCTCCCTTCTAACATGTGAATCTGTACCAGAACCCAAACTGCAGATCGTGCTCCCTTCTAACACCTGTGAATCTGTACCAGACACCAAACTGCAGATCGTACTCCCTTCTAACGCATGTGAATCTGTACCAGACACCAAACTGCAGATCGTACTCCCTTCTAACGCTTGTGAATCTGTACCAGACACCAAACTGCAGATCGTACTCCCTTCTAACGCATGTGAATCTGTACCAGACACCAAACTGCAGATCGTACTCCCTTCTAACGCTTGTGAATCTGTACCAGACACCAAACTGCAGATTGTGCTCCCTTCTAACACCTGTGAATCTGTACCAGACACCAAACTGCAGATTGTGCTCTTTTCTAACACCTGTGAATCTGTACCAGACCCCACACCTCAGACTGTGCTCCCTTCTAACATGTGAATCTGTACCAGACCCCACACCGCAGACTATGCTCCCTTCTAACACATGTGAATCTGTATCAGACACCAAACTGCAGATTGTGCTCCCTTCTAACATGTGAATCTGTACCAGACCCCACACCGCAGACTGTGCTTCCTTCTAACATGTGAATCTGTACCAGACCCCACTCCGCAGACTGTGCTCCCTTCTAACACCTGTGAATCTGTACCAGACACCAAACTGCGGATCGTGCTCTCTTTTGCCATGTGAATCTGTACCAGACCCCACACCGCAGACTGTGCTCCCATCTAACATGAGAATCTGTACCAGACCCCACACCGCAGACTGTGCTCCCTTCTTATACCTGTGAATCTGTACCAGACCTCACACCGCAGACTGTGCTCCCTTCTAACATGTGAATCTGTACCAGACCCCACACTGCAGACTGTGCTCCCTTCTAACACATATGAATCTGTACCAGACCCCACACCCCAGACTGTGCTCCCTTCTAACTTGTGAATCTGTACCAGACTCCACACCGCAGACTGTGCTCCCTTCTAATTTGTGAATCTGTACCAGTCACCAAACCGCAGACTATGCTCCCTTCTAACTTGTGAATCTGTACCAGACCCCTCACCGCAGACTGTGCTCCCTTCTAACTTGTGAATCTGTACCAGACCCCACACCGCAGACTGTGCTCCCTTCTAACTTGTGAATCTGTACCAGACCCCACACCGCAGACTGTGCTCCCTTCTAACTTGTGAATCTGTACCAGACACCAATCCGCAGACTGTGCTCCCTTCTAACTTGTGAATCTGTACCAGACCCCACACCGCAGACTGTGCTCCCTTCTAACTTGTGAATCTGTACCAGACCCCACACCGCAGACTGTGCTCCCTTCTAACTTGTGAATCTGTACCAGACTCCACACCGCAGACTGTGCTCCCTTCTAACTTGTGAATCTGTACCAGTCACCAAACCGCAGACTGTGCTCCCTTCTAACTTGTGAATCTGTACCAGACCCCTCACCGCAGACTGTGCTCCCTTCTAACTTGTGAATCTGTACCAGACCCCACACCGCAGACTGTGCTCCCTTCTAACTTGTGAATCTGTTCCAGACCCCACACCGCAGACTGTGCTCCCTTCTAACTTGTGAATCTGTACCAGACACCAAACCGCAGACTGTGCTCCCTTCTAACTTGTGAATCTGTACCAGACACCAAACCGCAGACTGTGCTCCCTTCTAACTTGTGAATCTGTACCAGACACCAAACCGCAGACTGTGCTCCCTTCTAACTTGTTAATCTGTACCAGACCGCACACCGCAGACTGTGCTCCCTTCTAACTTGTGAATCTGTACCAGACCCCACACCGCAGACTGTGCTCCCTTCTAACTTGTGAATCTGTACCAGACACCAAACCGCAGACTGTGCTCCCTTCTAACTTGTGAATCTGTACCAGACACCAAACCGCAGACTGTGCTCCCTTCTAACTTGTGAATCTGTACCAGACCCCACACCGCAGACTGTGCTCCCTTCTAACTTGTGAATCTGTACCAGAACCCACACCGCAGACTGTGCTCCCTTTTAACATGTTGATCTGTACCAGGCCCCACACTGCAGACTGTGCTCCCAACCGCAGACTGTGCTCCCTTCTAACTTGTGAATCTGTACCAGACCCCACACCGCAGACTGTGCTCCCTTCTAACTTGTGAATCTGTACCAGACCCCACACCGCAGACTGTGCTATCTTCTAACTTGTGAATCTGTACCAGACACCACACCGCAGACTGTGCTCCCTTCTAACTTGTGAATCTGTACCAGACTCCACACCGCAGACTGTGCTCCCTTCCAACGCTTGTGAATCTGTACCAGACACCAAACTGCAGATTGTGCTCTTTTCTAACACCTGTGAATCTGTACCAGACACCAAACTGCAGATCGTACTCCCTTCTAACACGTGAATCTGTACCAGACACCACACCGTAGACTGTGCTCCCTTCTAACATGTGAATCTGTACCAGACCCCACACCGCAGACTGTGCTCCCTTCTAACACATGTGAATTTGTACCAGACATCAAACTGCAGATTGTGCTCCCTTCTAACGCATGTGAATCTATACCAGACCCCACACTGTGCTCCCTTCTAACTTGTGAATCTGTACCAGACCCCACACCGCAGACTGTGCTCCCTTCTAACTTGTGAATCTGTACCAGACCCCACACCGCAGACTGTGCTCCCTTCTAACTTGTGAATCTGTACCAGACCCCACACCGCAGACTGTGCTCCCTTCTAACTTGTGAATCTGTACCAGACTCCACACCGCAGACTGTGCTTCCTTCTAACTTGTGAATCTGTACCAGACCCCACACCGCAGACTGTGCTCCCTTCTAACTTGTGAATCTGTACCAGACTCCACACCGCAGACTGTGCTCCCTTCTAACTTGTGAATCTCTACCAGACTCCACACCGCAGACTGTGCTCCCTTCTAACGCATGTGAATCTGTAACAGACCCCACACCGCAGACTGTGTGCTCCCTTCTAACTTGTGAATCTGTACCAGACCCCACACCGCAGACTGTGCTCCCTTCTAACTTGTGAATCTGTACCAGACACCAAAGTGCAGACTCTGCTCCCTTCTAACTTGTGAATCTGTACCAGACCCCACACCGCAGACTGTGCTCCCTTCTAACTTGTAAATCCGTACCAGTCACTAAACCGCTGACTGTGCTCCCTTCTAACATGTGAATCTGTACCAGACCCTCCCTTCTAACATGTGAATCTGTACCAGACACCAAACTGCAGATTGTGCTCCCTTCTAACGCATGTGAATCTATACCAGACCCCACACCGCAGACTGTGCTCCCTTCTAACTTGTGAATCTGTACCAGACCCCACACCGCAGACTGTGCTCCCTTCTAACGCTTGTGAATCTGTACCAGACACCAAACTGCAGATTGTGCTCTTTTCTAACACCTGTGAATCTGTACCAGACACCAAACTGCAGATCGTACTCCCTTCTAACACGTGAATCTGTACCAGACACCACACCGTAGACTGTGCTCCCTTCTAACATGTGAATCTGTACCAGACTCCACACCGCAGACTGTGCTCCCTTCCAACGCTTGTGAATCTGTACCAGACACCAAACTGCAGATTGTGCTCTTTTCTAACACCTGTGAATCTGTACCAGACACCAAACTGCAGATCGTACTCCCTTCTAACACGTGAATCTGTACCAGACACCACACCGTAGACTGTGCTCCCTTCTAACATGTGAATCTGTACCAGACCCCACACCGCAGACTGTGCTCCCTTCTAACACATGTGAATTTGTACCAGACATCAAACTGCAGATTGTGCTCCCTTCTAACGCATGTGAATCTATACCAGACCCCACACTGTGCTCCCTTCTAACTTGTGAATCTGTACCAGACCCCACACCGCAGACTGTGCTCCCTTCTAACTTGTGAATCTGTACCAGACCCCACACCGCAGACTGTGCTCCCTTCTAACTTGTGAATCTGTACCAGACCCCACACCGCAGACTGTGCTCCCTTCTAACTTGTGAATCTGTACCAGACTCCACACCGCAGACTGTGCTTCCTTCTAACTTGTGAATCTGTACCAGACCCCACACCGCAGACTGTGCTCCCTTCTAACTTGTGAATCTGTACCAGACTCCACACCGCAGACTGTGCTCCCTTCTAACGCATGTGAATCTGTAACAGACCCCACACCGCAGACTGTGTGCTCCCTTCTAACTTGTGAATCTGTACCAGACCCCACACCGCAGACTGTGCTCCCTTCTAACTTGTGAATCTGTACCAGACACCAAAGTGCAGACTCTGCTCCCTTCTAACTTGTGAATCTGTACCAGACCCCACACCGCAGACTGTGCTCCCTTCTAACTTGTAAATCCGTACCAGTCACTAAACCGCTGACTGTGCTCCCTTCTAACATGTGAATCTGTACCAGACCCTCCCTTCTAACATGTGAATCTGTACCAGACACCAAACTGCAGATTGTGCTCCCTTCTAACGCATGTGAATCTATACCAGACCCCACACCGCAGACTGTGCTCCCTTCTAACTTGTGAATCTGTACCAGACCCCACACCGCAGACTGTGCTCCCTTCTAACGCTTGTGAATCTGTACCAGACACCAAACTGCAGATTGTGCTCTTTTCTAACACCTGTGAATCTGTACCAGACACCAAACTGCAGATCGTACTCCCTTCTAACACGTGAATCTGTACCAGACACCACACCGTAGACTGTGCTCCCTTCTAACATGTGAATCTGTACCAGACCCCACACCGCAGACTGTGCTCCCTTCTAACACATGTGAATTTGTACCAGACATCAAACTGCAGATTGTGCTCCCTTCTAACGCATGTGAATCTATACCAGACCCCACACTGTGCTCCCTTCTAACTTGTGAATCTGTACCAGACCCCACACCGCAGACTGTGCTCCCTTCTAACTTGTGAATCTGTACCAGACCCCACACCGCAGACTGTGCTCCCTTCTAACTTGTGAATCTGTACCAGACCCCACACCGCAGACTGTGCTCCCTTCTAACTTGTGAATCTGTACCAGACTCCACACCGCAGACTGTGCTTCCTTCTAACTTGTGAATCTGTACCAGACCCCACACCGCAGACTGTGCTCCCTTCTAACTTGTGAATCTGTACCAGACTCCACACCGCAGACTGTGCTCCCTTCTAACTTGTGAATCTCTACCAGACTCCACACCGCAGACTGTGCTCCCTTCTAACGCATGTGAATCTGTACCAGACCCCACACCGCAGACTGTGTGCTCCCTTCTAACTTGTGAATCTGTACCAGACCCCACACCGCAGACTGTGCTCCCTTCTAACTTGTGAATCTGTACCAGACCCCACACCGCAGACTGTGCTCCCTTCTAACTTGTGAATCTGTACCAGACACCAAAGTGCAGACTGTGCTCCCTTCTAACTTGTGAATCTGTACCAGACCCCACACCGCAGACTGTGCTCCCTTCTAACTTGTAAATCCGCACCAGTCACTAAACCGCTGACTGTGCTCCCTTCTAACATGTGAATCTGTACCAGACCCTCCCTTCTAACATGTGAATCTGTACCAGACACCAAACTGCAGATTGTGCTCCCTTCTAACGCATGTGAATCTATACCAGACCCCACACCGCAGACTGTGCTCCCTTCTAACTTGTGAATCTGTACCAGACCCCACACCGCAGACTGTGCTTCCTTCTAACATGTGAATCTGTACCAGACCCCACACCGCAGACTGTGCTCCCTTCTAACGCTTGTGAATCTGTACCAGACCCCACACCGCAGACTGTGCTTCCTTCTAACATGTGAATCTGTACCAGACCCCACACCGCAGACTGTGCTCCCTTCTAACGCTTGTGAATCTGTACCAGACCCCACACCGCAGACTGTGCTCCCTTCTAACGCTTGTGAATCTGTACCAGACCCCACACCGTAGACTGTGCTCCCTTCTAACATGTGAATCTGTACCAGACGCCACACCGCAGACTGTGCTTCCTTCTAACATGTGAATCTGTACCAGACCCCACACCGCAGACTGTGCTTCCTTCTAACATGTGAATCTGTACCAGACCCCATACCGCAGACTGTGCTCCCTTCTAACGCTTGTGAATCTGTACCAGACCCCACACCGCAGACTGTGCTTTCTTCTAACATGTGAATCTGTACCAGACCCCACACCGCAGACTGTGCTCCCTTCTAACGCTTGTGAATCTGTACCAGACCCCACACCGCAGACTGTGCTCCCTTCTAACGCTTGTGAATCTGTACCAGACCCCACACCGTAGACTGTGCTCCCTTCTAACTTGTGAATCTGTTGCGGAGGCTAAGCTACAAACTCAGCATGTTATTGTATTGCCAGTATTTCACCCCTGCATGTCCCAGCATCTCTGTGGTGTAATGTCCGCTCTCACTTGTCTTCATCCAGAGGAGACTGACCCTGGCGTGGACCAGCAGGATGGCAGAGGGCGCTCGGACTCACCTGGCTGTGAAGAGACCGATGCTGGCAAGGAAGAGAGCCTGCGTGTACGACTGCCTACTCGCTCCGACATGATTTGTGGCTATGCCTGCTTGAAAGGTGAACCATTCCTTCCACAGCAGTGGTTTGTGCATGCCACATTCAGCTTTGCTGTATACATTCCCTGCCTCTTTCTGCTCGGAATCCCTTTTTCCATCCCCCCTTACTGAATTACCTTTTCCCCTTCACTTAGTCTATTCTCTGACCCTCCGTTTTCTGTGAATTATCTGTCCACCCTCCTTTTTGCTGTCTACCTCTTTGTTAAATGTATTCCATTTCCGCTAGAATCTTCTAACTGCAGATTCCTCACTTTGATTTTCCCCAAGTGCCAGGCTAGAGTCGGACATTCTTCAGCAATTCCTGTGTGGGCGACAGGTGGCGTCGTGCGGGTCCGCCTCCGAGCTGTCCCACTCTGGATATGACGTCAGGGCTCCTATATATGTGCTATTGACTGGCACTCAGTGCATATATAAAGGACCCCCTGCTAAGACTGAAAGTCTCCTAGGGCAGGGCAAATAGCAAATATGAATCTAAACACCCTAAGCAGTCTAGATATGACAACTATGTAAGGATAACAACCATAACTTATTCAAAAGGGATCTCAGTGTACACAATATTTATAAAAACTTATTTGATTTTTATTATATATAGATTACAAAAGACATATTGATAATATATATATCTACATTGAAAGCAATGATGTGTGTATAATCTCAAATTCTTAGACAAAAATACAATACATTACGTAAAACATATATATACATGACAGATCAATATACAATGTGATAAACATAATTACACATAAACAAAGACAAAAACGGTGGCTGTAATCAAGATCTTCTCAACGCGCGTTTCGACGCTAGGAAGCGTCATCAGGAGAGCCACAGATTCTTTTCCTTTGTAGATTGTCTTCTGACAGACTTTTTCCCTCAAAAAAGTATTGTAAAGAGTGCAGCCATGGCCCTAAACTAGAGTTTTCGAGCAGTGTCGGAACTGTAACTGGCAGATGTCGGTTGTGACACCCAGGACACCTAACTCTGGTGCCTCACACGACACGAAGTCATGAAAGGACGACAGGACAATCTGCAACCGTGAGGCCAAACTCCAGAACTCCACAAGAAGTCACTGAGGCGGTCCCGGCCGCAGTGGAGAGTTTGGAGGCCTCTCTCTGCCGAGACCAGTCATGTGACTAGTTCACTTCGAGGTTGGAGAACCCGGGTAAGTCCTAAATGTTTCATGAAAAGCACCAAATAACCCCACGCTGCTCCCTGACGTCCCGCCATTCGCAGGTTTGAGTCATGCGATGTCCTTGGTCCCTCCATTCCTAGAGGGAACTTCTCCAGGTCTGCACCCTGATCGCCCTCTTTGTCGGATAGCCACAGCAGAGGAATTACACCAGCGGTAAGAGGTTGGGGACAACATCTTGTGTACCGCACTGAATCCCACTGGAGTGACTTCAGGCCAACGGATTCGAGGAGGCTTCCCTGACTCCGTCCATGCGACTTGAAGTCCACCGGAGGTCGGCTGCAGCCCCAGTGCAACACCCAGTGCCATCAATAACACCGAGATCGACACACCGGCCGAGCCTCAACACCATCTGTCTCTTTTTAAATGTTTTATTTTGTGACATTGCTGATTTTGCTCTTTGGAGTGTGTTAAACTCCCTTTTTACTGGCTAATCTCGTCCTGGCATTTTGAGGGGAAACGTGGGCTTGACTGGACATTTTGTTAGTGCCACGCGTTCTCCCCAGTCAGCGCTCTAGTCGCTGCTCGCAGGACGTCAATCCTCACTTCTTAATGGCCACTGCTCGGACGCGCATAGGTTGCGCGCAGCGGGCGCGCCGAAGGCACGCCTAAGGCAAGCCCGCCTGCGCCCGTCAGCGCACCGACAGTGGCTAGGACCAGTTATGCTGCCCAATTGAAAGAGGCGGGTGGTGAAAGGTTCATATGGTCTGCGGCGTTCCTTAAAGCTCTTCGACCAACTACGTGTTCTCCCCAAGGCAGGAGTATCTCACCGTGCCGCCGGGACTATGTGTGCGATACCTGTGGTTTTATGCCGATTTTAGACCCTCCAGATAGGATTCCCCTTAGTTTGGCATCTAGGTCCCAGTGTATTCAAGCTGCTCTTATTAATGTGAGATCTCTGAGGAAGCACCATGTTCGACCTGATATTAGATAACGGCTTAGATTTGCTGTTCATCACGGAGACCTGGTTAGATGACACTTTGAATCCTATTGCTGATCTTGCCACCCCAGTTGGCTTTAAGATCGCCCGTTTAGACCGGAAGGTTGGAAGGGGGGGGCGGGGGTGGTGGTAAATTTTGTATAGGGAAAAGTGGTCTCTCCACATGGAGGACATCAATGTGTGGGGTGACAGTGAAGTGCTGGACTTTAGCTTGCATCTTTCCGCACTCTTTACGTTGGGTGGCTCTCTTATTTATCGCCCCCCAGGCCCGGCTAGCTCTTTTCGCATTGCCTTTAGTGATGCCATGGCGGAACGGGCGCTTCGTTTTTCACATTACCTGGTCTTAGGAGATGTTAATCTCCATCTCGATCAGCCTGAGACCAGGGATTCCAGTGACTTCCTGGATTCGCTCCATTTGGCTCAACTCTCACAATGGGTCCGCCTTCCCACGCACCAGGGTGGCCACTTATTAGATCCCATCTGCTCTAATTTCCCTATTCAGGCTGACCAGCCTCGGCCGGTCTCTTGGTCAGACCACTTTCTTGTCTGCTTTTCATGGGAGGTTCTGCAGCAGATGGTGCCATTGGAGTCCAATCTGCCCCCAGTGTTTCGTAAAATTGATCCTCAGCAGTTTAACAGTGCCTTAGCTTCTTCGCGGCCTATTTGTCAGCAGGACCTGGAAGGGTGTCTGCTGTCGTTCACCAAATGGATCTCTAATTCGGTGACCGTGCTTTCTTTACCGCGTGCCTCTACGCTCGCTAGAGACTCCCCCTCCAAACCCTGGTTTTCGCCGGAGCTCTGTTTACTGAAACATGACTGTAAGGTATTGGAGAGATTATGGCGTGCCAATAACTACTGTCCACTGGCGAAACATGCGCTTAGAACCAAACAAAAGGACTATTATAGGGCGATTGTTGAAGCAAAAAATCGGTATTTTTCCTTGCGCATTTATCAGGCGAATAATAACCTGAAAGAAATCTTTTCAATTGTACAAAGCTTTGTGTCTCCTCGTGCCCAGGTCTGTTCGACACCAATCTCGGAGGCTTGGTGCAATGTTCTTGCCAAGTTCTTCCTAGATAAGATTCAGGCTATCCAGGCGGCTTTTTCCACCTGTTTCCAGGGACCTTTTGTTCCCTCTATTCCCTCTGGATTCTTAGCTGGCCCTACTCACAAATTACTTGCTTTTTCATCAGCAGAGCTGCCTTGTACCCTTAGAATTTTTAAGGGTTTGAAATCGGGCTCACCCGCTGATCCGTGTGCAGCCAGGCTGCTAGCCTCAGCTGCTGATATCATTAATATTGTTAATATGTCCCGGTCAGAGGGGCGGGCGCCTGTTACGTGGACGCAGGCTTTGATTCTTCCTCTCTTAAAAAAGCCTTCACTTAACCCTTTGTCCCCGGGAAATTACCGGCCAATCTCTTCTGCCAAGCTTGGCAAAAGTTTGTGAGAAGGTGGTTACGAGACAACTCACGACCTTTGTTGAAGATGCTGGCCTGCTGCACCCTGCGCAGTCTGGCTTTTGAGCAACCTATAGTACAGAGACTGCGTTGATAGAGGTTTCGGAAGCCATCCAAGAGTGTCTGGATGCTGGCGGGAGGGCAGCCTTGTTTATGCTGGACCTCTCTGCGGCATTCGACACGGTGCCTCACTCCCTTCTTCTTGCTCGCCTTTCGGAGATTGGTATTGCCGGTTCCGCCTTAGGCTGGCTCACCTCTTTCTTGGCCGACAGGTCGCAGCAGGTCTGGCTCCCACCTTGTGTTTCAGCATCTCAGCCAGTACCTACAGGTGTTCCGCAGGGATCCTCCCTTAGCCCCTTACTCTTTAACATCTAGGTTACCCCGCTGATATATTTAGCGGAGGAGCTTGGGGCTGAGGTGATTGCCAATGCGGACGACACTCAGTTGCTGTTTACCTGGAAGGGTGACGATGCAGAGGTCTGCTCTGCTCAGCACTTCTTGCTTTCAATATTTCGCTGGTTGGCTCAGGCCCAACTGAAGTGTAATGAGGAGAAATCCGAAATACTTCTTTATGGTAAATTTCCGCCTAACTTTAGAGAGTTATTATGGCCGGCGGGGTTTCCCCTGCCCTGTATGTCAGACACGGCTGTAAAAAATCTGGTCAACATTAAGAAATTGGCGGGGTCCTGTTTTGGCATTCTGAAAACCGTGAGGAAGTTTCTACCTCTTCTCCCAGAGGATGCGAGGGAAACTGTGGTCCGGGCATTGATTCTTTCTCGCCTGGACTGTGCTAATGCACTTTATGTCGGGTCCCCCGGTTATTTGGTAAAGAAGCTTCAGGTGGTGCAGAATTCAGCGGCCCGCCTCCTCCTAGATCTCCCCAGAAGGAGTAGTGTGCGCCCTCATTTGTGCACCCTACATTGACTTCCTATGGATGTGCGGATCAAATTTAAAGTCTTGTCAATTGCCCATTCTGCCCTGTACGGTCGGGGACCCAGTTATTTGCAGAAGAGGTTCTCTTTTTATTTACCGTCAAGACAACTGCGTTCCGCCTCCAAATTGTTGGTTCAGATTCCCCGTTTTATCCGTCAAAGGTTGGGCGGCTGCTCCCTTGTTCGGAAGGCGGCTCTTGGTTGGAACGCATTGCCTTTGGCTATACATAGTATTCAAGACGCTCGGATCTTCAAGAAAAAGCTGAAAACGTTCCTGTTTTAATCTCTAGAATCATGATCTATTTCATGTTTCGCACTGGGACACACTCTGGAGTAGCTGCGCGTGCTATAAATACATATAACAATAACCAGCACCAAAATCACAGATGACGACCCAGTCATTAGTGTCAGATTTGAAAACTCAACCCCTAACTCCATGCAACACTTGCCTCTCCAACCCAGAGACACACATCACTATGAGGATGATGGTGGTGGTGTTGACGAGGAGCATTTTTACGAGGGAGGAAACACTTTTTAAAAAAAAAAGAACCTTCAAGATACCAGTGGGTTGCGCACACCCCCAGACATTAAATTTGCGTCTTTAAACCAAGCTATGGCTACAGAAGACTCTGCCGCTTCATTCATGGTGATCAGGAAGGCGACAAAGGTTTGCACCTCACTCTACCAATGCAAGAAGTCAAAACCAAAACTAATGAAGGTCCCTAACCCTGCAGCTGCCCCACAAGAGCTCCTATTGCCCTTCAGTGCGGCACTTACGAACATTACGGCAGGAACCACGAAAAAACCAGAGCTTGCCCATAGTAAAAGGCAGGGAGCAAGAGGACATGCGCCTGCTCCCAGGTAACCCTGACTTTTTGTTACAACATCCCACCCCCGAGCGCTCGGTAGTGCAGGCGCCCTCCAGTCGCCCCAGCCCATTTCCTTCAATTCCTGTTCTCCTCATTAGGAGTTTAAAAGAATGGAAACCTTTGTACGAATAGAAAGTATGTTTCCGGTGTCAGTACCGCCCTACAGTCCGTTAACACTTCATGCTTCCTTGGAAGGTACATTCATACTTTATGGGGAAAGGTGGCAGCCATCTTGCTGGCTGTCCCGGATGAAATTAGACCAACCCTGCAACTTCTTATGTTAGATGGGCAGGTTGCAGCTCAGTATGCCTTCTTTTCAAGCCTGCCGACTACCAGCTGCCTGGGAAGGGCAGCTGGGACCACTGTGGTGAATCCGCACCACCCCTGGATTCGCTCCACGGGCTGTTCATCGGACATGCAGCCGTCCCTCATGCACCTGCACTTTGATGGCTCAAAACCTTTTGGAGCTACGGCTGACATGGCCCTTTGAAGTTCAAGGAGAGCATGGCCACCACCCGCTCTGTTTTCTGTGTGCTCAGCACCAAAGGAACCTATCAAACTCCATCCAGGTATTGAAGGAGACTGCGAAAATCTGCAGTGGTGGCTGCTCAAACACAATTGGACCAGCCGCAGGCCCCTTTCCCCACACCCACTAGAGCTAACTATTGTGACGGAAGCATCGTTGCTGGGTTGGATAGGTCACCTGGGAGTGGTGGAGATCAGAGGACTCTGGTCTCCAGCAGAGGCTCGCCTCCACTTCAGTTAGTGGGAGTGGCAGGCAATTTGCTTGGCACTGAAGGTCTTCACCCGACCATCAAGGGGGAGTGGGTACAGATTCTCACGGACAAACCGACCGCCATGAGGTATGCAGAAGATAGGGTGGCCTGGGTTCTGTGCCAACAGGCATTGTGTCTGGAAATGGCTGAATGTGCAGGGCATCTCTCTGATGGCTCAGCACCGGGCAGGATCTTTAAACACCAAAGGAGAGGAAATCAACCGAGATCGCCTTGTGGATCACGAATAGCAGCTGCACTCAGCGGTGGCGCGGGACATCTCCCTCACGGCCCAGCACTGTGCAGGATCTTTAAACGCCAGAGCAGAGGAACTCAACCGACATCTCCAAGGGGATCACAAATGGTAGCTGCACTCAGGGGTGGCGCAGGGCATCTCCCTTCGTCCCAGCACCGGGTGGGATCTTTAAACACCAGAGCAGAGGAACTCAACCGACGTCGCCTGGCAGATCACGAATGGCAGCTGTACTCAGGGGTGGCTGCATCATGTGCTGCTTGGAGCAGGGAAGGAGGCTGCATCATGTGCTGCTTGGAGCAGGGAAGGAGGCTGCATCATGTGCTGCTTGGAGCAGGGGGGAAGACTGCATCCTATGCTGCTCGGAGCAGGGAAGAAGGCTGCTTCCTGGGCTGCTTGGAGCAGGGAAGGAGGCTGCATCCTGTGCTGCTCGGAGCAGGGAAGAAGGCTGCTTCTGTAGTAGGGGATCTCTGTGTATAGTCATAATCTATGAATAATCCCCGCCCACGTGCGGGGACCCCGGAGCAATCAAAAATATCTCTTAAGCTGTCCCGCATTTGCAAACCTGCAAAGACACTTAAGAGACAGACAAAATAATACAGCCTAATAACCACAAGGCTGCACTGGCCAGCACTTCCTCTGAAGTGAACACAAAAGCCAAAATAAAGTTGAAATGTCATTTTTATTCACATTTGACATGTTCCTTTATTATCACACACTCCCTTCACCAAAATCCCTTTAAACAATAGAGAGGAAGGGGTGGACAGACAAGCCCTATAGGCTGTCATTATGTGTCTGCTAAAGGGATACCGTGCCTTTAAGAAACTCTCCTGAGACCCCCGGTATCCCAGGATGCACAGCCAACACAAGTTACTTTCAGTTCTTTTTTCCGGCTCCTGCTAGCAGGACCCTGGAGCTTGAGCTCTACCCTTTTGGGTGGTTTAATTGATTAAAATCGGATTTTTTGGATTAAAAGTGGTTTCATTCGACGTCTAAAGCCTTTGTCTACTACTGCCTGCAATCTGGAGCAGTTTTGGCCCACTCTTTATTCGATAAATGCCCTGAGTGTGGGAGGAAGAAGGCTAAGACGGACCCACATGAGGTGTGTATCCTCTGCTTGTCGCCCTCACATGTCCCAGCTGCCTGTGACATCTGCAGCACCTTTTCGAAAAGGACCCTGAGGGACAGGGAGAAGACTCGCCTTCAGGGACAGGAGAAGCAGAGGACCGGTGAGACTTCAGGGCATGGAGGGTCCCATTCCCCCTCCTCCGCCCATGCTTCAGCCCCTGGAGGGACCTCCGGGCAGAAAAAGGAGCAGAAACGACACCTACCGGCTGGTAGGTCGCGTTCGACGTCGAAGGCGACGTCGTCGACGGCGAGAGAGAAGGCACCGGTATGTTCGCCGTCGATCCAGGGCTCTGGGTCGCGGCAGCCTCGGCGTTCGACGTCGAGGGAGGGGCCGGCGAGACCCGGGACCGGGTCGCCGTCGCAGGTGTCACGGTCGACGTCAACAACACATCGACGTCGTACCGAGCCCCATGGACTGCACTCGCCGCCGTCTACCCACGGCTCGACGCTGACGGAGTCGACGCCGAGATCCCGGCGCCCGCCGTCGAGGCGGAGGCGGTCGACGCCGAGACGCAGGTCGACGTCGAGACATCAACGATCGACGTCAAGACATCAACGATCGACGTCGAGATACCAACGATCGACGTCGAGACATCAACGATCGACGTCGAGATACCAACGATCGACGTCAAGATCGCAGCGGTCGACGCCGAGGCACCGGCGGTCGACGTCGAGACGCCAGAAGTCGACGTCGAGGAGACAGTCGACGTCGAGGCAGACACCCCGGCGACGGCGATCAAGGCGGGGCTCGACGCCGAGGAGGCATGGGTCGACGTCGAGGAGACTTGGTTCGACGTCGAGAGGACGATCGACTGCGGGGCGGCACTCGTCGTCGAGGGCGAAGAGACGCCGTTCGAGGTCGACGTACAGTTCGACGTCCCAGACATCGGGGAATACGTCCTCGGTGATTACGATCTCCAGTCGGGGATCGGGGAGGCGCGGACGTTCGCCTTCGGTGGCTTCCCCGCGGGACAGGCCCGCCAAGAAGAGGAGAGTGGCCGCGAGCCCGGACAATGATGATGGGGGCTCTCCGGCTAGAAGTGATGGGGCTTCAGACCATCTGACCCCGCTGCGTACCCAGCAGCCGCCTTTGCCTCCGGTGCCCGACCTTCCACCGGCGCCTCCACCGGTGCCTGCACTGCCTCCTCCTCCTCAGCCTCCTCCTCTTCCTCCTCCTCCTCTTCCTCCTCCGCCACCTCCTCCGCTGCCTCTGCCCGTGCCTCAGCTGCCTGCCTCACCACCGCAGCCACCGCCTCCTCCCCCGAGGGTCCCTCACCGGCAGAGATCTCGCTCTCGCCCTCGCAGGCGATCACGGAGTAGGCGCAGATCCTCCACTCGCTCTGGACATGGTCGACGGAGGTATCGGTCCCGTTCCAGAGGGTCGAGGGGCACGCACTCTTCGGGGGCTGGCAAGTATTCGCCCTCGCTGTCAGAGACGCCTCCTACCCGCGTCTCTCCAGTGGATGACATTGCCACGTTCCAGGAGGTGTTGCTGAGAGGGGCTGCGAAGTTGGGGATATCAGTGACTACCCCTATTCCCACTACTTCTGTGATTTTTGAGACTTTGCATAAAGTACATCTGTCGCGCCCCCTCCTCCCGCTGGTCCCAGGACTGGAGGAACCTGCGATGGAAGTGTTCTTAACGCCGGCCGTGGTGAAGCCGGCGCCCTCGAGACTGTCAAAGAAGTACAGGGCCCCTGACTCGGATCCGGCGTTCCTCAGAGTGGACCCCCCACCGGATTCTGTTATCGTGGCGGCGGCTCGTAAGCAACACTCTACGACGCCTTCCTCCACGGCTCCCCCGGATAAGGAGAGTCGCAAAATGGACTCCTTGGGGAGGAGGATGTGCTCCACGTCGGCTACTACAATGAAGGCCGCTAGCGCCTCCGCTCTGTTGGGGCGCTATGACAGGTCTCTTTGGGACTCCCTGCAACAGTTCGCAGCCTCCCTGCCCAGAGACAAGAGGGAGGATTTTCAAGAGGTGCTGAACGAGGGCATGATGGTCTCTAATCAGATCATCAGTGCGGCGGGGGACGTGTCGTTGCTGGCGGCCCATGGGTACTGCCACGGCATACATATGAGGAGGCATTCCTGGCTGCGGCTGACTCCGCTCAAGCCGGAAGCGCAGCAGAAGATCGCCAATCTACAATTCTCTGGCACGACGTTATTCGGGTCGCATGCGGATGACGAGATGGCCCGCATGAAGGCTGAGGCGGAGACTCTGAAGGCGGTGGGGCTGGAGCGGCCTAAGGAGCAGAGGAGGTCCTTCCGTTCCTCGGGCAGGCGCTACACCAAGCAGAGGGGCCAAGGGCGTCAGTCGGGCCCCCAGCAACAGCCCCAGCAACAGCAGCAGTACCAGAGGCAGCCCTTTCAGAAGCGCCAGAGGGGCAGAGGCCAGCATCAGTCCTCGGCGGGGAACAAAGGCCCGTCCGGGTCGAAGCCCTGAAAAGTTACTTCCCCCTCATCCGTTACCCGCTCCGGTGGGGGGGAAGTATTCAACACTACCTGGCAGAGTGGAGGACAATAACACAGGACAAGTGGGTGCTGAATATTGTTTGCAATGGCTACTGTCTTCGTTTCACCAGTTCGCCTCCACAGATTCCACCAGTGCTCTCCCTTTACATGGTGCGGGAGCTCCAGCGGGAGGCGGACGTTCTATTAAAAAAGAAGGCGATAGAAGCTGTTCCTTTGAGGCAAAAAGGAAAAGGTCTCTACTCACGGTTCTTTCTCGTAAGAAAAAAAGACAAGAACGAGTTCAGGCCTATTCTGGATCTGCGTCAAGCAAACAGGTGGATCCGACGAGAAAGGTTCCGTATGTTGTCCCTGCATCAGATTTACCCTCAGTTGCATCGAGGAGACTGGCTGTGCGCCATAGATCTGCAGGACGCTTACTTTCATGTGCTGATCGCACCGAAGCATCGCAAGTTCCTGAGGTTTCTGGTAGGCAACAACCATTACCAGTATTCCGTACTCCCGTTTGGCCTGAAGTCTGCGCCACGGACGTTCTCCAAGTGCATGGCAGTGGTCGCGGCACACCTGCGGAAGACCAAGGTGTTTGTGTACCCTTACCTGGACGACTGGTTGATCAAAGCGTCCACTTATCAGGAAGCCCAGTGCCATTTCAACAGGACGGCGGCTTTGCTTCACCGTCTGGGGCTGCACATCAACATGACGAAGTCAGTGCCGATCCCTGTGCAGTGTCTCCAGTACTTGGGGGCTGCAGTCAATACCTTGACCGCAAGCGTGTGTCCTTCGGAGGAGAGACGCTTATCGATCCGTGGGAAGGCTCTGCATCTCATCTCAGCCCGCTCTCCTACGGTGAGGACGGTGTCTTCATTACTGGGGTCGATGGCTTCTTGCATCTTCCTCACCCCCAATGCACGTCTGCATATGAGGCCCCTGCAGGAATGTCTGGAGGATCAATGGGACCAGAGGAGGGGGCGCTGGGAGGACAAGATCCAGTTGTCTCAGCACGCTCGGCAGTCTCTGAAATGGTGGTGTTCCCCAGAGAATGTCTGCAAGGGGACCCCTTTTCACAAGGACATTCCGGCCCAGACCATAGTGACCGATGCGTCTCTCCAGGGCTGGGGAGCGCATTCGGGCCCTCTTCAGATTCAGGGGATATGGTCGCAGATGGAGACGACCTACCATATCAACTTTTTGGAACTCAGAGCAGTACACTTGGCCTTGAAGGCGTTCCATCACTCCTTCAGGACGTCCTCCCTGCTGGTTCAGACGGACAATACTACGACCATGTATTACCTCAACAAGCAGGGGGGCTCCCGGTCACGCACCCTGTCTCGGGAGGCACAGGCGATCTGGAACTGGCTGGCGGCCAGGAATCTGACGATCACGGCGACCCACCTGCCGGGAGTGCAGAATGCCCAAGCAGACGCGCTCAGCAGACTCGTTCAAGAGAACCACGAGTGGGTGCTAAACGACGACGTGCTAAGAGACGTCTTCGCAGAATGGGGCACTCCGGATATAGATCTGTTCGCTACGGCAGAAAACAGCAAATGCCGCGACTTCGCGTCCAGGTACTACCAGCCAGGGACGCTGGGGAATGCACTATGGATCAGCTGGTCCAACAGCTTTCTCTACGCCTTTCCACCCATTCCCCTGATTCCGGCGGTGCTGATCAAGCTGTCGCAATCCAGAGCCAGAATGATCCTGATTGCTCCGGAGTGGCCGAGACAATGGTGGTTCACCGACCTTCTTCACCGGTCTGTTCTGCCACACCGGCGCCTGCCGTGCCGGCCGGACCTCCTCACGAAGTTCGGAGGGCAGATGGTTCACCCCAATCTCTCGTCCTTGAGTTTGGCAGCATGGCTCCTGAGCTAGTGCAGTATGGACACTTGAAACTGCCTCAGGACTGTATGGAGATCTTAAAAGAGGCTAAGAGACCGTCTACGAGGACCTCCTACGCCTATAAGTGGAAGAGATTCTGCTTATGGTGCAAGGCGAAGGACTTTGACCCTACATCCTGTAAAGAAGACGTTATTTTGCCTTATCTGCTGCAGTTAGCTCAGTCTGGGCTTAATTTTCAATCTATTAAGGTTCATCTCGCAGCTCTGACTGCGTATAGGAAGGGCCCTTCTCAAACCTCATTTTTTCAAATCCCTGTGATTAAGGATTTTTTGGAGGGTTTGCGTAAGGTGTTTCCCCCTGTTAGAAGGCCTTCTCCACCTTGGGAATTGAATGTGGTGTTATCTAGATTGATGAGGGAGCCTTTTGAACCTATCCATAAGGCTTCGCTGCAGCATTTGTCTTGGAAGGCGGCCTTCCTTGTAGCCATTACATCGGCCAGGAGGGTGAGTGAGATTCAGGCTCTGTGTTGCCAAGAGCCGTATACTGTTTTCCATGCTTCTAAAGTAGTGATGCATACCCATCCTAAATTTTTGCCTAAGGTGATATCAGATTTCCATGTGAATCAGATGATAACTTTGCCTACGTTTTTTCAGCATCGTCCTCTCCGGCGGAGAGGTCTCTGCATTCACTTGATGTGCGTAGGGTGTTGAAATTCTACCTGGATAAGACAAAAGATATCCGCAGGTCGGATCAACTTTTTGTGAATTATGGTTCGGTAAGAACTGGTTTAGCTACCTCAAAGCAGTCCATCTCCAGATGGATTGTGTCCTGTATTCAGCTTTGTTACCAAAAAGCTAATAAGACGTTATGGGGTAAGCCTACAGCACATTCGACTAGAGGAAAGGCGGCTACCACCGCTTTGCTTAGGAATGTTTCCATTGCTGACATTTGTAAGGCTGCCACCTGGAAGTCAGTCCATACGTTTACAAAGCATTACTGCCTGGACTCTGATGCTAGGGCAGATGCGCAGGTTGGACGGGCTTCGCTAAGGAATTTGTTTGCACAGTGATTTGTTGGTGGTTGGTCTTACTCCACCGCTTCTTGTTGGTTGGGTTGGGCTTGCCATTCTATTCATAGATTATGACTATACACAGAGATCCCCTACTACAGAAGGAGTAGTTTCTTACCTGTAACTCCAGTTCTGTAGTAGGGGTATCTCTGTTATAGTCATAAGCGACCCTCCCTCCTCCCCGGTGGAGTAACCTGACGGTATCAGGCCTGTTGTTATACACCTTCAAAAAGAACTGAAAGTAACTTGTGTTGGCTGTGCATCCTGGGATACCGGGGGTCTCTGGAGAGTTTCTTAAAGGCACGGTATCCCTTTAGCAGACACATAATGACAGCCTATAGGGCTTGTCTGTCCACCCCTTCCTCTCTATTGTTTAAAGGGATTTTGGTGAAGGGAGTGTGTGATAATAAAGGAACATGTCAAATGTGAATGAAAATGACATTTCAACTTTATTTTGGCTTTTGTGTTCACTTCAGAGGAAGTGCTGGCCAGTGCAGCCTTGTGGTGATTAGGCTGTATTATTTTGTCTGTCTCTTAAGTGTCTTTGCAGGTTTGCAAATGCGGGACAGCTTAAGAGATATTTTTGATTGCTCCGGGGTCCCCGCACGTGGGCGGGGATTATTCATAGATTATGACTATAACAGAGATACCCCTACTGCAGAACTGGAGTTACAGGTAAGAAACTACTCCTTCCTGGGCTGCTTGGAGCAGGGAAGGAGGCTGCATCTTGTGGCGTTTGAAGCAGGGAGAAACTTGCATCCTGTGCTGCTTGGAGCAGGGAAGAAGGCTGCATCCTGTGCTGCTTGGAGCAGGGAAGAAGGCTGCTTCCTGGGCTGCTTGGAGCAGGGAAGGAGGCTGCATCCTGTGCTGCTTGGAGCAGGGAAGAAGGCTGCTTCCTGGGCTGCTTGGAGCAGGGAAGGAGGCTGCATCTTGTGGTGTTTGAAGCAGGGAGAAACTTGCATCCTGTGCTGCTTGGAGCAGGGAAGAAGGCTGCATCCTGTGCCGCTTGGAGCAGGGGAGGATACTGCCTCCTGTGCTGCTTGGAGCAGCGAAAACGGCTGCATCCTGTGCTGCTTGGAGCAGGGAAGAAGGTTGCATCCTGTGCTGCTTGGAGCAGGGAAGAAGGCTGCTTCCTGGGCTGCTTGGAGCAGGGAAGAAGGCTGCTTCCTGGGCTGCTTGGAGCAGGGAAGAAGGCTGCTTCCTGGGCTGCTTGGAGCAGGGAAGAAGGCTGCTTCCTGGGCTGCTTGGAGCAGGGAAGGAGGCTGCATCATGTGCTGGTTGGAGCGGGGGGAGACTGCCTCCTGTGCTGCTTGGAGCAGGAAGAAGACTGCATCCTGTGCTGCTTGGAGCAGGGAAGAAATCATGTGCTGCTTGGAGCAGGAAGAAGTCTGCATCCTGTGCTTCTTGGAGCAGAGACAAGACTGCCCTCTGTGCTGCTTGGAAAAGGGGGAGACTGCATCCTGTGCTGCTGGGAGCAGAGACAAGACTGCCCTCTGTGCTGCTTGGAAAAGGAGAGACTGCATCCTGTGCTGCTGGGAGCAGAGAAGAAAATATTCTCCAGTATTGTATCTTTTATCGATTCACATGCTTGATTCTTCCCCGTCGTCATGCTGGGAGTCCCACAGTAACAGTAAAATAGCAGTATTACAGCTTAACATTGAAAAGTCCTTAAGAATTCAGTAACTTTAGTAACCTATAACCATTGCTATAAAACATCCAAACGCCAGCCAATCAGCGCATAGACCATAGAATCTCCCCCAGATTTCTTACCGCACGTCGTGTGCTATGGAGTCTCCCTGAGCTCTGATCAGTCAGTGTTTCTACTGTTCCCTTTTGAACTCCAGCTAAAGATTTATCTTTGCGTTCGTTTTTCTTCTGAGGCACCAGTCAGGAGTGTGAGTGCCCATTTTTTCTTCATTATGCCTGAGTCTTAAAAAGGGTTGTTTAGACCCTGTAAGACTTGTGGAAAGTCCAGACTTTATTCTGAGGACCCACATAAAGAATGCTCTACTGTCCTTACCCAGAGAATGCAAGTACTGTCGTACTTTTTCCTCAAAAACCCTTAAGGACCCTGAGGGTAGGCTGCTTCTCTGGCTGCAAAGGAAACAAGCATTTGCAATGCAATAGGTCTTGCATTTGCGAGAGTTAAAGCTATTGGCATTTTGAATGACAATACCTTTTATTTATGTGTTTTGAAAACCAACACATAAATAAAAGGCATTGTCATTTACAATGCTAACAGCTCAAAGTATCAAAACGGCGAGACCTATTGCGTTGCAAATGCTTGTTAGAAGCAGTAACCAGCCGATGTCTATTAAGGAGGACAGCAACCCCACAGCAGTCCACGAGGGGGCAGCAGAGCAGAGGTACTGCTCAAGATTTTACAGTCATACACTTGGACCATAACATTCAGCAATTTATCCCAGGGTTCAAACTTTCTGCGTTACCCTGTAATAATAACTGAAAGTGCATGCACGGTCAGGGGGCTGCTTAATGCTAAAAAGGAGACTGCCCTGCCGTAGCATCCAAGTCAAACGTGCAGAGATGCTGCCATTCTGTTACCCAGTTATTAGCCACTGTATGGCAAGCCTTGACAGCTCAGACTCGTCACTAAGGGCAGGCAGGATGCAAAGTGACCGACTATAAGTCCTGAAAGCAGTGAAAGGCAGGCATGCGCTTTAATAGGCCACACATCTTAGGAACCCTCAAAGGCCTTATGGGTGTTGTGCTTAAGCGATGTCCTCTCTTGACTTTGCCGGGACTACGATAAAGATCAAAAGCAAAGCTCTAACCATCATTACGTCTTTTGAAAGATATGAAGAACAAGGGCCTCGTCCTTGTCCCCCCGGCTGGCTACAGACTGGCCTCAGACAAGCATCATTGCTGGCCTGTCTTATTTTGTTCCCATGACTCTAGAAGAACATTATTGTGGAAGGGGGTACATTACAGAGCCGCAGACTTTAATGAAGTCTAGTGAAACTCTTTGACCCTCACACTACTCGCAGGTTGTGCTGCATTTTGAGTCTGGCTTTAATGATTAGTCATTGGTAAATCTGGCCACAACAGCGCTAAAGACAGTGAGTGCCTTTAGTCTGTGAGAGGAATAGGGGCATATTTAGTAACTGCCAGACCCCTCTCCTTTTGTTGCCAGCAGGGCTAGCACGGGGGCAGTTAGAGCTAATGCAAGATCTTAAGGCTCAAACTGCAGCCAGGTTGAAAGATGGAAAAGGACATGTTCACTCCTACCACGAGACACACAGATAGCTTGAATGACTGTGGGAACCAGACAATACGCTATTTTCAGTGCAGTTCTTGGTTGCTTTTCGGTATCTTTTATAGTTTCACGTTCTTAATTAATGACTTCAGGGCTGTGACCATTTCCTCCCAGGGAACCGAGCTTTGACGCAGCCTTCTAGCCTCAGGCCACACCAGCTATAAATTGTAATAAAAAGGCAGTGCTCTCTTTACGCTTTGAATACGTTTGCGTATTTTTTCACAAAATATAGGCGTTCAAATCACAGGGCAGTTAGACCAAAATAACGACACATCAGTGCAATTAAAATGTGTTTTTGGTTATGAACTAGTTACCAGCAGGCCACCTCGAGACAGGACCTAGTCCGGGTAATGTAGAATTTACTATAAGTAACCGCATATCAATACCAGAAATACAGACAAATGCCAAAATAAGAGACTAACATAAGAGACCGATCAACAGCAACATCGATGGAATACCACTAGTATTTCAAATAGTATCATATGTTGGCAAGGATTGAGCTGCAGACACACTCAGAGCAGGACCTAGCTACATTCAGATTAACATAAGCAACGTGCATTCGCAAAACCGCAGGGAAGCGTAGGATGGAAGCAGGCGAGGGGGACACGTTTGAAGCAGGCAGAGATAAAGAGGGTGTGAGATGGGATCAGGCAGAGAAGGGCAGAACAGGGTG
Source organism: Triturus cristatus (assembly GCF_964204655.1). NCBI lineage: Eukaryota > Metazoa > Chordata > Amphibia > Caudata > Salamandridae > Triturus > Triturus cristatus. The sequence continues at coordinate 1,880,294,819 of NC_140590.1, forward strand.
GCAGCGGGGACTGGAGCAGGCAGTGTAGAACGGGAGCATATGGTCGACCAGATGATGGTGGAAGGAGGGAGATGGGTATACTTGGCAGAATCGAAGCTAGCGGAGGAGGGCAGAACATTAATGGAACGAAGAGACAAGGGTAGAAGGGGACAGCGATCAGAACAGTCGGGGCAAAAACAGGCGGGAGCGGTCACTTGAGGACAGACAGGGAGGTGAGGTTCTGGACTTTTCTAGAGTCCAGAGGTGTCAGGGAAACAACACCCAAAAGACCCCTGAGTTCCTTCCTGCCTTGGTGCACAAATAAACAGAGACACGGGCTTCTCGATGGTGGCGTCAGACACAAGGTTTATTTACTGCAGGGACACAGAAGTCGTAGGAACCACACAAAGGCAGAATCTAGGAGACTGTTCAAATTGTATAAAGTGGGTCGCTCCTTAAATACACCAAATGTGTCCTCAGGCAACGTTGCAAAAATATCTTTCATGCCTAGCCCGGTATCCCAAACAAACAATAAACATATACCAAACGATAATTATTTGTAAGTTTCCAGTGTTCGATCAAGTCTTCATGTCAGTTTTCCATTCTTCGACGATCCTCCCCATCATAAAAATTGTATCCTCCCCATAGTAAAAGCCCAGAAGGAGAGGAGCGGAGCCAGGTGGGAAAGATTGATAAGTAGGATAAGAGATGCTTGTGGGTCATAAACGGGCATGGCTACTGGCTTCGGCCTCCTAATCGTGATCAGGCCAACGAACACAAGAACCAGTATAGCACGATTGGCCTCAGGCAAGGGAGGTAGCTTCTGCCTAGTCACGCAGCATCAGCTTCCTTGGACTAACGCTTACGTGTCCTTAACAAGGTGATTCAGCCAGGGTCATTGCCTGTCCATTGACTATGTGAGGGCAAGAAACAAGATGGATGCCGTATCTAAGATGGATGCCATGAAGTTACAACGGAATGCCCTATTTCTCAGTGAATCCATGCTCGTAGCACAGCGAAAACACTGTCACATACTAAATGGATCATTTACAGTTCACTGGTGCCAAGATCGTGTCAGTGCTACGATACCGAACACACAGGTTCGGATCGAGACAGAACCTCAGACCGTCCTTTTGCCCTTACATAGGCAATAACTTACTCTAGTCAGAATCCATTTCTATATTCATCAGGTCACTGATATGTTGTTGGAGCATTATTCTATCCCGTGGCGTATCTCCTAAAACCGGTGGTCTTCTTACGCAGGTTGCAGCACAGAGGCCACATAAGGCAGGACCACACTGAACGATGAGACAACATGAGTATAAAAATACCAACAAAACACCAATGACTATCAGAACCTTCCATCCCCACGCAGATAACAGATTCCAGAACGATCCCATCAGTGACCAATCACCTTTGTCTACATGAATAGAGTCAGTGATCTTGTGTAACTTAGAAATGGCCTCATATACTGTTGGCGCATTATTTGGGATAAAGACACAGCAACTCGATTGGATCATCTTACATACTCCACCTTGATCTGCAAGTAATACGTCAAGGACCATACGGTTCTGCAACGTCATGAGGCGATCCGCTTGAAGCTCAGCTGTCAGGTTACTAAGGGCACCAGCAGTTTCAGTAATGGTGGATTCAACTACCCGTGTTAGTTGACGCAAGTTCCTACTGTTGGCCATGGGCCCCCAGAACGGAAGGAAACCTTTGAAAAAGTCTCCTGCTTCTTGGCCAGCTGTATCTTCCTTGTCGAAGACACCTCTCACAACTCTAGTCTTGTGATAATCCGGTGCAGCAGTGTATGTCGGAGGTAATAGTCGGGCAATATAACATGAGCCTGAAAAGTCAGCAGGCAGCCATGTATATGCTCTGTCTTTGCAGACAAAATAGGTACCCTTAGCAGCTAAGAATGCAGGGGAAGACTGTGATGGAAAAACGTACGTTTCAGTACAGTCACTCTTCCCTAGTCGAGCTCTCGGATTCCTCTCATTCCCTTGTAAACAGACCTGACCTTGGTGAGGTACGACCCAAATCGGAGTCGAGCTTTTACGCTTGTTTTCACCCAAACTAATGCCGTACCCCGTAGCATTCCAACCCATATAAACTCGTAACTCATCCTTGGGAATAAATGGAGTGTCATTGACATCTCTAACCATGTCAGTAATTCCCTTTACCAAGGCTCTATTAGCAGAGTTATACCTAGTGGAACGCGGAGGTCGCGGGGGATAGGTCTCTAGAGCATAGGCGAACATGGTCTGAAATGCCCAAAATGATCCATTATAACTAAAGGGCAGAACCAGATAGGGGATACCCTTGTTCATGGTATGTGGTATCAGACCACACACCCAGCAGTTCGTTGTATTTACTACTAGTTGGTGTTGGTGCAAGAGCTGAATGAAAGTGTTATTTATAAACTCAGAGCGTCGAGCTTGCTCGTGTGCAGGAAAAGGGTGAAAAGAATGAAGAGAAACAACAGTCGGAGAAACAGAAACATGGGGAGGCACTGTAGATGTAACAGGTGCAAAAATCAGTTGGATACCAAAAACGATTCCGCCTACCAAAGTTATTAAAACAATCAGAAAGGTTAGAGCGCATTGCATCATGAAACATTTGCTATGCAAAATTTTATACAGTTTTGTCTTACGAGCATTTATGACGTTAGCTCGTCGCAGTTCAGGAAGCTCCATCTTCTACAACCGTTCACAACGGATGGTTTGTACCTGGTGAAAAATTGCCTCTGCTTACCCTGGGAGTTCCCAAAATAAACAGAAGAGACCGACCTTGTGTCTGGCCCCTTGCAAGTTAAAACAAGGCACACGTTACGACCCTACGGCAACCCAGATGGCAAGGCGAGAGAACAACAAAAACAAAAGGACAAAAAAATCATAGAGCAAACTTCCTGACTGAATGCAACGTGATAAGATCAAAAACAGTTTTCAAACGGAAAGGTGATTATGCAATGTTATTGGTTCATGGAATGAGAACGTAGGTTCAATGTTATCGGTTCATGGGATGAGAACGTAGGTTATATCTGTACTTTCCGGGTCTTGTCTGATCTTGAAACAGCTGATCCGCAGGTGCAGTAATGTTCAAATCCGCAGGTGGCAAATGTTCACTTTGTACAACGCTCTGTTCAGGGTTCAACGGAAACGTTCCCGGTGCAGTATCAGAGTTCTGTGTTTCAGATCGTTTGTCCGTCATGTACTCTGCATCACTGAACGGGATAAGCCTAGGAACAGGTCCTGTTTCGGATACACCAAATCCCTGTCTAACCCAGTTGTCGTAGGGGAGTGGGAGAGGCTCACGCTTCGTATGGGCAGCGTGCACCCAATTTTTCCTGCCAGCCAGGCGTACAGCAGTTCTCGTGGCCAGGAGCACCTGAAACGGACCCACGAATCTTGGCTGGAGGTTCCGGGTCCGTCCAAAGTTCCGCACCACAACCAGATCACCGGGTTTCAATGTGTGACCTGGACTCTCTGGCAGCTTAGGCAAGGATTCAAATACCTGTTGGTGAATAAGACTCAATTTAGCAGTCAGGTCAAAAAGGTAATCGATCAACATTGGATATTCGATCTGTTTGAACTCCTTGGGCCTAGGGACTCCCCAGACATTAGCAGGGCGACCAAACACAATCTCATATGGGCTAAGCCCTACTCGAGAGTGTACAGTCGCTCTGGTGGACAATAAAGCCAAAGGCAGTGCGTCTGGCCAAGATAAACCAGTGGAAGCTTGGATTTTAGCAAGTTTCAGCTTCAAGGTACCATTGTACCCCTCAACCAAACCTGCTGCCTGTGGGTGATTCGCGCTATGGAATTTTTGCTTGATTCTCAAACCCGTACACACACTCTGCATAACTTTCCCTACGAACTCACTTCCATTGTCCGACCATACAATCCGTGGCATACCATACCTGGGGAAGTACTCTTTGAGGAGGATTTTGGCGGTGGACATAGCAGTGTTATCCTTTAACGGATAAGCGTCAATCCATCTTGAAAAAGCACAGACCACCACTAGGACATATTTGAGATTATTACACCTGTCCATGTGGATAAAGTCCAACTGAATCACTTCAAAGGGACAAGAAGGGGGAGCAAAGTGACCAGTTGGGGTTGGGGTTCCCTTGCCAGGATTATGCATCAGGCATACCATGCAATTTTTCACCACTATCTCCGCGCACTTAGTAATTCCATCGTTCTTCCATACTGGAGCTAACATCTTACAGATCCCTTTCGAACTGATGTGCGCCGCTCCATGCGCCATAGTGACTACCGCAAGTACATACGCGTCAGGTAGCATCCAACGCTGATGCTCAGACAAATCAACCCAACATCCACTCAAATCCATTTTACCCGTTTTCTCCCTCCATGCATTCTTCTCATTTTCAGTTGCTTCATTCTGGATTGCCTTCACACTTTCAATCGTGTTCTCACACATTCCTGATTCAGCAATCCATCTTGCAGACGTTGCAACGTACATTCGGCTCATCATGTTCTTGGCCGTCTCTTTGGCGACCTCATCAGCAAACGCATTCCCACGGCCAACATCATCCGTAATCTTCCGGTGTGCACTGCACTTCACAATCGCAACTTCATTCGGTAAGGTCAGAGATTCCAACAGGTCATTGACTAACTGTCCATGTTGGATCTTAGTCCCATGGGACGTGAGAAAACCTCTCTCTTTCCACAAGCGACCAAAACTATGTGCTACGCCGAAGGCATACTGGCTGTCAGTAAACACATTCACTCTCTTTCCCTCAGCTAGAATACACGTTCTTGTCAATGCAATTAATTCTGCAGCTTGGGCAGAATTCTGACTCACTCTTGCAGTCTCGACAACCGTACTCAAAGTCGTAACTGCATACGCAGCCGTCACATCACCAGTCTGTAGCTTGAAACACGATCCATCGACATACAAAGTACCATCTGGATCCAGTAACGGAGTATCTTTTAAATCAATTCTACCTTTTGTCTCTTCCTCAGTTCTAAAACAACAGTCATGGGGCTCTGAATCACTCGACTCTTGAGTAGTCGGCAACAGCGTTGCTGGATTCAATATGTTGCATCGCTTAATCTGAATGTGACTTGCCAAAAGTGTCAGCTCATAGCCTGATAGTCTAGCACTGGTGAGGTGCTGAGTTTTCGTTCGATTCATGAGTGTATCCACAGCATGTGGGACCATGACTACTAACATGTTGTTCATGACTAGTCCAGCAGACTGTCGAATAGACACTGCAGCTGCTGCTGTAGCTCTCAAACAACTTGGCAACGCTCTGGCTACCGGATCTAATGTGGATGAGAAATACGCACAAGGTCGCTGTTTGCCACCAAATTGTTGCGTCAAGACACTCAACGCACATCCCTCTCTTTCATGGACATATAGTGTAAACGGCTTACCGTAGTCAGGAGTACCTAACACAGGAGCTGAGCATAACGCATCACGCAATTCCGAGAAGCTCTGTTGACATTCATCAGACCATGGCAAAGGACTCGGAACGCCTTTTCCAGTCAGAGCCACCAATGGTTTTGCCATGAGAGAAAAATTTGGGATCCATTGTCTGCAATATAACGTAATACCCAAGAACGCCCGCACTTCTCTCTGTGTGCTTGGTACAGTCATCTGTGAAATTGCTTTGATTCTCTCTGGGGTCAGCCTTCTTCCCTCCTTTGACAAAAGATGACCTAAGTAGGTCACTTCTTGGCAACAATATTGTAGTTTAGAAGGCGAAACCTTGTGATGCAAGTCTGATAAATGACGCAGCAAAGAAATTGTAGCTATTTTGCAAGTTTCCTTGTCGTCAGCGGCTACTAAAAGATAATCTACATATTGGATCAGAGCAACACCAGGTGGAAGTACAAAAGCATCTAATTGGCTTTTTAATGCTTGGCTGTAAATTGAAGGGCTTTCACAATAGCCTTGTGGGGCGCGCTTGAATCTGAAACTACGACCACCTAAGGAGAAACCAAAAATATCCCTACTTTCCTCGGCTATCGGAATGCTGAAAAAGGCATTCTTCAAGTCGATCACTGTAAACCATGAGGCTGAGGCAGGAATCAACGTCAATAATGCAGTGATATCTGGGACCACAGGAAACTGTGGAACCACTATTTTATTAACCTCTCTGAGGTCAATCACAAATCTGTAGATTGGAGGTTTGGAAGGGTCAGTGCGTTTCAAAATCGGCAGAACAGGACTATTGCAGACGTTTCCTCTAGTTTCTTCTATCACATCTTTCTGTATCAAATCTTGCACTATCAGTAAAAGCGCACGTTCACCTTCATTTGAAATCCGATACTGTGGGATTCGTGGGAATCTAACATTTGCCTTCAGACTCACTACATAAGGGGGGATTTCCAGAAGACCTACATCATTAGGACCAGTCGCCCAAAGGTTATCAGGGAGAGAACGCAGCTCCGGTGGGAGCTTATCCATCGACAAGTACATTGGAGAGATGACTCTCTTACCCAACGTGAGCTGTACTCCCGAAGGAGAACAGTACAATGTCGCATGCAGGCGTTTCAACAGATCTAAACCAAGCAGATTCTCATTACAACCGGTCGTCAGAATAAGGGATGCTTCTAGTTGACATGGCCCAACAGAAATTGACAAAGGACCAGAAACAGGGTTGTGAACAGGGGCGCCTGAGAAACCTACTGAAATGTTCGTTGAGCCAGACAAAGGTGCGCCAGGGAGTTTCGCGTGCATAATTGAACTTTTTGCTGCACCAGTATCCAACAGAAACGGTTCAATCACGCCTGATGTAGCTACTGCGACATAAGGTCCACTCTGATCAACTGGAACTGATACTACTCCCTCTCTCTGCCTGTGGCTGTCCTAGTACTCACTTTGCTGAACTTCTTCACTACCTTCATAGTAATCCTCGACATGGTATTGGGGAGATCTACCTGATTGTGTAGATTGTACATTTCGCTGATCGAAATAATTAGATGGGCGATCAGTCTGTGGAGGCATAGTACCACGTCCTCTACCTCTAGGAGCTTGCATAGACCCACCACGACCTCTCTGAGCTGGGACACCACTAGTTTGTGAGTGCAGAACTGGACACTCATTTTTATAGTGACCCTCCTTTTTACAATAGGCACACTGATTCCATGCTAACTGTTGTCGGGGAAAACCATAGTCAGATCTTTGGGACATCCCTTGCTGGAATTGTGGCTGTTGCTGAAACTGAGGTCGTTGCTGCGAATCTGACTGATTCGAGCGAGACGGATACGCCTGTTGCAAAAGAACTTCAGTTTTCAAGTCTTTTGTCTTCTTTTCTGACTTTTCCTTCTCTTCTTTTTCTCTATTTTCGTAATACTGAGCAGTTGCGAGTATCTGTGCTGTCGTCGATACCGCCCATGCACTCTCAGAATCCTTCAACTTGTTACTAAGCTCAGGCAATAAATTAAACACAAACTTGTCGACAAACAACCTCTGACCTCCCTCAGTACTCATATCTTGCCCACTGTGGTCTACGAAGGTCTCTTCAAATCTAGTGAAGAAATCAGAGACGCTTTCGTCCTTCTTTTGCTTGCATGCTGATAATTTATCCCAGTTGACCCGTAACGCCGGCATCAGCGTTTTCATCAAATTGATTATTCTGCCAGGCAAAGCAGCAATCAGAGGCTCAGGTTTAGCACCACCAACTTGTTGTGCATCTGCCGCTACAATAGCTGGCCAATCACCTCCTAAAGCAACTTGGTGATTCTCATGGCGAATTTTGGCCCATATAGGCTGTGGCACTACGTTGCCAAATAGCATTTCGATGTCTGCCAAATTCATGACGCATGCTTGAACTGTCTGGGTTAACTCTTTATAATACCCAGCAGGATTCTTACGCGGGTCCGGCAACGCCTGTTTTACTGCTAATACTTCGGCCCGCTTCCAAGGGATGTGTATCCACACTCTATGGAAATGTGCTGGAGCAGCTAAAATATTATTAGCCGCATCAGCTTGAACTGCATCGCGCCATATCGGCGGAACTTCCCTCATCGGATACTGACCTCGCTTCTTCCTAGTAATCGGAGAACCATCAGAGTCCCTTGGTGCTCGAAGAGGAGAATCAGACCTGTATGCTAGAATCAGTTCTATCGCTTCCTTTACTTCCGAACCTATTACCATTCCTGCAGCGAACCTTCTCTGAATATGTATCAAGTCAGCGGGAACGGAATCTAAGTCATCATCATCCCATTCCTCACGCAAAAGGGAACACATCACGTCAAAGACATAACGCTGAGTTGGTTCATTCCATTGCATAAATGTATCCAACACTCTTCGTGCATCATACTTCACAGCTTTCGACATCCACCTAAGAGCTGTCGAATCTAATATTCCTCGCTCCTGGGGACCAGGAAGCTGACTACGTCTCTGTGTAGAGTCAGAAACGGGTGTCTTAATTAAAGACCTGTAGAGAGGAGTTAAGATATTAGTTACAGAGTCGGTTATTTTCCGACGAACAGAAAGCGGAGTCAGAATGTTTACAGGGTTCGGGGACAAGGAAGCTGGAGCAGATGAAATTGTAAGGGTAGAAGTAGTAGAAGTAGTAGGTAAAGCAGTTTGCGAAACGTCAGGCAAAGGCGGAATAGGCAACCCAGGCAGAGGGGGTGCCGAAGGAACATTAACCACAGGAAGAATAGGAGCTCGAATCAAAGGAAAAGGAACAACTATTCCAGGCTGACCATCAGCCGGTTGCACAACAGGTGGTAACTGTGGTGCTGCAATACCCTGTACGTACGGTGGAGGTGATCTCAATAGGTAAGACAACAGGGGATCCTTTTCAAAGTCCTCTATTGGCTTAGCAGGACACGATGGCAAGGCAGGGTAGCACTTGTCAATCGCCAAATTATGTTCTCTATTTGCTACCTCTATTGCTTTTTCAGTTTCGTTGACATGCAACTGCCTAGCAGACTGCATTAAAGTCAACCCTTTCTCTTTCTGTTACTTCTTTATTTTTCTAATTTCTCTCTGTCTAGCTTCTTTCCGCCAAAAGCGAAAAGAATCGAACATTGCCGGCCGGGCTTTCTTTTTAAACAACTTCACTTCTAGATTGTCTAGAATTTTAGTTTCAAAGCTACCATGTGGTGGCCAACTAAGGACACCATCTTTCCTGGTGTAACGGACCCACACTCCATTATAAGCGATAGGACCCACACCATGTTTACAATAGAGCTCATATGTAGGAGTTCCGATTGGAGGAACCGGACACGAGTCCTCCAACCGGGAATCCCTGCTGCAACTTAACCAGGACAAGAAACAATTACTACGGTTAGCCATTACGAGCTGAAGACAAATTTTAACCAAAATGCGCAAGGAACTTAGGCCTACCAAATGAACCAATACCAAACCAAAGATTATCTTAACAAGAGCAACCAGTGATAATCTACAAATCCAAAACAAACGTACCCAGAGAGCAAAAAGGATTATCCGAACAAGAGCAACCAGTGATAAATCCTTACAAGAGCAACTAAGAGCAATCAGACTGGGCGCGACCCACTTAATACTAAACTGAAATGTCGAAGACGTCACCAAGGAGAATTTGCCTACGTCTCGCCGTACTAAGGTCTGCACCTCGGGTCCAAGACAGGGCGACAGTCAGGGCAGCGGTCCTCTGTAGCCGTCTGGGAGCGGGAACCCTCGTGGAAGAGATCGTCGGGCCACTTTTACGACATACAGGGATCGATGAAGTGGGGTACCCCCTTCCGGAATCTTCACACGAAGCTCCTCGAAATCTTCAGGCTTTGAACCGGTACCGGTTGACGTCGCCCCACGTTCGGCGCCAAATGAGGTTCTGGACTTTTCTAGAGTCCAGAGGTGTCAGGGAAACAACACCCAAAAGACCCCTGAGTTCCTTCCTGCCTTGGTGCACAAATAAACAGAGACACGGGCTTCTCGATGGTGGCGTCAGACACAAGGTTTATTTACTGCAGGGACACAGAAGTCGTAGGAACCACACAAAGGCAGAATCTAGGAGACTGTTCAAATTGTATAAAGTGGGTCGCTCCTTAAATACACCAAATGTGTCCTCAGGCAACGTTGCAAAAATATCTTTCATGCCTAGCCCGGTATCCCAAACAAACAATAAACATATACCAAACGATAATTATTTGTAAATTTCCAGTGTTCGATCAAGTCTTCTTGTCAGTTTTCCATTCTTCGACGATCCTCCCCATCATAAAAATTGTATCCTCCCCATAGTAAAAGCCCAGAAGGAGATGAGCGGAGCCAGGTGGGAAAGATTGATAAGTAGGATAAGAGATGCTTGTGGGTCATAAACGGGCATGGCTACTGGCTTCGGCCTCCTAATCGTGATCAGGCCAACGAACACAAGAACCAGTATAGCACGATTGGCCTCAGGCAAGGGAGGTAGCTTCTGCCTAGTCACGCAGCATCAGCTTCCTTGGACTAACGCTTACGTGTCCTTAACAAGGTGATTCAGCCAGGGTCATTGCCTGTCCATTGACTATGTGAGGGCAAGAAACAAGATGGATGCCGTATTTAAGATGGATGCCATGAAGTTACAACGGAATGCCCTATTTCTCAGTGAATCCATGCTAGTAGCACAGCGAAAACACTGTCACATACTAAATGGATCATTTACGGTTCACTGGTGCCAAGATCGTGTCAGTGCTACGATACCGAACACACGGGTTCGGATCGAGACAGAACCTCAGAGGGGAGCGGGAAGGATGGATCCGGAGCTGGGCAGAGGGTGGACACGGGGGTAGGGTCGGAGCAGGCTATCGACGTGAACAAGGTGAGAAGAGGCAGTGAAGGGGAGGAAAGAGCAGGGGCGGCCAGAGTAGGACTCAAGTCCTGAGTCTCTGGAGTAGGGTGGCAGTGAGGAGATGCGTGACGAGCAGAGACGGGCCGGAAGGGCAGGTGGGACCGGAAGGCGGGGACAGGAGAGGCGGGCTGATAGTGGTGCGGGGGAGATAGAAGTAGTAAACAAGCCAGCGAGTGGTGTGCACGCTCCACAGCGAGACGTGGTTTCACTTATCGCGCCCGTGTCTGGGCACGATAATTGAAACCACATGGCGGCGGTGCGGGTAACCGACACCAATAGGCCATGGGTGGAGCAATGCGCCCGCCTTTGGCCAATTGCGTGATGTCTTTGTTAAAAAGGCACACGCAAAGGCCAATAACGTGACCCAAAAGGAAAAGCCCATGCACGAGCGTGTGCGATTTCTAGGTCAGCTTTCAAACCCCCTACAAGAGGTCTCTCGCGCGAGCAGTGCTGCACACTGCAACGCTAGGCGCGAGACCTAACAAGCAGCAAAGGACTCTGAGGCAGAGGAGAAGTCCCATACCTCCTCCAAGGAGAGAAAATAAGAAGGATTTTCTTCATCTCTTAGAGATCCCAAAAAGTCCAGATTTCAAAGTAAGGAGAGAGTTGGGAAAGGAGGTAAAAAAAAAGCCAGCCTAGCCCCTCCTCATCACATCAGAGGTCAGGTTCTGCCTCTCCGTCAACGCCTCTATCTCCTCCCAGGGATTCTTCAAGTGACAGAGAACGCCCGTCGAAGAAGAAAACACCATCTACAACATCCAGCTGGGCGTTCAGTCGTCGCTTTTGTCAGCAACACCTACTACGTCGACAGTCAAGACGACGACGGCGGCCATGTCGACGACAGCAGTGATGGTATCACCGTCGTCGACCGCGGTTAGGCCATCTCCGTCGAGAAAAGTTTCCCCGCCGACGGCTCAACAAGTTGGTTCACTGTCGACAGCTATCCTTCCGTCCATTACTCCGTCGATGATACCGTCGACAATCCCGTCGACGAAGGTGAAGATTGGTCTGCTTCTGAAACCGTCGGCTTCTCTGATGCAGGATTTTTCAAAGGTTTCTCCTCTGCCTCCTTCCCGCCTTCTAGATTTTCAGGAGTCTAAAGATGATGGACACTTCAGTCCTGCTTAGTCCTTCGCAACTCCGGGTTAAATGCCAGGACTCAGAGGATGAAGGCATGACGGAGGATCCATCCACTTATCTGGAAAGAGACTATTCTTTCTTGGATAGGGAAAGTCCAGCTTCTCATCGGTTGTATGCTTCCAAGAACAAACTCAAGAACCCTTAATTAAAGTCCCAATTTCATTGGTGTCTGACCTCCGGCTAATGCTCAATGACTATTATAAAAGATTTCCAGAGGCGAATTCTGCTCCACCTCTCGCTCAGGAAGTCACCACTCAAGCGTCGCGGGTACTACCTCTGCCTCAGAAGAGTAGCACTATAACAACTTCTGCTCAGGTTCCTGCGTAAAGTCGAGATGATGACGACCAGCAGTTGGAGGTAGGGGAATTACGTTTGGACCAGGATATCCACGACGAGTGGGATGACTAGGCGATCCCCACTCTAACTTCTCCTACTCCACCCTCAGCTGACTCTCCGCCCGCAGACATCGGTGGGTTTCATGATCTGCTAGAGAGCGCCTTCAGGCGCTTTGACCTTCCCATGCCCGTTAAACAAACCGAGTGCTTTTTGTATGATTTTAAGCCTACTACACAACGCTCCTCTCGTATCCCGATTGTGGACTTCTTGTGGCATGAAGGCTTGAAATTAATGAAAACACCAGCCTCTATTCCTGCTGTAGTACCGAAGTTGGACAAAATGTACAAGGCACCTGAAGACTCTCCCGCGTACCTGATCGGGCATCCTCGGCCTGATTTGGTCTTTATGCTAGCAGCTTTAAGGAGTTTGAAGAACCCTTTCTCTCCGTGCTCAGCTCCCTCTGACAAGGATGGGCGCCGTTTGGATAACATCCAGAGGCAAAAGCTTCTCCACTTTGTCAGCCACTGCCATCAGACCCTCCAACGCCTTATCTATCCTTGGGAGGTATGACTGCCAGATGTGGTCCGACATCTCGGCTTTGCTGGAATTCCTTCTAGAAGATAAGGAGGAGGAGGCACGGGAGGTGCTGTCAGAAGGTGAAAAAGCTTCTTCACAGATGATTGACGTGGCCATGGACATTTTGTCAACGGCCTTCAGACAGATGGCAGGTGCAGTGGTACTGAGACGGCAAGGGTGGCTGAAGGCTACTGTCTCTCGACCAGAGGTTCAGGCAAAGATTCTGGACATGCCATTCGATGGCAAATTGAATCGCTATTTGGGAAGCATGTGGATGACACTTTGCAATCAATTAAGAAGGATACGGAGACAGCTAAATCTTTGGTAAACCTTCAGCAAAAAAGATTTTCTTCTTTCCGGGGCAGAGGCAGAGGTTAACCTCTCTCTCGCCCCCAGCTTCAACAGCGTTTCCAGCCCTATCAGGGTTTTCGTACACTGTACTCTTAGCCCTTTTGGCAAAACTCAACATCGACCTACTCTAGACCAGCAGCACATTGACACCAACCATCAGGTGGTAAGGCTCTTACTCTAACAAGAGACAATGAGGTTCCGCAGGCCCCTGCCTCCGCAGTCCCACTTCAGTTCGGCTTCTTTTGTTCCAAATTCTTCAATCAATGGAAGCGTATATCTTCCGACAAGTGGGTGTTAGACGTATTTCTCCACAGTCACACCCTGGAATTTGTTAAACAGCCTCCTATCATGCCTCCTCGAAGGACTTCTCTCCGCCATCTCCGTATTCTCAAGAAGGAGGTCCAGTTGCTCCTAACCAAACAGGCGATCAAAGAAGTACTGCCGGTCAACACAATCAGGGGTTCTATTCCCACTTCTTTTTGATAAAAAGAAAGACGGGAACATGGATGCAGATAATGGACGTAAGATCACTAAACAAGTTCATCAAATCCCAACCTTTCAGAATGTTATCGCTCCAGGAAATTCTGCTTCTAATGGATACAGGAGACTATATGTCTTCACTGGATCTTCTGGACGCTTATTTTCACATTCCTATTCACCCAAAACATCGTCCGTTTCTGAGGTTCGAGGTTGCAGGGTGCCATAACCAATTTTGAGTACTTCTTTTCGGGCTGAAATCGCCTCCAAGAGTCTTCACCAAGTGATTGGCTCCGGTGGCGGCCTTTCTACGATGAATCGGTCATCAAGTATTCCCTTATCTAGACGACTGGTTGGTCAAGGCCCCATCACTTCAACCCGCCAAGAGATCGACAAATGTCTGTGTCCAGCTCTTTCGTTCTCTGGGGCTCAGAATCAACTGGGAGAAGTCTCCCTGGATCCCTCCAGGTAAATAGTGTTTCTAGGAGCAACTCTGGACACTACACTCTCGAAAGCTACTCCCACAAAAGATAGAATCCTACGTCTGCAGAGGACAGCGAGGGGTCTGTCCGCAAAAAAGTATGTATCTGTAAGGACATACAAGTCAATGCTAGGGATGATGTCATCCTGTATCCCGCTGATTCCAAATTGCTTCTTAGGGATGAGGCCTCTCCAGGAGGAGCTAGACATTCAATGGAGGCAATTTCAAGGCTCATTCGAGGACGTCATATCAATCACTTCGAGGATGGTCTCAGCAATGTCCTGGAGGACGGTCAAAGACAATCTTTCACAAGGTCTCTTTCCTTATGAAGAAAACAAAGTTGGTCATGACATCAGCTGCTTCCATGGACGGATGGGGGGCTCACCTGCAAGAATTGCAGGTCCACGGAAAATCGTCTGTTCAGAAAGCTCAGTGTCACATAAAATTCTTGGAACTCAAAGCGGTCTTTCTGGGTCTTCAAGCTTTCCTGCCAAAAATCAGGTCATCGATCCATATCTGTGCGGACACCACCACCACCTCGTTTTATCTGCTAAAGCAGGGAGGAACAAGATCTCAGACCCTCTTAATCCTGGCTCAACAAATTTGGGAATGGCTAATAGCCAACGAGGTATCGATTCAGGTTCAGCATGTGCCGGGAGTCCAGAACGATTTGGCAGATTCAATCAGCAGAGACACAAGGCAGTGTCACGAGTGGGACTAGACAACAAGCAGTTTCAAAAACTTTTTCACTGCTGGGGATTTCCAACCCAAGATCTGTTCGCTATATCTCTCAACAAAAGTGCAGATCCTCCGCTAGCAGGTCTCCTCAACCAGGCTCTCTGGGAAATGCCTTCCACTTCTCATGGGAGGGAGCGTTCGCCTACGTATTCCCTCTGTTTCATCTCATTCTAAAAGTTCTCCAAAAGATCAAACGGGAACCTTGCTGTGTCATTCTAATCGCCCCGGCGTGGGCGCGACAATATTGGTTCACAGAGCTGTTTCGCCTATCAAGGTGCTCTCCGATTCACTTGCAGCCAAAAGAAAATCTCCTTTCTATGAACTAGGGTCAAGTAGTTCACCTCCAGGTTTGCACGCTCAACTTGACAGCCTCGCTCCTCATCACACAGAGTTCGGCCGATTAGAGATTTCTGAAGCATGCCAAACAATACTACAGAATGCTCCTGCTCCCTCCATGATAAAATGTTACTCGGCCAAGTGGAAAAGATTCTGTATATGGTGTGCCACAAACTCTCTTGATCCGCTTTCTTCGTCACCTGATGACGTTTTGCCTTATCTATTATCTCTTGCCAAGGCTGGTTTGGCGCATGCATCCATCAGGGCACATTTGGCGGCAATCTCCAGGTACAGACGACGTTCTGGTTCTTTGTCTCTGTGGTCTAATAGACTAATAAAGGAATATATGAGAGGACTTTTCAGAGTTTATCCTCCAATAAGACCTCCTCCAGTACAATGGCAGTTAAATACTGTCCTGTTGCAGCTCATGAATTCACCTTTTGATCCTATTCACAAATGGGACTTAAAGTATCTCTCTTGGAAGGTGGCCTTCCTGTTAGCTGTCACGTCAATAAGACGCGTTGGTGAGATCCAAGCCTTCATGACAACAGAGCCCTACCTCCAATTCTTTCCAGTCAAGGTGATTCTTCGGACAAACCCATCTTTCATTCCTAAAGTGCCTTTGGCATTTCACCTAAATGAACCAGTGGTTTTGCCCTCCTTCTTTCCAGCTTTTTCTGAGAGGGCACTCCATTCTCTGGGCATTAAAAGATGTTTGAAATTTTACTTGCAAAGGACTCATTCTTTCAGAAAGTCTACTCAGTTACTTGTTGCCTTTTCTGACCCTAAGAAGGATCAGGCTTTGACGCAGGCGTCTATCGCTCGCTTGGTCTCATCAGTTTTGCAGCGAGAATCTTTCTGGATTCACTGTGCTGTGCATTATTCCGCCATCTAGTGGTTGGGTCCGGATTTGTTGTATTTCTTCTATTGTTTTTTTTTCTTTTTTCGTGGCCCAGTTGGCATCGACATACCACCATTTGGTGTCTTTCGTGACATTGACGCGCTTCCTCTGGAAGCTCCCTCCCTTCGTTGCCATCTTCAGATTATTTTTCCCGCCGTTGGGTCTGGATCATCAGTAAAGGAGCTCCACAACTTTGGAGAGAAGAATCCACAAAAATCTACAGGAAGAGCGAGAAATCACCGGAGAACATACCGGATTACAAGTCACGTAAAGGGGACGAGGAAAGAGGAGAAATAACATCGAGAACTTTGACGTTTTTACGGAGAATGCGCACACAGTGGGCTCTCTGGGCGCTGTGATGGACAAAACTCCCTTCAAATTCTGCGCCAACTGCCACCACAAGTACGGGCAAAAGGACCAACACCCAGTTTGCAATCTCTGCCTGCCGCTCGACCATCGAAGCAAGGACTGCAACGCCGGCGCGGTATTCAATCTGAAGACCCTCAAAGTAAGGGAGAGGCAAAGAAGAGCAAACTACAGCATGCAGGGGTAGGGGTCACCTCCATCTCTCCCAGATTTAGGACTCTCCAGTGGAGAAGACAACATCGCCGAAGGACCGGAGGACGCCATAGTCGTCGAGGTCCAAAAGAAAATGCCGAAGGAGGTTAGAGAGTCATCGAACCCGAGGCACTCCACTGATACTTGCAAAAGTGAGTCAAAGTCCTCGAAAGGAGCATTGCCGTTGAAACACTCGACGTCCACAACTGCATCCAAGGACAAACAGACCGTCGGTTCCTTCGAAAAGGACTCTCAGACGGCGAAAACCCAAGAAAAGGGAAAGGCGTCGAAGACCAGTCATGAAAAGGACGCTTCGACGTCGAAAAATGAAGGGCTGAAAGCAGCTACGACTTCAACGTCAACAACTGCGAAGAGGAAAGCCAAAACCCTCTACGCTGGACACGCCGCCGAGATGGAGAAGAAAAAGAAAAGCCTCGAGGCCAAGATGGCAAGCATCTTGCAACGCAAGAAGGACTTTGACGAGAAGATGAAACTGTTCACTATACCATCGAAACCCACACCCGAAGCCGAAGGGTGCGTCGAGGAAATTCAATCACCAACCACACCAGACCCTGGCGAGGAACAGGAGGAGGAAGAGCTGTACAACGGCGACGCCGAAGATGAGGAAGACTAGCAAATTTACCAGGGCTCGGCATCCTTGGAGGCGCAGGACTTGCAGGGACAGAATCTCGACGCCGAATCACCGGAAGAAGGGGTAAAGTCCTATCCTTCGAGGCCTTTGCCGCCAGACGACATTGGGATCTATAACCAGGTCATCAAAACAGCTGCAGACACACATGGAGTACAGCTAGAAGAGGAGAAGCCCCAATCTTGCTTCCTCTTGGAGACATTGTTGCCATCACAGACAAGAAGTCAGTTCCTACCCATGCTCAAGTGTGCTGGACCAGGGGAAGGAGGCCTTCAAGGAACCTGCTATGTGTAAAGCAGTAACCCCAAGGACTGAGAAAAAATATAAGCACTTTTCTAAAGACCCTATGTATATTAAGGGATCAGTATCATCGGATTCAATTATAACATCCACGGCTAGGAAGAGGGCAAATATACCCACAAACACAGGACCACCTCCAGACAAGGAGAGCAGGAGAATTGACCTAATGGGGAGGAAGATGGAAAGAAGTGCGGCGATACAATGGCGTATCGCCAATTCCAATGCGCTCATCAACAGGCACGCATACCAGCACTGGGAAGAAGTGGGCGAACTCCCAAAACACCTACCAAAGCAATACCAGAGAAGGACAAGCCACCTGGTAGAAGAGGGAAAGAACATGGCAAATACATGTCTGAAGTCGGCCCTGGACGCAGCAGACACATCAAGCAGGCAGATGATGCTGGGGCATGCATGGCTGAGGATTTCGGGCTTCAAGAATGAAGTACAAAATAAGATACTCCACACACCCTTCAACGGGGAACAGCTTTTCGGCGCTCCAGTTGATGAGAAACTGAATCAACTCAAAAAGGACTACGATAGACCGCTAGGTCCATGGGGGCACTGCAGTTCAGAGGAATGAGAAGGAGTACACCTTCAAGGAGACCAACGGGTAGGGGGAAATCACCAACCTGTAGCACAACACCAATCCTTTCAGCAGGGTTACCAAGGAGGTAACCAAGGACAACAGCAAGGACGGCAGCAGCAAAACTGGCAGTACCAGCCCCGAGGACAATCCTTGCGAGGGCGCGCACAAGTAAGAGGAAACAGACAGAGAGGGGGTCAACAACCCACATCCAAGCACACCCAGTCTACATCTCTAGGGGTGCAGCAAGAGACAACACAAAGACTAACTCAAGACAAACAACAGTTCCTCCAGCACATACCGCCAGTAGGCGGCAGGATAAAACACTTCCTCCAGGGGTGGAGGAACATCACATCAGACAAATGGATACTAAACCTTATACAATACGGTTAGTGTTTGAGCGAAGAAAAACCAACTCCAAACAAAAGGCCAAAAGGCAGAGCACACTCAGCAGAGGAGCGTTCTCGTTTGCTACAAGAAGCACAAGAACTTCTAAAGAAAAGGGCCATAGAGATAGTACCATACAAGGAATGGGACATGGGGTCTACTCCACCTACTGCCTCGTACCAAAGGTGGACAAAACCTTACGGCCAATTCTGGATCTAAGGTTCTGTAGTAGGGGATCTCTGTGTATAGTCATAATCATGTGAATAGTCCGGCCCATGTGAGTGGACCCCGGAGCACTTCAATAGATATAGTCTCTTAGGTTGTCTTCTTCTGCAGTCCTGCATAGACACTTAAGAGATAATAAAAGACAATAGTGCAGCCTGAAAACAACTAGGTTACTCTGGCCATTACTTCATCCTGAAGTGAAAAAGATAGCCAGGTAACAGTTTAATTTAACTATTTTACAAAGTTTCACACATAGAGAAACTCCCCTTCACAAAAATCCCTTTTTCATGGTCGAGATGAAGGGTTGGACAGACATGCCCCATAGGCCCCCATTTGAACCTCTACATAAATGTGAACTTCAATTCCTCACATAAAGTAGCTTTCCTTGTAGCAATCACCTCTCTCAGGAGAGTAAGTGAGATCCAGGCTTTAACCATACAAGAACCATTATTGGGGTCTTGGCTATTTTATTTTAGTTTATAGATTTAATTTGCTTTACATTATATTATAAGGCTGACTGTTTTTTATTCCATTTTACTGCTCCAAGAAGGCGACTCTCGTGAATGCACTCTGACCTATTGTCCTTCTTCTAATTATTGACTAGCGACGCGAACGCCTGTGCCAGTACGTATATATACAGGACTGTCATGGCGCTCGCTCTCTTACTTTCATCTGATTTCAGAACACGACTGGAGTACTCTCCATTTATTAGGTAAGAATCTGGACGTTGAACGAATGGTTCACCGCTATTGGACTGCCTTATCCGTTGATATGGAGGTTTCTTTCATTAATATTTTAAGGAGTCTTTATATTACGGTTTAAAACAGAGCGGATCTTTAATGTCTAAATAGCGACATATATATGATTTATTAACTGGATGCGTTACCATGTAGGGGCCTACATAGGGGTTGATGTTTGTGGATGTGTGTTCTTGATGGGACGAACCTTGCGATGACATGCCTTGGTACTTCTTTGTTTTTAGACCGTTTACTGCTTCGCTGACTTCACTTGCTGACCGGGATATACTCCTTCGAGTCATCTTCGAATCCCCCGAGACTTTCAGGGTAGGAGCGGAGCGGAGCGCCCCGCCTATTTTGAAAATTTCGCGAGGATTCGTCAACCGGCGCCAAAGTTATTCCAAATAGAATGTTGCAGATTTCCTATGGAAACACGGTCCTAACTATAACTATCTACTGGCGACCGCCAGTAGATAAGATATATATATATATATGCAAAAACAATGAATCGTTCCCGAGCATAAACAAATCAGTATTCAAAATAAAAGTATCAGCATTTCAAGAACAAAGTCCAATCCATATGTGTAAGAAAATGTTCTTTATTGTCTCAGTTGTCAGGATCTCCCCTCATGAATTTGACATGATAGATCATGTTTACAAGAAGACCAAGGATGTTTGTAGCCAACACGTGTTTCGTCTTAGGGTAAATAGCCCAAACGACTTCCTCAGGGCTACAAAATAATGACAGAAGATTCTAGTCAAACAATATATTATTGCTGATAACATGAATTCCTAATTGGCAATGACACCAAATAGGTAAACCATTAAAACAAAACGACCCAGATTGTTAGAGGTAAGAAATTAGAAATTAACACCCAGTGAATACAACTATAGATTTAATAGTGCATTCAGATAAAGCCAAAGAACGAGATGAATAGAGAAAGAGTGTGAAAGGAAAAATAATCCAGAAGATTGTGTATAGCAAGATAAAAAGAAATCTCGCGAAATAAGTCACAAGCCCAAGTCGAGCATTACAGTCAAAAACATTCTGTTCAGACTGGCTATGCATCTGTGTAGTAGAACACAGATGCCAACATGTAGTCAGGAATTCTAAAGATAGCGACTCGTGGTTACCGTATTCAAATGAAGTGAGACACCTTCAAGAATAATAGCGTGAATTGCGAGTAGTAACCATCCCAAATAGGGTAAATACTTCAGTCAATTTCCCTCAAGGATAATTTAAAAGCAAGTATCTGAAAATAAATATAAAGTGGTATTAGCAAAGGTCAGGACCTGTGCACAGACAAGAAAGTTCAGGGGAAGGGGCCTCACAGCAGACCGCACGGGGCAGGCAGGAAGAGCAGTTGCAGCACAACAGACCAGGGAGGGCAGAAGGGTGTGGCAGTACAATGGACCATGTAGGACAGGAGGAAGAGGATAGGGGCATGGCATGTGGACAGGCAGGGTGGAGGTGGCAGGGACAGGTTACAGTCAGCTGACAATGCTAGGCAGGTGGGAGGGGAGTGGCAGCTCAACAGAACACTCAGAGTAGATAGGAGTGGCAGGTCCATGGAACATGGTGGGCAAAAAGGATGGAGCAGGGACATGCACAAAGACATTGGAGGGCAGGGGGAAGGAGAATAGGGGCAGCAAGCTAAGCACAGAGTTTAAACAGGAGGTCAATGATGGGGCATAGAATTGGGCAATGGAGGGCAGGAGGAGTGGACTGGTACATCATACTAAATTGAGGGCAGTGGCAGCACATCAGACCATGCATGGCAGAGGGGAGGAGGCTAGTCCATGGATTCACACAACAGAGGATAGGGAGGAGGGGGATGGGGCAGCAAGCTAACTGTTCAGAGAAGGCGGGTATTAGGAACTTTATTGTTTTTAAAAACAATAAAGACGTGTGTCTGTGCGAACTACTTAAAATATGAACAAGTATGCAGCATAATCTCACTTTTATTCAGGAAGAAGAGGACGTTTGTGACTGTGACTCCGGGCTCACTTGGCAGAAACACCCCCTGACCCTCCACCCCCTATCGCAAAATGTAATGCCTGTGAAAAGGGTAGGTGAACACAGTGTTATATAGAACATAGTCCTGAGAGCACGATTGAAAATGAAAACTAGATATAGTGTATGGTATAAACTATGCACCAAAAAGTGTGATATAAGATGAACCGGGCGTGAAATATAATATGCAATACATTGTGCGCAATGACAGATTCATTGGAGAGCGCGAGATAGCACAGGCACTAGCGCGTGCTATGCGATATGCGCCTTGGAGTGTAATATGCACAGGGCAGTGTTGTGTAACCTAACTAGTCTCTAAAGTTGTAATATAAAATATGTGCTGGGGAGTGTAACGTTGCATATGCACTGTGACAAAGATATGGATCCCAGATTGTAATATGTATGGCATAGCACTGTGCGTTATAACATAGGCATCGAGGAAGGCACGTTAGATGACAAGACAAGTGTGGCATGACATATTCACGGGGTGGTGTTACAGTGCACATGGGCTAGAGAGTGTCATTGCATATGCACTAGCTAGTGGAATACAACACAGAGGTGTGTGGCACTCAGCAGGCAATGGTGGGTGTAACACAGCATTGGGCTCTGCCAGGAGCGCGCTGTGACTCTCAAGTGATGTTCGTCCCCTTTCCAGAGAGTAAAATAAAAAGTATTACACATCTGGCAGTGGATGTGTGTTTTATTAACCGTGAGTGGGGTTTCTTGCATAGTTTTGGACTCATTTTTGTCGAATCCCCTTTGAATGGCTTGGTGTGCATGTGTATTAAATGTGCCCGTCAATAGCTACCCATGTTTGTATAAATAAACGACAAGGGTGTCTACCGGGATTAGGCACGGTAGGGCATCAGACATGTCAGAGCTTCACTAGTGGGTTAAATGCATTCCACGTGGATTCATTGTATGCATAGTCACCTTTTAATGAATATCACGCAAATCGTCATGGTGATAGGTACGTACGGTTTGTCCAGCATGTCCTAGGTGTGTCTATAAATATATATTTTTTAAAAATAATAAAAATCAGTGGCCGGCCCTGTGGATTGGGGTCAAAAAAATATAATTAGGAGACAGGCCCTGGGGGATGGGGTCATCAGGGCCAATAAATTAGAATAAGAAGGGGAACCACACAGCCCCTCTTCTTAAAAAATTAAAATAAATAAAAGACTGGCATCGTGCCGGAGGCCACGCCCCCTCCTTGCAGCACTCTGCAAACGCGCCCCCTGGCGAGTTGTAAGTTGGGGAATTAATTCCTCTACAATACTGAGGGTCCCTGAGGGCCAACTGGCCCAACAGGCATCTCCAGTATGCGCCAGGGAGCTGCGCTGCAGACAGGTGTTCTGAGGCCAAGCCCCTTTTTACACCTCTCTGCAACGCAGCTCTGTGGCGCTTACTGGAGGTACCTAGTGGTCTAGTTTGACCCTAGGGACCCTTAGGATTCAAGGGGACTTAATCTCTCAACTTAGAACAGCCACAGGGCGCGTTTACACAGTGGCGAAGGGAGGGGACGGGGCCTGAGGTGACGTGTGCAAACACGCACTATGGCACGTTTTAAATTGGGGATATAATTTCCCTTCAATACTGAGGGCCCCTGGGGGCTAACTAGCCCACCAAGTGCTTCCAGTAAGCGCCACTGAGCTGCATTGCAGAGAGGTGGTCCAGGCCGTGCCACTTTTTACACCTCTCTGCAACGCAGCTCTGTGGCACTTATTGGAGGTACCTAGTGGGCTAGTTGGACCCTAGGGACCCTCAGGATTCGAATGAACTTAATGTCCCAACTAAAAACGGACACAGGGCGTGTTTACACAGTGGTGAAGGGAGGGGACGGGGCCTGAGTTAACGTGTGCAAAAACGCCCTGTGGCCTGTTTTAAGAGGTAGTTTTAATCCCCCTGCCCTATTATATACTGGGGGCTTACAGAGGAGGTCATGCTAATCACAGGGGGACCCCAACGCATAATGTTCCCTAGTGTATGTAGGTGTTTTCACTGTATTATAAGTATCTTTTAACATAGCACTGGCTCTAGGACTGGTTAGTCAGACTCAGTTACCACCAGTATCCGTCTGAAAAAGTTGAGGGTACAGGATGATTTTGCAACAAGGCTTCTTTCTGCTCTTCTTTTTGTTCTTTCTGCACGTTATCCTTCTTCCTGCACTTTTCTTCGTCTTTGAGGACTTCTGTTGCTTCTTTCTGCACTTCTTTTTTTTCTTTCTGTGCATTTTTTCTTCTTTCTTCACATGTCCTATCTCTGTAGGCATAGTTAGAAATTAGCATTTAAAAAACCTTTGAAATTCACAGAAAAAACCATAGGTTTCAGGCATGTTATAGTTAGGAATTAGCATTTAAAAAACCTCAGAAATTCACTGAAAAAACCATAGGTTTCAGGGGTGTTATAGTTAGCTGGACTTTTCACTTGTACAAAACCATTGAAATTCCCCCGTTATAGTTAGTTCAGCTAACTATAACTCGCGCGCCCGCAATGCACTGCTGATGACGTCACATATTACATCACTCATGACATGGTCAGTGACATCACTCATGACATCACTGATGACATCTCAAATGACATCACTGATGACATCTCAAATGACATCATCCGTGTGATAGAGTGGCAGACCTCCTCTCACCCTAATATA
The DNA here is from genome assembly GCF_964204655.1 of Triturus cristatus. NCBI lineage: Eukaryota > Metazoa > Chordata > Amphibia > Caudata > Salamandridae > Triturus > Triturus cristatus. The sequence continues at coordinate 1,880,319,032 of NC_140590.1, forward strand.
TCCTTTGATACACACATTCAAAAATAGAGACTACAATTTTCAAAACAATGGACATACCAATACAAGTTACAACAACCTCTTCAGTAATTCTAAGATCCACATACACATCCACTCATTCACCAACAGTCCTATACAGTCACTCATACATGTACTCACTCATCATATGTACTCATACACCTATACATCCTGTTACACAATGCCACTCATCCATAGAGTTACTCACACACATAGTCACTCATGCTAATAAAGAATCAAACATACATTTACTTGCATATACAGTTATACACACACCACCACACTTACTTCTACGGAAACTTACACATACTTAGTCTTTTAAACAATCACTTATAGAAACACATACTTATTCATACAGGAACTCTTTCAATCTCTCACTCTCACATATACTCATTTATATACACCAATAGTCACATATACTAGTTTAAAACATATGTAGTTACTCATAAAGACACTATTGAGACAGTCATTCACTCACTAACACACCCATACACACACTCATCCACCCATACAGTCCTGCACACATGCTGTCTTCAACACATACAAACAGTGAGTCACTCATTCATGCACCTATGCACTACGTAATACACCCCACCGAACCATGTAGACAATCAGACTGATACTCAAAAAACCAACTAATAACCTATATAGACACCCATGTAGCTACTCTCCAACCCATGCAGCCACTTATACACAAAGTGAGAGACTGATACAGATATTTACATATTTAAACATTACTCACTAAGCCATGTATTCACTATGATACACTTAATCAGTCAGTTACACAATCAATTTTTCAAAAACAAATCATCCATTTAGACACTTATATACCCATTTATTCTTCCATCGACCTTGAGATATACATATATAAAACATATTTAATTTTCAGAAAAACACACATTCACTGGATGATGTCATCAGTGATGTCATTTGAGATGTCATCGGTGATGTCATGAGTGATGTCACTGACCATGTCATGAGTGATGCAATATGTGACGTCATCAGCAGTGCATTGCGGGCGCGCGAGTTATAGTTAGCTGAACTAACTATAACGGGGGAATTTCAAAGGTTTTGTACAAGTGAAAAGTCCAGCTAACTATAACACCCCTGAAACCTATGGTTTTTTCAGTGAATATATATATATATACATGTATATGCATATGCATTTATATATATGTATGTGTATATATATATTCACTGAAAAAACCATAGGTTTCACACACGTTATAGTTAGGAATTAGCATTTAAAAAACCTTAGAAATTCAGTGAAAAAACCATAGGTTTCACACATGTTATAGTTAGCTGGACATTTTACTCGTAAAAAACCAATGAAATTGCCCCGTTATAGTTAGTTCAGCTAACTATAACTCGCGCGCCCGCAATGCACTGCTGATGACGTCACATATTACATCACTCATGACATGGTCAGTGACATCACTCATGACATCACTGATGACATCTCAAATGACATCACTGATGACATCACTGATGACATCATCCAGTGAATGTGTGTTTTTCTGAAAATTAAATATGTTTTATATATGTATATCTCAAGGTTGATAGAAGAATAAATGGGTATATTACTGTCTAAATGGATGATTTCTTTTTGAAAAATTGATTGTGTAACTGACTGATTAAGTGTATCATAGTGAATACATGGCTTAGTGAGTAATATTTAAATATGTAAATATCTGTATCATTTTTTCACTTTGTGTATAAGTGGCTGCATGGGTTGGTGAGTAGCTACATGGGTGTCTATATAGGTTATTAGTTGGTTTTTTTGAGTATTAGTCTGAGTGTCTGCATGGTTCGGTGGGGGGTATGACGTAGTGCATAGGTGCATGAATGAGTGACTCACTGTTTGTATGTGTTGAACAGAGCATGTGTGCAGGACTGCATGGGTGGATGCGTGTGTGTATTGGTGTGTTAGTGAGTGAATGACTGTCTCAATAGTGTCTTTATGAGTAACTACATATGTTTTAAACTAGTATATGTGACTATTGGTGTATATATGTGAGTATATGTGAGAGGGAGAGATTGAAAGAGTTCCTGTATGAATAAGTATGTGTTTCTATAAGTGATTGTTTAAAAGACTAAGTATGTGTAAGTTTCCGTAGAAGTAAGTGTGGTGGTGTGTGTATAACTGTATATGCAGGTGAATGTATGTTTGATTCTTTATTAGCATGAGTGACTATGTGTGTGAGTAACTCTATGGATGAGTGGCATTATGTAACAGGATGTATAGGTGTATGAGTACATATGATGAGTGAGTACATGTATGAGTGACTGTATAGGACTGTTGGTGAATGAGTGGATGTGTATGTTGATCTTAGAATTACTGAAGAGGTTGTTGTAACTGGTATTGGTATGTCCATTGTTTTGAAAATTTTAGTCTCTATTTTTGAATGTGTGTATCAAAGCTTATATTAAGGTGAGAGGAGGTCTGCCACTCTATCACAAGGATGATGTCATCAGTGATGTCATCAGTGATGTCATTTGAGATGTCATCAGTGATGTCATGAGTGATGTCACTGACCATGTCATGAGTGATGTAATATGTGACGTCATCAGCAGTGCATTGCGGGCGCGCGAGTTATAGTTAGCTGAACTAACTATAACGGGGCAATTTCATTGGTTTTTTACGAGTAAAATGTCCAGCTAACTATAACATGTGTGAAACCTATGGTTTTTTCACTGAATTTCTAAGGTTTTTTAAATGCTAATTCCTAACTATAACGTGTGTGAAACCTATGGTTTTTTCAGTGAATTTCTAAGGTTTTTTAAATGCTAATTCCTAACTATAACGTGTGTGAAACCCATGGTTTTTTCAGTGAATTTGCAAGGTTTTTTAAATGCTATTTTTTATTTTTTTTTCTTCATTTTTTTCAAACATATTTTTAATTTAATTTTCTTACCTTTTATAAAGACTATGCTTAAATTTTTAAAATCATTAAATATTTATTTTATATAAATTTTTTAAAATAAACATGTAAAATTTATTTCCAGATTTTTTTTTTTTTTTTTTATAGTACGCGTACCGTAAGCTCACGGTAAGCGTACGGTTTACGCAACGCCCGTAATCTATCTACGCTGCTTGCGTATAGTTACGTACTTTGCGTAGCCGCGCGTACTGCGCGTGGGTCGCGTGCGCGCTTACGCCACACGCGCACGTTACGCGGAAGTACCGGGGAGTGACTGTTATGCGCATGCGCGCAAGCGCGTGTCTTTTTTACGCGCATGCGTACTTTTTGCCGTAAGCGCACCGTAAGCGTACCGTAAGCGTACGGTAGGTCATGTGATCATGAAACACAACTTTTGATTGGTTGAAAGTACTTTCAGTTCTAGAACTCTCCTACACCACACCCATTCCCCTCATTTCTGCTTGTGATCCCTTGGGAGAAGGAGCTGGTTTGTCTTTGGGATACGATGGCAGAACAGCAGAGCTCTTCTGAGAGTGAGGCTAGCACCAGCAGCACTGTCTTGAGGCAGAGAGCGAGGAAAGTAAAGCCTTCTTATGTTTGGGATTATTTTACTTTTCCAGAAGGCCAGCAAAAGGTGAATGCACCTTTAGTTACTTGCAAGCTGTGTAAGCGTGTACTTTCTAGAGGTAATCCTAACAGGAAGTATTCCTTTGGGAATCACACCATGAAGAGACACCTCCAGGATGTACACAGAAGGACACATGGTCATCTTTTTGGAGGTAACTCTTCAGAAAGACGAGCCAGTACATCCACAGCAGCTCAGCCTGGACCATCACCTGCAGGGCTTACTCCTTCTTCTGCAGGTCAGGTGAGCCCTTCATCTGTGGGGGGAGAATCTCCTTTTGCTGGCCCTCTGGAAATGAACCTTCGATTTCGGAAGGTTGATATTCATTGCACATTTTGTAAAGGTCTAATTTGTCATAGGGAGACCAGTGTTTCCCTAGTGAACAACAAAATAGATCAGCACATTTGTAGCTTTGAATGATTTTCCCATGCTTCCTTTCCTCTGTCCCTGCATGAACACAACGGTTCTTTTAAGAGCCAACCTTATCTTCCATCTTTTTTTTACTTGTTTTTTAAAACTTTTTTTTTTTTTTTTTTACCGTACGCGTACGGTAAGCGTACCTTTTTTTATTTTTTAAAAAAAAACACTAAAAATCATTTATCACATTACAAAGTCCTTGAGAGACTACAATTTTTATTTTTGACTTACCATACTCACTCAAAAAAATATTTATTCATTTGTTTTTTTAAAAAATAGTTTTTAAAATGGTTGTAGTTTCCGAAAATTTTCTATATCGATCTGAAAATAAAGAAAAAAGTATTAATATTTTTAAACCATTTTATAATACAGTACACATATTTACATTTTTTACCAAAAAATATTTTTGCCTTATTTTTGCTGTTTTCAGAATATATTGCATTTCACTATTAATTGTGAAAGCAATTGCATTCATCATTTTACAGCGGGCAAAAAAAATTAACAATCACAAAGATTGTATTAAAAAAGCCCAGAATCTCTTCTCACTTAAACTTATCATTACAGAAATGCATATTATTCTAAAAAAATATCATCTAAAAACAATACTTTTTTCTTTAAAATACCGTCTGATATGTTTGTTTGAGAAGTATAATCACAATATTATATCTCAAATAACTCCAAAATACATCTGATTTTATTTCCTTTAGGCCAAATAGTATTTTTTTTTTTTTTCCTGGAATAAATTTCCAAGGGAAATCCATTAAAATTCTAAAGTTTAATCTGTCCAGATCTCACCGATTCTCTGTAACATTTTGGTTCACGAAAATTTTTTGAATAATTTATTTAGTCCACAATAGAATTGCTTACTTTTCCACATGGCCAAATAGTAATTTTGTAAATCTTTTTTGAAAAAAATTTCCAATGGCAGTTCAATAGCATTCCAAAATTTAAAATGTGCAGAAGTTACCGATTATCTCTAAATTATTGGTTTTTCAAAATTGCATTAAAAATTAAAAAAGTCCACATTCCAATTGGTTATCTTTCCATTAGGCCAAATGATAATTTTAAAAATCTTTTTTTTACAAAATTGCAATGGTAATCCAGTAAAATGGTAAAATTATTTTGTCCAGATCTTGCCAAGTCTCTCTAAAATTTAGGTTTCAGGAAGATTAGATAGGAATTTGCTAAATCAAAAGGCAAACGTTGTTTGAAAATCAATTGGGAATCATTACACAGTGTCCAGCCTTTTTCACATTTTAGATAAACTGTGTAATGTCCAGAAGTAACAGTAGGTCCATCATGGAAAATTATTGCAACAGTTACAAAAGTTTTTCCTGAAATTGATAATTGCTGTCCTGTAAACTTCTTTATTAAAGTATCCAATTTTGATCCATCAGCTCTACATCGTTGCATCATTAAAATTACATACTGTCCGTATTCCCTTAAAATTAATGTTGATAACATGTCAGAATTACACTCACCACATTTCATGCTATGATTAGCATCTTTAACTAATTTTGCAAAAGTGACTGTTTTACTCTCTGGCAATGTCAAATAAATAAACCTTTCATTATCAACAATAGAGCCACATATATTATAACAATTATCACAACTATGTTCCCATTTATAAGAGAGACCAAAAAAAATGTCAATGGGAACTCCTTCTTCTTCCACTACCTGAAGAAAATACATCAAAAATTCGTGTGCATCTTGCTGTTCATTTTGAGAAAACTGTGTTCGTCCTGAACATACATCTAAAAGTTTTCTAATGTCAGTAGCACTTTCTATTTGAGTTTTATCTTTACTCAGCTTTTGAAAAAGGAGACTCAGCTCTGAACAGAATCTTTTTCCCTGATTTACTATTATCTGCTCTTGCAAACTTTCCAGATAAAATGCAACATTCAGCACTACATTTGCATAGCAGTTGACACCAGAGCTATTTTCAAAATGACATCCTACAACCTGTTCTTCATTTTCCTTTTTCTTTTTGCTTGCAATTACATCACTCCTCTTTTTTTTCCTCTTCTCTATATCTTCATTACAGATATTCTCATTTCTCCTTTTACGAGAAACTACACGTTTCTCCAACACAGGATACTGACCTAAATGAGGAGCATAGCTTCTTCTTAATCTATTATACTCCTTTACACAGTTTGTATCAGCACTAACTTTTGAGTCATCAAAGTCTATCATGAATAAACCTGATAATGTTTTGACTCGTGACAAAGCTACATATGCCATACCTTCTTTGAACACAGTTGAACCAATGTTCACAAATGCACAATCTACAGTCAATCCTTGAGACTTGTGAATAGTTACAGCATATGCTAGAGAAAACGGAAACTGCTTCCTACGTACATATAAGTCTTTCACAAGCATAAAACGAACTGTACAACGACAAATATCTTTAACTTCTTCTATCTGATCAAATTTTATTTTTAAACATTCAATTCCTTCTTTTTTCTGATAATTAATAAAACCCACAACTCTTCCCATTGCTCCATTCACTAAGCCTTTCTCAACATCCAAATTTCTCCTTAAAAACACTCTACAGTTCATGCAAACATATAGATTTTTTTCTAATCCTGCTGTTTTGGAGATGTTCTTCTCTAGTGAGTCCAATTTATTTTTCAGTTTGCCTGTTACTGTGACAGTAATTCTTCCATCCTCAATTTTGTCCACTGCTTCCAATTTCCTGATGTCTTCCTTTTCCAATTTCAAAAGCTCCTCATTAAATATTGAGCATTCACGTAGAGTTGGCATTAAGCAGATGACACTTTTGTTTTCTGCAATATTCTTGTATATTTTCTCTGCAACTATTTCTTCCTTTGGAAATAAATTATGTAGCAGCCGACTCTGTAATGCTTTTTTCCCAACTTCTGTGAGTATTCCAATCCTGATATCTTTCAGAATACTTCCATATTCTTCATCGTTTGCTTGCCTCATATTAGTTGTAAGTTCCTTGTACTCAAAGAAGGACCAAATATTTGTATTTCCAATGCTTCCCAATGACTTCTTCGTGTCTTCATGTGTCACAGTATTAAACACTGGTTGTCCTTTAACTGGAGTAAGTTGCAAAAGATCCCCAAAAACTATGACGTGTTTTCCACCAAATAACACGTCATAGTCTGTCTTCAAAATTTGCTGCATTCTTAAATGCACAAAGGCAAGCATTAAGTTCGATACCATGCTCACCTCATCAATAATGAGAACTTGCATCTTCTTCAATACTCTTGAAACTTCCAAGGATGCTTCTCCAGTTAGCTTGTTGAATTGTATTTTGTTCTCATGCTCCACTGGTAACATTAGCAAACGATGTAAGGTGATTCCTTTTATGTTATATGCTGCTAACCCAGTTGGAGCAGTAACCACACAAGACAAAGTAGAATCCGTTTTTTGCTTTAGGTAGCTTCTGATGACTTTAATTAGGAAACTTTTTCCAGTGCCAGCTTGTCCGCTTACATACATCCTGATTGGATGAAATGATGTGCATGAGCACTCTTTTTTGATATGTAGAAATCCGTGATCAATTTTGTTTTTGATCTCTTCATAAATTTGTTGCTGCTCTTGATTCAGTTGTCTTTCCAAATTTTCTAAGTCTATAAATTCTTCTTGACCTTGATTCATAGCCGTTTCCACTTCATTCATGGCTATTGATGCTTCATTTTCAACGATTGGTTGTCCTAGGGGATCTTGACTGTATGTTCCTGAACTTTGGCTGTCCTGAGAACTGTCTCTAGCTATTTCTGCTGCAATTGTAGTTTCCTGTTCAATTTCTTCATTTAACATTTGCAGATAAGTTGAGAATGTACTGCATTGTATGCTGTCTTTACAAGCATTAAAAGAATCTTCATAGCTCTGGAATTCTCCCAGTAGTTCATCCTCTGTACGCCATGGTTTAAACAACTGTAAAAGAGCCAAGTAGTAAAATTATTTCTTGTCGGTAGTGTCGCAACTCAGCTTCCGGTGATTTATCAAACTTCCTTTGGTTTGCTTCACCAAACATCCTTCTTCACCAACAACTTTATATTTTCCACTGTTGATGTCTTCTGCAGCTTTCCGTGAATAAATGTAGTTCTGTAACACTTCATAGAGACACATGTTCTCCAGATGATGACTTCTCTTGGGATAATATGTGTCCAACATGTTTGTTTTCAATATATCTGTACTTTCTGGGTCATTCTCAGCCAAATATTCAATTTCTCCAACAGATTTCAGTACCCGATTTCTCATTGCTGCAAGGCCTAAACTTGCCCAAATTATTCTTCTTGACTTCGAGTAGAGACTTGCAGAAGATAACCTATCTGAACATTCGTAGGATCCAATTTCTCGATGCGATAACATCTTCAAACTGAAACTGTACAGCTTCTTACTGACAGTCTTCTCGTGAGAAATCTCTTCCCACATTTCCTTCAATTCTGTTTTTTCTGATTTCGTAATGTAAGACGTTACATATCGAGCAACAGCAATGGAATTGTCAGCAACATACTGTATATCCATGTTAGCGTTCCACATGGATAAAATGACTGGGTTGTAGTCATTTATATTTTTTGATTCTTCTTTTCTTTTAAGGTTGTAGGTATTCTTAGGTGATTTTCTTGTGATAGTATGTCTCACAGCTGACATAAAACTGTTGACTCTTCCATTTGAAAGAACAGGTCTAGGAAATCCAAATCGACATTTAGTGTAGTATTTTTCTTTGCTCTTGTATTTCCGTCGACAGTATTTTCCACACCGATGACTTTGGAAACGTAGAACTTGCTCCTTTAACTTGTTCTCTTCTGTGCTTTTTGGTATAGCACATGTTGCATATTCTTCAATGTAAGATAACACTGCTTCATCAGTATCTGTTCCAAACTTTGGGGCATCCTTGATCCACAGCAGCATATGAATATGAGGAGCACCTCTTGCCTGGTACTCTTTTCTCCAAAAGAAATCCACTACTTCTCCAAGGGGTGGATTTTTTTTATTGCAGATGAAGGACATCATAGCCTCAAATCTATGATTGAAATATCTGCAAACATTAACCGGATCCAATGAGCACAGTTCTCCTGCTGTCTTGTATTCGATGTTTTTAATGTTTGAATTGGCCTCTCGTAGAAAATCCAGTAAATCATCCCAAGCGTACTCGGCACAGCTTAGGGTAAGGAACCATGTTGGTGTTCCTAAATTGCGTAACATGCATTTTAGTTCACCATGGCGTCGGTACCAATATTCATTTGTCCCACGCTGACAAGCCATCAGATTGATCAGTTGTGTTTCCAAATGATCATCTCGGTGCTGCACTTTCTCCATAAAATCCTTAGCAGACACATTTTGTAAATGTACTCCACTTTTTAAAATGTGATTTACTGCATAAGACAGTGCAGACAAGTCGCTTTCAAATAAAAGATGGAACAAATAAGGAATACTTTGTCGAAATCTGGGATCTTCAGCATATAGTCTTGTAGTTCGATACTCTGAAGCTGGAATCTGTTCTGGACGTTCATCGTATCGTCCTCCTTTTCCTTTAGGAAACAGCTGGGGAAAACATCGAGCTTCCAAGCTCTCCTCCCATACACTCACGGGATTTCCTTTTGCTTTCTTCATCTGAAAGAGATCAATATTGTCTCCCATAACTTCTTTCGAATGGAGAGGATGTAAGCTAAAATGTTCATAAATTTCTTCTTCCTTTGACTTGTCCACTTTTTCAATTTGTCCAGTTGGTGTTTCTGTGTCTCCTTGTAAATCTTCTTCTTCTTCTTCTTCTTCTATATAAATTGATTCATACCATTTGTTATTTTTTTTCAAATACAAATTTGCTCTTTGTACTTTCCGCACATCTACCAGCTCCTGCCAAATCTTCTTATTCTTTGTAGGTACACCATTAACCAGAATAATTAATGGTTCAGTTTCCAAAGTATCCGCATCAATAGTTTCCCTTTTTTTTTTCAAATCCAAGGGCAAATACACCACTCTACCTTTTAAACCTCTCAGTAAATCTGAAGGAGGTAATTTACCAGTTTTGAGCTCCATACGTACTATGGTCTGGAACGGATGAACACATTGAATGAGTATAGACTCATATGTATTTAATTCAGAAAGTTCAGCAGGAATAGCATCCAATTCTAAATAATTATGTACAGCTCTGGTCGGCATTCTATTTTCCTCTAACTTATTATAACAGTATTTACAAATACGCTGATCTTCACCCAATTCAAAACAATTTTCTAGAAATATATATGTGGCAAAATCCTTCCACTTATAATTATCTTCATTTTCACTCTTTCTGTAGAGATCAACATTCCTAGTTTGTTTTCTATAATGAGTTCTGCGGCAACAAATACAAGTAAAATTTGGTCTTTCATTAGAGACTATTGCAAATTTTGTTATGTGATCATTAAATGTGTTACTTACAGAGGGTTCTACATTCTCTTCCACTTCTTCCTCATTTACTGTGTCCTTCTCTGCACTGTTTTGTTCAGGACCAAAGTAACAAAACTGAATTTCATCAACAACCTTCTCTACATCTGATACCGTTCCTCGGAACAGAGCCCTATTCAATTCATTTAACTTTATTGCTGGACTTTTGGCAAAATACAACCGTCTCACAAACTTTCTCATTTCAGTATGATGAACAGCCAGCATCCTAAAATGATGGAAAACACTATTGCACACTTTTCTAGATAGACAAGCAAGAGAATGACCCTGCAAACCAGTATTCTCTCTCACTCTGCATGGATCCAGACTTTGAAGCACCTTAATCTTTTGTTTTACACTTTTTTTACTATATTCTCTTAGAAACTCTCGAAATCTGTCAATAGATTCCTGACGCACAGTGCAAATACTACTACAATTCCAAGTGTACACTGGGGCTTTAGGACGTCTCCCCATTGCCTCATCTGCCATCACTTGTACCTCATCTCTTGGAACCATTATCTCCTTCTCCATTATGCAACCATTTTTTACTTCGTATGAACGACCTCTGGTGTCAACTGCATGCAGCAAACTATTACTTTGAAAATAGCTCTCTTCATTAAAAAAAGGTTCACTACTTGAACTATGCATCCACTTTCCTAAAAACACTTTACAAAAGTTTGTTCTGTTCACTACTCTTTTGCTTTTGCTTTGTGATTTCAGTACATTAACCATTTTATCTAATGTACGCATCCTATTCAAAATTAATATGAATAGTTTCCTTTTTAATTCTAATGCTTTTGCTGCAATGGCTTCAATTTCTTTTTTTCTCTTGTAATATTTAGCCTTTTGCTTATATTTCTTTATATCCTTTATCAAATTGGACATAACTCTTCTCTGAAACATTTTTCTACGTATCTCTTTAAATGCTGTTTTTCTGTTTATGTTAAACTTTTCAATTGCAGAAGGTATATTTGCATTAACTAAATTCTCAATTTTTTGCTGTTCTCTATGTTTTGTTACATTTTTCCGAGAACAGACATTTTGTACATTTTTCTTTGTTTTAAATATTTTGTTTAGGAATTGTTTTTTTTCCTTACCAGAAGATTTTTTCTTTTTCCCAACATCAGCATCTTCTACTAACTTTGGTCCTCCAGTTGTCTTCAAATATAGTTTTTTTTTTAGCGTTTTTTGAACTCGAGATTTTGTAGGCATCTTAAATTTTGTTCACTGTTCTTCAGCAATACCCGAAAAAAACTAAAAAAAAAATCTGTTATTGTATTTAAATATATTACTACATTTCTTTTCACAATAGTCACAAAACGAAATTTCTTTGCCAATTTGAATGCACACAAACTGCTCTTTTTTTTGGGCAAGTGAAAATCTCTTTTACAAACTGTCACATTATGAAACCACTTTTCAGATTTTTTAAAAAGCCCATGTCCACAGTGCTACACTCCACCAAGGGCAACCAGCCTTAGTGATGCTGAATGTATTTGCATTACAGACTTAAACCTGAAAACCCCACTGGCTTCTAAATACTGTGCATGACTATACACGGCAAGGACATGGGTGTGTGCTAAGCCTCTGCTTCTTCCCCCAATAATTCGCTCCCCCTTTCCATCTAATGCAACTGTGAAATCACCAGAGCAAGACGCAATAAATCTCTGCCTATAATTCTTCTATGCACACAGAGTCATGTTTTCACATTAGTCCCAAAACGAAATTTCTTTGCCAATTTGAAAGCACACTTACTGCTCTTTTTTTTTCGGGCCAAGTGAAAATCTCTTTTTACAATTTGAAATCACTTTTACAGATTGACACATTATGAAACCACTATTTTTGATGTATTTAATTGCACGTGTCCAAGCTGTTTTTTTTTCAGACCACCACCATGTGCATTCTCTGTGACTGCCTACACTCCAGCAAGGGCAACCAGCCTTAGTGATGCTGAATGTATTTGCATTACAGACTTAAACCTGAAAACCCCACTGGCTTGTAAATACTGTGCATGACTATACACGGCAAGGACATGGGTGTGTGCTAAGCCTCTGCTTCTTCCCCCAAAAATTCGCTCCCCCTTTCCATCTAATGCAACTGTGAAATCACCAGAGCAAGACGCAATAAATCTCTGCCTATAATTCTTCTATGCACACAGAGTCATGTTTTCACATTAGTGCCAAAACGAAATTTCTTTGCCATTTTGAAAGCACACTTACTGCTCTTTTTTTTTCGGGCCAAGTGAAAATCACTTTTTACAATTGGAAATCACTTTTACAGACTGACACATTATAAAACCACTTTTTTTGATTTATTTAAATGCACATGTCCAAGCTGTTTTTTCAGACCACCACCATGTGCATTCTCTGTGACTGCCTACACTCCAGCAAGGGCAACCAGCCTTAGTGATGCTGAATGTATTTGCATTACAGACTTAAACCTGAAAACCCCACTGGCTTGTAAATACTGTGCATGACTATACACGGCAAGGACATGGGTGTGTGCTAAGCCTCTGCTTCTTCCCCCAAAAATTCGCTCCCCCTTTCCATCTAATGCAACTGTGAAATCACCAGAGCAAGACGCAATAAATCTCTGCCTATAATTCTTCTATGCACACAGAGTCATGTTTTCACATTAGTGCCAAAACGAAATTTCTTTGCCAATTTCAAAGCACACTTACTGCTCTTTTTTTTTCGGGCCAAGTGAAAATCTCTTTTTACAATTTGAAATCACTTTTACAGACTGACACATTATGAAACCACTATTTTTGATTTATTTAATTGGACGTGTCCAAGCTGTTTTTTTTTCAGACCAACACCATGTGCATTCTCTGTGACTGCCTACACTCCACCAAGGGCAACCAGCCTTAGTGATGCTGAATGTATTTGCATTACAGACTTAAACCTGAAAACCCCACTGGCTTGTAAATACTGTGCATGACTATACACGGCAAGGACATGGGTGTGTGCTAAGCCTCTGCTTCTTCCCCCAAAAATTCGCTCCCCCTTTCCATCTAATGCAACTGTGAAATCACCAGAGCAAGACGCAATAAATCTCTGCCTATAATTCTTCTATGCACACAGAGTCATGTTTTCACATTAGTGCCAAAACGAAATTTCTTTGCCAATTTGAAAGCACACTTACTGCTCTTTTTTTTTCGGGCCAAGTGAAAATCACTTTTTACAATTGGAAATCACTTTTACAGACTGACACATTATAAAACCACTTTTTTTGATTTTTTTAAATGCACATGTCCAAGCTGTTTTTTTTTCAGACCACCACCATGTGCATTCTCTGTGACTGCCTACACTCCACCAAGGGCAACCAGCCTTAGTGATGCTGAATGTATTTGCATTACAGACTTAAACCTGAAAACCCCACTGGCTTGTAAATACTGTGCATGACTATACACGGCAAGGACATGGGTGTGTGCTAAGCCTCTGCTTCTTCCCCCAAAAATTCGCTCCCCCTTTCCATCTAATGCAACTGTGAAATCACCAGAGCAAGACGCAATAAATCTCTGCCTATAATTCTTCTATGCACACAGAGTCATGTTTTCACATTAGTGCCAAAACGAAATTTCTTTGCCAATTTGAAAGCACACTTACTGCTCTTTTTTTTTCGGGCCAAGTGAAAATCTCTTTTTACAATTTGAAATCACTTTTACAGACTGACACATTATGAAACCACTATTTTTGATTTATTTAATTGCACGTGTCCAAGCTGTTTTTTTTTCAGACCACCACCATGTGCATTCTCTGTGACTGCCTACACTCCACCAAGGGCAACCAGCCTTAGTGATGCTGAATGTATTTGCATTACAGACTTAAACCTGAAAACCCCACTGGCTTGTAAATACTGTGCATGACTATACACGGCAAGGACATGGGTGTGTGCTAAGCCTCTGCTTCTTCCCCCAAAAATTCGCTCCCCCTTTCCATCTAATGCAACTGTGAAATCACCAGAGCAAGACGCAATAAATCTCTGCCTATAATTCTTCTATGCACACAGAGTCATGTTTTCACATTAGTGCCAAAACGAAATTTCTTTGCCAATTTGAAAGCACACTTACTGCTCTTTTTTTTTTTCGGGCCAAGTGAAAATCTCTTTTTACAATTTGAAATCACTTTTACAGACTGACACATTATGAAACCACTATTTTTGATTTATTTAATTGCACGTGTCCAAGCTGTTTTTTTTCAGACCACCACCATGTGCATTCTCTGTGACTGCCTACACTCCACCAAGGGCAACCAGCCTTAGTGATGCTGAATGTATTTGCATTACAGACTTAAACCTGAAAACTCCACTGGCTTCTAAATACTGTGCATGACTATACACGGCAAGCACATGGGTGTGTGCTAAGACTCTGCTTCTTCCCCCAAAAATTCGCTCCCCCTTTCCATCTAATGCAACTGTGAAATCACCAGAGCAAGACGCAATAAATCTCTGCCTATAATTCTTCTATGCACACAGAGTCATGTTTTCACATTAGTGCCAAAACGAAATTTCTTTGCCAATTTGAAAGCACACTTACTGCTCTTTTTTTTTCGGGCCAAGTGAAAATCTCTTTTTACAATTTGAAATCACTTTTACAGACTGACACATTATGAAACCACTATTTTTGATTTATTTAATTGCACGTGTCCAAGCTGTTTTTTTTCAGACCACCACCATGTGCATTCTCTGTGACTGCCTACACTCCACCAAGGGCAACCAGCCTTAGTGATGCTGAATGTATTTGCATTACAGACTTAAACCTGAAAACCCCACTGGCTTGTAAATACTGTGCATGACTATACACGACAAGGACATGGGTGTGTGCTAAGCCTCTGCTTCTTCCCCCAAAAATTCGCTCCCCCTTTCCATCTAATGCAACTGTGAAATCACCAGAGCAAGACGCAATAAATCTCTGCCTATAATTCTTCTATGCACACAGAGTCATGTTTTCACATTAGTGCCAAAACGAAATTTCTTTGCCAATTTGAAAGCACACTTACTGCTCTTTTTTTTTTTCGGGCCAAGTGAAAATCTCTTTTTACAATTTGAAATCACTTTTACAGACTGACACATTATGAAACCACTATTTTTGATTTATTTAATTGCACGTGTCCAAGCTGCTTTTTTTTCAGACCACCACCATGTGCATTCTCTGTGACTGCCTACACTCCAGCAAGGGCAACCAGCCTTAGTGATGCTGAATGTATTTGCATTACAGACTTAAACCTGAAAACCCCACTGGCTTGTAAATACTGTGCATGACTATACACGGCAAGGACATGGGTGTGTGCTAAGCCTCTGCTTCTTCCCCCAATAATTCGCTCCCCCTTTCCATCTAATGCAACTGTGAAATCACCAGAGCAAGACGCAATAAATCTCTGCCTATAATTCTTCTATGCACACAGAGTCATGTTTTCACATTAGTGCCAAAACGAAATTTCTTTGCCAATTTGAAAGCACACTTACTGCTCTTTTTTTTTTTCGGGGCAAGTGTAAATCACTTTTACACACTGACACATTATGAAACCACCATGTGTAACTACAACAAAAACAATTCCCATTTCTATTATTCATTTCTTAAGTTACCACATACATCCCCTCTCAAACTGTAAACTCACCTTTAAAATTAGTTAGTTGTGAAAGAAATGTGACACTCAAACAGCAGATTATCAGAGCCAGGATCTCTGTTCTGTTCACCTCTCTCCTCTCAGCAGAACCAGATAATGGCAAACTTTCCCTCTTTTTTTCCACACATATACATGTAAGTTTCAAATCTCAGTGCTTCCCCCTTTTTTTCACATGTATTCACACATTTCTATTGGTTGAAAACCAACCCTTTTCCAAAAGTACCCTGCCCCCAACTTGACTTCTGCCTAGTACCCTTCCCCCAACTTGACTTCTGCCTGCTACCATAGCAACAGCTCATGGAACACTGCTGTGTGCAGTTAGGTCAGAAGTTCGACACACAATGTTTCAATTCCACAGAGCAAGAGTGCTTGACTTTTCAAACCTTACAGCAAATCCATAGTACTGTTCTTTGGTTACACATTTTTTTGTACCAATACAAAACATGCTTCTATTAATTTTCACATACAGCCTAGTTTTTATTCTAGAATGGTATGAAACAGCCAATCAGTTCTTTTTGTTTTAAAAAAATATGTATGCCTCCATTTCCAAACTGTCTTTCTTTTCTTATTGCCATTCTACTGAAAGACACCTCCTGAGTGCATCCAGTTCTCCTTTGAAGATGTTCACAGTGTGGATTGTAGGGCACAGCTATGTCTTCTGGAGTGAAAAGTTTGCAGAGAAAACAGATATGGTGAGAGACCTTGCTTTGCCAAATGTAGACATTAAATGGATTGGTCAGAGAGGGTTAAAGTGGCACCAATTGATGCCATTGGTGAAATCCTTCATTCAAATCCAACACCCTGACCTCATAATAGTGCACTGTGGTGGCAATGACCTAGGCACTTTGACTGGGGTAGGTCTGGAAATGCTTATGAAGGACACCTTTGCACAACTGTTTACACTTTTCCCTAAAACTGCCTTTGTGTTTTCCAACATATGCCAAAGGCAAAAATGGAACTGGTCCAATCATTTCTGTCCACAGATTGACAAAGCAAGAAAGCACGTCAACAAATCTGTTTCTGCTTTCCTCCGTGACTATGGTATGGGTGCCATTTACCACAACAACTTGCGTTATGACATGCAAGACATTTATAGAGGAGATGGTGTGCACTTCAATGATGAAGGGAACAGAGTCTTCCTCTTGAACCTTAGACTCTGCATCGGTACTTACTTGTAGGTACCACTAAAAAAATGACTTCATAAACACAACAGCTCTTTTTAGAGCTCCCTAATTTCTAAACTCTTAAATCTGCTTTTCATTTATCTATTTTTTTTTTTTTTACCGTACGCTTACCGTAAGCTTACCGTACGCGTACCCCGTGATTTTTTTTTAAATCAATAAATGTTTTTTTTGTACTTTTCTGTCCTTCTTTGACCCCCTTACAAATGTTAGGGGGTCTGTAACTCTCCTCATTGCCCCCTTTCCTTGTTTTCACTCTTTTTTTTTCAGAGTGAAATACACAAAATGGCGGCCGCCGCTTCCTGGTTTCGACCGATTCGAATGTTTACTAAGATCTAACAGCCAATCAGAATCGCGCTCGCGCACGCCGCCGTACGCTTACCGTAAGCGTACGGTAAGCGTACCGTAAGCGGGCTCAGATATATATATTGATTTAAAGGCTATTTTCTCAGAATCTACTGAACAGATTTACACCAAACCTACAAAAGGCACTTCCTTGACCTGAGGACTACCTCTCTGCCAAATTTCAAGTAATTCTGTTCAGCCGTTCGGGCTGTAGCTCGTTCTAAAGGTCCTATGGAAAAATGAATGGGAAAAACGCGTTTTGGGACCCCCCTTTTATCTCAGCCCCCGCTTGACGAATCCCCCCGAGACTTTCAGGGTAGGAGCGGAGCGTAGCGCCCCACCTATTTTGAGAAATTCGCGAGGATTCGTCAACCGGCGCCAAAGTTATTCAAAATAGAATGTTGAGGTTTTCCTATGGAAACGTGGTCCTAACTATAACTACCTACTGGCGACCGCCAGTAGGTAATATATATACATATATAAACATATATATAATCTGCATATCTATATAAATACAAATATAAATGCATGCATACATATATGCAAACATATGCATGTTATGTACATGATAGTTTGAAAAACACTAATACGAGCAAAGCTAAAACGCCACCTAATTACAAACAGAATTGCTTTAACTGAAACGAGGGCGAGACCTATTGCATTTTCATTGCTTGTTTACTTTGGTTCCATCAAGAAGGCATTCAGATGTGTCACACATTTGCCATAAATTCTGAATGTTAGCATTCTAGTTGCTCATTAGATCACTGTAGTAAAGCTACTGCTCACCAGGGAAGTCTGCTGCTGGTATTCAAAGTGCATGTTTCAGTCTGCATATCAGAATTTTTTAATGAAATAGAAGAGGATTTGAGAAGTCACTCAAAATGTGCCCCAATTTTTCTTTCTGCAGCACTAATCATACTTTCTATGGCAAAATGAACCCCCTAATTTTGTTCCTTTGCAAATTAAATGTTTTAAGTGTTACCACTTAATTCCAATCAAGATGGCTTCAGGTGTGCCATACTTTTGTCATAAGTAGGACTGTTAGCGCTCTAGTTGTTCTTTGGAAAACTCTGGGAAGCTGCAGTAGAACACAAAGGAATCAACTGACAGTCTCTGCCCGTGTTGGATGTACATGTTTTACTGAGAATGTCAGACTTCATTCTCACATGACTGAGAAAGATAATGTGACTTTACAGAAAATATGCTCTCAGGTTAGCTTATAGATCACCTTCCAAACCTCTGTGGGAAAAGCATGAGAAAATATTTTTCTCTCAAACATGATTCATGATATCCCAACAGAAGGCTTTTTCACATGGTAAAATCACCTTAAAACACACCAGAATTCCTAAAATGAGTATGATACCATCAACAAATGATTTATAATGTAACTAAAGTCTTAAAACCTTCTATTAACTGCAATGCTTTTTAATGAGGTGCTATCAGGTAAATTGGTCCCAAGATGGCTGCCAACACTTCTTGGATGAGGTTCTGACAGCCAATCAAATCTCACGATGAGATGTATGGTTAGGCTCCGCCCAGATATATATGTGATTTTGATTTTCTCAGGAACTACTGAACAGATTGACACTATTTAAGCAAAAGGCACAAGTCTGAGCTGAGGACTATCTCTTTGCCAAATTTGGTGTAATTCCGATCAGCAGTTCGGGCTGTAGCTGCGGCTAAAGGTCCTATGGGAAATTGCATGGGGAAAACACGTTTTGGGACCCCCCTTTTTTCCTCAGCCCCCGCTACACAAATCATCCCGAGACTTTCAGGATAGGAGCGGACCGGAGCGTGCCAAAAGTTTTGAAAATTTCGCGAAGATTCATCAATCGGCGCCAAAGTTATTGGGAATAGAATGTTGTGGATTTCCTATGGAAAATAGGTCCTAACTCTAACTACCTACTGGCGACCGCCAGTAGGTAATATCTTTATATATTGTCAGAGTCCGACCCTCCACAGACCGAATCCAACCCACGGTGACGATACAACCCCTTCTTTACCATTCCAGCCCCTCGATTGGCAGACTGCCTCACCTGGACCGATACAACTTCCTGTTGCGGGTAGCTGGCCCTTTAAGACCCAGGATGAACCACCCGTGACGAGCGTTTGGGGGCGGAGCCTCGGGGCACCGTTGCCCAATAAAGAATGGCCAAGAGGAGAAGAGGGCGGAAGTATCCCGAAGGAGGCAGACGCGGAGCGAGCGGAGGAGAAGACGGAGAAGGACCCGAAGACCGAAGAGACGAGTGTAAATGTAAATGTAAATGTTGTAGACTTGTAAAGCGCACAGCTGCCCCAGCAACGGGGCGTCCCGGCGCTGTAGACCGCTGGGGAACCCGTCCTGGCTATCCCTGTGAGATGGTCCCTTTCTGGGTATCTCCAAGGTGAAACCAGGCATCCCCGGCGTCTGTGGGGGGCCGTTGTAGAGATGAGGCAAGCTTAATGCCCAGAGTTGCCGAGTGTGTTCCTGGTTAGAGTAGGTACCGAGGCGAGAATTATCGAGTCCGTTTTGACCCTGGTCCACGACCCTGCCGCGTCGGGAATTGAACCCTGGTCCCTGGCCGATTCTCTGCTTACGGGTCTGCCGCCTCTAACCAGTGAGCAACACCTCTCCACCACGAGTGTGGAACCAAAGACCGTCAAGCCAGGAGGCCAACGGACCGGCTCTTCGCCCAGCCACTCCCCGGGGGGGACGTGGCTCACCCAGGTGCGGCAGCGCTTGCGAGGGCCGTGGGAGGCGGGTAGGGAGTCCGGAAAGCCGGGGTAGAGGGAAGCCTGCTTCTGCGCAGCTCGCGCTTACATAGAGAACAGAGCAAAACCCCCCGCAATTCCCTTGTCTTGGTGACGGATCCCCCCCCTCACATACTCCTCCTTTAGTTAATCTGGTGGAAAGCTCCTCACCTCCTCTTCCCTGACACGAGTGATAGAAGTCAACAGACTGAAACGTGTCCTTTCTTTCTTTCTTTAATGCCCGGGAGTCCAAGCTGAGAACCAAGCTGTACACCGGAGAACCGCCCTGGAAGAGAAACCTCTTTGGTGGAGAACCCTAATTAGCTGACCGAGGACTTTACCAGGACGAAGTGACTTTCTGTTTTCTTTGTTCATTACCACGTCCTAATAAATAAAATCTCAAGTGAACCCGTTCGCTGTTGGGTCTCTTCTTCACCCCTCGACATGTGGTGGAGAATGAGGGCACTTTGACCTCTTGCATCGGAATTCTCCATGGAGAATCACATCGTCGAGGGCCAAAAGAAGCTCGAATGGGCCGTGGAGCGTCAGTTGACCTCCGCTCAGGCCGATAGAGACACATTCAGAGACCTTATGAAGGCTCAATTGGAGACCCTGATAAAAGTAGCAGAAGAACCGGTCTCATCCCCTACGGGTCATAGGCTATCCAAGGGCGTGTCCGCCCTTCCTACAGTATCTTTACAGAAATATGTGCCCGGAGAAGATCCGGACGCATTCCTATTGAATTTTGAGAGGGCGGCCCGGGCCTCAGGCTGGCCTGTAAGCAAATGGCTGTTTTTTTTGGCTCCTCTTTTGACAGGAGAGGCACAAGCGGCCTATCAGGTGGCAAATGCTGGTGGGGTCACCCCCTATGAAAACATCAAAACCCTCATTCTAGACCACTTAGGTATGGACACGGAAGCCTATCGATTACGATTCCGGAAGGAAAAGGGAACCCCTGCAGACACTCCCAAAACCCTCTATTTTAAATTGAAGCTAGCCGCAGAGAAGTGGTTAAAACCAGCGGAGCGATCAAAAGAAGAGGTCATGGGGGCGGTAATATTGGAGCAATTTCTGGACGCCCTACCCTTCTCAACGCAAAGGTGGTTGCGACAACATGCAAACCTCACGGCTGAACAAGCGGTGGAATTAGCAACTGCCTTTTCTCGTGCACAGCCTCGGACCTCTCCTTGGGAGCCTGAGAAGCCGAGACCAGCTCCTGCCCCGAGGAAGCCCCTAAGACCTATCAAAGAACCAGAGAAAATACGACACCAAAGAAGCGAACCTCCTTTTAGATCCGCCCAGTGCTTTGATTGTGGGGAGTGGGGCCATATGGCCCGTTTTTGTCCGCGCAAGAGAACAGAAGAACCGATGGACGTTAGTTACCTCCCCCAGAACCTCATGTATACAGCCGAGATGGGAACCTCCTTTTACGTAAGTTTCTATCTGAATGGGGTACAAGTCAAGGCACTTCTAGACTCCGGTTGTCGGCAGTCCGTGATACGGGCTTCCCTCGTGTCCCCTTCCCAACTTCTGCCTGGCAGGAAGGTCCTCATCCGCTGTGTACACGGAGACGTCCGTCCCTATCCTGTAGCACGGGTTACTTTACAACCGGGGAGAGGAGTTCCTTCATCAGTGATGGTTGGGGTCTTAGACACTCTACCCGAGAAACTTATCATAGGTACCGACAATCCCTCCTTTCTCTCTTTCTTTCAACAAATACTACATGGAAAAAGGGCAACCTCCTCTAAAACCCCCGTCCATGGTGCACTCTTAACACAAGAACCTTGGGTGTCTGATAGGGATTTCCGTTGGGCACAAAGCAACGACGCTTCCCTCGCGCATGCTTGGGCGGAAGCCCGACAACCCACAAGCCGCTCCTACCCTACCTTCCAAATTACTGACGATTTGTTGTATAGGATACCGGGACCTGGCGAACACCCTCAGCTCTTGGTCCCTCAAGACTTTCGCGAACAAATACTATTCTTCGCCCATTCCCACCTCCTTGCCGGCCACATGGGGGCCGAGAAAACCACACAGGGACTCCTACGTCTTTTCTACTGGCCCGGTATATACGCACAAACCAAGAAGTACTGTAGTGAATGTCCCGTTTGTCAAAAAACGAGTTCTTATACACCCACACAGGCCCCTCTACAGCCTTTGCCTATAATAGGTCAACCCTTTGATAGGGTAGGGATGGACCTCATTGGGCCTCTACCCCGCTCCCGGAAGGGGTTTCAGTACGTGCTGGTATTGGTAGACTACTGTACCCGTTTTCCGGATGCATTCCCCCTCCGAGCACCCACTACCACCAACATCTCGGATAAATTGATAGAGTACTTTTCTAGGGTGGGTTTCCCTCGACAAATCCTAACGGATCAAGGCACCCCGTTTGTCTCCAAATTGATGGCCCAGATATGTAAAACCCTTGACGTGCGACATATAAAAACATCGGTTTAGCATCCTCAAACCGATGGTCTTGTCGAAAGGTATAACGGTACCCTGAAGCTTACATTAAAAAAACTCTTGTCGGGGGAGGGAAAAGATTGGGACCGCCTGCTCCCCCTTGCCCTTTTTGTCATCCGGGGTCAAGTCCAGAGTAGTTTAGGGTGTTCTTCGTTTGAGCTTCTTTACGGGAGACAACCCCGTACGCTTCTTGAAATGACCAGGGAAGCCTGGGAAAAAGGACAGACTGATACACAAGACATGCTAGAATACACCCAGCAACTGCGGGCGAAAATAGGGAAACTTCGGGATTTAGCCCACGCCAAACTGGATAGAAAACAAACACTGCAGAAACAGCAGTATGACAAAGGGAAAAAGCTACGAACCCTGCGGGTGGGGGACTGGGTGTTGGTCCGTATACCCTCCTCCCTTTCTTCCGTTAAGACGGAATGGAAAGGACCCTTTGAGATTATTAAAACCTTAGGAGCCACCACCTATCATGTTCGCCTGGGGCCACGAAAGGTTCAGACATACCACATAAATCTCTTAAAAAAATGGCTAGGACCCCCACCAATTCCTAACCAACTAGTACAGACCTTACCCCAGGACCCCTGCACTCTCTCTCACCTGCCCATTAACGAGACCTTGACCTCACAACAAAGGGAGGAGTTGTGGCAGACACTAACAGACTTCCAAACCCTGTTTTCTGACCAACCTGGGAAAACCCACCTTCTTGAACACAGTATCGAGACCGAAGCAGGGAAAATAGTTAGACAAAGACCATATCGACTTCCCGCCTCCCGACAACAGGCAGTCTCCGATGAAATACGACAGATGTTACAAACAGGAATCATCCGTCCCTCAACTAGTAACTGGAACTCTCCCATAGTCCTAGTACCCAAACCCGACGGGTCGATCCGGTTTTGCATTGACTTCAGACAAGTAAATGCCATCTCAAAACTGGACGCATACCCCATACCTCGAGTAGATGATCTAGTAGAACGACTGGGGGAGGCCTGTTATATAACTACACTCGACTTAACAAAGGGTTATTGGCAGGTACCCTTACGGGCCTCGGACCAAGAAAAGACCGCCTTCTCCACACCTGACGGTCTTTTTGAGTTCACAGTCCTTCCCTTTGGGCTACACGGAGCACCAGCTACAATTCAGAGGTTGATGAACACCATATTAAAACCTCATCAGGCCTTTTCCTCTGCATATCTGGACGATATCGTCATCCATAGTCCCACCTAGGAACGCCACCTAGAGGATATACGCAAGGTCTTAAGCTCCCTACAGCAGGCTGGGTTGCATATCAATGCCAAGAAATCCCGAGCTGCTTTCCATAGGGTACGGTATCTGGGGTTCGTTATAGGAGATGGGTGCATTGAACCCCAGGACGAAAAGATCAGAGCCATCCAACAAGCCCCCTTGCCGACAACGAAGAAAGAAGTTCGGGCGTTCCTGGGCTTATTAGGCTACTACCGTAGGTTCATCCCCCGTTATGCAGAAATCTCCGCACCCCTTACTGATCTCCTACAGAAAAACACTCCGAAAACCGCCTTATCCACGCCCTCCCTTGCTGTACGAACGGCCATTCATGAACTAAAACAGGCAATCACCAGTCGTCCCATCCTCATCTCCCCGGATCACTCCCGACCCTTTGTTCTCCAGACTGACGCCTCAGAGGTGGGAATAGGAGCTGTGTTGTCCCAATCCACCAGGGAGTGGGTCGAAAAACCTGTCCTGTTTATTAGCAGGAAGTTGTTTCCGAGGGAACGAGCCTACCCCGTTATCGAGAAGGAATGTCTTGCCATTAAGTGGGCCGTGGACAAACTCCAATATTACCTGGAGGGTACTCATTTCATCCTGTTTACGGACCATGCCCCCTTAGTTTAGATGAGCCGGAATAAGGGTAACAACCCCCGTGTCATGAGATGGTTCTTGTCCCTCCAGCCATATTCCTTTGAGGTGCGTCACCGTAAGGGTCTCCTCAACGCCAACGCTGACTTTCTCTCTCGCTTGCCTCTTGTCCCCGATCGGGACGATGCTGGGGTGGGGGTGTGTCAGAGTCCGACCCTCCACAGACCGAATCCAACCCACGGTGACGATACAACCCCTTCTTTACCATTCCAGCCCCTCGATTGGCAGACTGCCTCACCTGGACCGATACAACTTCCTGTTGCGGGTAGCTGGCCCTTTAAGACCCAGGATGAACCACCCGTGACGAGCGTTTGGGGGCGGAGCCTCGGGGCACCGTTGCCCAATAAAGAATGGCCAAGAGGAGAAGAGGGCGGAAGTATCCCGAAGGAGGCAGACGCGGAGCGAGCGGAGGAGAAGACGGAGAAGGACCCGAAGACCGAAGAGACGAGTGTGGAACCAAAGACCGTCAAGCCAGGAGGCCAACGGACCGGCTCTTCGCCCAGCCACTCCCCGGGGGGGACGTGGCTCACCCAGGTGCGGCAGCGCTTGCGAGGGCCGTGGGAGGCGGGTAGGGAGTCCGGAAAGCCGGGGTAGAGGGAAGCCTGCTTCTGCGCAGCTCGCGCTTACATAGAGAACAGAGCAAAACCCCCCGCAATTCCCTTGTCTTGGTGACGGATCCCCCCCCTCACATACTCCTCCTTTAGTTAATCTGGTGGAAAGCTCCTCACCTCCTCTTCCCTGACACGAGTGATAGAAGTCAACAGACTGAAACGTGTCCTTTCTTTCTTTCTTTAATGCCCGGGAGTCCAAGCTGAGAACCAAGCTGTACACCGGAGAACCGCCCTGGAAGAGAAACCTCTTTGGTGGAGAACCCTAATTAGCTGACCGAGGACTTTACCAGGACGAAGTGACTTTCTGTTTTCTTTGTTCATTACCACGTCCTAATAAATAAAATCTCAAGTGAACCCGTTCGCTGTTGGGTCTCTTCTTCACCCCTCGACATATATATATATCTTTTAGCATTCATATGCATTATTGTGAGTTCATATTAAATAATTAGTTTTTGGGACGCATGGTAAGATGGTTCACCTTCCCGCCGCCTCGGCCTTTTCTTCTGGTACTGCTTGCTAGTCTGATTCAAGCATGTGAATCTATAAAAGATACAATACTGGAGAAAAAACAAGTTACTTAACTGTACACTGTGGTTCTCCAGTATTGATATATTTTCTAGATTCACATGCGACCCTCTCTCCCCCATGTTCAGGTTCACCTTCCATACCTCTTCATTACCTAGGGCACTCCTGCTCAAAATCTGAGGGTATGGTGGCCCTGCAGGAGAATTAGATTCTGTGGTCCACCTCTGATTGGTTGGAGTTTGCATGTTTTATAATAATGGTTATAGGTTACTAAGGTTACTGAATTCTTATGGGCTTTTCAATGTTAAGCTTTAATACTGCTATTTTACTGTTAACGTGGGACTCCCACCATGACGACGGGGAAGATTCAAGCATGTGAATCTATAAAAGATATCAATACTGAAGAACCACAGTGTACAGGTAAGTAACTTGTTTTTTCTGTGCTGCTTGGAGCATGGTGAAGACTGTAGCACACTCAAGACAGATTTCATTTAGCCTGTTCCCCCATTTGTTGTGTATCCGTTTGCTCTTTGCCGGTTTCCCACTAACTCTTGATTTCTCTTTTCTGTTCCTTCTCCTGCTCGCAGCCTGCCTCCGTACTCCCTCTGTGTCTTGTCCCAGCTGGCTCCTGTTCCTTCTCCTGCTCGCAGCCTGCCTCCGTACTCCCTCTGTGTCTTGTCCTAGCTGGCTCCTGTTAGTTCTGCTCGCGGCCTGCCTTTGTACTCCCTCTGTGTCTTGTCCCAGCTGGCTCCTGTTCCTTCTCTTGCTCGCAGCCTGCCTCCGTACTCCCTCTGTGTCTTGTCCCAGCTGGCTCCTGTTCCTTCTCCTGTTCGCAGCCTGCCTTTGTTACTCCTCTGTGTCTTGTCCCAGCTAGCTCTTGAATGCAGATTATTCTCAGTGAAAATATGTAGTTGTAATTGCATTGATATAGCACTTAGTACCCCTGACGAGGCATTGAAGCGCTTTTTCGGCCAATAGCACGCTACTCCAGAACCTATAAAGGATTAGTGGTGAATTATTATAGTGAAATATGCAAATAATTGTGGTGAAATACACTACCGAAAAGAATAAGAATCATCAACAATCAGTTTCTAAGGCTGAAGAGATACAGCAGAAAGGCACAGACTGTCCTCTAGTGCGCCCCAGCACCCAGACTTCCTCCACGGTTATATACCCGGCAAACTGTTCTCGAGTGTGCCCCAGAACACAAGCTTCCCCCTCGTTTATAGAACCAGCTGACTGTCCTAGAGTGTGCTCCAGAAGCCAAGATCCTCCTCGCTTATAAAACCTGCAGACTGTCCTAGAGTGTGCCCCAGAAGCCAAGCTTCCCCCTCGCATATAGAACCAGCAGACTGTCCTTGTGTTCCCCGTAAAATCAATCAATCAATCAATCATAGGCATTTATAAAGCGCACTACTCACCCGGAGGGTCTCAAGGCGCTAGGGGGGGGGGGGGGGGGGTCCGCTACTGCTCGAACAACCAGGTCTTGAGCTTCTTCCTGAAGGAGAGGTGGTCTTGGGTCAGGCGTAGGTCGGTCGGGAGGGCGTTCCAAGTCTTGGCGGCCAGGTGGGAGAAGGATCTTCCTCCTGTTGTCGCTCTGTGGATGCGGGGGACGGCTGCGAGGGCGTGACTGGTCGAGCGGAGGTGGCGTTTGGGAGCGTAGAAGTTGAGGCGGCTGTTGAGGTAGGTCGGGCCTTGGTTGTGTAGGGCTTTGTGTGCGTGGGTGAGGAGCCGGAAGGTGATTCTTTTGTTGATCGGGAGCCAGTGCAGGTCTCTCAGGTGTCTGGAGATGTGAGTTCGTCTGGGGACGTCGAGGATGAGTCTCGCCGAGGCGTTCTGGATCCGCTGGAGTCTCTTCTGGAGCTTGGCGGTGGTACCGGCGTAGAGGGCGTTGCCGTAGTCCAATCGACTGGTGACGAGGGCCTGGGTGACCGTCTTCCTGGTCTCGGTGGGGATCCACCGGAAGATCTTACGTAGCATGCGCAGGATGTTGAAACAGGACGAGGAGACGGCGTTGACTTGTCTGGTCATGGAGAGGGAGGAGTCCAGGATGAAGCCCAGGTTGCGTGCGTGGTCTGTCGGTTTGGGTGCGTTGCCCAGGGCGGGGGGCCACCAGGAGTCGTCCCAGGCGGAGGGTGAGGAGCCCAGGATGAGGACTTCCGTCTTGTCTGTGTTCAGTTTCAGGCGGCTGGTCGTCATCCACTCGGCCACGTTTTTCATCCCTTCGTGTAGGTTGGCTCTGGCGGTGGCGGGGTCGTTGGTCAGGGAGAGGATCAGCTGGGTGTCATCGGCGTAGGAGATGATGTTCAGGTTGTGTTGGCGTGCGATGGCCGCAAGGGGGCTCATGTAGACATTGAAGAGGGTGGGGCTGAGCGAGGAGCCCTGAGGGACGCCGCAGATGACTTCCGTGGCTTCTGATCTGAATGGGGGCAGGCGGACTCTCTGTGTCCTTCCAGTGAGGAAGGAGATGATCCAATCCAGTGCCTTCTCCTGGATTCCGACGTTGTTGAGGCGCTGCACTAGGGTGCGGTGGCAGACAGTGTCGAATGCCGCGGAGAGGTCTAGGAGGATGAGGGCCGCTGTTTCTCCGTTGTCCAGCAGGGTTCGGATGTCGTCGGTGGCAGCGATGAGGGCGGTCTCGGTGCTGTGGTTGGCCCGGAAGCCTGACTGGGAAGGGTCGAGGGAACCGGTCGTCTCGAGGAAGGCTGCCAGTTGCTTGTTGATGGTCTTCTCGATGACTTTGGCTGGAAACGGGAGGAGCGAGATGGGGCGGTAGTTCTTGAGTTCGGTGGGGTCCGCCGTTGGTTTCTTTAGTAGAGCGCTGAGTTCGGCGTGCTTCCAGCTCTCAGGGAAGGTGGCGGTGTCGAGGGAGGTGTTGATGATGTCCCGCAGGTGGGGTGCGATGACAGCGTCGGCCTTGTTGAAGATGTGGTGAGGGCAGGGGTCGGTTGGGGATCCGGAGTGGATGGAGTTCATCGTGCTGATGGTGTCTTCGAGGTTGATCGGTGTCCAGGCGTTGAGGGTGGTGGTGGGGGGCGTTGGTTTGGTCGTGGGGAGCGTTGGTTGTTCCTCCTCGCTTATAGAATACAGCCGGCGAGAGGCAGGGAGGTGCAGAGGATGCAGGCGAGGCGGGTGACCTGCTGCACTATAGCTAGCAGCGGTGATAGGCTGCACTACAGCTGGCAAGAGGCAGGGGGGGTGCAGAGGAATGGGCGGTGATAGGCTGTATTTCAGCCGGGGAGAGGCAGGGAGGTTCAGAGGAATGGGCGGTGAGAGGCTGCACTACAGCTGGCGATAGGCAGGGAGGTGTCGATGAATGGGCAGCGATAGGCTGCACTACAGCCGGCGAGAGGCAGGGGGGTTGCAGAGGAACAGGCGGTGATAGGCTGCACGTCAGCTGGCGAGAGGCAGGGAGGTGCAGAGGAATGGGCAGTGATAGGCTGCACTACAGCCGGCGAGAGGCAGGGGGATGCAGAGGAATGGGCGGTGATAGGCTGCATACAGCCGGCGGGAGGCAGGGAGGTGCGAGGAATGGGAGGTGATAGGCTGCACTACAGCCGGTGAGAGGCAGGGGGTGCAGAAGAATGGGCGGTGATAGGCTGCATACAGCCGGCGGGAGGCAGGGAGGTGCGAGGAATGGGCGGTAATAGGCTGCACTACAGTTGGCGAGAATCGGGGAGGTACAGAGGAACAGGCGGTGATAAGCGCATACAGCCGGCGGGAGGCAGAGAGTTGCGAGGAATGAGCAGTGATGGGCTGCACTACAGCCGGCGAGAGGCGGGGAGGTACAGAGGAACAGGCGGTGATAAGCGCATACAGCCGGCGGGAGGCAGAGAGTTGCGAGGAATGGGCGGTGATAGGCTGCACTACAGTTGGCGAGAGGCGGGGAGGTACAGAGGAACAGGCGGTGATAAGCGCATACAGCCGGCGGGAGGCAGAGAGTTGCGAGGAATGGGCGGTGATAGGCTGCACTACAGTTGGCGAGAGGCGGGGAGGTACAGAGGAACAGGCGGTGATAAGCTGCACTACAGCCGGCGAGAGGCAGGGGGTGCAGATGAATGGTCGGTGATGGGCTGCACTACAGCCGGCGAGAGGCAGGGGGGTGCAGAGGAATGGGCGGGATAGGCTGCAATACAGCCGGCGAGAGGCAGGAAGGTGCAGAGGATGCAGGCGAGGCTGGAGACCTGTTGCACTATAGCTGGCAGCAGGAAGGGAGGATGCTGTTGAGGTGGGTGACCTGCACTACAGCTAGTAGCAGGCAGGGAGGACGCAGGCGAGGCGCATGAACTGCTGCGCTATAGCTAGAAGCAGGCAGGGAGGATGCAGGCGAGGCGGGTGACCTGCTTCACTGTAGCTAGCAGCAGGCAGGGAGGATGCATGCGAGGCGGATGACCTGCTGCGCTACAGCTAGCAGCAGGCATGGAGGAT
Source organism: Triturus cristatus (assembly GCF_964204655.1). Lineage (NCBI taxonomy): Eukaryota > Metazoa > Chordata > Amphibia > Caudata > Salamandridae > Triturus > Triturus cristatus. Next base: position 1,880,349,218 of record NC_140590.1, read on the forward strand.
GCAGGCGAGGTGGATGACCTGCTGCACTGTAGTTAGTAGCAGGAAGGGAGGATGCAGGCGAGGCAGGTGACCTGCATTATAGCTAGCAGTAGGCACATGCAGCAAGCATGCAGGTGAGGCAGGTGACCTGCTGAACTACAGCTAGCCAAAACACTGATTATACAGACAAAAAAACTCAACTAAATGGAGGACTCTTCGCCATTGAACTTTAAGAGCGAGACGCCGGAGGATCCAAGGAAGCAAGGGTGCTCCTGGTTCTTGGTATTTCAGTTGCATGCGGACGAAAGCCGCCGTCCGACAGTCTTTTTCATTGTGTGCGCTCCACTGTCGGTGGAGTACGCTTCAACATTGCACTCCGAGCGAGAGACGCCAGAGGATCCAAGGAAGCACTGGTGCTCCTGGTTCTTTGCAATTCTTTTCTTCCACATTTATAAGAAAGAAGCACGGGCATTTTAGATCCCTAAGTTATTCTTGAGTTTATGGGACTGAAAGGGGGAAGATTGTTTGACAACTTCATTACCATAATTGTTAAACTGCCCTTCGATGGCTTCTTACGATTAGACACCTGTATCTGGATATACAGGTCATCGAACAATTGACTGCGAGGCTAGCTGTTTCTCCATTCCCCTGAGACAATTGTCTCTAGAAGGCTGTACACAATAGTTATTTAGTCCTGATGGAGACCCAACGGTGATGTCTCTTAAACACACACACGTAATCAAGTGGTCGAAATGTCGACGTTCACTAAATAAGCGCTGTTGCCCAACTAGACCTTAACAACAAAGAGGATAAATCATCGGTCTTGTTAGGGTTGTTTCACTGTCTATACAACTTTCTGAAATCAATTTATGTTTTATGTGTTATATTTGTTATGTACATTTTGTATTGTTGATACATGTAAAAAAAACCCACACTTTATTCACTTACCCTTTTTTGCCAACGTCGCTGAAAATTGTTTATTGTAGTTGTGTACATTGTGTTTCTGATGGATACATCTGCCTGTGGATTCCTCACCTTATGAATAACCCCTGCGCCAGCATTCCGCGGAATTTTTTCCCTAGTTCTCCACGCCGACAAGGACGTCGGCTCCGCTCTCCACTCCGCATGACGTCACCGGGGCCATAAGAGAGCCTCGTAGGCGTGATGACGTCACTTCCCTTTTTTCCGCGCCGTCAACGCATAATGGTTTTCTAGCACTCTCCATATTTTGTAGAGTTACTTTGTTGTTCCTTCAATTTTAACTGTTGCTGTTGTGATGTCGTCTTCGAGGAAGTCTGGGTTTAAGCCCTGTAGGGAATGTGGGGGTCACATGTCCATCACTGACCCCCATGAAGATTATTTATGGTGCTTGTCGTCGGATCACGACGTGGAGGACAGTTCCTGTTGCAGGAAAATGAATCCAAATGCGCTTGAAGAACGGGAAGCCAAGTTGTTTCTGGCCAAGGCGAAGAAAGAAGGAAGAGGGCGTAAGAGAGATAAGTCGAAGTTGTCGACTTCGCATACATCGAAGTCGAGAAAACATAAGAAAAACAGTAGACATGGATCTCGGCACTGTTCGACGAAGGGTAAGGCTTCGAGGTCCCCTGCGCCCGCTCCTTGACGTCGCCGTAAAGACTTTGTATCTCCTTTGCCCTCGCCTTCACGTCGTGCGACTCTGGAGAGGTCTCCTTCGCCTAGAGGCGCTCCGGCGCTGAGGGATTCACCGGATTCCGAAGCCGAGCCGGTTCAGGATGATCCATCTTCTCCTGTGCCTGAAAATGAACCGGTGGATTCTGCAGTGGATCCGATTGTTTTGACGTCGGATACTCGCCATTTGGATACTGGCTCGAATCCATATCCACAGTTCCCTACTCCAGGTTTCGATCCGTCGCATTTTTTTAATGCAATGTACGGAGTGTTTGCAAGGGCAGCTTTCCCATCCGGAGCACCTTCTGGTCCCGTGGGTCCGCTGGCTTTCAACTTGGGCGTGCCCCAGCACTATGCCCACGCACCCTTCATGCCTTTCATGCCGATGGCGCCGCTATGGCAATTTCCGGCACTGAGAGTCTCGACGCCATTGTTGGAATCCTCGACGCCGTCTGGTGAGCCTTCCTCTCGGCCTCGTGCGGATCTCATGCCTCCTTCAGAACCTCCTTCGACGCTGGCTCCTGAGCAGTCAGCGCCGCGTACGACGCCGCGCTCATGGATTCGTCCAAGGAGAGAGGCGCAGAGACTGTTGGAAGAGGAGCAGTATCGCAGAGAGGAAGTAAAAGAGGGCGAATTGGAAGAGTCTCTAGATGAATTCGAGGGAATTCAGGAGGCAAGTGGATTGGACACCTCCCTTGATTGGGAACTTTCTTCAACAAGGGCTTCTCCTCCTCAAGAGGTAGCTCTCTACCATATAGTTATAAGAAAAGCTGCAGAGCTTTTGCATTTACAGTTACCTACTGCCGAGTATAAGCCAAATTTGCTAACTGAGGTCTTGCATTCGCCTTCTTCTACAGTTGAGCCTCTGTTACCCTTTATTGGAGCCTATCCTCGAGGTTTGGCGTAAACCACTCTCTTCGCCTGCTGTTTCTAAGGCTTTGGCTAGAAGATATAGTACTGCACCCGGGGATCCACTATTTCTCTCGTCTCATCCATCTCTAGAAAGTTTGGTGGTGCAGGCATCTTGTTCCAAACAATCTTCAGGTGCTTTTCCTCAGGCTCCAGCTGACAGGTACTCTAAGAAAATGGAGCCGTCAGCTAAAAGGTCTTCTCTTCGTCTAGCATGGCACTTAAATCGACCAATGCTACCTGTCTGTTGGGCCGTTATATACATCCTTGATGGGCTCGGCAAAACAGTTGGCCCCCAAGTTACCTGATGAGGAGAGGGTAAACTTTATGGAGTTTCTTACGGATGCTCAGGCTGCAGCTAGACCGGTTATTCAATCAGGCCTGGATATGGCTGACTCAGTGGCCAGGGTTATGGGCTCCTCCATAGATACAAGAAGGCAAGCTTGGCTTCGATCCACTCTTTTTGATTTGCCCTTTGATGAATCTAAACTCTTCGAGGAAAAGGCCGATTCGGCTTTGCAAAGGTTTAAGGATAGCAGAGCCACGGCGAAATCCTTGGGATTGCAAACCCAGTCAAGGGGTTTTGGCTACAAAAAATATCGTGGCTTTGGAAGATCTTTCTTTCGCAGCTTCCGTCAACCTCAGCAGCAGCAGAATCCACTCTATACATCTTATAGAGGAAGAGTCAAAGGTTGCCAACGTGGTTCTGCCCGCAATCACTCCTCCTCCTCTTCTGCCTCCCCCGCTCCCTCTGGTACCGCAGGAAAGCAGCCCTAGATCCCCCATCCTGGATCAGGTGTGTCCTGTAGGGAGTCGGCTGTCTCACTTTCTACAAGGTTGGAAATCGGTCACATCAGACCTTTGGGGTTTAAACCTTGTAGAGAATGGGTACGCCCTTCCTTTTCGGGAATTTCCTTACCCTCCTTGCCAAGGTTTTTGTTTGGAGGCCATTTGCTTTTTCTACAGAAGGAGGTCCTTGCTTTGTTACAAAAAGGTGCGATAGAGGTGGTTCTAGAGCAGGAAAGGGGTCAGGGATGCTACTCTCGGTATTTCCTGGTCCCCAAAAAGGACGGCAGGTTACGTCCGATTCTGGAGCTCAGGGTCTTGAATTTTTACCAGAAGCAGGAGAAATTCAAGATGCTGACCGTTGCTCAGGTTCTTCTGGCGCTGCAGCAAGAGGACTGGATGGTGTCAATCGACTTAAACGATGCGTATTTTCACATCCCCATTCTGAAGTCGCACAGGAAGTATCTCAGTTTTACAGTAGGGCCGCAGCACTACCAGTTTGCGGTCCTCCCGTTTGGTCTTACTACTGCACCTCGAGTCGTCACAAAGGTGATGGCAGTGGTGGCAGCTCATCTCAGAAGGTTGAGGATTCCTGTTTTCCCCTATCTGGACGACTGGCTGCTCAAAGCGGAGTCGCCAGAGATGGTGCTTCATCATCTGCGAGTAACATCTCAACTGTTGTTCAACTTGGGTTTTTCAATCAGTGTGCTCAAATCTCACCTGGTGCCCTCTCAGCACAACCTGTTCAAAGGGGCGGTACTGGACACTACTGTGTGTCGAGCTTTTCCTCCTCCACAAAGAATTCTCGACATTCGGGAGATGATTCCTTTGTTTTACGATGGAGCGGTTGTTCCGGTCTTGAAAGTCCATCTCCTGCTCGATCTGTTCGCTTTCTGCATTCTGTTGGTCAGTCATGCGTGTTGGCACATGAGTGCGCTCCAGTGGTGCCTCCCCAGACAGTGGTTTCAACACAACGGAGATCTCAGGGAGTCAGTCAGAATCTCCAGAGACGCTACAGCGGAGCTGACTTGGAGGAGTGTGCAGGGTAACCTGTCTCAAGGACAGCCCTTTCAGCCTCCTTCGCCTGTGGCCACAGTGATCACGGATGCCTCCACTCTAGGGTGGGGTGCTCCTCTGGGGGATCTGGAGGTCAAGGGTCTTTGGTCTCCAGAGGAAAAGTTGCTTCACATCAACCTTCTGGAATTGCGGGTGATACTTTTGGCACTAAAGGCTTTCCTTCCCTCACTTCGCGGTCAGTCGGTTCAGGTTCTGATGTACAACACTACCGCGATGTGGTACATCAACAAACAGGGAGGTGTAGGGTTGTATCGTCTGTCGAGAGGCTCTGCAACTCTGGTCCTGGGTTCAGAACCATCAGATTTGTGTGTTTACAAATCACCTAGATTTTGTGCTGAATGTTCAGGGGGACAGTCTCAGTCGGCGTTACTCAGTCGATCACGAGTGGCGGCTTCATCCGGAGGTGGTCCATCACATCTTCGGATGTGGGGATCTCCTCGGTTGGACCTGTTTGCCACCCAAGAGAATGCGCACTGCCCGTTGTTCTGCAGTCCCCAGTTTCCGTTGCATGGAGCGCTGGGGGACGCGTTTCAATTGGATTGGATCTCACAACTCCTTTACGCGTTTCCTCCCATACCCTTGATTCCTCGGGTTCTCAGGAAGATTCGCCAAGACCGGGCCCAAGTCATATTGATCGCCCGGATTGGCCAAGAAGGGTGTGGTACACAGATCTTCTTCACCTCTCATCGATACCTCCGCTCCGTCTCCATCTCAGGGCAGACCTCCTCTCGCAGTTGCAGGGGCAGGTTCTACACCCCCAACTCCAGAGTCTGCACCTTCATGCCTGGAGATTGAATGGGGCAACCGGAGTTCCTTCTCTCTCCCACCAAACGTTGTGGATGTTGTCTTATCTTCCAGGCGACACTTCACAAAGTTGATTTATTCCTATAGATGATCTAAGTTTGTTAAATGGTGTGGAGAGAGATCCATTGATCTTTTAAAGGCCCACTTGTCGAATGTTCTTCAGTTTGCTCTTTCCTTGGCTCAGCAAGGTTGTGCTGTGGCCACGGTTAAGGGCTACTTGTCGGCTTTTCTGTGTCTACCTGATCAGCTGTCTTTATTTAAGTATCCTATCGTTTTGAGGTTTATAAAGGGCCTTGCCAATAGGTTTCCGCCTACTCCCTTCGTTATGCCCCAATGGGATCTAAATCTTGTTTTAACTTTTTTGATGGGTTCCCCGTTTGAACCCTTACATAGCTGTCCTTTGAGGCTTTTGTCTTTTAAAACAGTCTTTCTGGTAGGTATTACCTCAGCAAGGAGGTTGAGTGAGCTTCAAGCTTTTAGTTCAAAACCCCCGTTTTTGACCATACATGCTGAAAGGATGGTCCTCAGGACCTGGGCTGCTTACTGCCTAAGGGAATTACTCCTTTTCATCTGGGGCAGTCCATAACTCTCCCTGTGTTTTATCCTCCCCCCTCACCCTTCCAAGGAGGAGGAGAGACTTCACCGCCTGGACCCTAAAAGAGCGGTGAGCTTTTATTTGGACAGGACAAAGGACTTAGGTTTGGACGATCAGCTCTTTGTGGGCTACGTTGGATGATCAAAAGGCAAGGCTGTGCACAAGCGCACTCTATCCAGATGGATAATCTTGTGCATCAAGATCTGCTATGCCTGTGCTGGTAAGGAACCACCTGAGGGTATTAGAGCTCATTCTACTAGAGCCAAGGCTTCCACCTCTGCTCTGGCCAGAGGTGTTCCTGTAGTGGATATTTGTAAGGCAGCGACTTGGACCTCCCTCCACACTTTCGCAAAGCATTATTGCTTGGACTCCGAAATGAGGAGGGAGGGCCATTTTGCGCGCTCTGTCCTGCAGGACTTTTTGGTATAGAAGGGTGGACACCCTCCTCCGAGAGCGGGACTGCTGTGGGAATCTATTCATAAGGTGAGGAATCCACAGGCAGATGTATTCATCAGAAGAGCAAGTTACTTACCTTCGGTAACATTTTTCTGGTGGATACAGTATCTGCCCGTGGATTCCTCACTGACCCACCCTCCTCCCCGTTGTCCACCTTTGTATACCTTATAGGATGCCTTGTTTGGCATGCTGTTTTACATTGTATCGACTTTTTATCTGCTACATTTATTGGAAATGCTTATGTTCTCTAGCTTTCAATCAATCACTCAATCACAGAATTTGTAAAGCGCACCACTCACTCGCGAGGGTCTCAAGGTGCTGGGGGGGGGGGGGGGGGTTGCCGCTACTGGTCGAACAGCCAGGTCTTGAGTTGCCTCCTGAAGGTCAGCAGGTCTTGGGTCTGTCGTAGGTTCAGAGGAAGGGTGTTCCAGGTCCTGGCGGCGCGGTGGGAGAAGGATCTGCCGCCGGTGGTGGTTCTTCGAATGCGCGGGACGGTGGCCAGGGAGAGGTCGGCGGAGCGGAGCTGGCGGTTGGGAACGTAGAAGGAGAGTCGACTGTTGAGGTAGGCTGGGCCGGTCTTGTGGCGTGCCTTGTGTGCGTGGATGAGGAGTTTGAAGGAGATTCTCTTGTCGACGGGGAGCCAGTGCAGGTCTCTCAGGTGGGGGGTGATGTGGCTATGGTGCGGAATGTCGAGGATCAGGCGTGCAGAGGCGTTTTGGATTCTTTGTAGTCGTTTGATGAGCTTGGCCGGGGCTCCAGCGTAGAGGGCGTTTCCGTAGTCGAGTCTGCTGCTAACTAGGGCCTAGAGCTTTCCTCTTTGATTTTGTACTATGTATATTTGTTCAAATGTTGTGTACTGTGTATACTTTGAATCTGTTTTCGGTCCACCTGTTCGCCTCGGAGGCACGGAAAAAATGGGTGGAACTGACGTCATCACGCCGACGGGGCTTTCTTATGGCTCCGGTGACGTCATGCGGAGTTGCGAGCAGAGCCGACGTCCTCGTCGGCGTGGAGAGCTAGGGAAAAAATTCAGCGGACTGCTGGCGCAGGGGATATTCATAAGGTGAGGAATCCACAGGCAGATACTGTATCCACCAGAAAAAGCTTTATCGAAGGTAAGTAACTTGTTGATTAGTCCTGTCATGTTTCACAAATTCTTTAAATAAATGATTTTTTTCAATACATCAATTAACCTCTTCAGTGCCCATGACGAGCTGGTCTCGTCATGGGCCGCGGTTGCGCTGTGCCCATGACGAGACCAGCTCGTCATAAACCCCGCCCGCTAATGAAACGCCCGGCACAGGGCGGGGAAAGGGGCGGGCACTGAAGGGGTTAACTCTATTTAATTTAGTTGAGTTTTTTGTCTGTATAATCAGTGTTGTGATTTGTTGAACCATTAATTGCAGTCCTACCTCTGTGAGGACAAAGAAACAAATCTATTAGTTCCTTTTGTGGCAGAACCACTGCTCATTTAACGTACTTGTCCCCAGGTTCTGCACATGACTGAGTTACCCCATTGTTATTATTGGTTGCACTACAGCTAGCAGCAGGCAGGGAGGATGCAGGCGAGGCGGGTGACCTACTGCACTTTAGCTAGCAGAAGGAAGGGAGGATTCAGTTGAGGTGGGTCACCTGCTGCACTATAAATGGTAAGAGGCAGCGAGCATTCAGGCGAGGCGGGAGTCCATCTGAGCCCTCCCCTGAACTTTAACTGAAGCTGTTCTAGCTTGCAAACCCACTGTGACTTGGGCAGTGACTTCTTGTTTGCCACTTCTTACCACAACTGTCATTTCTTCCTTTAGTCCCTGCACACCATATTGTCTGTGATAGGCTATTAATTATCTTTTTGTGTTCCTTCTCCAGGCACGGCAGCTCTGCGTAACACCAAGCGAGGCTCTTGGTACATTGAGGCCTTAACATCTGTCTTTGCTGAGAACGCCCGATGCATGCATGTGGCTGATATGCTGGTGAAGGTAAGTGAAAGGCTCAGCTCCCAGAGAGGTGGGAGACAGGTGTGTATGGGAGTGGGACAGGCTCGAACCATCCAGTACACCCTCCACAACCAAGCTCTTCTTCAGTCCCTTCATGGCAGTGTCCCTGCCTCAACTGCTGAACAACCTGGTTGGCGGACGTCTCCGTGAGCCTATCACAATAGTCGGAGACTCTGGTCTCTTTAGATCTGTAAACAGGATCACCACATGCCTGTGTGTGACAGACCAGGTGGACCGCCCACATGGCAGGTGCATTGAGGCAAGTTTGAATTATCCTCCGGCGCTGCCTGACCTAAACTGAAGGCCTCATCAGTGCTTTGCAAGCTGGAGGGTCATTGAGACCCCGCAGATCGGAGGGTTAATATTAGCAAGCTGGAGGGTCATTGAGACCCCACTGATCGAAGGGTTAATATTCTAAGCAAGCTGGAGGGTGCATTGAGACCCAGCAAATCGGAGGGTTAATATTCTAAGCAAGCTGGAGGGTCATTGAGACCCAGCAGATCGGAGGGTTAATATTCTAAGCAAGCTGGAGGGTGCATTGAGACCCAGCAAATCGGAGGGTTAATATTCTTAGCAAGCTGGAGGGTCATTGAGACCCCGCAGATCGGAGGGTTAATATTCTAAGCAAGCTGGAGGGTGCATTGAGACCCAGCAGATCGGAGGGTTAATATTCTTAGCAAGCTGGAGGGTCATTGAGACCCCCCAGATCGGAGGGTTAATATTCTAAGCAAGCTGGAGGGTCATTGAGACCCCCCAGATCGGAGGGTTAATATTCTAAGCAAGCTGGAGGGTCATTGAGACCCCCCAGATCGGAGGGTTAATATTCTAAGCAAGCTGGAGGGTCATTGAGACCCCGCAGATCGGAGGGTTAATATTCTAAGCAAGCAGGAGGGTCATTGAGACCCCGCAGATCGGAGGGTTAATATTCTTAGCAAGCTGGAGGGTCATTGAGACCCCGCAGATCGGAGGGTTAATATTCTTAGCAAGCTGGAGGGTCATTGAGACCCCGCAGATCGGAGGGTTAATATTCTAAGCAAGCAGGAGGGTCATTGAGACCCCGCAGATCGGAGGGTTAATATTCTTAGCAAGCTGGAGGGTCATTGAGACCCCGCAGATCGGAGGGTTAATATTCTTAGCAAGCTGGAGGGTCATTGAGACCCCCCAGATCGGAGGGTTAATATTCTAAGCAAGCTGGAGGGTCATTGAGACCCCGCAGATCGGAGGGTTAATATTCTTAGCAAGCTGGAGGGTCATTGAGACCCAGCAGATTGGAGGGTTAATATTCAAAGCAAGCTGGAGGGTCATTGAGACCCCGCAGATCGGAGGGTTAATATTCTTAGCAAGCTGGAGGGTCATTGAGACCCAGCAGATCGGAGGGTTAATATTCAAAGCAAGCTGGAGGGTCATTGAGACCCAGCAAATCGGAGGGTTAATATTCTAAGCAAGCTGGAGGGTCATTGAGACCCCGCAGATCAGAGGGTTAATATTCAAAGCAAGCTGGAGGGTCATTGAGACCCAGCAGATTGGAGGGTTAATATTCAAAGCAAGCTGGAGGGTCATTGAGACCCCGCAGATCGGAGGGTTAATATTCTAAGCAAGCTGGAGGGTCATTGAGACCCCGCAGATCGGAGGGTTAATATTCTAAGCAAGCTGGAGGGTCATTGAGGCTTAGCAGGTAGAGGTGGGTGAATCGCTTGTTTAAATCTGCAGTAAGAATATATGAAACCTCTTATAATGGCACCCGATTCCAATGGGTATTTTTCATCCCTACCTCGCCTATATAAAAAAAAAAAGTCAGATTGCAGATGGGTCGACCTTCAGCAAAAGTACTCCTAGTTCCCTGCAGTGAGAAGTACTCTGAAAGAGAATAGCTGTGCTGTGACCTACACTGTCAGGGGCTAAGTAATGTTATCTTAATGGTTTAAGGCCAGCACTCACCCCTGCAGCGCCGCCGGTCTCCAGCCCTTCCAGGGTTCGAGCCAGCAGCCGGTCCGTGTGCCGCTGCTCTTCCCCCTGCAGCGCGTCCATTCTCTGGTGCTCCCCTCTGTCCCTCTTGTTGCCACTTGCCCCTCGTGTGCCTTGGATTGTGCCCCTATTCTTGCCACTGATCTTTCATTTGTGCATTTCTTGCGTTCTCTGCTGTATTTTCACTCTACTGTTGTGCCTGTTTCCCGCCACTGCTGCCCTTGCGCCTCCTGCTTCCGCCCGCTACCTCTGCTCCCGCCCCCCTCCCCTTCATATGGCGACCGCAGCGCAGTCGCCCTGGCCCCCGCGAACGGCACATCACCCGACGCTGCTACGACGCCAACACCCTCCACGCACTCAACGCCGGCCGACCCTCCACCTGCTTCCAGGTCGCCCCGAAGCAGACCCACGGACCCTTCACCTGCCGAAACTGCAGCTACACCAGCCAGCGTGCACCTGCACGGCCTGCCCATCTCACCATCGCAGGCCACAACAATCTCAGATGCATACTGACCCTCCACCCGAGCCCCTCGACACCAATGCAGCGGGCCACAACTTCAGACAATAGATTGACAACTGCGCTAACACCCAGGCCCCATCAGGAAACCCTCAAACAGGCGCACCGACACGAGAGCCATCTGGTTCAACGCCAACCTCCAGACTTCCAAGCAAACCTGCCGAAGAATCGAGAAGCAGTGGCGCCAAGACCAATCTCCAGACAACCACGCAGCCCTGACGGACGCCAGACGCAAGCACCACCAACTCATCCGATCCGCCAAGAGGACCTCCTTCAAGAAACGCATCGACAACAACGCACACAACAGCAAAGAGCTCTTCAGCATCGTGAAAGAACTCGCCACCCCAGATCTGGCTCAAATGACATCCCGTCGTCACCAGAACTCTGCGACTCCCTGGCCACCACCTTCCACCCCAAGATAGCAGACATCCACGACAGCTTCGACACCCAGACTCCTATGACAGACGCCGACACCACAGACCCAACACCCACCAAACACACCGACCTCCTGCTCTCCTGGAACTACGTCAACGACGAAGACACCGCCAAAATCATGAACACCATCCACTCCGGCTCACCTTCCGACCCCTGCCCCCACCACATCTTCAACAAAGCAAGCTCCATCATCGCACAACCAACTCCGAAAGATCATCAACAGCTCCTTCGAGACCGCCACCTTCCCGGAGAGCTGGAAAAACACAGAGATCAACGCCCTACTCAAGAAACCCAAGGTGGACCCTAATGACCTCAAGAACTTTCGACCCATCTCCCTGCTCCCGTACCCGGCAAAAGTCATTGAGAAGACCGCCAACAGACTACTGACCCACTTCCTGGAGAAGAACAACATCCTGGACTCCTCCCAATCAGACTTCCGCAGCAAACACAGCACCGAAACCGCCCTCATCGCAGCCACGACGACATCAGAACCCTACTGGACAACGGCGAAACCGCAGCCCTCATCCTCCTGGACCTCTCGGCTGCCTTCGGCACCGTCTGCCACCACACCCTTCGCACACGCCTCCACGATGCAGGGAACCGCGACAAAATCCTGGACTGGATCACCTCCCTCCTCACCGGCAGAACTCAGAGAGTCCGCCTCCCCCCCTTCCGATCCGAAGCCATCACGATCACCTGCGGCGTACCCCAAGGATCGTCCCTCAGCCTGACCCTTTTCGACATCTACATGGCACTGCTTGCCAACATCGTCCGAGCGCACCACCTTAACATCATCTCGTACGCCGACGACACTCAGCTCCCTCACCAAAGACCCGGCCACCGCAAAATCCAACCTCCACGAGGAAATGAGGGCCGTTGCAGAATGGATGAAGACCAGCTGTCTGAAACTGAACCCGGATAAGACTGAAGTCCTCATCCTCGGCATGGGACGACTCCTGGTGGCCAGCCACGCTGGGAGCTGCCCCAACACCCACCAACCACGCACCAACCTAGGGTTCATCCTGGACTCAACGCTCTTCATGATCCAGCAAGTCAACGCTGTCTCCTCCTCCTGCTTCAACACACTCTGCATGCTGTGCAATCTACAGATAGATCCCCACAGAAATCAGAAGAACGGTCACCCAAGCCCTCGTAAGCAGCAGGCTGGACTACGGCAACGCCCTCTACGCGGGAACCACATCCAAACTCCAGAAACGACTCCAACGCGTACAGAGCGCCTCCGTGCGCCTCGTCCTCGACATCCCCCACCACAGCCACATCACCACCCACCTGAGAGACCTGCACTGGCTCCCGATCAACAAGAGGATCACCTTCAAGCTCCTCACCCATGCTCCCAAAGCACTCCACAACGCCGGACCAATGTACCTCAACAAACGACTCGCCTTCGACACCCCGCACCTCCAGCTCCGCTGACCACGCCCTCGTCACCGTCCCACGCATCCGCCGAACGACCACCGACAGCAGATCATTCTCCCACCTCGCCGCCAAGACATGGAACACCCTCCCCATCCACCTATGACAGACCCAAGACCTACTGACCTTCAGAAGACAACTCAAATCCTGGCTTTTCGAACAGTAGCAGCATTCCCCTCCCCCTGCGCCTTGAGACCCTCACGGGTGAGTAGCGCGCCTTACATATGGATTGATTGATTGAATGGCAGTTCCTTTAAGCCAAATGATATAACCCCGCCCTGACAGGCGGCCTTTGTGTTTGACATGCCTGTCTAAGTACTAGGAGCAACACACAGGCTTCCCTTCTGGGGAGGATGCGTTCATGATTCCAGGTAATGTAATTACCTTCATGCCCTTCTATTCTGATGGATACTTCTATCTGCAGATTTCCTCACTTTGTGAAACCCGCGACATTAAACTGGATCCGTAGATTTTGTTTTCTGAGCAATTTCCTCGCGCCCCGGAAGCTATGGTTGTGCGGCTCCGCCCCCTCTACTTGTCACTGTCAGTTCCTGTCTTTCCTTACTGATCCAGAGCGCTCTCGATGTCTGTCATACAACAGACTTAATTTTTGCACTTAAAAAAAAAAAAAATCCAGTGTGCAAGGGACACATCGCAACCTAAAACGTTTGGTTTGTAAAACCTGTGAGGAAACCCCAAGCGCAGCGGCCTCGAGGCGCCGTGCAGGAGTCGTGCAGCGACCGCGCTTGGCCGGACTGTCGCCGAGCACCCTCGGCTCAGACTCCAGGGTGCAGTGTCATCACACTCAAAGTCCTCAGGTAAGTCAAAAACAAAAGCACAATAGGTCCAGACACGCACCCCCTCTTCCCGGCAGCCGAAGTCTTGTGGGCTTCAGGGTCCCTCAAAGTTGTGGTCTTCGTCTCTGACCCCAAGCTGGCTGTGGTTCTAATCCAAGCAGAGTTTTTAGGCCCATCTCTGATTCTGCAGCAGATCCAGGCCTTCAGAGAGGGCCTGCGTGGATTCTTCTACTCCACTGAATCCCGTTGGAGTATCTTACGGACCCCAGGGATCCAGGAGGGCCCCCAGTCTGTTCTTCGCCAGCTGTGCTTCTCGACCCATTCCAGATGCGGGTCTCAACTCCCCTGCTGCTCTTTCCCCTGAAGAATCTGCCGCCTTTGCAGGTGATCGATGAGCAACGGATGGGTTGGACTTACAACTTTAAACCAGTTGAAGTAAAAACGAATGTGCCCCCCCCCCCCCAGTAAAAAGGCCAAAATCCAGACGGCATAGACCAGCTCCATGGGACCCAGCTTCGCTCCTGCAGCATCTCGCATCTGAGCGCCTGATCGTCCAGGCCTCTACCTGCAGGCAGAATCCCGCCTTGTTTCCAACCACCCCGCAGAAAGAATTGAAACGTGCAAAAGTATGGGTTCTTTTGTGTAGCTTTTTTACGGAGAGGAGGTGACATGCACAACAGTTTCGTCAACTCCCTCATGTTTCTTGGTGAGTGATGTTAATATTTCTTTTAATTCAAGAATGACATTTTCATCTTATTATCTCTGCAGGTGGTGACGAAAGGTCATTAGGCCTTATGATCGCTGCATGGAATTAATGCATAGATAGGTAGGGAATGTAAGGCAATACACCCGCATGGGCTTTTTTAGATGGCCGAAACATTTTGGCATAAAAATATGGCTAGATGAGTCGTCGCATCTCACCGTAGGCCTGACCTTTTTCTTTTAATCATACCTGTAGTGCCCAACAATAGAGGGTAATCCTTGGGTTTACCTTTAAGTATTTTTTATTGTTTATCTGGATCCCTGTGAAAAAATCCAGCCAGCATTTATATAAGAATTCCCAGCAATGATGGATGTGAGAAAGTGCCATCTTTCTTGCATAGTTTGCCCCCACTTTTTGCTGAATTTTGAATGTACTTTGACTGAGTGTGCCCTGGACTCCTGCCAATCAGGTGCCCAGGGCCTATGTTCCTTCCCTAAAACCCAAATTGGCAAACCCTGGCCACATGTCAGCCCCTGGTAAATGGTACCCTAGGTACCCATGGCCTTGTGACCAGGGAAGGCCTCTAAGGGCTGCAGCACTCATTGTGCCACCCTTAGAGGCCCTGTACCCTTACACACACACACTGCCTTTGCAGGCTGGGTGTCTGGGTGCAAGACAAAACAAAGAGTCGACATGGCACACATCCCTGTGTGCCATGCCCATCACCTACAATGCCATTGCATATATCAGCCACCCCTCTAGCTGGGTGCCTTATGCCAATGGTGTGGGCACAGGAGCAGGAGCCCTGTGCCCCTACAGTACCCAGGTCCATTCCTGGGCACTGTAAGTGCAGTGCTGCCATTTAAGAGTACATGGTGCTGAGAGCTCGTCAAACACGAACTCCACAGCACCATAATGGCAACACTGAAGACTGAGAAGTTTGGTATCAAACTTCTCAGCACATTAAACCCACACTGATGCCAGTGTGGGATTTAATGTACCAAGCACCCCAGAGGGCCTCTTAGAGATGCCCTCTAAAACCTAACCTACAATCCACGTCTGCTCTGAGGCTGCCTAGGCTGCCACACAGCAGACCTGTTGCTGGACCCCTGGGTAGGAGAGCCCCTGCTCTCCTGGGCCTGCAACAATGCACATCTGAGCGAGGTGCTAAATCTCCTCCCCCAGGATGGGCAGGGGGAAGCTTCAAAGGCATGCCGCCTCTGTGAGCTTCCCCAGGCTACTGCAACCCCCCACTCTGGCGGGAAGCTTGGCTGGAAACCCCAAATAAGGACAGGGGATGTGCCAGCCTGCCAACCCCACCCCTCAGGTGGGGGAGTCGAGGTGAAGCACATCTCCGGGCTCTCGCCATCTTGAAGATGGGAAGCCCTACCCTATCAGGACTAGGCTACTGTCCCCATCCCACAGGAGAGAGGCAGGATAGGGGGTGTACCCACCCCAGGACAGGGACCCATTGGTCCCTGTCCTTCACCTACCTGTAACACCCCTAAATCTAGTATTTAGGGGCACCCTGAATCTTCCTTTCCCAGATTCCAGATTCCGAAATACAAAGAAGAGCAAGAAGAAAGAAGACCTGCCCTGCAGCTGCTAAGAAGAGGAAGACACCAACTGCTTTTGCCCCAGCCCTACCGGCCTGTCGATCCTCGAACCTGCTCCTGCTCCAACCCGGCATCTCTTGTGGCCAGCAACCTCACAAACCCCGGAGGACCTGGCTACCTTTTGGCTCTAAGCCCCTGGGACTCCCATGAGTAGAGGCTCTACTCAAAACCTACTTATAATCCCTGGCAGCAGCCCGGAACCGCGAACCCAGCACACTCTGCACCAGCCAAGCCTGGCCAGTGCCGGAGTGAACAAAGACCACGAGGACGACCCCACAGCGACTGTGACCTCGAGTCCGGCACCCAAGGACCTCCCTCGACACTCCTGAAGAAGCCTGCAGCCTCAGAACAAGGTGCCCCCCCCAACCGCGATCAACAGAGGGTAAGATTTCCCAACACCAAAAGGCACCGCGGCGCCCCTTGGCCCCCTGTGCCCGATCCCGGGGTACCTACCTATCCTCCAACTACCCAACTTACCTCTCAAAGTGATGGTGGCACCTGAAGAATCCTCGTCCCCGAGCTTGCAGTCTTTTTCTAAACCGGAGATTTCCCATTGAAATCAATTGAGCGCCCGAAGGCTCAAAAGCACCCTGCACCCAGCCGCCTGAGTGACCCTGACAGTGCAACCTCTACACCTACCTACTTCCCCACTTGCCCTGAGTAAGTGACCAGGAGCCCAGCTCCCACTGCCGCGTGGCTTGCTAGTCAGCAGCCACCAACCAAGGCCCCCCTATCTCTCATAGGATAACATTGGGCCTAACTCTCTCTGCACCCGGCCGCCCTAGAGTCGCTGAGGGTGAACCAACTGTACCTACCTGACCCTGGGGGACCCCTGAGTCAATGCCCAGAACCTCAACTCTGCCAGTCGAGTACTTACCTTTAAACCGATAACTCTATTTTCTTCAACGCTCCTGTTCACTACATAACTGTGGAGCTGAATCTGCCTCCTCTTAACCCTAACCTCAGTTGGTATGCTTAGCGCTTGGACGCCTCAGGGCAGCTACGTGTGCTTTAAAAATCTGAGTTCATTCATTCATTCATTCATAGGGTAACATTGACTGGCTTTTTCCTGAAATTTCCTCTAAGTGTGGACTTTTCAAATCTTAAAATATTCACCAAAAATCAGCCGAGTAACGAAAACGAAAATACTCACCTGCTCTTAGGTGAGCTCCCAGTGCTGGATCTTGGTGCCCAGCACTGACTCTGAAAAATACTTACAACTGTACTTACCAGTAACCCAATTTTCTCCCATAGGAAATCATTGACTGATTTTCTGTGAAATTTCTTCTAAGTGTCAATTTCTGCAATCTTTAAATATTCTTTAAAAATCGTATAATATCTGAAAACGTAATTACTTTCCTGTTTTGGATAAAGGTCCCAGTACTGAGTCAAGGTACCCAGTACTGGATTACAAAAGTAACGAGAACATACTGTACCTGCAACTTGAATTTTCTTCCATAGGGAATCATTGACTGTTTTCTCTGAAATATTTTCTGTCAACTTTTAAAATAGCTAAATATTGTTTAAAAATCATCACAGTAATTAAGTCGACTTTCATCACTTGATTCTAAGTACTGACCCAGGACTGAATCTAGGATCCAGTCCTGGAATTCCAAAACTAATCCTAAAAGTAATCTGTTACAAATAACTTGAAATTTACATTGAGCTCAATGCATTATTATGTTTAAAATAGTGTTGCCTATTGCAACCACTTGTAACTGTTTACAAAAGTCAATTGAATATTGCAAAAGTATTTATATAAAGCATCTCATTCTGAGAAAGTATATTTTAATTCCAATTGTTGGTTCTAAAATAAAATCAGCATATTTTTTTTTATATATAAACCATTGGCCTAGAGTTCAGTTCTTGAGTGTGTGAGACCATTTGCTGACTGAGTGTGTACAACAAATGCTTTACACTGTCCTCTGATACTGCCTTACTGCTCGACCAAGCTACCACTTTAGAGAGTAAGGTTATATCTAACTTTAGCCTCTGTCAAACCCTTGGGGACTGTGGACTCTGTACACCCTGTACCTATTAGGGAACAGTATATACAGAGCCACTTTCTCACAATGGAGTACACTGAGGTGGTATTTACCTGCTGAGGTGTGGGGAACCGCTGATGGTGAAGCATGCCATGAGAAGTTGTGGTTGACGCATTTTCCCCAAAACATTTGGATTCCTCTAAGTTTACTAGGATAGCTTCTCACATACCCTAAGCATCTTTAGCAATTTCTTGTGATAACGGAGGTTATGCTTAGATTTGTTCCTCCCTCTCTCACCAGTGTGATCTCATAAAGCAATGCAGCCAGGTTGAGCAGAAAGGGCACTTAGCCTGTTTAGACCTGCAGGATTTCTTGGTTTGAGCCAATCCACAGACCTACCAGGGGAAGTACGGCTTTAGTATCTATTCACAAGGTGAGGAATCTGCGGTTAGAAGCATTGATCAAACGAACAAGTTAGTTTCCTTTGGTAACTCTGTTCGAGGCATATGAGCTGCAGATTACACACTTGTGCATAGATCGCCATCTGGTGTTGGGCCCGGATGTTTGCAGTTTGTTTTTCCTCTTGGAAAGTCTTTGGAAGTCACGAGGTCGGTGACTCCTCCTTTGGATCGTATTGCGCATGGGCTTCGGCTCCATCCTCAGATTGTTTTTTTCCGCCATCGGGCTCGGATGTAATCTTCGCGCTCCGGTTCCGAACAGCTTCCAGTTCAACGATCGACGCACAATCCTCACCCCAAATCGCGGTATTGTTTCTATCGCGATCTCCCCACTCTCCAAGCTCCGGTCCTGGCTAATGGAAAGGACTCCATTTAAAAAGTGCCCTCGATGTGGGTCCAAATTTCCCCACACCGATCTCCACGAGGTATGCAATCTCTGCCTCTACCCTGAACACGAGGCTCGAGACTGTCTGGCGTGTAAGTCCTTCCGGTCCAAAAAGACTATTCAGGACCGAAGAGCCAGAAGAACCATGGCACACTCCTCGACGATGATTCCGGACGACATCTTCGGAGAAGGCCTCGACGCTCCAGAACATCATTACACCGACGAGGGCCTCGTCAGCACTTCCGAAGCCGACGACTCAGATGTGGAGGACATCACCCCGGCGCAGAGGGTCGTGAGTACTGATCCCCCCCCCCCCCCCCCACACACCCTTGCCGGCACCGAAAAAGGCTTCGTTCACGCCTTCGCCTCCGGGCCTAGGCAAGACCAAGGACACTGCTTCCAACACCGCACCTTCGGGCCCGGTAAATAAGCCAACCAAGCCTTCCGGCGGCTCGGGCTCGAGCCAGCCTACCGTTGGTGCCGATAAACACGCTTCGGCACCGAAAAAGAAACCGGCCTCCATCTCGACTCCGAGCCCCGCACCGAAACACTCGGTGTCGAAACCCAGCTCTTCGGTACCGACACCACCTTCGGTACCGACCAAAGCACACAAGGCCACCGGCACCGCCACTTCGAAGCCGAAACCCATCTCGGCGCCGACCAAGCGACCGGAGGTTCCCAAACCGGGTTCCAAACAACGAACCGGCACAGAAAAGCCTAAAAAGCCAACGGCCCCGGCGCCGACGGACCGACCAACCTCACCAGACCTATTTACACCGGATCCCTTGCAAAAAACACTCACCAAGGATCCAAAAACTGGACATTTGACACTCTCTACCAAAAAGAGACATTTGGAGAAGCCTGCTCCACCTCCACCTCCAAAGAGGAAGGACTCTGCTACCTCTCCGTTCAGAATACCTTCCCCACCTCCTCCACCTTTCCCCCCTCATCGTTCTCCGACCCCTTCTCCACACGATGATGATCAGGGGGACCCATATGATGACATAGGGGATGTGCCCCAGGACCTACCCACAGGGGACCCCACCCCTACAGGATCCCCAGACCCATGGGACGATTACAATATCCCTAACGTCCCACAAGACGATCTTTACCGTTCCAGACCATCTCCACCGGAAGACTCATTGGGGTTCAACCATTTACTGCAAAGGGCAGCACACTATCACGGGGTAGACTTGCATACCGACCCCGTGGAGGAAGATTTCCTCCTCGACACATTCAACACCACACATAGGTCCACCTCCATATTGCCTATGCTCAAAGGAGTGGTAAAGCATCCGCCAGAAGTTTTTAAGGACCCAGTTAGGGCCAGGGTCTTTAACCCGCGCATCGAGAAAAAATACAAATCTGCCCCCACAGATCCCTCCTTCATCAGAAGGCCAGCGCCTCTAGATTCTCTAGTGGTATCCACCGCACGTGAAAGGGCAAACTCCCAGGCGTCAGGCGAAGCACCACCACCTGACAAAGAGTCAAAACTACTGGACGCATCAGGAAAGCGTACTGCATCACAAGCGGCCAATATATGGCGTATCGCCAATACTCAAGCGCTATTGGCCAGAAATGACAGGGCACATTATGACGAGTTAATTCAGGAGGGTAAAACTATTACTAATACCTCCATACGTTGTGCCCTAGATGCAGCAGACACAGCTTCCAGGGCCATCAATACCAGCGTCCTCCTCCGTCGCCATGCTTGACTAAGAATATCAGGGTTTAAACCAGAGGTACAAGCCTCCATCCTTAACCATCCCTTTGACCAAGAACATCTATTTGGCCCAAAAGTGGATGAGGCCCTAGAAAAAATGAAAAAGGATACTGATACGGAAAATCCATGGGAGCCTTGCAGTCACACCCTCCTAGACGCTCATTTTGCCGCTCTTCCTTTCGAAGTACTTCTAGAGACTACTCCTCAGACACCGCGTCCACTTCATACAAATCCCCGACTCAGTCCACCTTCACAAGGGGTTATCAAAGAGGCGGCTATAGGGGTAACAATAACAAGGGGAGAGACAAAACAAACACCGCCCGCTCTGCCACACCGCCTACACAATGACAATTAGACACAGTGAAAGGAGTGACGCCTGGGGACTGGGCTGGGTGTTATAACAAACGAACCGTGTTTTTAACTTGCGATTTTGCACATTACATTAAAAGTTTATTTGATGTTTTTGCATATGAAACAGTGAAATAGTGTAGAGCACTTTTTAGCTCCACGTTTTGTATTCTGTCGATTCTGTTTTTAAAAAAACGATTGTTGGGTGTTGGTGTATTAGGGTTAGTGCTCCCACTACCTGGGCGACCTTGCTCGGCTGAGCTTGCGTTGCGTTAAGGAGGTTAGCACTCTAGTGTTCTGCCTTGTGGCGGTAATATTACACCACACTGGAGCGACCGCGCACCATTAGACACAGTGAAAGGAGTGACGCCTGGGGACTAGGCTGGGTGTTATAACAAACGAACCGTGTTTTTAACTTGCGATTTTGCAGATTACATTAAAAGTTTATTTGATGTCTTTGCATATGAAACAGTGAAATGGTGTAGAGCACTTTTTAGCTCCACGTTTTGTATTCTGTCGATTCTGTTTTTAAAAACGATTGTTGGGTGTTGGTGTATTAGGGTTAGTGCTCCCCCTACCTGGGCGACCTTGCTCGGCTGAGCTTGCGTCGCGTTAAGGAGGTTAGCACTCTAGTGTTCTGCCTTGTGGTGGCTATATTACGCCACACTGGAGCGACCGCGCAGCGGACGCGCGCAGCGGGCGCACCAAAGGCAAGCCCGTCCGCACTCCGGTCGCGCCTAGCGCCAGAAATTATGCCGCCCCAGCTTCAAAAGTATGTAAAGATAAGGACACTGCTCGGCACCGCTACACTATAGAACAGCTGTGCGAGTTAGGTAAGCACAGCTTTGCTCTGGGGGTGCCGGGGCTAAGGCATCTGATGGGGACCGGTTTTTCTCCACTACAAGTGGAAGCCTTGAACTGTGGCCTCCTTAATGTTAGGTCACTCCCTAAACATGCAATTGAAATTCAATTGCTAATTGAGGAGCATAATTTAGATGCCCTGTTCATGACTGAAACTTGCTTAGAGCCGGGGCTGGATCTTGAATTGGGGTCAGTGTGCCCCTCAGGATTTAAAGCCTTTCACAAACCGAGATCCAGTGGCGGGGGGGTGGAACCGGGATCTTATATAAAGATTCCTGGGACTTCTCGCCACTGGATATAGATGAGATCATGCATATGGAAACTTTGGGCTTCTCGTTAAAAGATAGGTCCGGGCATTTTCTGACTGGCATGGTCTGCTACAGATCCCCAGGGGCTATAAGTGACCAGTCACAACAGCAATTACTTGATGTGATCAGTAATCTGGCACTTACTCATCACAGACTGCTAATATTGGGAGACTTTAACCTCTGGCCCAATGTAAAGTTGGCAACAGCCTACAACAATATCATTCAATCATGTGCCAATTTAAATTTGCCACAATTGGTTTTGGAGGCTACTCATACTGCAGGCCATGTGCTTGACCTGATATTTTCTGGGGATAATGTGGTGGCCATGGACGGAATTTTACCAGTGGATTGGTCCGACCATCATTTGGTCAAATTCCGAGTGCTACCGGTCCTAAGAAGTAGGCCCCCTGTCCGGGAGGAAAGGTGTGTCCCGGGTAGGGATTGGAAGGCCTTATTGAGGAAAGCCCAATCAGCGCCACTTTTTGGCTTGGTCTCCCCCTTTGACTTGGGGAAGTCGGTCGATGAGAACTATGGGGCGCTTTGCAGGCATTTGTTGGACACCATTAATCTGCTTGCTCCCCTGAAGCGGATCAGGAAACGGGGGTCTCCCTCTGCCCCATGGTTTTCGGAGGAATTAAGGAGTTTTAAGATCCAGTGCAAACACGCAGAGAGACAGTGGCGTAGTCAGTACTCGGATAATGATAAAATTATCTGGAAGGATCTTTTAGCCAGGTACAAAAAAGCTATAGTGGCCACGAAGGCGACGTATTTTGCGGACCTTATACTAAAGGCACCTAACAGTGTGAAATGTGTTTTTAACATTTTGAGAGACATTACCAACCCGGAGTGTATTTGCAACAAGATTACTCCCTCACAGGAGTTATGTGATGGGCTGGCAGCCTTCTTCCATGATAAAATTAAAGGAATCATTGAGGGTCTGCAACCTGACCCCTTGTCAAGTACTAGGGTCGGGGTAGAGCCATTGATAGTTAACCCATCCGGTTGTACGGACATTGGAAAAAAACTGTCTATGGCAGGGCCTTTTCTTGATCATTGGGCCTGCCCCACAGAGGAGGAGTTCATTAGGTTGGCCAAGGACGTGTGCTCTGGTTCGCCGCTGGATCCTATCTCTCAGACATTTTGGAAGGAACTGGGTTTTGAGACTTTTCCGCATCTCTACCAGATGTGTATTCAATCACTCAGTAGCGGAGTGGTTCCGTCTTGCTGGAAGGATGCGATGGTCTCACCCCTTCTGAAGAAACCTTCTCTGGATCCCTCTTGCTATGCGAACTATAGACCTATTTCCCTGCTGCCTTTTCCGGTAAAGATAGTGGAGCGCCTGGTCAGTCAGGAGCTCTCTGGATTCCTGGAGGGCAATAATAAGTTGGAGGAAAATCAGTTTGGCTTCCGCCACGGGCACGGAACGGAGACCGCACTGGTTACCGTATTAGACGATCTTCGGATGCGTGCGGACAAGGGTCAATCTGTAACATTGGTACTGTTAGACCTATCCGCCACATTTGATACGGTTAACCATGATATTCTACTGCAAAGGCTAGAGGAGGTGGGAGTCACAAATCTGGCTTTGAAGTGGCTTCGCTCCTATCTGTCGGGCAGACGGCAGGCAGTATTTCTGCCTCCGTATCAATCAGTTTTTCTGCCTAACGAACACGGTGTTCCTCAGGGATCCTCAATCAGCCCGGTCTTGTTCAATGTATATATGCGACCACTGGTGGAGATTATTAAAACTAACAAAATCAGGGCGGTCAATTATGCTGATGACACGCAACTGATTGTATCCCTGGAGGGGGACCATGCGGACTCCTTAACAATGTTCCACAAATGTATGGCCGAAATGGTGTCTTGGTTGAAAAATAATGCTTTGCAATTTAATAACGCCAAAACTGATATTCTGCACTGTGCAGTGGGTAAAGTGCCGAAGGCTTTGCCACCTAATTTTTGGCCTCTTCCCCTGGACACACCTCTGGTCCCTGTGAAGACAGTGCGTAACCTGGGGGTTATCTTCAATGAGAAGCTGAGTCTGGAGTCACATGTGAATAAAGTGGCCTCGAACTGCCATATGTTCATCAGAGGCCTACGCAAGGTTTTACCACTTCTTCCCTCTAAAGTCAGAGGCACAGTGGTCCGATGTACTATTCTTACTCGCCTGGACTACTGTAATGCCCTGCTGCTTGAGTCCCCTGGCTACTTGATTCTGCGACTCCAGCGTATCCAGGCAGCAGCAGCAAAGCTTGCTTTAATGAGATCGCGCAATGCATCAACTAGTAAGGCATTAGCGGAGCTACATTGGCTCCCCGTGCAACAAAGAATCTTGTTTAAATATTTGTGCACAGTCTTTAAAGCTCTTCATGGGCTTCGACCTGGACCGCTGCAACGTCGATTCAGCTGGTATGTCCCCACGCGCAGCCTGCGCTCCGTGGCAGCCAGGTTAGCCAGGATCCCAAAGACAAAGAGATCTACTATGGGGGGGACGAGCGTTCAGCGTTGCAGCTGCCCGTCTGTGGAATAGTCTCCCTTTAGAGTTAAGACAGGTCCAGGATCTGCCACAGTTCCGTAAGCTTATTAAGACCTGGCTCTTTCCCAGAGCATAAATTCGTGGGTTTTGTCCATTGATAGCTGTTGTTTAGCTTCTTCACTGTGTCTTAAGCGCCAGGATGCCCGTAGGGTTATAGTGCGCTCTATAAATGAAAATACATACATACATACATGACCTCCCCCCAGACCATTCCACTCCGGTCGGGGGCAGACTCCAACATTTCCTTCCTGTCTGGGCTACCATCACCTCAGACAAATGGGTAACACAAATAATTCGGTCAGGCTCCTGCCTAGAACTAATATCTACCCCCCCAAACATTCCACCCAGACAACGCCCAATGTCACAAGAACATCTAATGCTCCTAAATCAGGAGGTAATCTCCCTCCTACAGAAACAGGCAATAGAACACGTTCCTACCAACCAACAAAATATGGGGGTCTACTCCCTATATTTTCTCATACCAAAAAGGGACGAGACTCTTCAACCCATCCTAGATCTCTGGCCCCTAAACACATACATACACTCAGACCATTTTCATATGGTGACGCTTCAGCAGGTACTTCCGCTCCTCTCCCAAAACGACTTCCTGACCACTTTAGACCTAAAAGACGCTTATTTCCACATTCCAGTGCACAAAGCTCACAGGAAGTACCTCAGATTTGTAGTGGACGGACAACACTACCAATTCAAAGTGCTCCCGTTCGGAGTCACAACAGCGCCACGGGTATTCACCAAGTGCCTAGCAGTGGTGGCAGCACATTTGCGAAGACAACACATTCACGTCTTCCCATACTTAGACGACTGGCTGATAAAAGCCAGGTCATACAATCAGTGTGTACAACACACGTCCACCACTATTCAGCTACTCCACCAACTGGGCTTCACAGTAAACCACGAGAAGTCCCATCTACAACCATCCCACATAAAACAATACCTCGGTGCTACCATAGACACCTCAAGAGCGCTAGCCTACCCCAATCCTGCAAGGATTGCAAGCATTCAGGATCTACGCACAAAATTCATAGCACAACACTCCCTTCCAGCTCGAGTGTTTATGCAACTAATAGGGATGATGGCCTCTTGCATCTTCGTAGTGCCTCACGCAAGACTCCAGATGTGTCCTCTCCAAGAGTGCTTAGCGCGACAATGGAACCAGGCCCAGGGTCAATTAACAGATCTGGTGTTGGCAGACGGTCGCACCCATCGCTCTCTGCAGTGGTGGAACACCACAAACCTTTCCAAAGGTCGACCGTTCCTGGACCCGGTTCCTCAAATAGTACTGACAACGGACGCATCGCTCTCCGGCTGGGGAGCTCATATATTACATCTCACCATGCAGGGCAAATGGACACCTCAACAAAAGTTACTCCATATCAACCATCTGGAGTTACTAGCAATATTCTTAGCCCTAAAATCTTTTCAAACCCAGATTTCAGGCAAGGCAGTCCTGATCCGCACAGATAACATGACAGCCATGTATTATAGTCAAAAACAAGGCGGCACACACTCTCCACAGCTCTCTCAGCTTGCACAGAGCATATGGAGATGGGTCATACCCCAGAAAATCTTTCTCCTAGCTCAGCATGTCCCAGGAGTCCAAAACACAGTGGCAGATCTGCTCAGCAGACAGACACAACAGATCCACGAGTGGGAGCTTCACCCGCAAGTTCTTCACCCGTACTTTCAAATGTGGGGACATCCACAGATAGACCTCTTCGCCACCCACGAAAACGCCAAATGCCCAAGCTTCGCCGCCAGATACCCACACCCATTGTCCAAAGGAAATGCGATATGGATGAACTGGTCAGGCAAATTTGCGTACGCTTTTCCGCCTCTCCCACTCATTACACTAGTGGTGCGCAAACTACAACACTCCCTCACACTAATCCTAGTAGCTCTGTTGGAAGGCGGACCCCGAGGAGTCGGTGAGACCACCAAGGGGGGGGCCCTCGCACTGCACGAAGTAGCCGAGCGCTGCCGAGAAGTCTCCTGAGAGATCCTTCTCCTATCACGTACTAGCACAGTAACACCACCACACCGGACTCAAGGAGGTTGTCTCAAGACAAGCAATTCTTTATCATCAATAAAAGGTTACGAGTTCAATATTTACACGAAGGGATCGAGGGATCCACCAAAAGTCTCAATGTCTCTTTAGGAGGGTAGGGGTAGCGGGACAGTCTTTGGCAGGAATGTGGTACGAGGGTACCTGGGGCCCAGTTCGTATCCTCAAGCTGGAGGACCTCCGATCTCGGAGGGGTCGAGCCGCGACGGCGTCAGCAGGGCTCTGGCGTACAGTTCGTGGAGAGCCGCGATTCAATCAGCAGGGCTCTCAAGATGGTTTCTGCTCAGCTCGAGCCGCGACGTCGTCAGCAGGGCTCCGAGGAAGGTCTCAGCGAGGTGGGGCCGCGACGGCGTCTGCAGGGCTCCGATGTTCCAGGTGGTTCAGGAAAGGTTCATAAGAGGGAGCCGCGACGCAGTCAGCAGGGCTCGTGATGGTTCCGACAAGAGTTCTTCTCCGTAGGGTCAGCCGCGATTCGATCAGCAGGGCTCTCGACTCCGGGATACAACTGCCGAGCTGTGGTGGGGTCGCCCCAGATATAGGTCTGGAGCCCTTTGATGTCCGGACCCTTGCGCCCGAGGGGGCGGAGTGGCCGGGTGGAGGTGGCCAGACGCCCAGCAGGAGAGGCGCCAGGCCCATGGGAGTTTGCAGGGCGTTCACACCTCGAGAGGGGAGGACAGTTGGGGGTCCCAACGAGACCGTCCTCCGCCGGGGGCGATGAATGGTTCCTGCGGCACCCCCTGGCCAGTCCGTGGTGCCTCGATGTCGGGGCTTCGCTGGGGTCGAGGCCGGGTTGAGCGGGGTCGCTCCGGCTGGTGTACGGGGTGACGTAGATGCCAACAAGATGGCGGAGCCCTGAGGAGCATGCGACCACGTGCAGTTCCAGGTGAAGGGCCTTGGAGCAGTTCAGACGGGTGGCCCGTGAAGGCCGGGGCGGGGAATGGCCACAGTCCAGGGGGGTTAAGGACCACGCCACGCGGCCGGGTCCAACAAGCTCCAACATGGGCCAGACAACCGTGGTATACCACACTGCTGGAACTATCTGTAGTACCGCACCAAAAACGACACCTCTCACCATGCCTCTTAACCCAGAACCATGGAGAGATCAGGCACCCGGACCCAGCTCAGCTCAACCTTGCGATCTGGCTCCTGAAATCCTAGAATTCGGGTACCTAAATCTTCCCCCTGACTGTATGAACGTCATCAGAGAAGCTAGAAGACCTACCACTAGAGCCTGCTACGCCGCCAAGTGGAAACGTTTTGTTGTTTATTGCCATAACAACACCATCAATCCACTGGACGTGTCCATTCAACACATCATAGGCTACTTACTCCACCTGCAAAGGAGCAATCTAGCCTATACGTCCATTCGACTGCACCTCGCAGCTATTGCAGCTTACCTACAAAACAGGCAACCTCCATCACTCTTTTGAGTACCTGCCATTAAAGCCTTCATGGAAGGCCTTAAAAGAATAATTCCCCCCAGAGTGCCACACTCACCTGTGTGGAA
Source organism: Triturus cristatus (assembly GCF_964204655.1). Lineage (NCBI taxonomy): Eukaryota > Metazoa > Chordata > Amphibia > Caudata > Salamandridae > Triturus > Triturus cristatus. The sequence continues at coordinate 1,880,377,123 of NC_140590.1, forward strand.
CTTAAATATCGTTCTCACAAGGCTAATGGGGCCTCCCTTCGAACCTCTGCACAAATGTGAACTACAATTCCTAACATGGAAAACCGCTTTTCTTGTAGCCATCACTTCCCTTAAAAGGGTCAGTGAGATACAAGCACTTACCATTCAAGAACCTTTTCTCCAAATGCACCATAACAAGGTTGTTCTCCGTACCAACCCAAAATTCCTCCCTAAAGTCATTTCTCCTTTTCACCTAAACCAATCAGTAGAACTACCAGTATTTTTCTCGCAACCACTAACCGTTGCAGAAAGGGCTCTTCACACACTAGATGTCAAACGAGCCTTACTCTGCTACATCCAGCAAACACAACCTTTCCGTAAGACCAAACAACTGTTTGTCTCTTTCTCTCCACCACACAAAGGCAACCCCATCTCAAAATCAGGGATAGCTAGGTGGATTGTAAAATGCATTCAAATCTGCTACCACAAAGCAAAGCGAACGCTATCCATTCCCCCTAAAGCCCGTTCTACATGAAAAATAAGGGCTTCCATGGCATTCTTAGGGAACATCCCATTAGATGAAATCTGCAAAGCAGCTACATGGTCAACACCGCACACTTTCACTAAACACTATTGTGTAGATGTGCAAACTAAGCAACAAGCTAGTGTGGGCCAGGCTGTACTCAAAACATTATTTCAAACCACTGCAACAGATACGGATGGTCGCCGCTAGGGTTGGGAACTGCTATATAATCTATGCACAAGTGTGTAACCTGCAGCTCATATGCCTCGAACGGAATATGCTACTTACCAGTATACATCTGTTCTTGGCATGTAGAGCTGCAGATCTACACACGCCCACCCGCCTCCCCCGCTACCTGTATCTGTTCCAGTCTATCTTATTTAGATACACACACATGGGCATCTTCACTATTATTACTACGCTCCATCTTTCCCTGCTGGCGAAAAACAATCTGAGGATGGAGCCGAAGCCCATGGACAATACGATCCAAAGGAGGAGTCACCGACCTCGTGACTTCCAAAGACTTTCCAAGAGGAAAAACAAACTGCAAACATCCGGGCCCAACACCAGATGGCGATCTATGCACAAGTGTGTAGATCTGCAGCTCTACATGCCAAGAACAGATGCATACTGGTAAGTAGCATATTCCTTTCTGTTCATCAAAGGTGCCGGTCAGCAGTCTAGGCAACTCGCCATAATCCCTCATATATTTGTGCCATAACATAAACATAACATGAACTTAATAGGGCCAAGTTTTTTGTACATGTCAAAATTTTGGATGCCATCCGGAGGTGCTTGCTGACTTTCTTCCAATTGAGCATCTGCAGAACAATGACAGCCTAACCACAGAAAACTGCTAAAACACAGCATTTTCAAAAGAAAACAAGCTCACTATTTATGCCAAGCAGATATTGGCAAACACCTTTATCAAAGTCTGTTCTCAAATTTATCAAATACAACTCAAAAATGGTACCATGTTCATAGAGAACTCTTCAAGCGCTTGTCCAAAGACGGTCCTCAGACCGTGCCAAATACAAATCAAAATGGCGCCATATCCATAAAGAACCAAAGCAAACTCACCTGCTGCACACAGGTCAAACAAAGTTATTCTCCACTGCCAACTCTTCGGACCGAACAGTCAGATCCAAGGGTTTCACCTTTCAGGACCCCAATCGGGATGATCATTAGAGTACAAGATTCTCGTGCAGGGATTCCCGGTCCGCCTGTCCGACCTGACATGGCCCCGACTTCCTCACCCGTCCAGTGGCAAGATGGGTCACCCAATGGAGTCACTTGCGACCACCGCTCAGCCTTCCATACAAATAAAGAGTCGGTCAGACACTAGAGAATACATACCAAAGACATTTATTGAAAGTACACTCGAGAAGAGTCCGGTCTGACCAGCCTCTTTAGATTGCTTCAGAGGGACTGACTTCAGTCACCATGGCAATGCATAAAGTACATTTCCACTACCCCTAAAGACACGCCCAGACTGAAATTTTCCAGTTAGTAGCTGGTGAACAAAGGAGATACAGAAGGATGGGTTGCAATCCTGGGACCGGGCACACATTATCTTGCAGTCAAGGTTACACTGCCTATTCTCGCCGCTCTGAGCGATGGGAGCAGGCCTATCTAGTCAGGAAGGTATGCGATCATAAGAACAGTCTAGTCATTAGCCCAGAAAAACTCAACCTTGGAGAAATACACGCACAGAGAATACAGTGGCAGCTGTTTTTCGCTGAGGCAGACAGAAAATGAGACAGAAGTTAGTTTCGATCATTGCTCAAAATGGCGGCTAAATACCAAATAGCGTAACAGATGCTGACTTCTGTCGTACAGTGCATAGAAAATTCAGCAAAAGTATTTTTTTTTTGTCCAACAGGGTGACAGGGACAATATAGTTAGGTTCAGATTTTACACACACAAAACCATAGAAATTCAGCTGTTATAGTTAGTGTTATCTGAAGAAACTATAACTTGCGCCCCAAGTTGACTATAACTCACGTCCTCACCATGCGCTATTTACCCCACATATTACATCACTCATGACATCATTGATAATATCACTGCAGCATTTGCAATTATTGATGAGAAAACCGTGAATGGCTGGGGCGCGAGTTATAGTTTCTTCAGATGACATTAACTATAATGAACAAGTTACTTATCTTTGGTAACAATACATCTGTAAGAGACATAGATTAGTTATGGATTCCTCACTTTAGATTTACTCCCAGGCGTCGGACTGAATCTGGAGAATTTTTTCATCAGCAGTAGCCCTGAGAGTCGATAGGTGGTGTCGGTCGACTCCGTGTTAGTCGTTGGCATCGTGGTCACCAGGATGATGTCGCGGTATCTACTTAGAAGCCACCCTTGCTTGCTGACGTCAGTTTATTACACGACATTCCACGCCAGAAGCGCAGAGCCATGCAAGACACTGACCACTGGTGCACAAAACTAGGGCCCTGAAAGAGAATCCTTAACCCTAGAAGTCAGTTCGCAGAACTGGGAGGATGGGTGGGTCGGTGAGGAATGCATAACTATATATCTATGTCTCTTAAAGATATATCGTTACTGAAGGTAAGTAACTTGTTCATCTAAAAGAGACAATTAGTTTTGGATTCCTCACCTTAGAATAGATACCGCAGCAATAACAACCCAGGAGGTGGGTTTGCGAACTTAAGTTCACACCAGAAAGTTCAGGAACCCATCTCCCCGTACTTGGCTGTCCAGGCAGTAGTATTTGGTAAACATGTGCAATGAAACCCACGTGGCTGCCTGGCAGATGTCATGAAGGGGGACTCCACACCCCAAAGCAGTAGTGGCTGCCATCGCCCTTGTGGAATGGGCGCGCAGTCCCACTGGAGGTTCCTTTTTCGCTAAGGAGTAGCAGATTTTGATGCAAAGAACGTCCTATCAGGAGATGGTCTGTTTTTGCACGGCACAACCCTTCTTGGCGCCCACATAGCCAACAAATGTGAGAAGGTGGCCTGATATATGCTGTCCACTAGTTCTAGTGGGCACCTTGTATCAGTCCAAACAACCCCTTATGGTGAATGGTTAAAGACAACCTTTATTGAAAGCTATCCTAGTGGTAGCTATGGAGAGCAGCCTTCAGGCTAAGTCTTCAAGGAATGTAAAGCAGCTTGTTTTACCAGTCTATATTCTCTTGAATGATCAAATGAAAAGACAACCATACCAGGTATATATTCAAAATATATGTATTTAAGATAATACACACCCCTCTAGTCTCTTTATGAGACTGGATTTCGAAGTATTTTAGTTACAAGTGTTTAAGCATCAGTAAAAGCACAAATACACGTTTGGACCCTAGGGACGTACCAAACCATATACTAAAATAGTGGTATAAGAACCACGACTGAAATAGGCAGTGTTCCTATTACCTCTAGAAACGCTGGGACCCCAAGGAACCACCCAAGGTAGTGACACAGGGGACCCACCGGAGACGTTTGCAGTGTGGAAATACAACTGCGGGTTCCTATTACTTTCTATGGGGTATGTCGCAGTTGGAATTTTAAAGATTAGGGACACTTCTAATCGAACTAGGACCAAACCCTTTTGGACTTAGACAGTTCTAGGGTTAGCACACTCGAGAGTACCGGAGTACTTGAGTTACCTCACCCAGGTAAGCTGGGTGCATAGGTGTCTTTTGGTGTCGGGTCACGTCATCGATTCAATCAATCAATCATTTGCATTTATAAAGCGCGCTACTCACCCGTGAGGGTCTCAAGGCGCCGGGGGGGGGGGGGGGGGGGTCAGTGCTCGAAGAGCCAGGTCTTGAGCTGCCTTCTGGAGGAGAGGTGGTCCTGTGTGGCACGAAGGTGGCTGGGAAGAGAGTTCCAGGTCTTCGCTGCTAGGTAGGAGAAGGACTTGCCTCCGGCGGTGGTTTTGCGGATGCGAGGTACGACAGCCAGGGCTTGTCCGGTTGAGCGTAGGGTGCGAGGAGGAGTGTAGAAGGAGACTCGGTTGTTGATGAGTTTTGGTCCGAGATTGTGCAGGGCTATGTGTGCGTGGGTGAGGAGTCTGAAGGTGATCCTCTTGTTGACTGGAAGCCAGTGGAGTTTCATCAGGTGTCCGGAGATGTGGTGGTGGCGAGGTATGTTCAGGATGAGTCGTGCGGCCGCGTTCTGGATTCGTTGAAGTTTTCTCTGCAGTTTGGTGGTGATGCCGGCGTACAGAGTGTTTCGGTAGTCCAAGCGGCTGGTGACGAGGGCGTGGGTGACGGTCTTCCTGGTGTCGGTGGGGATACAGCGGAACATCTTGCGGAGCATGCGGAGGGTGTTGAAGCATGCAGAGGTCACCGAGTTGACCTGTCTGGTCATGGAGAGGGATGAGTCCAGGATGAAGCCGAGGTTGCGTGCGTGGTCGGTGGGTTGGGGAATGCTGCCTAGGGCGGGGGGCCACCAGGATTCGTCCCAAGCGGTGGGTGTAGGGCCGAGGATGAGGACCTCCGTCTTCTCTGAGTTTAGTTTGAGCCGGCTGTCTGTCATCCAGTTCGCCACTTCCTTCATGCCTTCGTGTAGTCTGGTTCTTGCTGTGGTGGGGTTGTTGGTGAGGGATAGGATGAGCTGGGTGTCGTCGGCGTAGGATATGAGGTTGAGTCTGTGTTTTCGTGCGATGTTCGCCAGGGGGGTCATGTAGATGTTGAAGAGGGTGGGGCTGAGGGAGGATCCTTGGGGGACGCCGCAGATGATCTCCGTAGCTGTGGATCTGAAGGGGGGGGAGGCGGACTCTCTGAGTTCTTCCGGAGAGGAAGGAGATGATCCAATCCAAGGCCTTGCCTCTGATGCCGGTGTTGCTGAGGCGACGTATCAGGGTACGGTGACAGACCGTGTCGAAGGCTGCAGAGAGGTCCAGGAGTATGAGGGCCACGGTCTCTCCTTTGTCGGTCAGAGATCTGATGTCGTCCGTGGCTGCGATGAGGGCGGTCTCGGTGCTGTGGTTAGCTCTGAAGCCGAACTGTGAGGGGTCGAGTGAGTCGTTGGCTTCCAGGGCGGTGGTGAGTTGAGCGTTGACAATTTTCTCAATCACTTTGGCGGGGAACGGTAGGAGCGAGATGGGCCGGAAGTTTTTGAGTTCGGTGGGGTCTGCTGTTGGTTTCTTTAGGAGGGCGTTGAGTTCGGCGTGTTTCCAGTTCTCCGGGAAGGTGGCGGTGGTGAAAGATGTGTTGATGACGTCTCGGAGATGGGGTGCGATGATGTTGTCGGCTTTGTTGAAAATGTGGTGCGGGCAGGGGTCGGATGGTGATCCTGAGTGGATGGAGTTCATGATGCGGGTGGTTTCCTCGGTGGTGGTTGGGTTCCAGGTGTCGATGGTGGTGTTGTCGTTGGCGGGTTCCGGTGGTGGGTTTGTGTTGGTTGTGGTGAAGCTGTTGTAGATGTCGGTGATCTTGTGGTGGAAGAAAGCTGCGAGGGAGTCGCAGAGGTCCTGTGAGGGGGGGATGGAGTTGTTTTCGGCGTCGGGGTTGGAGAGCTCTTTCACGATGCCAAATAGTTCCTCGCTGTCGTGGGCGTTGGGTCGATTCCAATGGAAGCCTGCAAAGAACTGCTGCTGTCGTGAAGAGAAGTGTCTGGAGAGATCCAAGCCTGGATCTAGGATGTAAGGAACCTGAAAGCAGAGGGGACAGAGTCTGGGTCACTGGCCAGTGACCTAGGGCAGGATGGACCAATGCCCACAGATGTCGGGTGCTTCAGGTGAGTTGATGGGTGTCTTAACTCTTCAGCCACGAGGTCCAGCAGGCTTCGACGAAGTCCACAAGCCGGATTCGAGCTGTCCCACGAAGTCTGTCGAGTGCTGCGGTGTCGGTGTCCAGAAAGGACCCAACAAGCCTTGGCAACTGCGGTGCTGACCAGCAAGGTCTGATGGACTCAACCAGCAAGGGTAAGTAAGAGCAAGTCTGGAGCAACCAGAAAAGCCCAAGTAGAAGTGGAGTTGTCTTCGTGGGGACCTGCTAGCCAACGGGCTAGTGATCGCGAAGGAGCCTCGAGCGGTCGCACTTGGAGCTGGCCCACGGGTCACTCGTGGAGTGGAGGCCAACAATCTTCGGTGCAGGAGGTGCTGAAGGCTGGGGCTACTCGGAGCCCAAAGCACAACTTCGAGGATGACCAGGAAAGTGTTGTTGCTGCAAAAGTTCACGGTGTCTAGGGGTCACGGTTCCACGTTACCCACGATAGCCACGGTGTGAGAAAGTGGCTCTGTATATACTGTTCCCTAATGGGTACAGGGTGTACAGAGTCCACAGTCCCCCAGAGGCTGATAGAGGTCAAAGTTAGGTATGACCTTACTCTCAAAAGTGGTAGCTTGGTCGAGCAGTAAGGCAGTACCTGAGGACAGTGTAAAGCATTTATTGTACACACTCAGTCAGCAAATGGTTTCACACACTCAATAACTGAACTCTAGGCCAATGGTTTATATATATAAAATATATGCTTGTTTTATTTTTAGAACCACAAAGGGAATAAAAATATACTTTTCTCAGAATGAGAGATTGAATATAAATACTTTTGCAATAAGCAATGGATTTTTGTAAACAGTCACAGTTGGTTGCAATAAACAATCCTATTTCCTAAACATAACAATGCATTGAGCTCAATGGTAAGTTCAGGTTATCTTGTAATAAATTACTTTTCAGATTACTTTTGAAATTCCAGGTCTGGCTCCTAGATCCAGCTCTGGGTCAGTACTCAGAATCAAGTGATGAAAGTCGACTTAATAACTGTAATGATTTTTAAATAATATTTAGCTATTTCAAAAGTTAGCACTTAGAAAATATTTCAAAGAAAACATTCGATGGGTCTCTATGGCAAGAAATTCAAATTGCAGGTAGAGTACTTTATCGTTACTTTAGTAATCCAGGACTGGGTACCTAGACCCAGGACTGGGGTCCTTATCAGAAACAGGTAAGTAATTTTGTTTGCAGAAATGGTACGATTTTAAAAGAATATTTCAATTTTGCAAAAATAGACACTTAGAAGAAATTTCACAGAAAAGCAGACAATGGTTTCCTATGGAAGAAAAATGAGTTAGAGGTAAGTACAGTTGTGGACACTTTTCAGAGTCAGGGCTGGGCACCAAGATCCAGCACTGGGAGCTCACCTAAGAGCAGGTGAGTAAATTCGTTTTTGTCACTTGGCTGATTTTTAGTGAATATTTGCAGTTTTGAAAAGTTCACACTTAGAAGATTTTTCAAGAAAAAGCCAGTCAATGTTACCCTATGAGGAAAATGAAGTTAGCGGTTTAAGGGTAAGTACCCGACTGGCAGAGTTGAAATTCCGGGCATAGACTCAGGGGTCCCCCAGTGTCAGGTAGGTACAGTTGGTTCACCCTCAGCGGTTTCAGGACGGCCGGGTGCAGAGAGAGTTAGGCCCAATGTTATCCTATGAGGGATAGGGGGGCCTTGGTTGGTGGCTGCTGTCTGGCAAGCCACGCGGCTGTGGGAGCTGGGCTCCTGGTCACTTACTCAGGGCAAGTGGGGACGTAGGTTAGTGTAGAGAGTGCACTGCCAGGGCCACTCGGGCGGCTGGGTGCAGGGTGCTTTTGAGCCTTCGGGCGCTCAATGGAAGTCAATGGGAATGTTCCGGTTTGGAAAAAGGCTGCAAGCTCGGGGACGAGGATGCTTCAGATGCCACCACCACTTCGAGAGGTAAGTTGGGTAGTTGTAGGTTAGGTGGGTACCCCGGGATTGGGCACAGGGGGCCGCAGGGCGCCGGGTGCAGGGGTGCCTTTTGAGGTCGGGAATCTTACCCTCTTGTTGATCGCGGTTGGGGTGGCACTCTGTTCTGAGGCTGCAGGCTTCTTCCGGAATGTCGAGGGGGGTCCTTGGGTGCCGGACTCTGGGTCACAGTCGCCGTGGGGTCGTCCTCAGGGTCTTTGTTCACTCCGGCACTGGCCAGGCTTGGCTGGTGCAGAGTGTGCTGGGTTCGCGGTTCCGGCCTGCTGCCAGGGGTTAGAGATAGGTTTCTGAGTAGAGCCTCTACTCATGGGAGTCCCAGGGGCTTTAGAGTTCAAAGGTAGCCAGGTCCTCCGGGGTATTTGAGGTTGCTGGCCACAAGAGATGCCGCGCTGGAGCAGGAGCAGGTTCGAGGGTCGACAGGCCGGTAGGGCTGGGGCCAAAGCAGTTGGTGTCTTCCTCTTTTTAGCAGCTGCAGGGCAGGTCTTTGTTCTTCTTGCTCTTCTTGTAGTTTCGAATCTCGGATCTGGGGAAGGAAGGTTCAGGGGGCCCCTAAATACTAGATTTAGGGGCGTTACAGGTAGGTGAAGGCCAGGGACCAATGGGTCCTTGTCCTGGGGTGGGTACACCCCCTATCCTGCCTCTCTCCTGTGGGAGGGGGGCAGTAGCCTAATCCTGATAGGGTAGGGCCTCCCATCTTCAAGATGGCGAGAGCCCGGAGATGTGCTTCACCTCGCCTCCCCCACCAGAGGGGTGGGGTGAGCAGGCTGGCACATCCCCTGTCCTTGTATGGGGTTTCCGGCCAAGCTTCCTGCCAGAGTGGGGGGTTGCAGTGGCCTGGGGAAACTCCAACTGGCGGCATGCCTTTGAAGCTTCCCTTTGCTCATCCTGGGGGAGGAGATTTCTCACCTCACCCAGGATGTGCATTGTTGCAGACCCGGGAGAGCAGGGGCTCTCCCACCCAGGGGTCCAGCAACGTGTCTGCTGTGTGGCAGCCTGGGCAGCCTCAGAGCAGACGTGGATTGTAGGTTAGCTGTTAGGGGGCATCTCTAAGATGCCCTCTGGGGTACTTAGTACATTAAATCCCACACTGGCATCAGTGTGGGTTTAATGTGCTGAGAAGTTTGATACCAAACTTCCCAGTCTTCAGTGTTGCCATTATGGTGCTGTGGAGCTCGTGTTTGACGAGCTCTCAGCACCATGTACTTGTAAGAGGCAGCACTATACTTACAGTGCCCAGGAATGGACCTGGGTACTGTAGGGGCACAGGGCTCCTGCTCCTGTGCCCACACCATAGGCATAAGGCACCCAGCCAGAGGGGTGGCTGACATATGCCTTGGCAGTGTAGGTGATGGGCATGGCACACAGAGATGTGTGCCATGTCGACTCTTTGTTTTGTCCTGCACCCAGACACTCAGCCTGCAAAGGCAGTGTGTGTGTGTAAGGGTACAGGGCCTCTAAGGGTGGCACAATGAGTGCTGCAGCCCTTAGAGGCCTTCCCTGGTCACAAGGCCCTGGGTACCTAGGGTACCATTTACCAGGGGCTGACATGTGGCCAGGGTTTGCCAATTGGGAGTTTGTGTGTTTTAAGGAAGGAACATAGGCCCTGGGCACCTGATTGGCAGGAGCCCAGGGCACAACAAGGAAAAGTGCATCAGCTATTAGGCAAAAAAAAAGGGGGGGGGGTCACTGCAACAGAAACCCACTTTCTCACACAAGCCCCCCCCAGCCCAAAGGCCAGGAGACTTCTGCCAAAGCTGGGAGAGTCTACCTAGTCTTTCAGGCGAGGAAGAGTTGGGGAAGTGGTTTGAAAGTTGCAGGGCCTACTCTGCCTTACATCCTTCTGCCTAGGTCAGTCCCTTTGGGGAGCTGGCCTGTCTTATTAGTTTCAGGACCTAACTCCCAAGGCTCCTCTCCTTGTCTCTTACTGTCCTGGTCCCATCTTTCTATTTTGGGTTTAGAGGTGTATACCTCGGTAGTTTCTAACTTAGCCAGGGCTAGGCCCAGCTTACCCACAGAGGCTACCCACAGCTTGAGCAACCCCACCATGACCAATAAGGTCAGGGGGCCTGACTTGCTATTTGGCAGGGGGTTAGGCCACCATGCCAAGGATAGGGCTGCCATGAAGGCTAACACCCAGCAGAGGCTGCTGACAGCTGTCAGTGCCCAGAACCACACCTTTAGCTCCTGACTGGCAAGTGAGGGGGCTATTTTATAGTTCTCTTTGGGTCCTGGCTGTTGGTCTGTTTGAGGATAGGGGGTCCCTACTCTTGGTAGGGAACACCCCTCCTCTACCCTTTGTTCTGCCACCTGAGGAGCCACTAATTCAGGCTGGACAGTTGCCTGACTAGTCAGGTCTTGCTGTTGGCTAGGGGGGGCTTTACCAGTGCCATTGTGGGAGTTTTCCCTTACTGGGATAGAATCTCCCTGGCTCTCTGGAACTGTGGCTAACAGTTGCCCACCTTTCCTACCCTGTTTCTTCTCACTCTTTTGGGACTCAGCTGCACTGACTGCAGGTTGAGCCCCCACAGGTTCTTTGGGCGAGGCCTGGCATTGGGCCAGCACCTCTCTTTGGCTCAGTTCCACATCTAAGTGATCATTCCCCAAGAGACTATCAAGGGGGAGGTTTTTACTGACTATCACTTTTCTCCATCTAAGGGACCCAGCTGTGGCTAGGGGCACTATAGCCACAGGCCTAACAGTGACTCCCCCTGGGACAGTTCTTACCTTTCTTGTTTCCCCTGGGACATATTGGTGTGGGAATACCAACCTGTCATGTACCACAGTGTGACTGGCACAGGTATCTCTCAGGGCAGTGGCTGGGATTCCATTCACCTGTAGGTGGTGGAAGTGTCTACTTCCTTCTGGGATCTCCAGCTTGCTATTTGGGCCCATTCCCCAGTTGAAAGCTAGGAGGACTTCCTCATCTGAGGACCCTCCCTCCCAAGCTACACTGGCAACCCCTGGGGCTACACTAGTCACCCCTGGAGCTGTACTAGGAAACTTATTTTTAGGACAGCTAGAGTCCTGGGTGTGGTGTCCAGCCTTCTGACAGTTGAAACACCATATTCTGTTGGGATCCCAATTCTTACCTTGGTACCCTGGTTTAGTTTGTGAGGTGTCTTTGGGCCCACCCTCCTGGTCAGGGTTTTGGTGGGCTACCTGGGACTCCTTTCTTTTATCCACAAGGGGTTCACTCTCTTTCTTCTGGGAAGGCTTTGGGACCCCTTGGTTCTGGTCCCTCCCAGTGGACGTCCTAGTCACCCTAGTCTTGACCCAGTGGTCTGCTTTTTTTCCCAATTCTTGGGGGGATTTTAGACCTAGGTCTACCAAATGCTGATGCAACTTTTCATTTGTGCAGTTACTCAAAATATGTTCCTTCATGAATAAATTGTACAATCCAGTAAAATCCTGCACACCATGTCCAGCTAACCAACCATCCAGTGTCTTCACTGAGAAATCTACAAAATCAATCCAGGACTGGGTCTGGGTTTTGTGAGCCCCCCTGAATCTAATTCTATACTCCTCAGTGGTGAATCCAAATCCCTCAATCAGAGCTTCCTTCATGAGGTCATAGGATCCTGCTTCTGGCCCAGAGAGGGTCAGAAGCCTGTCTCTGCAGTTACCAGAGAACAGTTCCCATAGGAGTGCCCCCCAGAGAGGTTTCTTTACTTTTCTGATATCACAAGCCCTCTCAAAGGCTGTGAACCATTTGGTGATATCATCACCTTCCTCAAATTTAGGGACAATCCCTTTGGGGATTTTAAGGTCAGAAGTTTCCTCCCTATCCTTGTTTTTATTATTGCTGCCACCATTGATGGGTGCTAAACCCATCTCTCTCCTTTCCTTTTCTAGAGCCAGGAGCCTGGACTCTAGATCTATTCTTTTGGCCAGCCTCACAAGGCTGTCCTCTTCACTGGGGGGTCCCCCAGTGTTGTCTCTGGGACCAGAGCCACCTGTGTGGTCTCTAGGTGCCCAGATGCTAATTCTTGAGTTGGAGGGTATGGGTGCCATCTCCTCCCTAGGGAATAGTATGGGGAGGTTGTTGTCCACCTCCTCTGTTTCCCTTTCCTCATCTGACTGGCCATCACCATGTTCAGATGGGTGGTCTTTAGCATACTCAGCCAGGAGCTCCTGGAGCCCTTGTTTGGTTGGATGCAGACCCATTTGTAAATTTTTGAGTTTACATAAGGACCTCAATTCCTTGAAAGACAAGTGTAAGTAAGGTGTGAGGTCGAGCTCCTCCACCAGGTCCATGTTATTATTATCACTAATAGCTGGGTTTGTTTGAGACATTCTAACCTGACAGTTCTATACCTCTACCCTGACTATAGTGACTTATTTTTCTAAAATTCTAATGGGACTTAACCAAGGCCCTAGCAAGACTTTTAGTAATTTTGGAAAAACCAATCAGAATTCTAAAGGCAATTTTTAAGAGTTCTGTCGTGTGATCAGATGGTAACCAAGTAGTCCAACAAATGCAAGTTTGTATCCCACCGCTGATCCACCAATGTGAGAAAGTGGCTCTGTATATACTGTTCCCTAATGGGTACAGGGTGTACAGAGTCCACAGTCCCCCAGAGGCTGATAGAGGTCAAAGTTAGGTATGACCTTACTCTCAAAAGTGGTAGCTTGGTCGAGCAGTAAGGCAGTACCTGAGGACAGTGTAAAGCATTTATTGTACACACTCAGTCAGCAAATGGTTTCACACACTCAATAACTGAACTCTAGGCCAATGGTTTATATATATAAAATATATGCTTGTTTTATTTTTAGAACCACAAAGGGAATAAAAATATACTTTTCTCAGAATGAGAGATTGAATATAAATACTTTTGCAATAAGCAATGGATTTTTGTAAACAGTCACAGTTGGTTGCAATAAACAATCCTATTTCCTAAACATAACAATGCATTGAGCTCAATGGTAAGTTCAGGTTATCTTGTAATAAATTACTTTTCAGATTACTTTTGAAATTCCAGGTCTGGCTCCTAGATCCAGCTCTGGGTCAGTACTCAGAATCAAGTGATGAAAGTCGACTTAATAACTGTAATGATTTTTAAATAATATTTAGCTATTTCAAAAGTTAGCACTTAGAAAATATTTCAAAGAAAACATTCGATGGATCTCTATGGCAAGAAATTCAAATTGCAGGTAGAGTACTTTATCGTTACTTTAGTAATCCAGGACTGGGTACCTAGACCCAGGACTGGGGTCCTTATCAGAAACAGGTAAGTAATTTTGTTTGCAGAAATGGTACGATTTTAAAAGAATATTTCAATTTTGCAAAAATAGACACTTAGAAGAAATTTCACAGAAAAGCAGACAATGGTTTCCTATGGAAGAAAAATGAGTTAGAGGTAAGTACAGTTGTGGACACTTTTCAGAGTCAGGGCTGGGCACCAAGATCCAGCACTGGGAGCTCACCTAAGAGCAGGTGAGTAAATTCGTTTTTGTCACTTGGCTGATTTTTAGTGAATATTTGCAGTTTTGAAAAGTTCACACTTAGAAGATTTTTCAAGAAAAAGCCAGTCAATGTTACCCTATGAGGAAAATGAAGTTAGCGGTTTAAGGGTAAGTACCCGACTGGCAGAGTTGAAATTCCGGGCATAGACTCAGGGGTCCCCCAGTGTCAGGTAGGTACAGTTGGTTCACCCTCAGCGGTTTCAGGACGGCCGGGTGCAGAGAGAGTTAGGCCCAATGTTATCCTATGAGGGATAGGGGGGCCTTGGTTGGTGGCTGCTGTCTGGCAAGCCACGCGGCTGTGGGAGCTGGGCTCCTGGTCACTTACTCAGGGCAAGTGGGGACGTAGGTTAGTGTAGAGAGTGCACTGCCAGGGCCACTCGGGCGGCTGGGTGCAGGGTGCTTTTGAGCCTTCGGGCGCTCAATGGAAGTCAATGGGAATGTTCCGGTTTGGAAAAAGGCTGCAAGCTCGGGGACGAGGATGCTTCAGATGCCACCACCACTTCGAGAGGTAAGTTGGGTAGTTGTAGGTTAGGTGGGTACCCCGGGATTGGGCACAGGGGGCCGCAGGGCGCCGGGTGCAGGGGTGCCTTTTGAGGTCGGGAATCTTACCCTCTTGTTGATCGCGGTTGGGGTGGCACTCTGTTCTGAGGCTGCAGGCTTCTTCCGGAATGTCGAGGGGGGTCCTTGGGTGCCGGACTCTGGGTCACAGTCGCCGTGGGGTCGTCCTCAGGGTCTTTGTTCACTCCGGCACTGGCCAGGCTTGGCTGGTGCAGAGTGTGCTGGGTTCGCGGTTCCGGGCTGCTGCCAGGGGTTAGAGATAGGTTTCTGAGTAGAGCCTCTACTCATGGGAGTCCCAGGGGCTTTAGAGTTCAAAGGTAGCCAGGTCCTCCGGGGTATTTGAGGTTGCTGGCCACAAGAGATGCCGCGCTGGAGCAGGAGCAGGTTCGAGGGTCGACAGGCCGGTAGGGCTGGGGCCAAAGCAGTTGGTGTCTTCCTCTTTTTAGCAGCTGCAGGGCAGGTCTTTGTTCTTCTTGCTCTTCTTGTAGTTTCGAATCTGGGATCTGGGGAAGGAAGGTTCAGGGGGCCCCTAAATACTAGATTTAGGGGCGTTACAGGTAGGTGAAGGCCAGGGACCAATGGGTCCTTGTCCTGGGGTGGGTACACCCCCTATCCTGCCTCTCTCCTGTGGGAGGGGGGCAGTTGCCTAATCCTGATAGGGTAGGGCCTCCCATCTTCAAGATGGCGAGAGCCCGGAGATGTGCTTCACCTCGCCTCCCCCACCAGAGGGGTGGGGTGAGCAGGCTGGCACATCCCCTGTCCTTGTATGGGGTTTCCGGCCAAGCTTCCTGCCAGAGTGGGGGGTTGCAGTGGCCTGGGGAAACTCCAACTGGCGGCATGCCTTTGAAGCTTCCCTTTGCTCATCCTGGGGGAGGAGATTTCTCACCTCACCCAGGATGTGCATTGTTGCAGACCCGGGAGAGCAGGGGCTCTCCCACCCAGGGGTCCAGCAACGTGTCTGCTGTGTGGCAGCCTGGGCAGCCTCAGAGCAGACGTGGATTGTAGGTTAGCTGTTAGGGGGCATCTCTAAGATGCCCTCTGGGGTGCTTAGTACATTAAATCCCACACTGGCATCAGTGTGGGTTTAATGTGCTGAGAAGTTTGATACCAAACTTCCCAGTCTTCAGTGTTGCCATTATGGTGCTGTGGAGCTCGTGTTTGACGAGCTCTCAGCACCATGTACTTGTAAGAGGCAGCACTATACTTACAGTTCCCAGGAATGGACCTGGGTACTGTAGGGGCACAGGGCTCCTGCTCCTGTGCCCACACCATAGGCATAAGGCACCCAGCCAGAGGGGTGGCTGACATATGCCTTGGCAGTGTAGGTGATGGGCATGGCACACAGAGATGTGTGCCATGTCGACTCTTTGTTTTGTCCTGCACCCAGACACTCAGCCTGCAAAGGCAGTGTGTGTGTGTAAGGGTACAGGGCCTCTAAGGGTGGCACAATGAGTGCTGCAGCCCTTAGAGGCCTTCCCTGGTCACAAGGCCCTGGGTACCTAGGGTACCATTTACCAGGGGCTGACATGTGGCCAGGGTTTGCCAATTGGGAGTTTGTGTGTTTTAAGGAAGGAACATAGGCCCTGGGCACCTGATTGGCAGGAGCCCAGGGCACAACAAGGAAAAGTGCATCAGCTATTAGGCAAAAAAAAAGGGGGGGGGGGGTCACTGCAACAGAAACCCGCTTTCTCACACAAGCCCCCCCCAGCCCAAAGGCCAGGAGACTTCTGCCAAAGCTGGGAGAGTCTACCTAGTCTTTCAGGCGAGGAAGAGTTGGGGAAGTGGTTTGAAAGTTGCAGGGCCTACTCTGCCTTACATCCTTCTGCCTAGGTCAGTCCCTTTGGGGAGCTGGCCTGTCTTATTAGTTTCAGGACCTAACTCCCAAGGCTCCTCTCCTTGTCTCTTACTGTCCTGGTCCCATCTTTCTATTTTGGGTTTAGAGGTGTATACCTCGGTAGTTTCTAACTTAGCCAGGGCTAGGCCCAGCTTACCCACAGAGGCTACCCACAGCTTGAGCAACCCCACCATGACCAATAAGGTCAGGGGGCCTGACTTGCTATTTGGCAGGGGGTTAGGCCACCATGCCAAGGATAGGGCTGCCATGAAGGCTAACACCCAGCAGAGGCTGCTGACAGCTGTCAGTGCCCAGAACCACACCTTTAGCTCCTGACTGGCAAGTGAGGGGGCTATTTTATAGTTCTCTTTGGGTCCTGGCTGTTGGTCTGTTTGAGGATAGGGGGTCCCTACTCTTGGTAGGGAACACCCCTCCTCTACCCTTTGTTCTGCCACCTGAGGAGCCACTAATTCAGGCTGGACAGTTGCCTGACTAGTCAGGTCTTGCTGTTGGCTAGGGGGGGCTTTACCAGTGCCATTGTGGGAGTTTTCCCTTACTGGGATAGAATCTCCCTGGCTCTCTGGAACTGTGGCTAACAGTTGCCCACCTTTCCTACCCTGTTTCTTCTCACTCTTTTGGGACTCAGCTGCACTGACTGCAGGTTGAGCCCCCACAGGTTCTTTGGGCGAGGCCTGGCATTGGGCCAGCACCTCTCTTTGGCTCAGTTCCACATCTAAGTGATCATTCCCCAAGAGACTATCAAGGGGGAGGTTTTTACTGACTATCACTTTTCTCCATCTAAGGGACCCAGCTGTGGCTAGGGGCACTATAGCCACAGGCCTAACAGTGACTCCCCCTGGGACAGTTCTTACCTTTCTTGTTTCCCCTGGGACATATTGGTGTGGGAATACCAACCTGTCATGTACCACAGTGTGACTGGCACAGGTATCTCTCAGGGCAGTGGCTGGGATTCCATTCACCTGTAGGTGGTGGAAGTGTCTACTTCCTTCTGGGATCTCCAGCTTGCTATTTGGGCCCATTCCCCAGTTGAAAGCTAGGAGGACTTCCTCATCTGAGGACCCTCCCTCCCAAGCTACACTGGCAACCCCTGGGGCTACACTAGTCACCCCTGGAGCTGTACTAGGAAACTTATTTTTAGGACAGCTAGAGTCCTGGGTGTGGTGTCCAGCCTTCTGACAGTTGAAACACCATATTCTGTTGGGATCCCAATTCTTACCTTGGTACCCTGGTTTAGTTTGTGAGGTGTCTTTGGGCCCACCCTCCTGGTCAGGGTTTTGGTGGGCTACCTGGGACTCCTTTCTTTTATCCACAAGGGGTTCACTCTCTTTCTTCTGGGAAGGCTTTGGGACCCCTTGGTTCTGGTCCCTCCCAGTGGACGTCCTAGTCACCCTAGTCTTGACCCAGTGGTCTGCTTTTTTTCCCAATTCTTGGGGGGATTTTAGACCTAGGTCTACCAAATGCTGATGCAACTTTTCATTTGTGCAGTTACTCAAAATATGTTCCTTCATGAATAAATTGTACAATCCAGTAAAATCCTGCACACCATGTCCAGCTAACCAACCATCCAGTGTCTTCACTGAGAAATCTACAAAATCAATCCAGGACTGGGTCTGGGTTTTGTGAGCCCCCCTGAATCTAATTCTATACTCCTCAGTGGTGAATCCAAATCCCTCAATCAGAGCTTCCTTCATGAGGTCATAGGATCCTGCTTCTGGCCCAGAGAGGGTCAGAAGCCTGTCTCTGCAGTTACCAGAGAACAGTTCCCATAGGAGTGCCCCCCAGAGAGGTTTCTTTACTTTTCTGATATCACAAGCCCTCTCAAAGGCTGTGAACCATTTGGTGATATCATCACCTTCCTCAAATTTAGGGACAATCCCTTTGGGGATTTTAAGGTCAGAAGTTTCCTCCCTATCCTTGTTTTTATTATTGCTGCCACCATTGATGGGTGCTAAACCCATCTCTCTCCTTTCCTTTTCTAGAGCCAGGAGCCTGGACTCTAGATCTATTCTTTTGGCCAGCCTCACAAGGCTGTCCTCTTCACTGGGGGGTCCCCCAGTGTTGTCTCTGGGACCAGAGCCACCTGTGTGGTCTCTAGGTGCCCAGATGCTAATTCTTGAGTTGGAGGGTATGGGTGCCATCTCCTCCCTAGGGAATAGTATGGGGAGGTTGTTGTCCACCTCCTCTGTTTCCCTTTCCTCATCTGACTGGCCATCACCATGTTCAGATGGGTGGTCTTTAGCATACTCAGCCAGGAGCTCCTGGAGCCCTTGTTTGGTTGGATGCAGACCCATTTGTAAATTTTTGAGTTTACATAAGGACCTCAATTCCTTGAAAGACAAGTGTAAGTAAGGTGTGAGGTCGAGCTCCTCCACCAGGTCCATGTTATTATTATCACTAATAGCTGGGTTTGTTTGAGACATTCTAACCTGACAGTTCTAACCCTCTACCCTGACTATAGTGACTTATTTTTCTAAAATTCTAATGGGACTTAACCAAGGCCCTAGCAAGACTTTTAGTAATTTTGGAAAAACCAATCAGAATTCTAAAGGCAATTTTTAAGAGTTCTGTCGTGTGATCAGATGGTAACCAAGTAGTCCAACAAATGCAAGTTTGTATCCCACCGCTGATCCACCAATGTGAGAAAGTGGCTCTGTATATACTGTTCCCTAATGGGTACAGGGTGTACAGAGTCCACAGTCCCCCAGAGGCTGATAGAGGTCAAAGTTAGGTATGACCTTACTCTCAAAAGTGGTAGCTTGGTCGAGCAGTAAGGCAGTACCTGAGGACAGTGTAAAGCATTTATTGTACACACTCAGTCAGCAAATGGTTTCACACACTCAATAACTGAACTCTAGGCCAATGGTTTATATATATAAAATATATGCTTGTTTTATTTTTAGAACCACAAAGGGAATAAAAATATACTTTTCTCAGAATGAGAGATTGAATATAAATACTTTTGCAATAAGCAATGGATTTTTGTAAACAGTCACAGTTGGTTGCAATAAACAATCCTATTTCCTAAACATAACAATGCATTGAGCTCAATGGTAAGTTCAGGTTATCTTGTAATAAATTACTTTTCAGATTACTTTTGAAATTCCAGGTCTGGCTCCTAGATCCAGCTCTGGGTCAGTACTCAGAATCAAGTGATGAAAGTCGACTTAATAACTGTAATGATTTTTAAATAATATTTAGCTATTTCAAAAGTTAGCACTTAGAAAATATTTCAAAGAAAACATTCGATGGATCTCTATGGCAAGAAATTCAAATTGCAGGTAGAGTACTTTATCGTTACTTTAGTAATCCAGGACTGGGTACCTAGACCCAGGACTGGGGTCCTTATCAGAAACAGGTAAGTAATTTTGTTTGCAGAAATGGTACGATTTTAAAAGAATATTTCAATTTTGCAAAAATAGACACTTAGAAGAAATTTCACAGAAAAGCAGACAATGGTTTCCTATGGAAGAAAAATGAGTTAGAGGTAAGTACAGTTGTGGACACTTTTCAGAGTCAGGGCTGGGCACCAAGATCCAGCACTGGGAGCTCACCTAAGAGCAGGTGAGTAAATTCGTTTTTGTCACTTGGCTGATTTTTAGTGAATATTTGCAGTTTTGAAAAGTTCACACTTAGAAGATTTTTCAAGAAAAAGCCAGTCAATGTTACCCTATGAGGAAAATGAAGTTAGCGGTTTAAGGGTAAGTACCCGACTGGCAGAGTTGAAATTCCGGGCATAGACTCAGGGGTCCCCCAGTGTCAGGTAGGTACAGTTGGTTCACCCTCAGCGGTTTCAGGACGGCCGGGTGCAGAGAGAGTTAGGCCCAATGTTATCCTATGAGGGATAGGGGGGCCTTGGTTGGTGGCTGCTGTCTGGCAAGCCACGCGGCTGTGGGAGCTGGGCTCCTGGTCACTTACTCAGGGCAAGTGGGGACGTAGGTTAGTGTAGAGAGTGCACTGCCAGGGCCACTCGGGCGGCTGGGTGCAGGGTGCTTTTGAGCCTTCGGGCGCTCAATGGAAGTCAATGGGAATGTTCCGGTTTGGAAAAAGGCTGCAAGCTCGGGGACGAGGATGCTTCAGATGCCACCACCACTTCGAGAGGTAAGTTGGGTAGTTGTAGGTTAGGTGGGTACCCCGGGATTGGGCACAGGGGGCCGCAGGGCGCCGGGTGCAGGGGTGCCTTTTGAGGTCGGGAATCTTACCCTCTTGTTGATCGCGGTTGGGGTGGCACTCTGTTCTGAGGCTGCAGGCTTCTTCCGGAATGTCGAGGGGGGTCCTTGGGTGCCGGACTCTGGGTCACAGTCGCCGTGGGGTCGTCCTCAGGGTCTTTGTTCACTCCGGCACTGGCCAGGCTTGGCTGGTGCAGAGTGTGCTGGGTTCGCGGTTCCGGGCTGCTGCCAGGGGTTAGAGATAGGTTTCTGAGTAGAGCCTCTACTCATGGGAGTCCCAGGGGCTTTAGAGTTCAAAGGTAGCCAGGTCCTCCGGGGTATTTGAGGTTGCTGGCCACAAGAGATGCCGCGCTGGAGCAGGAGCAGGTTCGAGGGTCGACAGGCCGGTAGGGCTGGGGCCAAAGCAGTTGGTGTCTTCCTCTTTTTAGCAGCTGCAGGGCAGGTCTTTGTTCTTCTTGCTCTTCTTGTAGTTTCGAATCTGGGATCTGGGGAAGGAAGGTTCAGGGGGCCCCTAAATACTAGATTTAGGGGCGTTACAGGTAGGTGAAGGCCAGGGACCAATGGGTCCTTGTCCTGGGGTGGGTACACCCCCTATCCTGCCTCTCTCCTGTGGGAGGGGGGCAGTTGCCTAATCCTGATAGGGTAGGGCCTCCCATCTTCAAGATGGCGAGAGCCCGGAGATGTGCTTCACCTCGCCTCCCCCACCAGAGGGGTGGGGTGAGCAGGCTGGCACATCCCCTGTCCTTGTATGGGGTTTCCGGCCAAGCTTCCTGCCAGAGTGGGGGGTTGCAGTGGCCTGGGGAAACTCCAACTGGCGGCATGCCTTTGAAGCTTCCCTTTGCTCATCCTGGGGGAGGAGATTTCTCACCTCACCCAGGATGTGCATTGTTGCAGACCCGGGAGAGCAGGGGCTCTCCCACCCAGGGGTCCAGCAACGTGTCTGCTGTGTGGCAGCCTGGGCAGCCTCAGAGCAGACGTGGATTGTAGGTTAGCTGTTAGGGGGCATCTCTAAGATGCCCTCTGGGGTGCTTAGTACATTAAATCCCACACTGGCATCAGTGTGGGTTTAATGTGCTGAGAAGTTTGATACCAAACTTCCCAGTCTTCAGTGTTGCCATTATGGTGCTGTGGAGCTCGTGTTTGACGAGCTCTCAGCACCATGTACTTGTAAGAGGCAGCACTATACTTACAGTTCCCAGGAATGGACCTGGGTACTGTAGGGGCACAGGGCTCCTGCTCCTGTGCCCACACCATAGGCATAAGGCACCCAGCCAGAGGGGTGGCTGACATATGCCTTGGCAGTGTAGGTGATGGGCATGGCACACAGAGATGTGTGCCATGTCGACTCTTTGTTTTGTCCTGCACCCAGACACTCAGCCTGCAAAGGCAGTGTGTGTGTGTAAGGGTACAGGGCCTCTAAGGGTGGCACAATGAGTGCTGCAGCCCTTAGAGGCCTTCCCTGGTCACAAGGCCCTGGGTACCTAGGGTACCATTTACCAGGGGCTGACATGTGGCCAGGGTTTGCCAATTGGGAGTGTGTGTGTTTTAAGGAAGGAACATAGGCCCTGGGCACCTGATTGGCAGGAGCCCAGGGCACAACAAGGAAAAGTGCATCAGCTATTAGGCAAAAAAAAAAGGGGGGGGGGGGGTCACTGCAACAGAAACCCGCTTTCTCACACAAGCCCCCCCCAGCCCAAAGGCCAGGAGACTTCTGCCAAAGCTGGGAGAGTCTACCTAGTCTTTCAGGCGAGGAAGAGTTGGGGAAGTGGTTTGAAAGTTGCAGGGCCTACTCTGCCTTACATCCTTCTGCCTAGGTCAGTCCCTTTGGGGAGCTGGCCTGTCTTATTAGTTTCAGGACCTAACTCCCAAGGCTCCTCTCCTTGTCTCTTACTGTCCTGGTCCCATCTTTCTATTTTGGGTTTAGAGGTGTATACCTCGGTAGTTTCTAACTTAGCCAGGGCTAGGCCCAGCTTACCCACAGAGGCTACCCACAGCTTGAGCAACCCCACCATGACCAATAAGGTCAGGGGGCCTGACTTGCTATTTGGCAGGGGGTTAGGCCACCATGCCAAGGATAGGGCTGCCATGAAGGCTAACACCCAGCAGAGGCTGCTGACAGCTGTCAGTGCCCAGAACCACACCTTTAGCTCCTGACTGGCAAGTGAGGGGGCTATTTTATAGTTCTCTTTGGGTCCTGGCTGTTGGTCTGTTTGAGGATAGGGGGTCCCTACTCTTGGTAGGGAACACCCCTCCTCTACCCTTTGTTCTGCCACCTGAGGAGCCACTAATTCAGGCTGGACAGTTGCCTGACTAGTCAGGTCTTGCTGTTGGCTAGGGGGGGCTTTACCAGTGCCATTGTGGGAGTTTTCCCTTACTGGGATAGAATCTCCCTGGCTCTCTGGAACTGTGGCTAACAGTTGCCCACCTTTCCTACCCTGTTTCTTCTCACTCTTTTGGGACTCAGCTGCACTGACTGCAGGTTGAGCCCCCACAGGTTCTTTGGGCGAGGCCTGGCATTGGGCCAGCACCTCTCTTTGGCTCAGTTCCACATCTAAGTGATCATTCCCCAAGAGACTATCAAGGGGGAGGTTTTTACTGACTATCACCTTTCTCCATCTAAGGGACCCAGCTGTGGCTAGGGGCACTATAGCCACAGGCCTAACAGTGACTCCCCCTGGGACAGTTCTTACCCTTCTTGTTTCCCCTGGGACATATTGGTGTGGGAATACCAACCTGTCATGTACCACAGTGTGACTGGCACAGGTATCTCTCAGGGCAGTGGCTGGGATTCCATTCACCAGTAGGTGGTGGAAGTGTCTACTTCCTTCTGGGATCTCCAGCTTGCTATTTGGGCCCATTCCCCAGTTGAAAGCTAGGAGGACTTCCTCATCTGAGGACCCTCCCTCCCAAGCTACACTGGCAACCCCTGGGGCTACACTAGTCACCCCTGGAGCTGTACTAGGAACCTTATTTTTAGGACAGCTAGAGTCCTGGGTGTGGTGTCCAGCCTTCTGACAGTTGAAACACCATATTCTGTTGGGATCCCAATTCTTACCTTGGTACCCTGGTTTAGTTTGTGAGGTGTCTTTGGGCCCACCCTCCTGGTCAGGGTTTTGGTGGGCTACCTGGGACTCCTTTCTTTTATCCACAAGGGGTTCACTCTCTTTCTTCTGGGAAGGCTTTGGGACCCCTTGGTTCTGGTCCCTCCCAGTGGACGTCCTAGTCACCCTAGTCTTGACCCAGTGGTCTGCTTTTTTTCCCAATTCTTGGGGGGATTTTAGACCTAGGTCTACCAAATGCTGATGCAACTTTTCATTTGTGCAGTTACTCAAAATATGTTCCTTCATGAATAAATTGTACAATCCAGTAAAATCCTGCACACCATGTCCAGCTAACCAACCATCCAGTGTCTTCACTGAGAAATCTACAAAATCAATCCAGGACTGGGTCTGGGTTTTGTGAGCCCCCCTGAATCTAATTCTATACTCCTCAGTGGTGAATCCAAATCCCTCAATCAGAGCTTCCTTCATGAGGTCATAGGATCCTGCTTCTGGCCCAGAGAGGGTCAGAAGCCTGTCTCTGCAGTTACCAGAGAACAGTTCCCATAGGAGTGCCCCCCAGAGAGGTTTCTTTACTTTTCTGATATCACAAGCCCTCTCAAAGGCTGTGAACCATTTGGTGATATCATTACCTTCCTCAAATTTAGGGACAATCCCTTTGGGGATTTTAAGGTCAGAAGTTTCCTCCCTATCCTTGTTTTTATTATTGCTGCCACCATTGATGGGTGCTAAACCCATCTCTCTCCTTTCCTTTTCTAGAGCCAGGAGCCTGGACTCTAGATCTATTCTTTTGGCCAGCCTCACAAGGCTGTCCTCTTCACTGGGGGGTCCCCCAGTGTTGTCTCTGGGACCAGAGCCACCTGTGTGGTCTCTAGGTGCCCAGATGCTAATTCTTGAGTTGGAGGGTATGGGTGCCATCTCCTCCCTAGGGAATAGTATGGGGAGGTTGTTGTCCACCTCCTCTGTTTCCCTTTCCTCATGTGACTGGCCATCACCATGTTCAGATGGGTGGTCTTTAGCATACTCAGCCAGGAGCTCCTGGAGCCCTTGTTTGGTTGGATGCAGACCCATTTGTAAATTTTTGAGTTTACATAAGGACCTCAATTCCTTGAAAGACAAGTGTAAGTAAGGTGTGAGGTCGAGCTCCTCCACCAGGTCCATGTTATTATTATCACTAATAGCTGGGTTTGTTTGAGACATTCTAACCTGACAGTTCTAACCCTCTACCCTGACTATAGTGACTTATTTTTCTAAAATTCTAATGGGACTTAACCAAGGCCCTAGCAAGACTTTTAGTAATTTTGGAAAAACCAATCAGAATTCTAAAGGCAATTTTTAAGAGTTCTGTCGTGTGATCAGATGGTAACCAAGTAGTCCAACAAATGCAAGTTTGTATCCCACCGCTGATCCACCAATGTGAGAAAGTGGCTCTGTATATACTGTTCCCTAATGGGTACAGGGT